>NC_059221.1:43804362-44404362 GCF_020615455.1 Coregonus clupeaformis | reverse complement strand
CACGAAACATCCGAACATCTCTTTTGATCTCTTATTTCCGCGATATCCCCGTTTCCTCTCTGTCAGCCCGAGACGGAGATGAGGACTAGAGCGCTTTGATTGCGCTGGGGCTCTGCGCATTTGTGTGAGTCACTCCTCTATTTTCCAATTACCGACTTCGACGCCGGATAGGCCTATTAAAAACAAATGTTATTCACAACAGATAAAACACATGTTTATTAGCAGTGGTGGGAAAAGTACCCAATTTTTCATAAGCTACTTGAGTAAAGATACCTTAATAGAAAATGTCTCAAGTAAAAGTGAAAGTCACCCAGTAAAATACTACTTGAGTAAAAGTCTAAAGGTATTTGGTTTTAAATGTACAGTGGTGGAAAAAGTATCCAATTGTCATAATTGAGTAAAAGTAACAAGTAAAAGTAAATGCTATAGGAGACATCAAATTTCTTAAATAAGCAAACCAGTTGGCACAATTTTTATTTTTAATTATTTATAAATCATGGACAGTCAGGCGCAGGTTCCCTATGGTCCCACTCAAGCCAATTTCAAGAATTCAATTGTTATTATTTGTGATCGGTTTGCGTTGCTTTTATTGAATGTAGGCCTACACAAAGATGTCTTTGCATTTGTGTTGAGTTGTGATGTTTTGCATTGTGTTGTTGCCATAGTTTTATTCAACAACACATCAGCTGCTAGAAGAGCTTCTCCTCTCATTCAGATATTTCCTAACTAGACCCAACAACAAAGCACCAATTAACCTACAAATGGAAGGTCAAGGAAATTAAACTTTTTATTGATCATGGAGGCAGCCAAAGCCAACCCACATTCTGGGAAATTCAGATAATTAGAACCAGATTTCTGTCTAGACCAAATAAATCAACATTGGCTGTATACATAGCGCCTACTTCAATCCATCAATGAAGAAGGCGTCAGGCACTGACTGCAAAACTTAGTCTGGGTATTCTTTTTAGTGCAGCAATAGTAACTACTCCATATATGCTTTTTAAATCTACAATTGAATGGAAAAGTTTCAATAGACAAGACTCTACTGTAATCACTTTTCTTTCACTTCATTTGTATAGATCTGTCACACACACAACACAAAAAGAATACCAACAAACAGAACAGACACGACAAACACAGTCGACACCACACAATGTCATATATAGAGCTCCAGCCCATGATATTGATTGATTGATTTTGTGTGTGTGTGTGTGTGTGTATGTTTAGGAGTGCAACGGAGAAGAGACAAGTGAAAATACAGTGGAAGAGTACAAGAGAGAGACAGGATTGAGGTTAAAGGTTATCCAACTTGTTTACCCTGAGTGAAGGATTCTGTTATGATGGTATGAAGGTACACTGCCTTTCTCAGCTGTGTGTGTGTATGTGTTACTGCCTGTGTGTGTGTTACTGCCTGTGTGTGCTAGTGCCTGTGTGTGTGTGTTACTGCCTGTGTATGTGTTACTGCCTGTGTGTGTGTGTGTGTTACTGCCTGTGTGTGTGTTACTGCCGGTGTGTGTGTTACTGCCTGTGTGTGTGTGTGTGTGTGTGTTTACTGCCTGTGTGTGTGTGTTACTGCCTGTGTATGTGTTACTGCCTGTGTGTGTGTATGTGTTATTGCCTGTGTGTATGTGTTACTGCCTGTGTATGTGTTACTGCCTGTGTGTGTGTGTTACTGCCTGTGTGTGTGTGTGTGTGTGTGTGTGTGTGTGTGTGTGTGTGTGTGTGTTACTGCCTGTGTGTGTGTGTATGTGTTATTGCCTGTGTGTATGTGTTACTGCCTGTGTATGTGTTACTGCCTGTGTGTGTATGTGTTACTGCCTGTGTGTGTTACTGCCTGTGTGTGTATCAATGTTGTCTTTGAAGTCAATTCCCAACTGAACGGTGCTGCTGTTGTGTAGGAGAACTCATTCTTCATGATTTCCTCCCCTAGTTATCCCTTCCTTCCCTCCTCCTTCTCTCTTCCTCCCCTCTTCCTCCCATTATCCTTCCCATCTTCCGCCCCTCAACCTCTAAGCTTCCTCCCATCTTCCTCCCCTCTTCCACCCCTCTTCCTCCCCTCTTCCTTCCCTCTTCCTCCCCCTCTTCCTCCCCTCTTCCTTCCCTCTTCCTCCCCTCTTCCTCTTAGCTTCCTCCCATCTTCCTCCCCTCTTCCTCTTAGCTTCCGACCATCTTCCTCCCCTCTTCCTCCCCTCTTCCTCCCCCCTTCCTTCCCTCTTCCTTCCCTCTTCCTCTTAGCTTCCTCCCATCTTCCTCCCCTCTTCCTTCCCTCTTCCTTCCCTCTTCCTCCCCCCTCTTCCTCCCCTCTTCCTTCCCTCTTCCTCCCCTCTTCCTCTTAGCTTCCTCCCATCTTCCTCCCCTCTTCCTCTTAGCTTCCTCCCATCTTCCTCCCCTCTTCCACCCCTCTTCCTCCCATCTTCCTTCCCTCTTCCTTCCCTCTTCCTCTTAGCTTCCTCCCATCTTCCTCCCCTCTTCCTTGCCCTCTTCCTTCCCTCTTCCTTCCATCTTCCTCCCCTCTTCCTCTTAGCTTCCTCCCATCTTCCTCCCCTCTTCCTCTTAGCTTCCTCCCCTCTTCCTCCCCTCTTCCTCTTAGCTTCCTCCCATCTTCCTCCCCTCTTCCTTGCCCTCTTCCTTCCATCTTCCTCCCCTCTTCCTCCTAGCTTCCTCCCATCTTCCTCCCCTCTTCCTCTTAGCTTCCTCCCCTCTTCCTCTTAGCTTCCTCCCATCTTCCACCCCTCTTTCTCCCCTCTTCCTTCCCTCTTCCTCCCCTCTTCTATCCCTCTTCCTTCCATCTTCCTCCCCTCGTCCTCTTAGCTTCCTCCCATCTTCCTTCCCTCTTCCTCTTAGCCTCCTCCATCTTCCTCCCCTCTTCCTCCCCTCTTCCTTCCCTCTTCCTTCCATCTTCCTCCCCTCTTCCTCTTAGCTTCTTCCCATCTTCCTCCCCTCTTCCTCTTAGCTTCCTCCCCTCTTCCTCCCCTTTTCCTCACATCTTCCTTAAATCTTCCTCCTTTCTCCTTAATAAGATCCTACTTCTGCTGGTGTTTGTTTTATTGAGACTCCCAAATCCCCTCCCTTTGTAGCCTTTCTCCCCTGTGTGTGTGTGGGTGCGTGTGTGGGTGTGTGCGTGCGTGTTTGTGTGCATGTGTATGTGTGTGTGTGTGTGTGTGTGTGCGTGTGTGTGTCAGTAGGGTCTAATTATCAAGCCAATAGGACTTTGCGCTGCTGCCATTGATTCTGCGTGGGAGTGGATGATTACGTCCTTCATGCCTCAGATATTTAAATGTTGTTTAGTCTCTCACAGTAGAGGACAATCATAAGATCTGGGCTCAAACAAACACAAAGAAGATGGCTGAGTCCCAACTGGCAGCCTATTCCCTATAGGGCTTTGCTCAAAAGTAGTGCACTATATATACAGTATAGGGAATAGGGTGCCATTTGGGACGCAGACGAAGAAGACGGCATCCTGCACTGCACCGAGCTGCTGCGTCATGGCAGAGGGAGTTGGAACAAAGCTAGAAATCTTGTCTTTAGTGGGCATAAACTTGGACTTGCGCCGCACGTCTTTCTTGGACATCCATGTATGATTCATGAGAAGGTTCAAACTACTGTATGCTCACACACACACACATCACACACATCACACACACACACACACACACACACACATCACACACACAAATAATAAAATAGTATGGATTTACTTATCAAAATAAAGTTTTGAATGAAAATACAGGTAACTGCCAAAATAAAGGAAAGCACCTTCTTTCAATATACAAAGTATATTGAAAGAAGGTGCTCCCACACAGGTGTGGTTCCTGAGTTAATTAAGCAATTAACATCCCATCACACACACACACACACACATACACAGGCTTCTTTATCTGGATCCCCATTAGCTGATGCCGGGGTCCAATTCATCTCTGATCAGTGAGTTGGGTTTTTAGTTCAGTTTAGTTTTATTTTGTACATGGCAGCTAAAAGCTGGGTTGGTAGTCAATTGAGTGTGATGTAACCAAAGTTACAAGTTGTTTGGGAAGCTCTGGGAAAAGTAGACTTTCTCCATGTAAGAAAGTTAGACATATGTCTCCTCTCTAACCTTGCTGCCTATTTCTGTGACACCTCTTGAGTTTTGCTGTGGTGAATCTGTGATTACCTGCCCCACCAGGTCAAATCTGTCTCCTCTCTAACCTTCCTGCCTAGCTTTGCTGTGGTGAAGCTGTGATTACCCACCAGGTCAAATCTACCCTACCCTCATCTCTTCTCCTTCATCTGCACTGATTGGAAAAGACTTGACAGGCAGCTCATCATCAGGCTGGCTTACATCTGGTTCTTTCAGATAAGAGCAATCAAGGAGAGGAGATGAGGATAGGAGCGGTTATGGAGCGGGCCAAGAGCTTCAAGTTCCTTGGCATCCACATCACTAAGGACTTAACATGGTCCACACACTCCTGCACAGTCGTGAAGAAGGCACGGCAGCGCCTCTTTCCCCTCAGGAGGCTGAAAAGATTTGTCATGGGCCCTCGGATCCTCAAAACGTTCTACAGCTGCACCATCAAGAGCATCTTGACTGGCTGCATCACCGCTTGGTATGCAAAATGCACCGCTCTTGACCGCAAAGCGCTACAGAGGGTGGTGCGGACAGCCCAGTACATCACTTGGGCCGAGCTCCCTGCCATCCAGGACCTCTACAGTGCATTCGGAAACTATTCAGACCCCTTCACTTTTTCCACATTTTGTTACGTTACAGCCTTAATCTAAAATGGATTAAATTGCTTTTCCCCCCTCATCAATCTACACACAATACCCCATAATGACAAAACAAAAACTGATATTTTGAAATGTTTGCAAATTTAAATAAAATACAAAAACTGAAAAATCACATTTACATAAGTATTCAGACCCTTTACTCAGTACTTTGTTGAAGCACCTTTGGCAGCGATTACAGCCTCGAGTCTTCTTGGGTATGATGCTACAAGCTTGGCACACCTGTATTTGGGGAGTTTCTCCCATTCTTCTCTGCAGATCCTCTCAAGCTTTGTCAGGTTGGATGGGGAGTGTCGCTGCACAGCTATTTTCAAGTCTCTTCAGAGATGTTCGATCAGGTTCAGGTCCAGGCTCTGGTTGGGCCACTCTAGGACATTCAGAGACTTGTCCCGAAGCCACTCTTGCGTTGTCTGGCTGTGTGCTTAGTGTTGTTGCCCTGTTGGAAGGTGAACCTTCGCCCCAGTCTGAGGTCCTGAGCTCTCCGGAGCAGGTTTTCATCAAGGATCTCTCTGTACTTTGCTCCGTTCATTTTTCCCTCGATCCTGACTAGTCTCCCAGTCCCTGCCGCTGAAAAACATCCCCATAGCATGATGCTGCCACCACCATGCTTCACCGCAGGGATGGTGCCAGGCTTCCTCCAGAAGGTTTCATCAGACCAGATCATCTTGTTTCTCATGGTCTGAGAGTCCTTTAGGTGCCTTTTGGCAAACTACAAGCGGGCTGTCATGTGCCTGTTACTGAGGAGGGGCTTCCATCTGGCCACCCTACCATAAAGGCCTGATTGGTGGAGTGCTGCAGAGATGGTTGTCTTTCTGGAAGGTTCTCCTATCTCTACAGAGGACCTCTGGAGCTCTGTCAGAGTGACCATCGGGTTCTTGGTCACCTCCCTGACCAAGGCCCTTCTCCCCCAATTGCTCAGTTTGGCCGGGCGGCCAGCTCTAGGAAGAGACTTGGTGGTTCCAAACTTCTTACATTTCAGAATGATGGAGGCCACTGTGTTCTTGGGGACCTTCAATGCTGCAGAAATGTTTTGGTACCATTCCTCAGATCTGTCCCTCGACACAATCCTGTCTTTTTAGTAAATTTGCAAAAATACATATTTAATCAATTTTAGAATAAAGCTGTATAATATAACAAAATGTGGGTAAAGTGAAGGGGTCTAAATAATTTCCGAATGCACTGTATATCAGGCAGAGGAAGACCCGAAAAATTGGCAATGACTCCAGCCACCAAAGCAATAGAATGTTCACTCTGCTACCGTCCAGCAAACGGTACTGGAGCATCAGCTCTAGGACCAACAGGCTCCGAGACAGCTTCTACCCACAAGTCATAAGACTGCTGTATAGCCAGACTGCTAAATAGTCAATTAATGGTACCAAACTATCTGCACTGACCCTATCTGCACTGACCCTATCTGCACTGACCCTACGCACACTCACTAGACTATGTACTGTATGCACACCATATACACACTCACTCACATGCTACATTGACACTCCCCCACAAAACCTACACACATTCACACACACTACATACGCACACACACATAACACACACATGCATACAGACCCACACACACACTCTCTCTCTTACACTCATCATTTGCTGCTGCTACTTTGTCCTTTATTTTAGTCTTATTATTATCTATCTTGATGCATTGTCACTTTACACTTCCTTCATGTACATATCTACCTCAAATACCTCTTACCTCTGCACATTGATCTGGTACTGGTACTCCCTGTATATAGCTCCACATTGATCTGGTACTGGTACACCCTGTATATAGCTCCACATTGATCTGCTACTGGTACTCCCTGTATATAGCTCCACATTGATCTGGTACTGGTACACCCTGTATATAGCTCCACATTGATCTGGTACTGGTACTCCCTGTATATAGCTCCGTTCTTGTGTATTTTATTTGATTCCTCGTGTTACTATTTTATTTGTATTATTATTATTTTTTAACTCTGCATCGTTGGGAAGGGCTCGCAAGCAAGCATTTCACGGTTGTATTCGGCACATGTGACAAATACAATTATATTTGATTTGAGGACAGACTAGGGAAAAGCCTTAGACATACTGTATATAGGTCTTTGTGAGAGAACAGGCGGCAATAGGAGTGAGAGCGGAAAGATGAAGGATGGAGAGAGGTGCAGAGAGGTGGAGAGAGGAGGGAGAGAGGTGCAGAGAGGAGGGAGAGAGGTGGAGAGACGAGGGAGAGAGGTGCAGAGGTGGAGAGAGGAGGGAGAGAGGTGAAGAGAGGTGCAGAGGAGGGAGAGAGGAGGGAGAGAGGGGGGAGAGAGGTGCAGAGAGGTGGAGTGAGGAGGGAGATAGGTGGAGAGAGGTGCAGAGAGGCAGAGAGGTGGAGAGAGGAGGGAGAGAGGTGCAGAGAGGTGCAGAGGTGGAGAGAGGAGGGAGAGGTGCAGAGAGGTGGAGGAGAGAGGAGCGAGAGGTGGAGAGAGGAGGGAGAGAGGTGCAGAGAGGTAGAGAGAGGAGGGAAAGAGGTGCAGAGAGGTGGAGAGAGGTGCAGAGAGGCAGAGAGGTGGCGGGAGGAGGGAGAGAGGTGGAGAGAGGAGGGAGAGAGGTGCAGAGCAGCAGATAGGTGGAGAGAGGAGGGAAAGAGAGGCAGAGAGGTGGAGGGAGGAGGGAGAGAGGTGGGTGAGAGGTGCAGAGAGGCAGAGAGAGGCAGAGAGGTGGAGAGAGGAGGGAGAGAGGAGGGAGAGAGGTGCAGAGAGGTGCAGAGAGGTGGAGAGAGAAACAAACTGACTCATATCAAGAGAGGAAGAGCGATCTCAGTACAGTGCTTTAATTACAGCTGGCCATGACACTGTCACCAAGGTGCCTCATTAGTACAGGGCCCATCACTGCCACAACACGCTTTTTATGGACCCTGACGTAAGAGAGGGAGGAGGAGGAGGACACGAGGGGAAAGTGAAGATGCTCCTCAGGTCAATCAATTGCTCTGTCTGTGATCTCCACTTTTTCTCCTCCTCTCTCTCTGTCTCTCTTTTCTCTACTTGTCTCTCTCTCCTCGACTCTCTGTCTCTCTGTCTCTCTATCTCTGTCTCTCTCTCTCTTCCTCACTCTCTCCAATGTCATTGTCTACAGGCCTCTAACATGAAGTGTTGTGATGTCTTTAAGGGTTTTGTTGTCAAGCAGAGTGCCAATCAACACACCCACGCGCACACACGCGCGCACACACACACACACACACACACACACACACGTTTTGTGTTGATACCAGCTATGACTCACACCTAATTGGTAGATAGCAAGTGAGACAAGAGAAGCCGTATCCATGCAGATATATGCACTAACGACTATGTTGGCATGCTCGCATGGACAGCCAACAATTTCCTTTTCCAGAATGGGATGGCATATTCCTCAGACATCTGCAATAACTACAGCCTGGTGTCTGTGTGGATTATTTCCTGAGTGCTTGTCATGTCTATTGTGTTCTGAATGAATGACTCATAGGAGTAACTGCCCTGTTGTCTTAGTGCCAGTTTGAGCTGTGATTTAGACACTGTTTTAAGGATCATCCCCCCCTCTCTCGGTCTCTGTCTCTCTCTGTCTCTCTCTCTCTCTCTTTCTCTGTCTTTCTCTCTCTGTCTCTCTCTCGCTTTCTCTGTCTTTCTCTCTCTGTCTCTCTCTCCCTTTCTCTCGCTCTCTACACACAGAAAACAAAGCAGAGTGTATAGTTACTGTGACTGCTGCAGCGCAATGGTCTCTCAGGGCCTCCTCTTCTCTCTGATGACGTGGACGTGGATTAAGGCCGCCCCCCACACCTCTTTGATTCAGAGGAGTTGGGTTAAATGTGGAAGACACGTTTCAGTTGAATGAATTTATTTGTGCAACTGACTAGGTATCCTCTCTCTCTCTCTCTCTCTCTCTCTCTCTTTCTGCCTCTCTCTCCCCCCATATCCTCCCTGTGAATGCCTGCTCTATATGTTTGTGAGAGTCTCACCTTTCCACAGAGGGTCCATATTAGTGAGTAGCCCAAACTGTTCGGACGCTACAGACAGAATTTGGCATATCGGTTGTACCGACTTCAGACGAGTCCCAAGACGCTTGTGGGGGTCGTAGAGCAAAATGGAGAACACCATCGTGTTCATGAGAGTCTCATCTTTCCATAACAGTTGTAGGCCAAACCGTTTGGAGTCTACAGACGATTTTGTGAGAAGACAGATTTTGGGGATGTCAACTTTCAACTTTCACCGCAGATGCACTGCAGATGCAGAAGTGCGACATCGGCGGATACTGTATCTCTACTTTAAACGGACTGATTTTTATGGAGATGTTTGTATTATGCTAATTAGATTGGGTTGGTGACCAGTGATGTAGGGTAGATGGATGGATGCTTGTTCATCTTATCAAATGTTTATCATAGTTGGGTTGGAACAAAATCCCACTGGGCACAGAAGTCAGTTCAAGGTCTAGTTTTGATTTAGATTTCGTTGAGTTGTCAACTAATGTGATTTTTTTTTTAATCACCATGTCATTGGATTTAGGTGAAAAGTTGAGTAAAAAAAGATGAAAGGCCCTTATGTTGATGACTTTTTACAAATCCAATCGGTTTTCCATGTTGATTCAACATCATCACATAGATTTCTTTGGTGGAAATTAGGTGGAAACAACTAGTTTTTGCCCAGTGGGGCAGCCCTCCAGCACTGCTGATGACCATTGTGAAATTATTTAGCCAGATGTTGTCTGATCATTAGTAATTACAGTTGATTCATACAGGCCACTTGAGTTCCCTTCAGAGTCCGATCAGAATCATTTGTTGAGAGCTGACAGTGTTAGCAGGAAGTGTAATTCCAACACAATATAGTCACTACCCAGGCTTCCATCCAACCTTTTTATGGGAGTAAAGCACATGTTGGATAAAACATGTAATGACAGGCCTGATGGAAGCAGCATATCTGTTGGTCAACTTTCCAAATGTGGACAAAACAAAATAGGTGGGATCTTTATATATTTTTTCTTTAACTCATTTAAATTGTATGGAAATGTAATGCAAAAGTCAGGCACAGCCTTTTATCCACAACCAGTCAATTTGATGGAAACATCTCTGGTGGGAAAATTCACATATTGTTTTTGTATGCAGATTTTTGAATATTCACATGAAAATCTGTCAATTGGATTGAAACCTATCTAATGAACAACAAATGATGACAAGGGCTGTGTCCCAAATGGTACCCTATATAGTGCTCTACTTTTGACCAGATCCATATGGGTCCTGGTCAAAAGAAGTGCACTACAAAGCTAATATGGTGCCATTTGGGAAGCAGATTACATCCACTATTGCTGACTGATTAACTTGTGCTGAATTGATGGTCTTGAATTAGTTTACTGATGAGTGACAACATTTTTAACATTGTTCTGTTATTAAAGGTTCAATCTACAATAGTTACTGATGTTCAATGGTCATTTCAATGAATGATAAAGATATACCCATTGATTCCTGAACAATATAACTTGCGGGTGGGGCTCCCGTTTTGCTGGAAAACATATAACAGATTGTGGCTTTAAGATATTAATAACTTGAAGGTGAACAAATTATTGAATGAAAAGCATCAAACGTCTTTTCAATAGAAATAAAGAAAACATGAAGAAAACATGAAGAAAACGTCAACAGAACTAATCCAATTACATCCTCAGCGCTCTGCAACAACTGACCCTGAAAGCCAGGGAGGTAAACTTTAGATTGCGTAACATGCCCTGACACTGTTTATTACTCTCTTATTTTCCTCCAATCCCCCTTTTTATATTTTCTCTCAGCTAACTTTGCCTTGAATCCTGACCCATTTCATGTTCTCAGGCTGCTGGTAATGTCTTCCTGTCAAAACCAATCTCCTCACTTTTGGCAGATGTTTTCTTCTTGTGCTTTATATTTCTCTCTCTCTCTCTCTCTCTCTCTCTCTCTCTCTCTCTCTCTCTCTCTCTCTCTCTCTCTCTCTCTCTCTCTCTCTCTCTCTCTCTCTCTCTCTCTCTCTCTCTCTCTCTCTCTCTCTCTCTCATCCTCTCTCTGTCCTCTCAAACTCTGTGAATCTCTTTCTGTGTTCTCTCTCTCTCGCTCTCTCCTCTCTCTCTCTCTCGTTGAAACCCTCTGTATATTTGACATTCTCTGCGTCTTTAGTGCTTTAGTGCATAATTCAGAGAGAAAGAAAAATATGGCCTCTCACAGTCGAGTGGGTGGAGGCTATGATTAATGCTTAGCTTTGACAGCTACCAACATTAAATCATAACATTGAGATCTTTAAAGCCTGCTTAATGAAGCCAAACACCATCTGTTGAGATGCTTAATGCGTGGGTAGGTAAAGTGTGTCTATAGCTGTGTGTTTGACAACGCTTTATTATTTTGAATAATACTTGTCAAACACATGGGTCAAGAATGGAATGGCATATCATAAGAGCCTGCCTTGTTGGAATAGATAGACTTGTTAAATTTGGGTAAGCAGTTGTTCCTCGGCCCCTTTCTAATAATGGCAAAGAGAAAACAAAAACCAACTCATGACAGAGAGAGAGAGAAAAAGAAAGAAAGAGGGACAGCGAGAGAGAAAGCGGGAGAGATACCTCAATCCACCCCTTCCTTGTCCTCTCATCAGCCCTGAGGCAAACGGAGCAGTGCCGGGTTCATTGGATCAGTGCACGTGTACACTCAGACCTACTCCCCTTGTCGGCCCTGCAGTCCCTCACCACTGGCCTTGTGCGTCATCTTGAGGTAATTGAGGGTTCCGTGCTCGGAACCTTTCTGTCAGCCTCCACAGCTTGGTGTTGTTATTATTGTTCCTAAAAACAACAAGCTTATTTCTGTATTTGCACTATATGGAAATCTTGGCGTCACAGGAGGTTGGTGGCATCTTAATTGGGGAGGACGGGCTCATTGTAATGACTGGAGTGGAAGAAGTGGAATGGTATCAAATACATCAAACACATGGTTACCAGCTGTTTGATGCCGCTCCATTTTCTCCATTCCAACCGTTATTATGAGCCGTCCTCTCACAAAGTCCCACCCAAAACCGTCCTCCCACAAAGGCCAACCCAAAACCGTCCTCCCACAAAGTCCCACCCAGAACCGTCCTCCCCTCAGCAGGCTCCTATGCTTGGCGTTGAGTGTGACATTAAGCTTCTGTAATATTGATGAAACTCTTCGTCCCCTTTCATGTATGTTCATGCACACACACATACACAAATGCACACACATGCTGTACATGCACACAAACACACGCGCACCCACACATTCACTAACCCACACACACAAAATCACACATGCATACCCACACACACACTGCAACCTTTTTAATTCTCATAACCTTTCACATTCAAAGGTTAGGGCTCTCCACAGCACATTAAACACGTGACAGGAGAGGTGACATGGAAGAAAAGATCAGAACATGTCAAACAAAATGTGTTGTGGTGAAGAGGGAAAGAAGACAAACAGTCTCACTCACACACACACACACACAGACTGACTGACTGACTGACTGACTGACTGACTGACGTGACTGACTGACTGATTGTTTTTGGGTGGAACTTTCCTTTAAGCAATTAACATCCCATAAAGCTTAGGGTCATGTTTAAAAATTCCCAGTTGCCCATTATTTAGCAACCATGGCTATAAGAGATCTCAGTGACTTTGAAAGAGGGGTCTCAAAAGAGCATAGGGGGTTTAAAGGGTGTTTGTGTGTGCGTCAGTCACTGGATCTCAACCCAATTGAACACTTCTGGGAGATTCTGGAGTTGCGCCTGAGACAGTATTTTACACCACCATCAACAAAACACCAAAATGAAGGAATTTATTGTGGAAGAATAGTGTCGTATCCCTCCAATAGAGTTCCAGACACTGTAGAATCTATGCCAAGGCGCATTGAAGCTGTTCTGGCGGCTCATGGTGGCCCAAAGCCCTATTAAGACACTATGTTGGTGTTTCCTTTATTTGGGGATTTACCTGTATGTAATTTATTTTTATTTTTTGTATTTTGTATTGTATTTTTATTTTTTTTAGCAGACGCTCTTATCCAGAGCGACTTACAGTTAGTGAATACATTTTTTGTTATTTTTTTTTATACTGGCCCCCCGTGGGAAACAAACCCACAACCCTGGCGTTGCAAACGCCATGCTCTATCAACTGAGCTACATCCCTGCCGGCCATTCCCTCCCCTACCCTGGACGACGCTGGGCCAATTGTGCGCCGCCCATGAGTCACCCGGTCGCGGCCGGCTGCGACAGAGCCTGGATACGAACCAGGATCTCTAGTGGCACAGTTAGCACTGCGATGCAGTGCCTTAGACCACTGCGCCACTCAGGAGCAAATTTTAATATATTGGTAACCATTTTATAAAAGCAATAAGGCATGTGAGTCAGTGTTTTTTGATGAATATAGTCACAGCAGTGGAGGCTGCTGAGGGGAGGACGGCTCATAATTAGGGCTGGAACGGAATGGAATGGCATCAAACACATAGAAACCATGTGATTGATGTATTTGATACCATTCTATCTATATCGCTCCAGCCATTACCATGAACCCGTCCTCCCCAATTAAGGTGCCACCAACCTCCTGTGAGTGACAGGTAAATGGATTGATTGGCCCTCTGCTTTGCGTCAGGCCGAACAACACCGTTTACCTGCAACTATATTCATGATATAGCACTGCCTCTGACAAAATTCTAAAAAGCACTCCCACTTCTGAGTTAGCTTGTTGCAAGTGTGGGGGAATAATTAATAAAAGGAAAAACCTGCACACTGCTCTTGCCAGTATCACTTCTGTAGCCTCTTTAATCAGAAAACCTATTCAGCTTGCAAAAAGGGTCTGGAAAACATTGATTACACCCCCCCAAATTGCTTTTATAATAGCAATTGTTCAAACCCCTGTTTGAGTCAGTTATACACCAAGTGAGCCGTAAGTAGACCAGGACAAACATAGCCAACCCCAAGACATAGGAACTGACTAACGCTAAGTTTCATTTGACATTTAAGTAATGAAACTTCCCCTGAGAGCTCCGTTGCTAATCACACTGAAGGTGTTTGCGTTGAGTTGAGTAATTCCATGGATATAAACTTTATTCCCCACTAATTGTCTTACCTCCCCATCTCTTAAAATAACAAGCATTTATGGAAATGTCATTCTGAGTCATTGTAATTCTGATTAAATTCAAGGAAGCGCCATCTACTCAGATATTGCCTTTGGACTTATTTCCCCCTGGAGGTAGACTGTGACAGGCAGTTGAACTGGGTCGTGTTCATTAGGCACCAAACCGAAGAAAACAGACTGAAAAGGGGAGGGACTACCTAATGTTGTCCAATTAGAAACACTTGTTTTCATTTTCCGTTGTAAAAATGTTGCTACAGGTACCTTCATTCAATTACCACAGTGTTACTGCTATGATAATGTGACCAATTCACACTAACATAATTGCTTACTTTGTCCCTCGATTAAAGGCTCTGACTGGCCATTTGAATGAGTTACTTCTGACCAGGATGTTAGTCTTTCACCCATTTATAAAGTCACATTGACATTAGTTCATTGACCCTGGCAAGGGAGAGTTGGGATGTGCAAAAAACACATTTCCAATTCACTCATGCATATTAATACACACTTGCATATGTGTGAAATATGACAAATATAAGCACCCATTGGATATTTATAGAGAGAGCAAAGGTCATGATTTCAATCTGATCTGAGAACAGACAGGTCAGGTGAATTTCTGCCAACCTGGATGACCTGCTCGCTACACCCTGGAAGATTCTCAATTGCATAGTCCTCGCGTCCTCTCTCGTCGCATCCTCTCTCCTCTCTCCTTCTCAAAACCCATTGGAGGAGAAGGACAGAGGGTTTTGAGGAGACGGGGACAGAGGAGACAGGACACGAGGAGTATGCAATTGAGATCTTCTAAATAAATAAAAAGTATAATCTCTCCTCTCCTCAGGAAAAAGATATCTTGTTCTTTCCCGTTTATTCCAGTCCAGTCCCTTCTTAGCAATGCAGTTGAAGGAAATTAGACAAGGAGCCTTTTAGACTATTGAAATACCATTGGACTAACCACGGGGGCAAAACCACAACAATCAATCGCCCGCAGCCACCTCATATCTACTCCATTCACTCACTTTATCGATCACTCTCCACTGACTCACTGGGAAAAACCAAAGCCCTCATTAAAAAGTCCCCGTCCAACAAGCCTCCAAAGTACTTAGAGACAGTAAATAATTAATATCAGGGGAGAGGTGTTTATTAGAGTTCGTATAATGACTTGCATTATTCACGTAGACCCAGGTATTGAGGTAATGTCTTACTTTCACAATGTCTTACAGTCACATTATAATCATTTCTTGGTTTGGGGAATTACCCCTGGCCCCAGAGGTCGTTAGTGACCTGGTTTAATCTCCTCTACTTGGCTTTGATGGAAGACCATGGCCACGTTCCAAATGGCACCCTATTACGTACATAGTGCACTACTTTTATCTAGGCCAAAGGTAGTGACTAGGGAATAGGATGCCATTTGGGCCACAGACCATGTTTCAGACTGCAGACGCTTTCTGTCTGGTGGGAAATAGAGTCGGACGGACGGTGCCCAGAGAGAGAAACACAGGAACAAAGAGGCCATTGATTAAAGTGAATCACATGATTAAAACCAAAATGTCTTCATTTGCTTTTGGCGAGTGAAAAAAACACCAAATTGGTCTTTGCCAAATGCCATTAATTTATTAACATAAATAAATTAAATAAAACATGATAAAGGTAAGACCAATACTTCTGCCGAGCCTATTATAATGTGTCTAGACAGAAGATAATTTAAACTACAGTAAGGGAAACTTTAAACATCCATGCACAGTCACAGCATAATCCTAAAACTCATTTCTCCAGTGTCAGTGATATAGATTATGTATCCTCCTTATATTCTTGTATGTTCTTAAAGATAACTTCGATATTTGGGGATTTGGGATTTTAATTACCTACTTACCCAGAGTCAGACAAACATATGGATACAATTTTCATGTCTCTGCGTGCAGTTTGAAGGAAGTTGAAGGTAGCATATTGTTAGCTTAGCACAATTGCTGAAAGTCTATGGGTATCTACTAGCCAGCTCCTCTCAAAAGTAGGGAAGAACTTAAATGAGGTCACCCAAAGCATGACAAAACAGTTTTGCCAAAATAAGTTAACTCTCATTTGTCACTTTTTGTCCCTTCTTGTCAAAAGTAGTTTTCCTCAACATTTGACATCTTTATAACCTCAACATCTTTATAACCCAGCAAAAAACATAGTTTTGTATTAATTTATTTTTTTACATCACATAAGTGTTTGGGGTGGAATTATTATTTACATATATACAGTGAGGGAAAAAAGTATTTGTTCCCCTGCTGATTTTGTACGTTTGCCCACTGACAAAGAAATGATCAGTCTATAATTTTAATGGTAGGTTTATTTGAACAGTGAGAGACAGAATAACAACAAAACAATCCAGAAAAACGCATGTCAAAAATGTTATAAAATGATTTGCATTTTAATGAGGGAAATAAGTATTTGACCCCCTCTCAATCAGAAGGATTTCTGGCTCCCAGGTGTCTTTTATACAGGTAACGAGCTGAGATTAGGAGCACACTCTTCAAGGGAGTGCTCCTAATCTCAGTTTGTTACCTGTATAAAAGACACCTGTTCACAGAAGCAATCAATCAATCAGATTCCAAACTCTCCACCATGGCCAAGACCAAAGAGCTCTCCAAGGATGTCAGGGACAAGATTGTAGACCTACACAAGGCTGGAATGGGCTACAAGACCATCGCCAAGCAGCTTGGTGAGAAGGTGACAACAGTTGGTGCGATTATTCACAAATGGAAGAAACACAAAATACTGTCGATCTCCCTCGGCCTGGGGCTCCATGCAAGATCTCACCTCGTGGAGTTGCAATGATCATGAGAACGGTGAGGAATCAGCCCAGAACTACACAGGAGGATCTTGTCAATGATCTCAAGGCAGCTGGGACCATAGTCACCAAGAAAACAATTGGTAACACACTACGCCGTGAAGGACTGAAATCCTGCAGCGCCCGCAAGGTCCCCCTGCTCAAGAAAGCACATATACAAGCCCGTCTGAAGTTTGCCAATGAACATCTGAATGATTCAGAGGAGAACTGGGTGAAAGTGTTGTGGGCAGATGAGACCAAAATCGAGCTCTTTGGCATCAACTCAACTCACCGTGTTTGGAGGAGGAGGAATGCTGCCTATGACCCCAAGAACACCATCCCCACCGTCAAACATGGAGGTGGAAACATTATGCTTTGGGGGTGTTTTTCTGCTAAGGGGACAGGACAACTTCACCGCATCAAAGGGACGATGGACGGCGCCATGTACCGTCAAATCTTGGGTGAGAACCTCCTTCCCTCAGCTAGGGCATTGAAAATGGGTCGTGGATGGGTATTCCAGCATGACAATGACCCAAAATACACAGCCAAGGCAACAAAGGAGTGGCTGAAGAAGAAGCACATTAAGGTCCTGGAGTGGCCTAGCCAGTCTCCAGACCTTAATCCCATAGACAATCTGTGGAGGGAGCTGAAGGTTCGAGAGCGCCGGAGGAGATCAACGGGAGGAGACGTGACACAGCCTAAAACCCCAAACAGCAAGCAATGCAGATGTATAAGGACGGTGGCTAGGAAAAACTCCCTAGAAAGGCAGAAACCTAGGAAGAAACCTAGAGAGGAACCAGGCTCTGAGGGGTGGCCAGTCCCCTTCTGGCTGTGCCGGTGGAGATTATAACAGTACATGGCCATTAAGGCCAGATTTTTCTCCAAGATGTTAAAACGTTCATAGATGACCAGCAGGGTCAAATAATAATCACAGTGGTTGTAGAGGTTGCAACAGGTCAGTACATCAGGAGTAAATGTCACTTGACTTTTCATAGCCGGGCATTTAGAGGTTGAAATAACAGGTGCGGTAAAGAGAGTTTAAAACAGCAGGTCTGGGACAAGGTAGCATGTCCGGTGAACAGGTCAGGGTTCCATAGCCGCAGGCAGAAGTATGGAGCAGCAGCACGACCAGGTGGACTGGGGACAGCAAGGAGTCATCAGGCCAGGTAGTCCTGAGGCATGATCCTAGGGCTCAGATCCTCCGGGAGGGGAGGGAGAGAGGGAGAGAGAGAGAATTAGAGGGAGCATACTTACATTTACACAGGACACCGGATAAGACAGGAGAATAACACCAGATATAACAGACTGATCCTAGCCCCCCGGGACATAGACTATTGCAGCATAGATACTGGAGGCTGAGACAGGGGGGGTCGAGAGACTGTGGCCCCGTCCGACGTTACCCCCACCCACTTTGCCAAAGCACAGCCCCCACACCACCAGAGGGATATCAACAGACCACCAACCTACTACCCTGAGACAAGGCTGAGTATAGCCCACGAAGATCTCCTCCACTGCACGGGCCCGAGGGAGCGACAAACCGGACAAGAAGATCACATCGGTGACTCAACCCACTCAATTGACGCACCCCTCCTAGGGACGGCATGGAAAGCACCAGTAAGCCAGTGACTCAGCCCCCGTTATAGGGTCAGAGGCAGAGAATCCCAATGGAGAGACAGGAACCGGCCAGGCAGAGACAGCAAGGGCGGTTTGTAGCTCCAGTGCCTTTCCCTTCACCTTCGCACCCCTGGGCCAGACTAAACTCAATCATAGGACCTACTGAAGAGATGAGTCTTCAGTAAAGGTTGAGACCGAGTCTGCGTCTCTCACATGGATAGGCAGACCATTCCATAAAAATTGAGCTCTATAGGAGAAAGCCCTGCCTCCAGCTGTTTGCTTAGAAATTCTAGATACAATAAGGAGGCCTGTGTCTTGAGACCGTAGCGTACATGTAGGTATGTACGGCAGGACCAAATCGGAGAGATAGGTAGGAGCAAGCCCATGTAATGCTTTGTAGGTTAGCAGTAAAACCTTGAAGGCTAGCACTGGAGTAATATGATCAAAATTTTTTGGTTCTAGTCAAGATTCTAGCAGCCGTGTTTAGCACCAACTAGTTTATTTCGTGCTTTATCCGGGTAGCCAGAGAGTAGAGCATTGCAGTAGTCTAATCTAGAAGTGACAAAAGCATGGAATAGTATTTCTGCATCATTCTTGGTCAAAACGTTTCTGATTTTTGCAATGGTACGAAGATGGAAGAAAGCTGTCCTCGTCAAAAGAGAGATCAGGGTCCAGAGTAACGCCGAGTTCCTTCACAGTTTTTTTTTTTAGACGACTGTACAACCATCAAGATTAATTTTCAGATCCAACAGAAGATCTCTTTGTTTCTTGGGACTTAGAACTAGCATCTCTGTTTTGTCCGAGTTTAAAAGTAAAAACATGATTCCATATGTGTTATTTCATAGTTTTGATGTCTTCATTATTATTCTACAATGTAGAAAATAGTAAAAATTAAGAATAATGAGTAGGTGTGTCCAAACTTTTGACTGGTACTGTATTTTTTTTGAATAAATATATTTATTTATTTTGTATTGTACGAGCACTGTAGTGGACATAAGGTTCGGTTGATAATAAATCTGGAAAATGTGGGTACCGTAGGCATAAACATAGTTGGCGGCTCTGCTGTCCTCTACATAGGACATTTATAAACAATATATTATTTAGCTCTCATTTAATGTGAAAAAATGATTACACTGGTCTGAAAACTCACCAAACTATTCCTGGGATATTTGCTTACTAAAAGCAATTTGAATAACAAACTCACAAAAATTATAATTACACAATAACACACCTTTCTTCATACCATAAAATGTGCTAATTGTGTTAGCAGCCATTTTGAAAAACCAGCAGGAGAAAGTTATCCAGGTCACACGTGATATCACTGAAAAGCCCAGAATGTCCTCTCAAAGCTACAACAGGTCCAAACAGTGGCATGTATGGCCTTTAGAGATATGGACCAAAAACGAATATCCATTAAAGGGGACAACAAGAAATTGCTGGGTCTCAGGAGGAAATCAGTCGTTTCTAAGTTCAGTAACGTCTGGTGAGTTCCCTCCAAGGTATATTTGTAAACAAACAGCGCCCTCTATTGGTCAGAAAACAGAATACAGCAACTCAGTCAGACCATACAATGAATAGCAGCAGCAGTAAAAGTGAAATAGGAATAACTAACCAATCACTTTTGAAGATGGATCAACCAAAATGTCCTGTTCATAATATTTGAGAGAAATTATTTGGTTTGTAAAACCTCGTTTATAATCTTCTGCTTTTTAAGATATTAGTAGTGCTGAGCAATTAGTGCTTTTTGAGGTCGGTTCGGTTTCGGTTAGATTATATAAATAAAAAAAATCATGGTTTTCGGGTTGACACACAATAAAATGCTGGTAGTGACTGCCTATTACTGCTAATCACTTATTCTAATTTATTCACATTTCAGTTGTTGTGTATATTACATTTGTTTTATTTGATGACTTTATTATTTAATTCCAAGTAATAATAATATGCCATTTAGCAGACGCTTTTATCCAAAGCGACTTACAGTCATGTGTGCATACATGTTTATGTATGGGTGGTCCCGGGGATCGAACCCACTACCCTGGCGTTACAAGCGCCATGCTCTACCAATTGAGCTACAAAGGACCAAGTCTCTATATAACTGCTGCTTATGCTGTCTAACAAAATATTGGCCTGTTGGAAACTACAACTCCCTACTAAATCGCACAGTTCGTCTAGAGAAACTGTGTAATGTGCGCAATGAGCTCACAGAAAAAAACGAACAAAATGGAATTCAAATAACTGAACCAACGTCGGTCAATTAGTTGTTTAAAAAACGAAAAATAACCAACGTTTCGGTTAATCGCTCAGCACTAGATATTAGAGCAATGAGCTTGAAAGGATATGTTCTTCTATATATATCAATAAGAACAGTATATAGGACTACTGAATATGATTGCATCTAGCTACTCAACTTACAGTATGTCAGGTTAGAAAGACACAAAGTTATGTCATAAAAATTGACATAAAGTGAAAAACTTGACAACTTAAATACAATACACACTTGTGGGATATGAGTATGGCCACAGAGTGGCAGTGGTGTCACAGAAAGGGAAGGTTCATTAGAATGAAGCGTTCATATACCTTATAACAGACAGTCGTGCCCCCAGCTGAACTACCTGTCCCAGAGTGCTGTGCAGCATTTGGAGGCCTGTGCTAATGCCAGACAGGTGTCCTCGTACCTTTCCTGGAAGCGGCTGATGGATAGTCTTGTCAATCAGAAAAGTGAGCCAGCCCAAGAGGCCTAAACTGGTTATCAAGGAACACAGCACACTCCCACAGAATCAGCAGCAACAGAGGAAGCCCACCACCTGTACATCAGATGACAGGTGGCAACAGAACAGCCAACCAGAGTGAAGGAGGAGACCTCAGCTCACCCAAGCGCTTCCTCAGTGGCCCCCTCAGCCAGAAAGAAGAGGTCGCAGAGTCACTACTATTCATATTGATATGCATACAAAAGGATTGGGGTCAATTCTGGAAGTAAACTGAAATTCCAATTCCAAATATATCTCCTAGAGAGGCATTGAGGAAAATTGGAATTGGAATTGAAACGATAGTTTACTTCCTGAATTGACTGAATTGAAAAGGAATTGACCCCAACCCAGGCAAACAAACATGAGCATACATTAGTCAGTCATGTGTTTTTATTCATCATTTTGAGAAGTAGATAACATTTTAGAATGAATACATTTGGTAGATAGTTTTCCATTATTCTGACCTCCCCACATTATAATCAAAGAAACTGGTAACTAACCCAAGATACACCACCGGTGAACAAGCAAGGAGGAGGGCAGAGCCAAGCACGAGCTAGTGAGACCTATTGGTGTGTTCCAGCAGGTATTTGCATATTTCCATTAGGGAAAGCCTACTCTGTGAAGTGCACATGTGCAATAACTCCATTCGCCATTGGACTCCTTCTAAACAATTTTCTGAAACTTTTAGAAAGGGTCAAGTCTACAAAACTCAGTGCACTCTGTTCGTAACAGATTCTAGTTTTGGGAACAGAAAACTGAATTGAGATTGGATTTTTCATCGATTAGAACATTTGCAGAATGTCGGCCAAGTTTAATCTAGCTCTGTCTCCCTTCACGCCAGTGGACTTCCTCTCATCACCTTCACGCCAGTGGACTTCCTCTCATCACCTTCTTGCCAGTGGACTTCCTCTCATCACCTTCACGCCAGTGGACTTCCTCTCATCACCTTCACGCCAGTGGACTTCCTCTCAACACCTTCACGCCAGTGGACTTCCTCTCATCACCTTCACGCCAGTGGACTTCCTCTCATCACCATAATTTGTGGTGAGTGGACGTTCTAAATGGATACTTCAGATTTATACATCCGTTGAGACATCTGGCTCCTTCTTCTCTCTGTGTTATAATTGGAAGAGGAAGTGTAAACTCTAACATAGTCTATTAGCTAGAAAGGAAACTCCAAACATATTTCCGCTAAGTGCAGCTTTAGCTGGTTAAACAAATGTGTTGGCAAAAATGTATGTTCAAGTTAAGAAAGCTTACCAGCAGCCTTTTAGCGGGTGTTTTTTCAAAGCCCATGTCAGATACTCCAGTGAGTGTATTAGCTCCAGTGAGTGTAATTTGGTCAATATTAGGATTTGAGAAATAAAGTTGAGAAAGAAGATATTCTCCTGCTTTCTACTGTAGGTATGCAAAAAATGTTTTTATTCTGTTGTTGCTAGCGATATTCATAAAAACATTTAAATATGCTTTGTTTTTTTAATCCATATTTTCGCGGACCCCCGGTTGAATACCCCCGCCATAAAGTGTTCAGATATTAGCTCTGAGTGGAGTGACTGTGTAAAAACCAACTAGCTTTTACAAAGAAACTAGAATGATCCGGACCAGGAAACATAATAAAAAAGAATGTTGGCTCGTATTGGTCAGGGGTGAGTTTCCCAAAAACCTAAAGATCATCTGTAGCATCATTCCTTCATTGCCTACCAATCTTAAAGCTATGTACCAATTATCCCCCATACCTCCCAAAGTGTGCACTTATTCACTTAACTGCCCATGCCTCCACCAATCCAATTCTTTTAGATTTGTGGGAAGTAGGGAACGAGGGTACACTTCAGGAGAAAGAAGACATTATTGGGACGCATATTATGTTCATGCATAATATAATAAGATATCCTTTCTCCTGAAGCGTGCATTACTTTTTCTATATTTTTACCAGAATAGTACATTAGAGCTTTCAATACCGGAGACAGTAAAAATCAGTTGAATTTAATAGAAGGTGTTAAATGGAATGCTATCAACGATTAATCAACAAACTAGTGGTCAACAGAAATGTTTAACTTTCCCTCTAACTCGTGAGAGAATCGGTTTATGTGTAAAAGTAACGACTGTCGACACAGCAGAGAGAGACAGAAGGGGGAGGGGACAGAGAGAGGAAGAGAGAGGAAGAGTGAGGAAGAGAGTGAGAGAGAGAAAGAGAGAGCGAAAGCGAGAGTACTGTGTACTGTAGCCTTAGTAGATTACCTCATCAGTATAAGATATGAAACCTCTTTTTCCTCTTTACTGTTTTCCCCCTCAGGTGGGCTGGGATAGCTTCCAAATGATTACATCTGTGAAAAACACTAAAAAACACAAACCATTAAATATGAAAGATTATACTGCTGAGCCACCCTGTTGTGGCATCATACCTCACATACACATTTGTAATCTAAGGTTCTCTATATTGCATTTACGTCACACTGTTAACAGAGGTTTGTCCCTCAGGCACAATCACATGACAAATCCATGCTATCTATGCTACCGAAGAAAAGAAAAGGAAATGTATTCAAAATGCCTACAGTCCATTCACTTTCAATTCCAATTGGATTTTTCAAATGGATGCATTACCATTTTCTACCTTCTTTGTTATTTCAAAGCTCCATCTGCTCACTATGATAGTACAGAAGGGTACTACATTAATTTTTTTGACTCAGAGAGGCTATACAGCAACTGATGGATCATTTGCACAAGTTCTTTTCATAAGCGCCCAGCAGCAGTAATTTGAATTGTTTAACGTTTGCTCTGAGAGTACGTTGGAACATCGAAAGGCAGTGCATGATGGGAAACTGACTCTAACAGGTTTATTATTACATCATGTTTGTTTAATCTCAGACCGATGTGTAAGATCATCCTTTCTAGAAGTTTCGCAGCGTGACTTGTGATCAAAAGGTATAGTTAAAACTTCTTAAAGGGATAATTTACGTTTGTCAAACGCTTTTCAGACCTCAAGCGTTATCTAAAGAGTGTCAGTCCATATACACGTCATCTATTGGGTAGATAGATGTACACCAGCAGGCCTTGCCATCCCAAATGAACAGGAAATAATTTATACCATAAATCCAATATTAGGACATTCTTAGAAACTGAGTGTACATTTCTCTTCACCACCAGCAGAGGAGAAAATCAGCTTTCCTTAAGTATGATCTAATTTATTTTGTATAATTCCATATAATTTGGTTATATTATATCAACTTTAAAACATTGGACAAGAAGAGCTAAGGGTCTATCTTTTCCTGAGGAAATTCTGCTGTATTAAAACAAATCTCTCGTTGACAGTCGTTTGTGACGCAGTTACGCAACATTATGGTTCTGGCTTTCTGAGATTACATTAAAACACATTAACCTAATTAGCCTCAACATGGCATTGAATTACAGGCTTTGTCGCAAATTGCACCCTATCCCCCATTTGGGACGTACCCAAAGTCTTTAATTCCATTACAATGTTTACTAAAGATTGGCTTATCACACCCTATGGAAATTAATAACACAATGAAATTAAAAACTTGCCACATGTATCTGTGCTGTAGAAATGGCTTTGAAAATTGAATAACCATATTATCCAAGTCATGCACCTCAATGTCCGAGGGCTGTGCAATCCAAACAAAGCTGTTCTTGTTAAATGCCTTAAAAATAAAGAGAGTTGCACACCGTTGTATAAGCTCCCACTAATTTATTCGGTAAACCACCAACGTTTCAGCATCAGCGTGCCTTCTTCAGGGACTTTTCTTAAAGGCCTTGTCACCAATGAATGAGAGATACTCTGAACCTTTTTGTCAATATATGTGGCATAAATGTCGAGACCTCTTGGGAGAAGAAGTATTGTGTCTACAAGGAGGCTATACTATTGCCTGCTTAGAAACAGAATGGGCAGAACATACATTTCATATGAATTTCCAATACACAGGGAAAAGTGAAGGATGAAGAAAGAAGCCGTACTGTAAGTGACCAAATTCTTCAACTGGTCATTTAACTTTTTACAGACACATTTCATTTATTTATTTTCATACAATCTGCACATACAAGGTTACTGAAACTCAAATCATACAGAAACCAGAATTACAGTTAATCAACTGTTAGTTAAGATAATTCCCTTAACATTTTGCACACTATGCCATGCTGAAAATTACCATTGACACAATGTACACATACCACCAGGCTATCAGAAGTGAAGTAGTTGGATGATGGTGGTCTTGTGAAACTTTGTGGTTTAGACCTACAGGAAGCTTGCTCCTCTCTGGGGTGGGACTGCAGTAAGTGGACAGCTTTGACTGCTGTTGATAACTTCACCGCTTCCTTCTCACAGTAGCACTCCAGCTGCCTCTTGAGTTTCGAGACAGATTCCTTCAATGTCTTGAAATCACAACCTTGGTTAAGGATGGTGACAGGTAACTCTTCAGACACAGAGGGGGTACTGTGGTCTCTGAACCTCTGGATGTTGTCCTCTGTGTGTGAGAACTCCATCTCAGCATGTCTCTTCCTGAGCTCAGCCACCTCCTGCTCCAGTTGCTCCAGGAGTCCTTCAGCCTGACTCACTTCAGCCTTCTCTTGGGCTCTGATCCTTCACTTCAGAGTGCCTTCTCTCAATGGAACGAATCAGCTCAGTAAAGATCTTCTCACTGTCATCCACAGTGCTGTTAAGATACACAGAAAGAGAAGATGAATACATTTCAACCAGCCCACTCACTCACTCTGGACCCCGGACATATTATAGACATAATACATTGAATATACAAAATATTAGCAACACCTTTCTAATATTGAGTTGTGCACCCTGCCTATGTGTGAGTTACTTGTTGCTCTTTCTCTGGGTTCCATGTGTCTCACATAAAGTAAATATTCTCGTGGCAGGCCAGACCTCAAGTAAGAACATATAGAGGTCACTGTCTGACCGACTTGAGGTCAAAACAAGCCCAGAATGACATGTTTTCATGGCACCATCCCACACGCTAACTACACTGAGTGTACAAAACATTAGGAACACCTTCCTAATATTGAGCTGCACCCCTTTTTTCCCTCAAAACAGCCTCAATTCGTTGGGGCATGGTCTCTACAAGGTGTCTAAAGCCCTATCCCTCCAGCTGTAGCTGGGGGAGAACTCGGACACAGAGAGAGACGTCTATGAAGAGCTCCTCACACAGGCTGAGATCCAGGGCAACGTCAACAAGGTCAACTGTGAGTCAGACACACACTTACTTTATTCTGTACACTCAGTGTACAAAACATTAAGAACTCCTTCCTAATATTGAGTTGCACCCCCTTTTGCCCTCAGAACAGCCTCAATTCGTCGGGGCATGGACTCTACAAGGTGTTGAAAGCGTTCCACAGGGATGCTGGCCCATGTTGACTCCAATGCTTACCAGAGTTGTGTCAAGTTGGCTGGATGTCCTTTGGGTGGTGGACCATTGTTGATACACACAGGAAACTGCGTGAAAAACCCAGCAACATAAACTGGTGCGCCTAGCAACTACTACCACACCCCGTTCAAAGGCACTTAAATCTTTTGTCTTGCCCATTCACCCTCTGAATGGCACACATACACAATCCATGTCTACATTTTCTCAAGGCTTAAAAATCCTTCTTTAACCTGTCTCCTCCCCTTGATCTACAATGATTGAAGTGGATTTAACAAGTGACATCAATAAGGGATCATAGCTTTCACCTGGATTCACCTGGTTAGTCTATGTCATGGAAAGAGCAAGCACTCTGCTTACAGTTGTGCCTAAGAACAGCCCTTAGGCATGGTATAATTAAGCAATAAGGCCCAAGGGGGTGTGGTTAGGCGTGGTATAATTAAACAATAAGGCCCAAGGGGGCGTGGTTAGGCGTGGTATAATTAAGCAATAAGGCCCAAGGGGGTGTGGTATATGGCCAATATACCACGGCTAAGGACTGTTCCTATGCATGACACAACACGGAGGGCCTGGATACAGGACTTAGCCGTGGTATATGGCCAATAGAGAGAGAACTTTCGTTTTCCTTGTTTGTGCTGAGGAATAGGAGTGGCCTCCACATGATTATTTTGTAGCTTCCTGGTTCTGTCAAGAATGCTGAGTGTGGATGTGGTGCGAGAAATCAAGCGCAGGAACAAGGGCGTTCGTCAACAGACTTTAGTGATCCAAAAATATAACTCCAAACAGGTAACTGGCCAACCCAACCGGGAGGCATGAACAATTACGCACACACACAACAGTGCGTAAAATAGTAGAAATGCGCACGCAGTGCGGACTCTCAAAAAACAAACAACATGAGAGGAAAACCCACCAACAGCTAACAGCTGACATAACAATCACACATAACACCTGACCCAACACACGATAACTAAATAGGAAACAAAATCAAACACTAACAAGGGACAGGTGTACAAACAGACAAAACCAAACAAACATGAAACATCGAACGGTGGTAGCTAGTACTCCGGGGACGACGACCGCCGAAGCCTGCCCGAATAAGGAGGAGGAGCAGCCTCGGCCGAAACCGTGACAGTACCCCCCCCTTGACGCGCGGCTCCAGCCGTGCGCCGACCCCGGCCTCGGGGACGACCAGGAAGACGCGGAGCAGGGCGCGTAGGATGACCCCGATGGAACTCGGTCAGAAGAGACAGGTCTAATATGTCCCTCCTCGGCACCCAGCACCGCTCCTCCGGGCCGTACCCCTCCCACTCCACGAGATATTAGAGACCCCCCATCCGGCGTCTCGAATCAAGGATGGACCTAACGGTGTACGCCGGAGCCCCCTCGATGTCCAACGGGGCGGAGGAGTCTCTTCTATCTCATAGTCCTGGAGTGGACCAGCTACCACCGGCCTGAGGAGAGACACATGGAACGAGGGGTTAATATTCTTGTAATCAATGGGCAGTTCTAACCTGTAACACACCTCGTTCAACCTCCTCAGGACTTTGAACGGCCCCACAAACCGCCGACCCAGCTTCCGGCAGGGCAGGCGGAGGGGCAGGTTTCTGGTCGAGAGCCAGACTCGATCTCCAGGTGCGTACACAGGCCCCTCACTGCGGTGGAGATCGGCGCTCGTCTTATGTCGACGGATGGCCCGCTGCAGATGAACGTGGGCAGCGTTCCACGTCTCCTCCGAGCGCCGCACCCACTCATCCACCGCAGGGGCCTCGATCTGGCTCTCATGCCAAGGTGCCAGAACCGGCTGGTACCCTAACACACACTGGAAAGGGGGTTAGTTTGGTGGAGGAGTGGCGGAGAGAGTTTTGTGCCATTTCGGCCCAGGGAACATATCTTGCCCACTCCTCCGGCCGGTCCTGGCAATATGACCTCAGAAACCTACCCACATCCTGGTTGACACGTTCAACCTGCCCATTACTCTCCGGGTGGTAACCCGAGGTAAGGCTCACCGAAACCCCCAACCGTTCCATAAAGGCTCTCCACACTCTGGAGGTGAACTGGGGGCCTCGATCAGACACTATATCCTCGGGTACCCGTAATGCCGGAAGACATGGGTAAACAGAGCCTCAGCGGTCTGTAGGGCAGTAGGGAGACCCGGCATGGGAAGGAGACGACAGGCCTTCGAGAACCGATCCACAACGACCAGGATGGTAGTATTCCCCTGTGAGGGGGGAAGGTCTGTAACAAAGTCCACCGAGAGGTGGGACCAGGGTCGTTGCGGAACGGGCAGGGGTTGTAGCTTACCCCTGGGCAAATGTCTGGGCGCCTTACACTGGGCACACACCGAACAGGAGGAGACATAAACCCTCACATCCCTGGCTAACGTTGGCCACCAGTACTTAGTGCTAAGGCAGTGAACTGTCCGGCCGATACCTGGATGTCCAGAGGAGGGGGACGTATGAGCCCAATAAATGAGGCGATCGCGTACCTCGAGCGAAACGTACGTCCGACCCACTGGACACTGTGGAGGACTTGGGTCAGTGCGTAACGCCCGCTCGATCTCTGCATCGACCTCCTATACCACCGGTGCCACCAGACAAGACTTTGGTAGTATGGGAGTGGGCTCAACGGACCTCTCCTCCGTGTCATACCGCCGAGACAGGGCATCTGCCTTCCCGTTCTGGGACCCAGGGATGTAAGTGATTTTAAATACAAACCGGGCTAGAAACATAGTCCAGCGAGCCTGGCGAGGATTCAGTCTCCTAGCTGCCCGGATGTATTCCAGGTTACGGTGGTCGGTCAAAATGAGGAAAGGGTGTTGAGCCCCTCAAGCCAATGCCTCCACACCTTTAGGGCTTGTACCACGGCTAACAGCTCCCTGTCCCCTACGTCATAATTCCGCTCCGCCGGACTGAGCTTCTTAGAATAAAAAGCACAGGGGCGGAGTTTAGGTGGTGTGCCAGACCGTTGTGAGAGAACGGCCCCGATACCGGCTTCAGACGCGTCTACCTCTACCTGGAATGGTAAAGCGGGATCCGGATGCGCCAGCACCGGCGCCGAGGTAAACAGGTCCTTCAGTCTCCCAAAAGCCCTGTCCGCCTCAGCTGACCACCGAAAGCGCACCGGACCCCCCTTCAACAGGGACGTTATGGGAGCTGCCACCTGTCCAAAACCCCGGATAAACCTCCGGTAGTAATTCGCAAAACCCAAGAACTGTTGCACCTCTTTCACAGTGGTTGGGGATTGCCAATTACGCACAGCTGACACCCGGTCAACCTCCATCTTCACCCCTGACGCAGACAACTGATAACCCAAAAAGGAGACCGACTCCTGAAAGAACAGACATTTCTCTGCCTTGACATATAGGTCATGCTCCAACAGCCTCCTCAATACTCGGCGCACCAGGGCTACATGCTCAGCTCGGGTAGAACTGTACACCAGAATATCGTCTATGTACACGACTACTCCCTGCCCCTGCATGTCCCGGAAAATCTCATCTACAAAGGATTGGAAGACTGAGGGAGCATTCATTAACCCATATGGCATGACGAGATACTCGTAATGACCGGAGGTCGTGCTAAATGCTGTCTTCCATTCATCGCCCTCTCTAATGCGCACCAAGTTATATGCGCTCCTGAGATCCAATTTTGTGAAGAACTGAGCACCGTGTAATGACTCCGTCATAGTCGCAATCAGAGGAAGTGGATAACTGTACTTCACCGTAATCTGATTGAGACCGCGGTAATCAATACACGGGCGCAAACCTCCATCTTTTTCTTCACAAAAAGAAGCTCGAGGAAGCGGGTGAAGTGGAGGCCCGTATGTATCCCTGTCTCAGAGACTCGGCGATGTAAGTTTCCATCGCCTTCCTCTCCTCTTGAGACAAGGGATACACATGGCTCCGCGGGAGTGCTGCTCCTAACTGGAGATCTATCGCACAATCCCCCTGTCTATGAGGCGGCAGCTGCGCCGCCCTTGTCTTACTAAACACCAGTGTCAAATCCTCATACTCGGGGGGAATATGCAGTGCGGGCATTTGATTTGGACTCTCCACCGAGGTCGCCCCTATGGAAACACCCAGACATAGCCCCTCACACTGAACAGACCACCCTTTAAGAGCTTTCTCTCGCCACGAAATAGTAGGATCATGGGTAATCAACCAGGGAAGTCCCAGCACCACCGGATACGCAGGAGAGTCAATCAGATAGAGCTGAATCGTCTCCTCATGACCCCCCTGCGTCTCCATCCTAAGGGGCGCTGTGACCTCCCTAATTAACCCAGATCCTAACGGACGGCTATCTAGGGCATGTACAGGGAAAGGCTTATCAACGGGAAGGAGAGGAATCCCTAACTCTACACAGAACTGGCGATCTACAAAATTCCCAGCTGCGCCTGAATCTACTAGCGCCTTATGCTGGGAACGAGGTGCAACCTGTGGAAAACAAACAGGCAAGGTTATGTGAACGACAGAAAGCTCTGGGTAAGTAGGGTGCCTACTCACCTGGGAGGACTCCCCAATGCGTGGCCTGCCTTCACCTCCACCGGGGACCTTCCCCAACACCTAGCCGCGGTGTGCCCTCCACGGCCACAGTTGGTGCAGGGAACGGCCCCCTCGGGTTCCTACTCCTCCGTTCTCTAGCGCCAGCACCTCCGAGCTCCATAGGGCTCGGCTCGGAGGTGTCGGAGGGTGGAATGGGCAACCCCCACCCGGGACGTCCACAGGTGGCGAGCAGGGTGTCCAGCCGAATGGCCATGTCGACCAGTTGGTCAAACGACAACGTGGTATCCCTGCACGCCAACTCTCTCTGGACGTCCTCCCGGAGGCTGCAGCGGAAGTGGTCTATGAGGGCCCGCTCATTCCACCCTGCATCTGCCGCTAGAGTCCGGAACTCCAAAGCAAAATCCTGTGCGCTCCTCATCCCCTGTCAGAGGTAGAACAGACACTCCCCCGCCGCCTTCCCTTCTGGTGGATGGTCAAACACGGCACGGAAGCGGCGGGAGAACTCCGCATAGGTAATAGTAGCGGCGTCTATTCTCCTCCATTCGGCGTTGGCCCACTCCAACGCCTTGCCGGTGAGACAGGAGATGAGGGCGGAGACGCTCTCGTGTCCCGAGGGCGCCGGGTGTACGGTGGCGAGGTAGAGCTCCACTTGCAGCAGGAACCCTTGACACCCGGCAGCGGAGCCGTCGTACGCCCTCGGGAGCGAGAGCCGAATCCCGCTGGCTTCCGGAAGGGGAACAGGAGAACTGACCGATGGGGATGGTCCGGTAGGTGGGGGCGTGGGTACCCCGCTGCTTTCCCATCGGTGGAGATTGTTCATCACCCGATCCAGGGCGTGACCGATCTGGTTGATCCTGTCCTCCTGCCCACGAAGACGGTCCTCCATGATGTCCGTTGGCGCGGTTGCTCCTGCTGATTCCATGGTGAAGATGTGTGATTCTGTCAAGAATGCTGAGTGTGGATGTGGTGCGAGAAATCAAGCGCAGGAACAAGGGCGTTCGTCAACAGACTTTAGTGATCCAAAAATATAACTCCAAACAGGTAACTGGCCAACCCAACCGGGAGGCATGAACAATTACGCACACACACAACAGTGCGTAAAATAGTAGAAACGCGCACGCAGTGCGGACTCTCAAAAAACAAACAACATGAGAGGAAAACCCACCAACAGCTAACAGCTGACATAACAATCACACATAACACCTGACCCAACACATGATAACTAAATAGGAAACAAAATCAAACACTAACAAGGGACAGGTGTACAAACAGACAAAACCAAACAAACATGAAACATCGAACGGTGGTAGCTAGTACTCCGGGGACGACGACCGCCGAAGCCTGCCCGAATAAGGAGGAGGAGCAGCCTCGGCCGAAACCGTGACAGTACCCCCCTTGACGCGCGGCTCCAGCCGTGCGCTCGACCCGGCCTCGGGGGCGACCAGGAAGACGCGGAGCAGGGCGCGTAGGATGACCCCGATGGAACTCGGTCAGAAGAGACAGGTCTAATATGTCCCTCCTCGGCACCCAGCACCGCTCCTCCGGGCCGTACCCCTCCCACTCCACGAGATATTAGAGACCCCCCATCCGGCGTCTCGAATCAAGGATGGACCTAACGGTGTGCGCCGGAGCCCCCTCGATGTCCAACGGGGCGGAGGAGTCTCTTCTATCTCATAGTCCTGGAGTGGACCAGCTACCACCGGCCTGAGGAGAGACACATGGAACGAGGGGTTAATATTCTTGTAATCAATGGGCAGTTCTAACCTGTAACACACCTCGTTCAACCTCCTCAGGACTTTGAACGGCCCCACAAACCGCCGACCCAGCTTCCGGCAGGGCAGGCGGAGGGGCAGGTTTCTGGTCGAGAGCCAGACTCGATCTCCAGGTGCGTACACAGGCCCCTCACTGCGGTGGAGATCGGCGCTCGTCTTATGTCGACGGATGGCCCGCTGCAGATGAACGTGGGCAGCGTTCCACGTCTCCTCCGAGCGCCGCACCCACTCATCCACCGCAGGGGCCTCGATCTGGCTCTCATGCCAAGGTGCCAGAACCGGCTGGTACCCTAACACACACTGGAAAGGGGTTAGTTTGGTGGAGGAGTGGCGGAGAGAGTTTTGTGCCATTTCGGCCCAGGGAACATATCTTGCCCACTCCTCCGGCCGGTCCTGGCAATATGACCTCAGAAACCTACCCACATCCTGGTTGACACGTTCAACCTGCCCATTACTCTCCGGGTGGTAACCCGAGGTAAGGCTCACCGAAACCCCCAACCGTTCCATAAAGGCTCTCCACACTCTGGAGGTGAACTGGGGGCCTCGATCAGACACTATATCCTCGGGTACCCCGTAATGCCGGAAGACATGGGTAAACAGAGCCTCAGCGGTCTGTAGGGCAGTAGGGAGACCCGGCATGGGAAGGAGACGACAGGCCTTCGAGAACCGATCCACAACGACCAGGATGGTAGTATTCCCCTGTGAGGGGGGAAGGTCTGTAACAAAGTCCACCGAGAGGTGGGACCAGGGTCGTTGCGGAACGGGCAGGGGTTGTAGCTTACCCCTGGGCAAATGTCTGGGCGCCTTACACTGGGCACACACCCGAACAGGAGGAGACATAAACCCTCACATCCCTGGCTAACGTTGGCCACCAGTACTTAGTGCTAAGGCAGTGAACTGTCCGGCCGATACCTGGATGTCCAGAGGAGGGGGACGTATGAGCCCAATAAATGAGGCGATCGCGTACCTCGAGCGGAACGTACGTCCGACCCACTGGACACTGTGGAGGACTTGGGTCAGTGCGTAACGCCCGCTCGATCTCTGCATCGACCTCCTATACCACCGGTGCCACCAGACAAGACTTTGGTAGTATGGGAGTGGGCTCAACGGACCTCTCCTCCGTGTCATACCGCCGAGACAGGGCATCTGCCTTCCCGTTCTGGGACCCAGGGATGTAAGTGATTTTAAATACAAACCGGGCTAGAAACATAGTCCAGCGAGCCTGGCGAGGATTCAGTCTCCTAGCTGCCCGGATGTATTCCAGGTTACGGTGGTCGGTCAAAATGAGGAAAGGGTGTTGAGCCCCCTCAAGCCAATGCCTCCACACCTTTAGGGCTTGTACCACGGCTAACAGCTCCCTGTCCCCTACGTCATAATTCCGCTCCGCCGGACTGAGCTTCTTAGAATAAAAAGCACAGGGGCGGAGTTTAGGTGGTGTGCCAGACCGTTGTGAGAGAACGGCCCCGATACCGGCTTCAGACGCGTCTACCTCTACCTGGAATGGTAAAGCGGGATCCGGATGCGCCAGCACCGGCGCCGAGGTAAACAGGTCCTTCAGTCTCCCAAAAGCCCTGTCCGCCTCAGCTGACCACCGAAAGCGCACCGGACCCCCCTTCAACAGGGACGTTATGGGAGCTGCCACCTGTCCAAAACCCCGGATAAACCTCCGGTAGTAATTCGCAAAACCCAAGAACTGTTGCACCTCTTTCACAGTGGTTGGGGATTGCCAATACGCACAGCTGACACCCGGTCAACCTCCATCTTCACCCCTGACGCAGACAACTGATAACCCAAAAAGGAGACCGACTCCTGAAAGAACAGACATTTCTCTGCCTTGACATATAGGTCATGCTCCAACAGCCTCCTCAATACTCGGCGCACCAGGGCTACATGCTCAGCTCGGGTAGAACTGTACACCAGAATATCGTCTATGTACACGACTACTCCCTGCCCCTGCATGTCCCGGAAAATCTCATCTACAAAGGATTGGACAGGTTGGACAGGTTCTATGTGTTTGCAGTGTGCAGTCAGTGCCTACAGGGGGGCAATTGAGTTATCCTGCCCCTGTTCCTGTTATTTCTACTGTGGCTGAGACTGTTTCATCATGGCCTTTATGTTTATCCATCGTACACAGATAGCAGATCTACTCCTGTAGACTTGGTGGCTTTGAGTTGTGTCATAGTGCATAGCAGAAGTCCCACTCCTCCTCTCCATGTCCTCCTGACCCCAATAGTTTGCATACAAGCACTCCTGCCCTGTTGTGTGCTATGTACAGTACAGCATTAGAAGAGTAATATTGTAGCAAAGTCAGTAGACTCACTGCAGGGATAAGGGGAAATCAATGAGACAGTTATTTCTGTATATTTCACTGGGGATAACTATTCAGACACCCTAGATAGTGTATTTAAGGACTAATGTCTTTGACCTATCGAAGAGCACAAGCACTAGTAATAAGTTAGTCCTAAATATTTCAAAAACTAAAAGCATTGTATTTGGGACAAATCATTCACTAAATCCTAAACCTCAACTAAATCTTGTAATGAATAATGTGGAAATTGAGCAAGTTGAGGTGACTAAACTGCTTGGAGTAACCCTGGATTGTAAACTGTCATGGTCAAAACATATTGATACAACAGTAGCTAAGATGGGGAGAAGTCTGTCCATAATAAAGCACTACTCTGCATTCTTAACAGCACTATCAACAAGGCAGGTCCTACAGGCCCTAGTTTTGTCGCACTTGGACTACTGTTCAGTCGTGTGGTCAGGTGCCACAAAGAGGGACTTTGCTCAGAATTGCAATTGCTCAGAACAGGGCAACACGGCTAGCCCTTGGATGTACACAGAGAGCTAACATTAATAATATGCATGTTAATCTCTCCTGACTCAAAGTTGAGGAGAGATTGACTTCAGCACTACTTGCATTTGTGAGATGTATTGACATGAATGCACAGAGCTGTCTGTTTGAACTACCAGCACACAACTCAGACCCCCATGTATACCCCACAAGACACGCCACCAGAGGTCTCTTCACAGTCCCCAAGTCCAGAACAGACTATGGGAGGCACACAGTACCACATAGAGCCATGACTACATAGAACTCTATTCCACATCAAGTAACTCATGCAAGCAGTAAAATGTGATTTTAAAAAACAGATAAAAATACACCTCATGGAACAGTGGGGACTGTGAAGCAACTCAAACATAGACACAAACACATGCATACAAACACACGATAACATACGCACTATACACACGTATACATGGATTTTGTGTTGTAGATATGTGGTAGTAGAGTAGGGGCCTGAGGGCACACTTAATGTGTTGTTAAATCTGTTGTGAATGTATATGAAATGTTTTAAAAATTGTATAACTGCCTTAACTTTGCTGGACCCCAGGAAGTGTAGCTGCTGCCTTGGCAGCAGCTAATGGGGATCCATAATAAATACAAATACAAACAGGTTTAGATTGATCAGTTGTAAACATGTGTAAGGGTTGGTGTGGGGTGTGACCCAGGTGCGGTGCAGGATAGACAGTAGGCAGTAGGCAAGGATGGTGAAACAAGGATCTTTACTGGTGGTCCAAAAGCCAGGATACAAAACAACGGACTATTCACGAAAACAAATGAGGAGCACATAGGTCTCCAAAAAACAGGCTGACACAGGGAGAACACTTCTCGAGTACCTGTAACTCCGTCACGTGATCCGACACTGCTACGTACTGCTTAACATTAAGGAACTAGAAGAGAAAACTGAGCAAAGGAACACAGGGAAGTGAGGGCATAAATACACAAGTGAATCAGATCGACACAGGTGACACCAATAGGCAGATAATTAGTCCCGACTGTGAGTGAGGAGGTGCCTAAGGTTGTCGGAGGATGACACCTAGTGGGTCGCTCCGGAACTGCGACCCACTCCTGTAACAAACATGCATTGTATTTGCTAACACTTTATTTTGCTTCCCATATAGTATTAATCAGATATTTACTTAATTATATAAATAGAATTGCATAACTATGCAATAATAAACCAATAATTCAAATGTTGTTTCCACTTGTACTTGTGTTCAGTGGGTTTAGTCTTACATAGTTGTAATTAGCTATTTTGGCATGATTGAGAAACCGTCATTATGGCAAGAAGCCTTGAGTCATAAAACTCTTTACCTGATCATTTAACTTTCTACAGTTACAAAGGTTAACTGACAAACATAATTCCATTTGGGCCATTTCTAAATGACTCTCTTTATTCACATTCAGTGCTCATAAATGAGACCTAGGCTGCAATATGTTTGTATTAGTCAATAAGTGTTTATCTCCAGGGGTGAATAAAAACTATACTGTCAGTACTGTTTGGTTACTCAGGACAACAACCAATATTTACTGTCGGCACTCAGTACTTCAATGTTTTCCTGTCACAGGGTGACATTAAAATTGTATTGTTTGGAGTTTTCAAAACACACCAATGGTCAAAGATGTAAAATCTATATTGCTGTAGTTTATTAATATAAATGCAACTACAACAAACTGAATGTCATGCTACTCTTTTATACAGGTGGAAACAACAGTACTTCAAAGCATCCAATAACCTGTATCTTACAGTGATGTTGCTTGTTGTAAGGAATCCACCAAAAATAAAAAATAAAGTAATTATTGATTGATTATAATATAATTACCCTTTTAGCATGTAATGTCTAAGTGACTATCAGATTGATACAATAGCAGACTTAAAAATATAGTTACCAATGCAATACAACATATTTCCTGTTACTAGTGTTCCTGTTACTAGGGTATTTCATCTGTTTTAAGGTCCATTCTCTTTCACCTTTGTTCCAGTATTACTCTTCCCATGCTGTGTTGTAGTAGCACAGAGCAGGTCAGTAGTGTGTGTATTCCATCTATTGGGGATCAGGACGTATAGAATCTTCTGTTGAGTAAGAAAGACACTGACCAGGAGGATTGGGACCACTGTGCGGCACCATGGAAAACTCAAAGCCAGCCAGTCTTCAGGAGTAGATCTGCTCGTATCATGACAAACTGCTGGAGGTTTCCTGTCGTACCAATCAGCAGTGTATCTGTTATCTGTGTACGATGGATAAACATTAAGGCCATGATGAAACAGTCTCAGCCAGAGCAGACAAGACAGAGTAAGACAGGCACTGACTGCACACACATAGAACCAGGAAGTGACATAATAATCATGTGGAGGCCACTCCTATTCCTCAGCACAAACAAGTAAAACAAAAGTTATCTCTCCTACTCGGCTGCACAGTTTGTTAGTGTGTCGTATCAAAATGGCAGAGGCATTTTTTCAAGATCGGGATTCCTTCAGCTGTTCAATCTGCCTAGATCTACTGAAGGATCCGGTGACTACTGCCTGTGGACACAGCTACTGTATGGGTTGTATTGAGGGCTGCTGGGATCAGGACGATCTGAAGGCTGTCTACAGCTGCCCAGAGTGCCGACAGACCTTTGTCTCAAGGCCTGTTCTGAGCAGAAACACTTGCTTGCTAAAATGGTGGATAAACTGAAAAATATTGGTCTTCAAGCTACTTCTCCTGCTCACTGTTATGCTGAACCAGGGGGATGTGGAGTGTGATTTCTGCATTGGAAGAAAACACAAAGCTGTCAAGTCCTGTCTGGTGTGTCTGGCCTCTTACTGTGAGACCCACCTCCAGCCTCACTATCAATCTCCTGCCTTTAAGAAGCACAACCTGGTCGAAGCCTCCACACAACTACAGGAGAAGATCTGCTCTCATCATGACAAACTACTGGAGGTTTACTGTCGTACTGATCAGCAGTGTATCTGTCTGCTGTGTGTAATGGATGACCATAAAGGCCATGATAAAGGCCATGATACAGAGGACTGAGAAACAGAAGCAGGTGGGGGGAAATCAACAGAAATCCCAGCAGAGAATCCAGGAGAGAGAGAAGGAGATGCAGAAGCTGAGACAGGCTGTGGACTCTCTGAAGGTGAGTGTTGGGACCATCTACAAAATATACATTCAGTATATGCATTTTATTTTAAGGCACAGATACAATGAAAACATTGACACATTGAATCATCAACAGTCAGATGCATTTCACCGTCATGCTTTAGCTTGCACTAAATTGCAGCATCAGTCCTTAGATTTTCATTATAAAAGTGAGAAAAGAGTGAAAAAGAAAATACAGGGAAACTAAACAACAAACTAAAAGTTCCCAAGTGGTTCCATCCTTGCTGTTATTTAGACCAGTGTTTTTCACTTTTTAGGGGGAATTCATTAAAGGCCCAGTTCAGTCAAATGTAATTTTCCTGTGTTTTATAAATATTTCCACACTACGAGGTTGGAATAATACTGTGAAATTGTGAAAATGATGGTAATGTAAGAGCTGTTTGAAAAGACTGCCTGTAATTAGTTCAGACTGTTTTGGTGGGATGGAGTTTTGACCTGCCTGGTGATTTCAAATTAGTTAATAGACCAATAAAAAAAAGAGTTCTAACCCTCTCTGCCAATAACAGCTAATTTTCTGTTTTCCCCTCCCCACTCAGACCACTCCCAGACAGTCCTGCAAAATTATTGCTTGAGAAATTGCTTTTTGCTAAGAAGCTATTTTTGTTTATTCATTTTAATTTTTGTTGAAAACAATCACAGTGAGGCATTTTAATTATTACCCTGAAATTATTTGATATTGAGATAAAAATGGCTGCATTGGACCTCTTAATACTAGGCACATATTTGTCGAATAGAATAGAATCTAATTTCTTTATATTTCAAGTATATGTATAAATATATACATGTCAGTGCATTCGGAAAATATTCAGACCCCTTGACTTTTTCCACATTTTGTTACGTTACAGCCTTATTCTAAAATTGATTTTCTTTAAAAGTCCCTCATCAATCTACACACAATACCCCATAATGACAAAGCAAAAACAGGTTTTTAGAAATTTGAGCAAATTTATTCAAAATTAAAAACTGAAACACCTTATTTATATAAGTATTCAGACCCTTTGCTATGAGACTCGAAATTGAGCTCTGGTGCATCCTGTTTCTATCGATCATCCTTGAGATGTTTCTACAACTTGATTGGAGTCCACCTGTGGTAAATTCAATTGATTGGACATGATTTGGAAAGGCACACACCTGTCTATATAAGGTCCCACAGTTGACAGTTCATGTCAGAGCAAAAACCAAGCCATGAGGTCGAATGAATTGTTCGTAGAGCTCTGAGACAGGATTGTGTCGAGGCACAGATCTGGGGAAGGGTATTGTTTGTAGATTGATGAGGATTTTTATTTATTTAATCAATTTTAGAATAAGGCTGTAACGCAACACAATGTGGAAAAAGGGAAGGGTTCTGAATACTTTCCGAATGCACTGTATCTATAATATTTCCATATTGGGGTCCTGGTGAAAGCTGAGTGAGTGGGCTGGTTGAAATGTATCCACCTTCTCTTTCTCTGTATATCTTAACAGCACTCTGCACAGGCAGCAGTGGACGACAGTGAGAAAATCTTTACTGAGCTGATTCGCTCCATTGAGAGAAGGCACTGTGAAGTGAAGGAGCTGATCAGAGCCCAGGAGAAGGCTGAAGTGAGTCAGGCTGAAGGACTCCTGGAGCAACTGGAGCAGGAGGTGGCTGAGCTCAGGAAGAGACATGCTGAGATGGAGGAGTTCTCACACACAGAGGACAACATCCAGTCCCTCCAGAGGTTCAAAGACCACAGAATTACATGCCCCCCCCATTTCTTACCCATCCTCTCTCCCACACACATACAACATCTGTAAGGTCCCTCAGTCAAGTATTGGATTTCAAGCACAGATTCAACTACAAAGACCAGGGAGCTTTTCGAAAGACTCATAATAAAGGGCAGTGATTGGTAGATGGGTAACAATAACAAATCAGATTTGGAATATCTCTTTAAGCATGGTCTAGTAAATAAGTATGCTGTGCATTATATATTAAACCACCAAGACACATCAAAGAGACAGTCATCCTTTTGAACTGAGCCGCAGGACAGGAATGAAGCTGCTCAGGGATGGGATGGCTGTGATGGGAGAAAACTGAGGATGGATCAACAACATTACTACAAAACCATGGTGCTTGCCTACGGAGCTGTGAGGGGAACGGCACCTCCTTACCTTCAGGCTCTGATCAGACCCTACACCCAAACGAGGTCACTACGTTTATCCACCTTTGGCCTGCTAGCCCCCCTACCTCTACGGAAGCACAGTTCCCGCTCAGCCCAGTTAAAGCTATTCGCTGCTCTGGCACCCGAATGGTGGAACAAGCTCCCCCACGACGCTAGGACAGCGGAGTCACTGACCATCTTCCGGAGACACTTGAAACCCTACCTCTTTAAGGAATACCTGGAATAGTATAACAGTAATCCTACCCCCCCATAAAAATAAATAAAAAAACAAGTGGTTGTCCCACTGGCTATCCTAAGTTGAATGCACCAATTTGTAAGTCGCTCTGGATAAGAGCGTCTGCTAAATGACTTAAATGTAAATGTAAAAATTGTAGTGACTCCACAATCATGACTTAAATGACAGAGTGAAAATAAGAATACAAATATACTGAATCAAAATATTCAAAAACATGCATCTTTTATCCAACAAGGCACTAAAGTAAAACTGCAAAAAAACACAGCCTAAATGCAAAGCCCTATCTTTGGTGCAAATCCAACACAACACATCACTGTGTAACTGCCCTCTTATTTTCAAGCATGGTGATGGCTGCATCATGGTATGGATATGCTTGACATCGGAACTAAATACTTAGTTCCATCGGCAAATACAGGATGGAACTAAGCACAGGCAAAACCCTAGAGGAAAACCTTCTTCAATCTGCTGGGAGAGGAATTCACCTTTCAGCAGGACAATAACCTACAACACAAGGCCAAATCTACACTGGAGTTGCTTACCAAGAAGACAGTGAATGTTCCTGAGTGGCCAAGTTACAGTTTTGACTTAAATCTGCTTGAAAATCTATGGCATGACTTGAAAATTGCTGTGTAGCCATGATCCCCAACATATTGACAGAGCTTGAAGCATTATGAGACTTACCCAAGAAGACTCACAGCTGAAATCGCTGCCAAAGGGGTTTCTAACATGTATTGACTCAGGGAGCTGAATACTCATGCAACAACTATATTGTAGTCATTTAATTTCTATCAATCTTTAAAATAAATATATTTTTTCTTCCACTTTCACATTACAGTACATTATGAGTATTTTGTGTAGATTGTACAATTAAATCCATTTTAATCCCACTTTGTAGCACTATAAAATGTGAAGAAATAATTTTGCAAGGCACTGTATATAGCCATTGATTCTTGAATAATATTACTTAGAAATGCCACATAAACTTAGTTAATTGTCTTACCCCATCAGAACCCAGAATATAAGCTTGTTTTAATTGTAAACAAACACTGTACAAAAAGTGTACACAAACACTGCTTTAAAACAATAATATAATAATAATAATATCTGCTCTGTACTATGACACAACTCAAAGCCAGACAGTCTCCAGGAGTAGATCTGCTCTCATCATGACAAACTGCTGGAGGTTTACTGTCGCACCGATCAGCAGTGTATCTGGATCCAGTGACTACTGCCTGTGGACACAACTACTGTATGGGCGGTATTGAGGGCTGCTGGGATCAGGATGATCTGAAGGCTGTCTACAGCTGCCCAGAGTGCCGACAGACTTTTTGTCCCAAGACCTGTTCTGAACAGAAACACCTTGCTTGCTAAAGTGGTGGAGAAACAGAAGAATACTGCTTTTGGAGTTGTTCCTCCTGATCTTAGCTACTTAAAATAACTAACAGTTGATTAACTGTAATTCGGGTTTATGTATGATGATATACATTTCAGTAACCTTAAGATATGTACAAATTGTATGAAAATCAAAGGTATAAATAAATTAAATGTATCCGTAAAAAGTGAAATGACCAGTTGAAGAATTTGGACACTCTAAGCTTCTTTCTTCTGTGTATTGGAAATTCATATGAAATGTATGTTCTGCCCATTCTGTTTCTGTACTAAGCAGGCAATAGTATAGCCTCCCTGTAGACGCAATACTGCTTCTGTCAAGAGGTCTGGACCTTTATGGCACAGGAGGCAGTGTGCTTGCCCTGTAACTACAGGCTCGCTGGTTGAAACTCCACTATGGCGGTTCCCCCTTGATCACTACAACATTAGTGCTAGTCTGACTAAGACAGTGAGAGGATGGAACCCTGCCCTCACTGCCAGTATGATAGCCTCTCCTTGCTTTAACATGATTAGCACAGTCTCAGTCTGGTCCCTCCTGCCTCCATTGCTTTGACAGGAGCCCTGGCAGTGGAGTGATGCGTGTGACAGACGTTAGCGAGAACATGGGTCTGTTGTGTCCCATCACCAGGCCATCACTCGAGAACTGATGTAATAAGAGAGGTTGTGAGAAAAAGAGATCTAGGCTATGTTCAGGCAGATTGGAGCCACGTATATAGACACTGTGTAGTGAGGCTAACTAAAGACAAACAGGTTCAAATTAGAGAAACGAGGGTAGTAGTTGTCTGTCTGCCATCTTAGGATAAGTCAAGGCCAACTGTTTCACCAAAGATAAGTCGAGGTGAGGACAGCATACGGGCAGTGAATTTTCACATACTTTCAAAGAGAGAATTGCTGGCGAGAAGAAGAGAGAGACCTATTGCAAAAGGTGCATTAAAATCATATACTGTATGTTGATTATTGCAAAAAGTGTGTAAAGATCCTATGTTTATAAAGTAGCCTAGAGCTCTCATCGTTGTAGAAGGTTCTCCAGAATGCCCGGAGACATTCATATGCATTTCAGCGAGGGATCGCACCAACCCATTTGGCTGGGCAGTTTGTGTGATTGACCATGAGGGAGGCAGAGATTGCACCACCCCATTTGCATGCTTCACAGTAAACAGAATGGATCTTACTTTAATCTTATATGAATTTCATATGTGAAATAGATTATTCTTAAATAAATCAGATTTGTATATGATTTTATATATATATTTTGACATACCTTTTGAGAGAGAGAGAGAGAGAGAGAAGACAGAGAGAGAGAGAGAGAGAGAGAGAGAGAGAGAGAGAGAGAGAGACAGAGAGAGAGAGACAGAGAGAGACAGAGAGAGAGAGAGAGAGAGAGAGAGAGAGAGAGAGAGAGAGAGAGAGAGATATTCTCATTCGCTTTAGGATACCCAGTCTGGATATCAGGATGCCTGGTTTCCCATTAACCAGATTCCCATTTTTCTTGACACCTCCAATCCCAACAAATACATTTGTCGACACACACCCCCCAGACACATACATTACGATGACACTCCTTAATAATGTATTGCTCACAGCGTCAAATATCCCAAACAGAGCAACATTCAGCCATAAAGATCTTTATTGACGTGTTTTTTATTGCACACTGAAATGGTGCATCATGGTTAGATAGGCAGTACCATGGGGTTTGTGCTTGACTCACTATTCTTTTCCCCCAAGGCAAGAAACCAGGGGATCTTTAAATGAGCTTTCTAACATGACCGTCCTTTTATGGACTTGTGGATGGAGAGACTCTGAATTGCTGGGATGTGCACTCAATGCAGTCTGACAGCCAGGTTATGGCCCACTGTGTTTCAGACCTGGGTTCAAGTAGTATTTGTTTTCTTTCAAATACTTTGAGGGTTTGATTGAGCCAGTCTGGAGTGCAAGATTGGCAGAGGCCACAGGATTTGCACTTCTGGGACTATTTCATTGGTTCCATTTCGCCAGAAAAACTCAATGAAGTAACGCTAAAGTATTTGAAAGGAAACCAAGACTATTTGAACCCAAGTTCTTTCTGTTTAAAGATGTTGTGCATTTTAATGTTTGACCTGAATATTTACAGTAATGATGCATTATAAGAGGGTTTGGCTCATATCACAGCAGGAGGATATGGGTTCATTTCTGGTCACACTGTGTAGTACCTGATGAAACAGTGAATAAACAAACATTATACAGTGTCCAGAACCACATGCACATGGCTCAATAACCATGGTCTATGGAATGAGGGGTATCAACCAGGAATAAAAAGGACGGTCATTTTTCCTAATCCATAAGAAAGCTTCCATACTTTCCACTGTTGTAAATATGTGTATGCATGTCACTGTCATTTTTACAACAACAAATTAAACAAATTGACACCCAATTCAGTTACATTGACAACTGAATTAGGCTGGGATTCAATCCAAGGTGCGTTATAGAGCAACACACTGACAATGCGCTTTTACAAAGGCAATTTTACAGACGTTTGCGGAGATCGCATTCACGGAAAACAATGCGCATGTTGGTATTTTGGTATTTTATTAGGTTCCCCATTAGCTGTTGCAAAAGCAGCAGCTACTCTTCCTGTGGTCCACAAAAAAACATGAAACATGACATAATACAGAACATTAATAGACAAGAACAGCTCAAAGAGAGAACTACATACAACTGCATACTACATACATTTATGCTTTACATCTCAAGCATAAATTACCTTTAAAGGTCAAGTGCAATGCGCTGCTCTATAACACGGCTTGGATTGAATACTGGCCTAAGTCTATTGAGCACAGTAGTGTTTTCACTGAAAAGAGAAAGATGACACTGAACTGCACTACCTGAGCCAGGCTGCTAAACAAGATGGCCGACTTTGCCCATGTCACATACTTCTTCTTCGGTATTATGGAGGTCAGCAAACAAATGATATAGGTGCATGCTGCCACCTACTGCTCTGGCTGTATATCAGCCTATTATTCTGTAATATGAATTCATTCAACTTTGTGAGAGAAAATAAATCCCTACCAACTAACCCTACATCCATTAAAACCTCACCACTATTTCACTACTTTGGCCCTATTTGATCCTATCCCAGGCCAACAGCCTGGGAGGAAGGGACACTATCATTCAAATCTGGGTCTTGAAAGGGAACTGCATCTTCAGACAATATTCCCTGCAATTTTTCAGCAGTAAAAGTCCTGGCGATCCAAAAACATTTCTCTGCATTCACAATTATGTAAACTTTATTTGATTTCTTGTTAGTTTGACTTGTGCAATTTATCACCTGCGCAATAAACACAACAAAATCCACCTTCTTCACTATCAGTACTTCAGGATCCCTCAACTGATGAACAACACTTTCTGCAGGCTGCGGGGCATCCATTGCCATTTCTTCCTCATTTGCACTCGCTCCTCGCACTGCCTCTGCATAGGAGACCTGGTGAACAGCCCAGATTCTTGCTACTTCAACCTCCTTCCCCCTTACAGGGCGTTCCTGGAACTCAGGAACGTGGTTCCCACCACAATCTCACTGCGTACCTCATATACCCCAGCTTTACATCTGTGGGAAGAGACTCTTCAACAAATAGCAATAGCACCGATAGGCTTTCCTCTTTCCTTCCATTCACCATACAGTTCAATCGTAATACATCCACTACTCCTGGTACATGGTATATTTTCAGCCTCCTGGAACCATAAACTTGGAACATAGCTAACGTACGAATTTCACCATCTATAACAGATATTTACAAAAATAGTAGGTGAAACCTGTTTTAGAGGATCCCTGCAGATATCAGCAAGAAACACAGAATGGAAAAACAACTGCAAAATCCAATCCCACCTCATCATGTAACAAAAATATTGATGACTGCTCTCTCTGAAGCAGCAAGTTGAAAGAAGTGAAAGTTGGTACGGTGGCTTGGAAGAACAGCAGGTACACTTCTGTCATGGGGTCAGTGAATGTCTGTACAAGTCTCTTGAACCTGGCCTGATTTTCATCTTGAATCAATCAATAAATAACACAAAACAAGAGGTTGTCATTAATACAAGTATGTGACTAACAATCCATGTAGTTGCTGCATAATGAAATTGAAAATTGATGACCATACTAGCAGATTTGTAGTAGCTGGCCAGAGGTTCATACAGCCTCAGGATCCTGGTCACACAACGTTCAAGGCTTAGCCAACGGACCGAGATATGCAGGAGGACCTCCATGTACTCCGCTTCATGGAGCTCACAAAACTCTGTTTTAGACATTAAATCCATATCATATATTTTCTACAGCTCAGCATTTCAGTATTACACTTAATAGTATCAAACATGCATACCTGTCAGGTATCCTTTCCGATTTGTGCTACCCTTGAACCAGTAACCGATGTCCACTACCATATCCTCCAAATCAAAACCGGACACCTGCAATGCATAAATCAATCATAACACATTCAGTCAATGCACGTAATTAGGATACAAATAAAAAGTTACATGTATAGATAAATCAGGCCTTAACTCACTTTAAAAAATCCCACTCCTGCAGCTTTGGCGGTGTTATGTGCCACATGACAAGGACAACCATGAATATAGGTGTTGGGATGCTTCTGGAGCACCCTAGAGGCAATGGAATTACGTGGTCCAATGTTCACAGCTGCATTGTAAACTGAGAAACCAATGCAGTTCTCCCAAGGGATGCCATGCTCCTCTATGGTGGAGGTCATTTTGGTGAAGATCTCACGCTGTCCCACATCTCGTCACACTTGTTGTGCACATATTTAAAAACTGGTGGACAACTTTGCTGCCCATGAAGACCCGGAGTGTAAGCGGGTTCATCTTTTCCACTCCTATAATGACAAGTTAGAATCATACAGATGTTCATGTTATTAGATGTTTAAAAATACACAAAGCACATTAATATAATTAATTAATATGCCATTTAGCAGACGCTTTTATCCAAAGCGACTTACAGTCATGCGTGCATACATTTTTGTGTATGGGTGGTCCCGGGGATCGAACCCACTACCTTGGCGTTACAAGCGCCGTGCACATGTTTTGCAGAGGAGAACAATCTCAAATAGTTTGTGAAATACCAGTGTCATTCGACCCATCCGTAACAAGGGTATACGGGGTTTTTTTCATCTCCTTCACAAGCTCCTGTGTGAAATATGATGCGAGTGCTTCATTGGTAATGCAGGATGACTTAGTCCTGGCACACCTGTACTCCTGCGCTGTCTTCGAATCTCCGAAACATTCTTTTAGGAGAGGTACCAGGTGGTCCACAAAGGCTAGGGGGACGTTGTGAACTACCAACCCAGCTGTCATTTTGACCTCAGCCCTTCTTGTCTGTAAGAAATTAAAAATTATTAATCCTCCCAAAAGACCATAGTTTATTTAATATAGACGCCTGTGATAATAAGGCACAGGTAAAAAATCACATTCAGCAACTAAGATCTCAAATTAAGAAAACTGGACTGTACTACACTGAAATACAAACCACAAATTAGTCAAAACTATCAACCATGACTTTACCGTGATCAACTAGAACACAAAACTCTTGACTGAACCTTGACAGAATCATTACACATATCATACCTTAACCTCTTGTGCAGACATACCCCCAACAGATGGAACGGCCATTGCATTTTGGGATATTGTGGCTGTGGACAGGAGAGCTCGTTGCTTATCTTGGTGGCCTTTTTTTTTTAATATGGCGCACTACATCTGTCACACCCTGGTGGCAACATGAGTTTTCAATACGGCAGACTGCACACCAGTAGTGCGTGTTGAGGCTCCCTCTGGTAATAAATGGCCATGAAGAGGTCCACTCATTTTTGAAAATGGATCTTGCTGCTCCAGCCAGAGCATGACTCTTCTGGCCCTGCTGTTGGATTGGGGGGCTCTTCTGTCTGTCCCTCTGTGTCTCCTTCCATCTGCCCTGTTGGTTGTTCTATTTGTCCTGTCTGTTGCTCCTCTGCATGTGCGTCAATCTGTCCTGTCTGTTGCTCCTCTGCTTGTTTGTCAGTCTGTCCTGTCTCCTGCTCTCTCTGTCCTTTGTGTTGCTCCTCTGTCTGTTGTCCTGTCGTTTCTATCAATCGTTCTGGCTGTTCTGTCAGTGTGTTTGTCTGTCTTTTCTCACTTGGCTGGTTCTTTAAATAAAATAAAAGGTATTCGCTTTTGTCCTGGCAAAGGTCTCTTACGGTACATCTTTGAAACCTTAAACAACAATGGTCATGTTGGTTTAATAACTCTACTCTCAGTTACAATAACATACCTACTTCTATTGCACACATTTCCTGTATTTATGTTAAATTCTTTGGAATACATCTTACCTGTTCGAAATCAGCTGAGTTTACATTCAACACACTAAATCATGTTCACACGCACGCACAAACAAATAATTTATTTCAAGATTTAAAATGTAAGAGAGTGAGTACTCAATTGGACGACATTTCATTGTTACATACCTAGTCTCAGCTCAGCTTCTTATCAGACTTCTTGAGGTAGTGACCGTTTCTTCTCCTGTTGTCTTTCGCGGCAATGGTATCTCTTCTTCTGTCGCTAACTTCGGGGTGCAGCGCATATGGTTCAGTGGCGCTCATCAGTGCCATCTACCGTCGGGGAGTTTGAAAAAAGGAACGAACGAGTCTCGGCCGATGTCTTTTGCGTGAGAAATTGGATGTGTGGCGTGAGTGCGTGTGAAAACAGGCAAAAACGTGTGTCACACGGCGAAAGAGTGAGAGTTGGCAGCTCTGCTTTCCTTTTGTTCTTCTGACACAATAAAACAACACCATACCGCTCCTGGTCACTTTGATTGACACCACCTTTCCCAGTGCGTCCTCCACCATCTCCTTGAATGGATCTCCCAAAAACACATCTTTATCCATGAAACGAACTCCCAACAAGGAACGAGGCATTATTAGATCAAGGCCTATCTTCATGAACAACTTTATCCCGTTTTGCTCCATTCCTCAACACTACAGTTTTCCACTCATTTCCATTAACGTTACTTAATGCGTCATCCGACTCAAACAGTGCTTCCGCTTCTGCCATCTTTCCCTCAGTTTGGACGCCAAGAAGACGACCTCCCATGTCACATACTCATTCACATGTTTAAATGAAAGGTGGGAGGCTGTAGTACTGACAGAATGTTGTCACTGAAAACGACAGCTCCTTTACACATAGCTCAGGCTAGCAGTCGTGCTGTACTGCCTGTTGTTACAGTGGCAAGCAAATAGGTGATGCAAATGGGTTTTGTTTGTGATACCCATGTAAATATTTGCTATGGCCAGGAGCAGCCCTCGGGTTACAGTTGTCTCATGGAACGATGGCATTGAGTTGTATTGACATTTACTAGCTAACAGAATCATATCCAACCTCGTCATTAGTTTATATAATGGTTGGTTTCCCCTGTGCACTGAAAGATGTCCTAAAAGGCTGGGTTGTGTTTATTAGACCATACCGTAGCAAAACATTTAGCAATGAAAACGTTTCTTATTGGACAAGTTCAGGTAGTCCTAACTCCCCTTTTCACTCTGTTTTCTTCAGTTCTGTACCTAATGAACACCACCATGGGTCCTATTCATTGGAGCACATCATAGCAAAATGTTCAGGTAGTCCCTCCCTCCCGTTTTCTTCATAATTAACATTTCCTGGATCAACACAGGACACTGGACTGTGAGACTCACATAGATTGTGTTACATGATAATTCCAGCTATGACATTAACAGACTATAGTAGGTCTATGTGTTGAAATGTTTTGTAATTTTGTTCTTAATGATAGCTGGAAGGCATCTTATCTTAACTTGAATGATTTCTTTAGGTCACAGTTTGATCCCAAAATTACATTTTTGCATATTTTTGCATTTCATTATTCTCTGGTGTGGATAGTATCTGAGTTATTCAAATAAGAACTCTGAATCCAAAACAAGTGAGATGACCAATATGTTTATTTATTTGACAGTCTAGAGTGCACATGCTGTAAATGTTTTCTGGGTTACAAAACCCCTCCATGCTCCTCTTTAAATGGAAACTACTTTATCAACACACAAGAACAAAACAAGAAAAAACGCAAGTGCCATAATGTTGGCCTACAGCTTGTGGATGCTGCATAGCCCTTGAGGTTGTGGACATAGTGGTTTGTCCCAAACGCACCATATTCCCTATATACTGCAATCATTTTGACCAGAGCCCTTGGGGACATGGTCAACAGTAGTGCACCGTAAAGGGAATAGGGTGTCATTTGGGACGCAGTTGATGATAGAAGTTGATGATGATATTCCTCTGTCTTGGCTGGAGCGTTGGTTGCGGTGGTTCTACAGTGAAGTGTTTCTCCCTGAAGGAGTTTAGAGACATCTGAGGAGGAAGGAGTTGCAGCTGCTGACCCTGCCGCAGTCACAGAGCTTCCCAATGCGGGGTCCATGCCTCAAGGCACACCGGTCACCCATACCACACTGAGAGACAGAGAGAGAGTTAGGGAGGGGGAGGGAGATAGATAGAGAGAGGGAGAGAGAGAAAGAGAGATAGAGAGGAAACACAAAGTAGCTTTATCACAAAACTCAGTCCTTAACTTTTAATTAGAAGAGAAAGAGTTACTCAGCGATGGTAATGAAAGTTCTAATTAGTTTGATGTATGAATGAAGAGGTGTTTGGTGGTCCTTCAGACTCCTCCTCCTTTCAGTTAATTAGACTTAGGGCTGCTATCTTGATCAGGCTGTATAATTGCACTCAAATCAAAGGCTGCTGGCATTTTTCTGCTTGCATTTAATTATACTGACAACTTATACTTGCTAATTGATTCTACATAAACTTTAAATTGAACTGCATTGAAATGGTTTACAGACTATGATACAGAGTGGGAGAAACATGGGGGGCTTAAAGGGGGCGTTCAGAATTTTACAAAAAAAGCCAAATGGCCTGTAACATCAATCAAAATATGGAGTTGATTTGGGGTGATTTGGCAATTTAAAAAAAAAACAGCTCACATGCCACTTTTACCTTCATTGAGTGTTAGCTTGTAGTGGCTATTTAATGAAAACCAAACCATGGATTACAGCTTCTCCTGACCCATGGACTACTTTCAGGGTGAGGAACTATCTAACATCAAGTTGTAAAATCCTAAACTTCCCCTTTAATAACAGGCACTGTTCACCAGATATGCTACCTTGTCCCAGACCTGCTGTTTTCAACTCTCTCTCTCTACCACACCTGCTATTTCAACCTCTAAATGCCCGGCTATGAAAAGCCAAGTGACGTTTACTCCTGATGCACTGACCTGTTGCAACCTCTACAACCACTGTGATTATTAATTGACCCTGCTGGTCATCTATGAACGTTTGAACATCTTGGAGAAAAATCTGGCCTTAATGGCCATGTACTGTTATAATCTCCACCCGGCACAGCCAGAAGGGGACTGGCCACCCCTCAGAGCCTAGTTCCTCTGTAGGTTTCTTCCTAGGTTTCTGCCTTTCTAGGGAGTTTTTCCTAGCCACCGTGCTTCTACATCTTCATTGCTTGCTGTTTGGGGTTTTAGGCTGGGTTTCTGTATAGCACTTTGTGACATCTGCTGATGTAAAAAGGGCTTTATAAATCAAATTTGATTGATTGATTGATCCGCATTTTGTTCCAAATAAATAAACTCTTACAATATGTTTCAGCAGTAAGGCCTGAGGGGGTGTGGTATATGGCCAATATACCACGGCTAATGGCTGTTCTTATGCACGACGCAACGCTGAGTGCCTGGATACAGCTCTTAGTTGTGGTATATTGGCCATATATCACAACCCCCCGAGGTGCCTTATTACTATTATAAACTGGTTACCAACATAATTAGAGCAGTAAATATAAATGTTTTGTCATACCCATGGTATACAGTCTGATATATCACGGCTTTCAGCCAATCAGCATTCAGGGCTCGAACCACCCAGTTTATAACACCCCTTTGATACTTGAAAAGTACTGATGATTTTAAATGCAGTCATAGCCTACATTTGGGCAAAAATAACGTTTTAAACAGGAACATATTAGGACTCACAGGAGGGATCATGCCTCTCTTCTCAGTGGAAGGCAGATGGCTCTGCATCTTCACTAGAAGAGCCTCCATCGCATCCACCTGGGACACAGAGTAAAGGAAACAGGGTCAATGGAATTTCTCATTGCTTTTCTCAAGGAGGGTTTTAAAATCTATACTCTTATATGACTGCAATTTCCCCATGAGTTTATGTACTACCTAATGAAAATGTCAGTGTTATAGAGGCTATATTTTAGTTTTCAGAAGATCCTTTGAAAAATCTATAGGCTAAATCAGATTACATTTCAAGGAAATCTTGTGGAACTCTATCTCTTCAGGTGTCATTCATTTGACATTTAGGTTCAACCAGGGATGGAAATTAAGATAGCCAGCTAGCCCGAGGCCAGTACTTTTCAGACCGGGCTGGCAAGTGCACTAAATCTTTAGCTTCCATCCCTGTGTTCAACCATGGATAAAACTGATGGATAAATTGGATTCTCACTGACACTTTTATCAGGACGAACTGCAGAAGAAGGTTATGTTGTCCCATAATCCAATCATGAGCAAACATTTAGATTGTGAATTATATACAGTATATATATATATTTTTACCCCCTTTTTCTCCCCAATTTCGTGATTACGATCTTGTCTTATCTCTGCAACTCCCCAACGGGCTCGGGAGGGGCAAAGGTCGAATCATGAGTCCTCCGAAACATGACCTGCCAAACAGCGCTTCTTAACATCAGCTCGCTTAACCCGGAAGCCAGCTGCACCAACTGATGACCGAAGTCAGCCTGCAGGCGCCCGGCCCGCCACTAGGAGTAGCTAGAGCGTGATGAGCCAAGTAAAGCCCCACCGGCCAAACCCTCCCCTAACCCGGACAACGCTGGGCCAATTGTGTGCTGCCCTATGGGACTCCCGGTCACAGCCGGTTGTGACACAGCCTGGGATCAAACACCAGTAGTGACTTTGCAACACTGTGATGCAGTGCCTTAGACCTCTGTGCCACTTGGGAGGCTGATATCGAATTATATTGATTTCGATTTAGATATTAAATTGAGAACCAGTATTGCATGAATATATTGATCAGGACAGACATGATAGGCTAGCCTGAAACAACAAAAGTGATTCCCTATATGAACTTACAAGTTCTTTCTCTGCGGCCGCGGCCGACTTCTGCGCTCCAAAGTCCTCTGCGGAAACTTCCTGCGACGCCTGTCCTCGGCACATAACGAACATCAGGCCGATGCACAGCAGTCGGAGCAGCACTCCTGAGCTATCCATGGTTCTGAAGCTGTGCGTCGTAAATGCTGTGCGGTCGTGGCGGCAATAAGAGAGCGCAGTGATCAGAGCGAAGGGTCGAAAGTCCAGAGTGCGTAAATGTGCAACGGACTGCCGGACCTCTGCATTTATACAAAGCGAGTAGCCCCGCCTGTAAGGTAATGTAGCTGGGTTGCCAGACCCATAGCGAGGAACTCCAGTCTTTAATGCATTTTGAATGGTTTGAAGGATGACTCTTAATTGTGATTTGAACTGGTGGGTTCAAATCCCACACGTTACACTTGCATCCCGTAGCTTCTTATTGTGTCCATTATTCAGACTTGTTACCGATTTAAAACCTCTCTATTTATAATTGTATCTTATAAAGTTGTTTTTCACTCTGTTGCAAGCCCCACCTCAATATATACCAAATTAAATTTCGTACTGCAATTGTAAGCTACTAAATACAATGTTCCTTGTAGGGGCCATTTCTCTCGTTGAATGAGACCAATACAATCCCCAAATAGAATTTCAACGGTGATTTCAACTGAGTTGGAGATCAATTGTGATTTCAACACAATTAAAATGTCTAATCATTGCAATCCATTACAAAACAACCCAGTGTCTAATTTTCCCTGCACAAACCTAATATACAGTGAAATAGAGAAGGGAAATGTTCTAATACTGAAGCTAATATAATAATAATAATAATAATAATAATAATAATAATAATAATAATAATAATATAAAAGCTCCATTCCTCTTTGACTTTATAAAATTCTTGCTCACAGTTTAACACAAAGAGAAGAAATGCAGAATTTACGTCAGTTGCATAGAAGATAGCATAAAAAACACTTACTAATATACATACATAATCCAGGACATACAAAAATAATAATGATACCATTTTTTTCACTGGGAGGGTCTGGCTCACAGAGCTATTACACTATTACACACACATTGGGGCGTTGTAAGGCAACACTCATCTGTTCTGGCCCATTCATCTCCTATTGATTCCTCGTCTTAATTAAAGGTGTGTGATATGATACGCCGCAGGGCAATGTCCAGCACTCACTTGAATATAATCTGCAATTAAAGCTTGGTTTTATTTTCCTTTAACTCTCAGCAGCATGTCTTAATAATAGACAACCCACTGGCATACCTTTCGGCCTGCACCTCCCTCAGTGTGTGTATGGCTCTGACTGGCTCACCCCGAGTCTCTCTGGACAGATTAAGGAAATCATTTGCAATTCCTTAAAAAGAGCACTCCAGTGAACTCAATTGTGTTGTTCCTGTGTCTTTATCTATCGAACAATGACCTCTTATCTATTCTGCAGTAGATAACCACCGTTGAACTGTGTTGCAGCTCGTTGCTTGGTTTCATAGTAGAGACATACATTTACTGCACAACTGTATTCCCAGGGAATAATGTAAGGTAGAAAACTCAGTAGTCTTAGAACAGCATTTACCAAATGTTGGGTAGAGACAAATAGGCTGTGGCTGATACCGTTTGTGTCTAAGCTTACATCGGAGTACTGACTATAAAAATGGGGTTTGTTTACTTGGGTCTGGGTCACTAGAACAGTGAAGAAGTATAGGTGGGTCCCAGAACCGAACACTCGGGAGAAACGCTCACCTTCTATTTCAGAGTCGGGGCAACTTCACCATTCAATGTGTAGTGTGCCTTAAGGAAAGTCCTTTGAGTGCCTATAGAAGGCAGCAGATGGCGCTGCGCCTGCAGTTTCGCCGAGTGGCTGCTGATGGGTGTTTCCTGGAACGCATACTTTAGTTTAGGATTTAGGAAGGAACACACACCCCAGTGACATCAGTTAGGTTTGAAGAAAAAAAAAGTCTCAGCTCTCGTCTCAAACAGTGCAGTGGAGCAACAAGGGGGCCGAGAGCGCCTTCCCGACTTTTTCAATTATATAGCCCACAAAGAGAACTGGACGAAACTGTAGGCTATCATCTCAGCTACTATAATTTGACCTAATCAACTCGGAGATTGAGGATTATAACACTTAGTCAGAGAAGATGTCAACCTCAGACGAGGCAGACGGGCTTCGGCCGAGATATGGGTGTGAGTATCTAAAAACTTTTCCTGCTCGCTCACCTTTTGATCTTATTTTACCTCCGTTTACAGAAGTTTAACAATTAGTTAATTGTTTTAATCAATACATACATTTTCAAATGCGTTTTTTCGTCTTCTTTCTATTTATATTCATGTGTTTGACTTTGGTTTGACTTTTGACAGCGTGGTAGGTAGGCTCTGACTTCCGCGTTTTCATCTACATCGGTTATAATATTGCAATTTTACGTAGCTACATCGAATGACGTTAACCTACATTGAATTTGGTCGATGCAATCCGAGATCCTTGGTACGTCATTGAAGTAATTGAATTTAAAATGGTAAGGGTTAAAGTTAGGGTTAAGTTTTTAAGGTAGGGACGTCTAGGGTAGGGACGTCCCAAGGATTGCGGATAGCACTAACCCACAGAATTTTGACATGTTTGCATTTTTCACAGTAAATGATAAAATTGTTGTTTTCTTATAGGGAATCGAAGGTAGCAAGAAGATGCAATAGTTGACTGGTTTACCTGGTCGATTCATTGGAATCTATTGATCGCCTACTATAGTCTATTGATATGTAAACTAGTAGCCCCATATAGTACTGGATCATTGATGATATTAATAAAAACATTTACATTCGGATATTGTCTTTTTTTATTGTATTTTATAAAATAATTATATAATTTTTATATTTTGTTTAAATTTGTGATTTTATGAACTTTGAAATCATTCTGTATAATGAAAAGTGTTTTACAAATGTAATTTATAATAATAATTATTTGTATAATTATAATTATTATTAGTGGTGAACTAGACTTGCCTGAGTCAGTCAATAGCCTTGGCCTAAGGTTGAACCATAACACTTACTTACTGGATTGTCAACTGCATTGAAGATTACTGCAACTGTAAATTACCTAATTGTTTGATAAGTTTACCAGGCTAATAAATGAGTTTAAGGCTGCTCAATAATAATCATTTTAATCATAGTCAGTAGAATAAAACCCCACAATAAAATCCTGGAAACTGTAAGTGACAATCTTTAGACCTTTCCATTTTCCATTCTCTAATGGTCATGTAGCCTAGATTATAATTGACATGCTCGTTATTCAGAAGGCCTAGACCACCAGAAGGAGGCTGAAAGAGCTCTTATAATGCGAGCGCTCATGTCCCCTTTATTTCTCTCCCTCCCAGCTCTAAAAATACAGTACCGTGCAGGCGGGAAGATGTGGGCCTATCCGGTGTAACCATTTCGGTCTCTCTAGCCTAGGCCAGTGGATCCCAACCAGGGGTGTTAGGACCCCTGGTGGTACTTGGCCCATCCAAAGGGGGTACGTGAAATGAGACCATAGGCCTACTGGTAAAATGCACATGAGGGGGTACTTCAGGGGTACTCCTGGCAGAGCGAAATTCAATTGGTGGTACAGTAACCGAAAAAGGTTGGGAACGCAGGCCTAGGCCCTAGCCCACACCACGGAGCTTTGTTTTCCTGCAGAACAAGTTAGAATTATTACTCGCAGTATCTCCAAGTTCTTTGTAAGAAACTCCTGTGCATTTCATTTGGCATATTTTGCTGGATCACTTGAAGTGATAAGAACCATTTTCCACAGAAATGAAAAATGTCAAACAAGATGTTTAAACAAAGTTGGTATAGGCTAGCCTACATTTAGCTACTGTGTGACTAAAGCTAAGTTGGCCTCCCCCGATCAGTAACCCTTGAATCATCTCAATATGTGGAACTGGTGGTGAGGCCAAGTTCTAACCAGACTGGGAGGGGTTGGAGTAGCCTAGCACTGGGGACTGTTCACCATGACAGCTGAGCAGAATCAGCCTGTGAATGAATGAACACCTGATTTCTTGAGTCAATTTACATTTTTGTGCTTATGATGATGGCCAACACAACTATGCCAGTTTTGATATTCGGGATGGATGTGATTTGCTAGACAGTCCCTACCCCTCCTACATGCAAAATGAGAAGTCTCACTGTTAATTTGAAGGGAAGTTCTTGAATAAAAAAATAAAAAAATCTTCCCTACTTGTTTGTTTGTGTGTGTGTCTGCAAATCTGTGTGTGTTTACTATAAATCTGAGTGTGAGCTAGACTCAACTCAGTGTGTGTACTGTGAACGTTTGTAAATTCATGAGTGTTTCCTGTACAGCTATGCTGTTATTTACATTTTAGTCATTTAGCAGACGCTCTTATCCAGAGCGACTTACAGTTAGTGAGTGCATAATTTGTTTTTTTTTCATGAGCAAAGCTAGTATTCACCTAGTGTGTGTTGTTTTCCAGCCGTTCTGGATGGTGTGGAGCGACTCACAGCAGAGGAGATGGACGAGAGGAGGCAGCAGAACATGGCCTACGAGTACCTCTGTCATCTGGAAGAGGCTAAACGGTAAGAGAGAGAGTTTCATTAGTTGGTTATTGCCTTTTTTGGGGGGGCAGGGATAACAATTAATAAAAGCAGATAAATACAAATTCTGCCGGATATGTACCTGGGGGAGACTTCAACCTGCAGTGGGAAAGGAAGGGAAATGTCTCTCACCACAGTCTGTGAAGGACAAAGAATGCAAATAGTCTGCCATTGATCCACACTTCCAATGTGAGAGAAAACAGAAGTGTTCTTAGGGAGTCTGGAGCCCTAGAGTGGGGAAAAAAAGTATTTAGTCAGCCACCAATTGTGCAAGTTCTCCCACTGAAAAAGATGAGAGAGGCCTGTAATTTTCATCATAGGTACACGTCAACTATGACAGACAGATTTTTTTTCTCCAGAAAATCACATTGGAGGATTTTTAATGAATTTATTTGCAAATTATGGTGGAAAATAAGTATTTGGTCACCTACAAACAAGCAAGATTTCTGGCTCTCACAGACCTGTAACTTCTTCTTTAAGAGGCTCCTCTGTCCTCCACTCGTTACCTGTATTAATGGCACCTGTTTGAACTTGTTATCAGTATAAAAGACACCTGTCCACAACCTCAAACAGCCACAGTCCAAACTCCACTATGGCCAAGACCAAAGAGCTGTCAAAGGACACCAGAAACAAAATTGTAGACCTGCACCAGGCTGGGAAGACTGAATCTGCAATAGGTAAGCAGCTTGGTTTGAAGAAATCAACTGTGGGAGCAATTATTAGGAAATGGAAGACATACAAGACCACTGATAATCTCCCTCGATCTGGGGCTCCACGCAAGATTTCACCCCGTGGGGTCAAAATGATCACAAGAACGGTAAGCAAAAATCCCAGAACCACACAGCGGGACCTAGTGAATGACCTGCAGAGAGCTGGGACCAAAGAAACAAAGCCTACCATCAGTAACGCACTACGCCGCCAGGGACTCAAATCCTGCAGTGCCAGACGTGTCCCCCTGCTTAAGCCAGTACATGTCCAGGCCCGTCTGAAGTTTGCTAGAGTGCATTTGGATGATCCAGAAGAGGATTGGGAGAATGTCAGATGAAACCAAAATATAACTTTTTGGTAAAAACTCAACTCGTCGTGTTTGGAGGACAAAGAATGCTGAGTTGCATCCAAAGAACACCATACCTACTGTGAAGCATGGGGGTGGAAACATCATGCTTTGGGGCTGTTTTTCTGCAAAGGGACTAGGACGACTGATCCGTGTATAGGAAAGAATGAATGGGGCCATGTATCGTGAGATTTTGAGCGAAAACCTCCTTCCATCAGCAAGGGCATTGAAGATGAAACGTGGCTGGGTCTTTCAGCATGACAATGATCCCAAACACACCGCCCGGGCAACGGAGTGGCTTCGTAAGAAGCATTTCAAGGTCCTGGAGTGGCCTAGGCAGTCTCCAGATCTCAACCCCATAGAAAATCTTTGGAGGGAGTTGAAAGTCCGTGTTGCCCAGCGACAGCCCCAAAACATCACTGCTCTAGAGGAGATCTGCATGTCGGAATGGGCCAAAATACCAGCAACAGTGTGTGAAAACTTTGTGAAGACTTACAGAAAACGTTTGACCTGTGTCATTGCCAACAAAGGGTATATAACAAAGTATTGAGAAACATTTGTTATTGACCAAATACTTATTTTCCACCATAATTTGCAAATAAATTCATTAAAAATCCTACAATGTGATTTTCTGGATTTTTTTTCCTCATTTTGTCTGTCATAGTTGACGTGTACCTATGATGAAAATTACAGGCCTCTCATCTTTTTAAGTGGGAGAACTTGCACAATTGGTGGCTGACTAAATACTTTCCCCCCCCCCACTGTATAAGGAAACAGGGGCCTGTTTTGTATTCCAGTTCCAGTGTTGCATCTCAGCTATTGCAATGGTGTTTGTTGTAATCGCTGGCATGGGCTTTGCATCAGAGTGTGTGTGTGTGTGTGTGTGTGTGTGTGTGTGTTTGTAACTACTCTCTATCAGACTTCCCTGTTAAGACTTTAATTGCCTTGTCATTCTGTTGTTGAGGAACAGATAGTTGGAATTCTCACATACTGCTGAGATCAACGATGGTTGGCAATGTGATCTTGAATAGAAAACCTAAATAGTGTTGTAGATTAAAACAAGGTTTAATGAACGGTCATTCAAGGTAAAAGTGTGTGTGTGCGTGTGAATATCCTTGTTCCATTCCACCATATGACGCACCTTACTACCTGTTGTGCTAGCCTGGTAGTACACACGTCAGTATTTTATGAAACATGTTGACTTGTGTAAGGTTAGACATGTTTATGTCCTTTTCAGTCATAATGCGCCCTAGTTCTCACATTTCATATCATTTTAGGACTGCCTTATTTGGTGGCGATAATCGCTCTGCTATTTGTATTAGCAATCCCTCTTGAGGTTGAGGTTTTTGTATGTGTGTTGAAACCTGCTTGCAGTGCTGCAGTTTCCCCATTAGATGTGCTGTTTACTTTCTCCCTGTATAATATGTATTTGGTACCAGATCTAACATGCTATACACATTCATTCATACCTGCTCACTGTCGTGTGATGTTTGAAGTGTTCGATACTGTAGAAGTATAGAAAAGAAAAGTGTGTTTAGTGTGTTGTGGTGATGACACCTAAAGTAGCTAGTGGCCTTGGTTGAGAGGACTCTGACACACACACTCCTAGGTCCCTCAGTGGACTCACACACTCAGAAGAGGAAGGAGTGAACGAGACAGGAAGTGACTAAATCTCTGTTGAGTTTAGTGTCTTCTGCTGTTGCCACAGAAACCCCTGGCCGTCATAGCAACGGGTTCCGGTGTGAGTGTTTGTCTGTCTGTATGTTGTGAATATTAAACAGCAGTGTATGGTTAACTGCTGCAGTACAATGGTCTCTTCAGTCTTCTCCTCTTATCTTCCTGTTCTCCTCTCCTCTCCTGTGCTTTAGTGCTGACTAGTAGTTCTCCAAACATGGCTTGACAAATATATTGATAAAGAGGTGAGAAGAGCCTTATGTCATGTTTAGCCTAGGCCCTATGGTAAGTCTACATACACCGGTTTCCAAACACCTCTGAAGTTGATGTCTGTGGTTCTCATGCAGTGTCGTCCCTACGGTGTCTTTAGCAGATGAGGTATTGCTAGCTGGTTAGCCTAGCACCAGAGTGAGTGTTGTGCGGTGACATCACCCTGCCTGAGAACTAAAGTAGTGTCACCCTAACTCAACCAAGACTAAGGTTTGGTATAGCGATTGGTTAGAAGTTACAACGCTGCTAAGTGAGTGTGAATTGTGAAGTTCTATGAAGTGCAGAAAGTCCCGCGTTGACACCCAGGTCAGGACAGAGACTGGACTTACTCTGTTGCATATAATGAGACTCTTGATACATACAGCTCCTCATAGTCAGGTGCTTGTTGTTGTACAATGTCAGGCTGGGGAGAGAGTTGTGTCCCAAATGGCAACCTGGCCCATACGGCTCTGGTCAAAAGTAGTGCACTATGTAGGGAATAGGGTGCCATTTAGGACTCGCACATAGAGAGAGAGAGGGAGAGAAAGTGCGTGTCAGGTGAACGAGAGCAGCCGACAGGCAGCCAGGTGAGAACTACTAGCTTGTGAACATCTCAGCCTGCAGGGCTAGTGCTGGAGGCAAGGAATGCTTGGAGCTTGTGCTCATGAACGTGATCTGTGGTATGACAGGGGGGGGTAGAAGGATTACTTTATCCGGAAGGTGGTGAGTGACTCCGCTATCCTGGCGTTGTGAGGGAGCTTGTTCCACCATTGGGGTGCCAGAGCAGCGAACAGTTTTGACTGGGCTGAGCGGGAACTATGCTTCCGCAGAGGTAGGGGAGCCAGCAGGCCAGAGGTGGATGAACGCAATGCCCTCGTTTGGGTGTACGGACTGATCAGAGCCTGACGGTACGGAGGTGCCGTTCCCCTCGCAGCGCCGTAGGCAAGCACCATGGTCTTGTAGCAGATGCGAGCTTCAACTGGAAGCCAGTGGAGTGTGCGGAGGAGCGGGGTGACGTGAGAGAACTTGGGAAGGTTGAACACCAGACGGGCTGCGGCATTCTGGATGAGTTGTAGGGGTTTAATGGTACAGGCAGGGAGCCCAGCCAACAGCGAGTTGCAGTAATCCAGACGGGAGATGACAAGTGCCTGGATTAGGACCTGTGCCGCTTCCTGTGTAAGGCAGGGTCGTACTCTCCGACTGTTGTAGAGCATGAACCTACAGGATCGGGTCACCGCCTTGATGTTAGCGGAGAACGACAGGGTGTTGTCCAGGGTCACGCCAAGGCTCTTCGCACTCTGGGAGGAGGACACAACGGAGTTGTCAACCGTGATGGCGAGATCATGGAACGGGCAGTCCTTCCCCGGGAGGAAGAGCAGCTCCGTCTTGCCAAGGTTCAGCTTGAGGTGGTGATCCGTCATCCATACTGATATGTCTGCCAGACATGCAGAGATGCGATTCGCCACCTGGTTATCAGAAGGTAATGATGTGCAAATAGTTAAAGTACAAAAGGGAAAATAAATAAACATAAATATAGGTTGTATTTACAATGGTGTTTGTTCTTCACTGGTTGCCCTTTTCTTGTGGCAACAGGTCACAAATCTTGCTGCTGTGATGGCACACTGTGGTATTTCACCCAAAAGATATGGGAGTTTATCCAAACTGGATTTGTTTTCAAATTCTTTGTGGGTTTGTGTAATCTGAGGGAAGTATGTGTCTCTAATATTGTCATATACACTGCTCAAAAAAATAAAGGGAACACTTAAACAACACAATGTAACTCCAAGTCACTTCTGTGAAATCAAACTGTCCACTTAGGAAGCAACACTGATTGACAATGCATTTCACATGCTGTTGTGCAAATGGAATAGACAACAGGTGGAAATTATAGGCAATTAGCAAGACACCCGCAATAAAGGACTGGTTTTGCAGGTGGTGACCACAGACCACTTCTCAGTTCCTATGCTTCCTGGGTGATGTTTTGGTCACTTTTGAATGCTGGCGGTGCTTTCACTCTAGTGGTAGCATGAGACGGAGTCTACAACCCACACAAGTGGCTCAGGTAGTGCAGCTCATCCAGGATGGCACATCAATGCGAGCTGTGGCAAGAAGGTTTGCTGTGTCTGTCAGCGTAGTGTCCAGAGCATGGAGGCGCTACCAGGAGACAGGCCAGTACATCAGGAGACGTGGAGGAGGCCGTAGGAGGGCAACAACCCAGCAGCAGGACTGCTACCTCCGCCTTTGTGCAAGGAGGAGCAGGAGGAGCACTGCCAGAGCCCTGCAAAATGACCTTCAGCAGGCCACAAATGTGCATGTGTCTGCTCAAACGGTCAGAAACAGACTCCATGAGGGTGGTATGAGGGCCCGACGTCCACAGGTGGGGGTTGTGCTTACAGCCCAACACCGTGCAGGACGTTTGGCATTTGCCAGAGAACACCAAGATTGGCAAATTCGCCACTGGCACCCTGTGCTCTTCACAGATGAAAGCAGGTTCACCCTGAGCACATGTGACAGACGTGACAGAGTCTGGAGACGCCGTGGAGAACGTTCTGCTGCCTGCAACATCCTCCAGCATGACAGGTTTGGCGGTGGGTCAGTCATGGTGTGGGGTGGCATTTCTTTGGGGGGCCGCACAGCCCTCCATGTGCTTGCCAGAGGTAGCCTGACTGCCATTAGGTACCGAAATGAGATCCTCAGACCCCTTGTGAGACCATATGCTGGTGCGGTTGGCCCTGGGTTCCTCCTAATGCAAGACAATGCTAGACCTCATGTGGCTGAAGTGTGTCAGCAGTTCCTGCAAGAGGAAGGCATTGATGCTATGGACTGGCCCGCCCGTTCCCCAGACCTGAATCCAATTGAGCACATCTGGACATCATGTCTCGCTCCATCCACCAACGCCACGTTGCACCACAGACTGTCCAGGAGTTGGCGGATGCTTTAGTCCAGGTCTGGGAGGAGATCCCTCAGGAGACCATCCGCCACCTCATCAGGAGCATGCCCAGGCGTTGTAGGGAGGTCATACAGGCACGTGGAGGCCACACACACTACTGAGCCTCATTTTGACTTGTTTTAAGGACATTACATCAAAGTTGGATCAGCCTGTAGTGTGGTTTTCCACTTTAATTTTGAGGGTGACTCCAAATCCAGACCTCCATGGGTTGATAAATTTGATTTCCATTGATCATTTTTGTTTGATTTTGTTGTAAGCACATTCAACTATGTAAAGAAAAAAGTATTTAATAAGATTATTTCATTCATTCAGATCTAGGATGAGTTATTTTAGTGTTCCCTTTATTTTTTTGAGCAGTGTATTTGGCAGGAAGTTAGGAAGTGCAGCTCAGTTTCCACCTCATTTTGTGGGCAGTGTGCACATAGCCTGTCTTCTCTTGAGCCAAGTCTGCCTACGCCTTTCTCAATAGCAAGGCTATGCTCACTGAGTCTGTACATAGTCAAAGATTTCCTTAATTTTGGGTCAGTCACAGTGGTCATGTATTCTGCCAATGTGTACTCTCTGTTTAGGGCCAAATAGCATTCTAGTTTGCTCAGTTTTTTTGTAAATTCTTTCCAATGTGTCAAGTAATTATCTTTTTGTTTTCTCATGATTTGGTTGGGTCTAATTGTGTTGCTGTCCTGGGGCTCTGTGGGGTCTGTTTGTGTTTGTGAACTGAGCCCCAAAACCAGCTTGCTTAGGGGGCTCTTCTCCAGGTTCATTTCTCTGTAGGTGATGGCTTTGTTATGGAAGGTTTGGGAATCGCTTCCTTTTAGGTGGTTGTAGAATTTAGCGGCTCTTTTCTGGATTTTGATCATTAGCGGGTATCGGCCTAATTCTGCTCTGCATGCATTATTTGGTGTTTTACGTTGTACACTGAGGATGTTTTTGCAGAATTCTGCATGCAGAGTCTCAATTTGGTGTTTGTCCCATTTTGTGAATTCTTGGTTGGTGAGCGGACCCCAGACCTCACAACCATAAAGGGCAATGGGTTCTATAACTGATTCAAGTATTTTTAGCCAGATCCTAATTGGTATGTCAAATGTTTTGATCCTTTTGATGGCATAGAAGGCCCTTCTTGCCTTGTCTCTCAGATCGTTCACAGCTTTGTGGAAGTTACCTGTGGCGCTGATGTTTAGGGGTATGTATAGTTTTTTGTGTGCTCTAGGGCAACGGTGTCTAGATGGAATTTGTATTTGTGGTCATGGCAACTGGTCCTTTTTTGGAACACCATTATTTTTGTCTTACTGAGATTTACTGTCAGGGCCCAGGTCTGACAGAATCTGTGCAGAAGATCTAGGTGCTGCTGTAGGCCGTCCTTGGTTGGGGACAGAAGCACCAGATCATCAGCAAACAGTAGACATTTGACTTCAGATTCTAGTAGGGTGAGGCCAGGTGCTGCGGACTGTTCTAGTGCCCTCGCCAATTTGTTGATATATATGTTGAAGAGGGTGGAGCTTAAGTTGCATCCCTGTCTCACCCCCCGGCCATGTGGAAATAAATGTGTGTGTTTTTTGCCAATTTTAACCGCACACTTGTTGTTTGGTCATGGATTTCATAATGTCGTATGTTTTCCTCCAAACACCACTTTCCATAAATTTGTATAGCAGGCCCTCATGTCAAATCAACAAAGCAAGACTTTGCCTTTGTTTTGGTATATTTGTTTGTCAATTAGGGTGTGCAGGGTGAATACATAGTTTGTCGTACGGTAATTTGGTAAAAAGCCAATTTGACATTTGCTCAGTACATTGTTTTCGCTGAGGAAATGGAAGAGTCTGCTGTTAATGATAATGCAGAGGATTTTCCCAAGGTTGCTGTTGACTCATATCCCACGTTAGTTATTGGGGTCAAATTTGTCTCCACTTTTGTGGATTGGGGTGATCAGTCCTTGGTTCCAAATATTGGGGAAGATGCCAGAGCTGAAGATGATGTTAAAGAGTTTAAGTATAGCCAATTGGAATTTGTGGTCTGTATATTTTATCATTTCATTTAGGAAACCATCAACCCCACAGGCCTTTTTGGGTTAGAGGGTTTGTATTTTGTTCTGTAGTTCATTCAATGTAATTGGAGAATCCAGTGGGTTCTGGTAGTCTTTAATAGTTGATTCTAAGATTTGTGTTTGATCATGTATATGTTTTTGCTGTTTGTTCTTTGTTATAGGGCCAAAAAGATTGGAGAAGTGGTTTATCTATACATCTCTGTTTTGGATAGATAACTCTTCGTATTGTTGTTTGTTTAGTGTGTTCCAATTTTCCCAGAAGTGGTTAGATTCTATGGATTCTTCAATTACATTGAGCTTATTTCTGACGTGCTGTTCCTTCTTTTTCCGTAGTTTTATTTCTGTATTGTTTTAGTGATTCACCATAGTGAAGGCGTAGGCTCAGGTTTTCTGGGTCTCTATGTTTTTGAGTTGGATAGGTTTCTCAATTGCTTTCTTAGGTTTTTGCATTCTTCATCAAACCATTTGTCATTGTTATACATTTTCTTAGGTTGTCTGCTTGAAATGTTTAGATTTGATAGGGAAGCTGAGAGGTCAAATATACAAATCTCTCTCTCTCTCGCTCTTATATATGCAAAAGAGGCCTTTGTGTTATCGGTACCAGTCATTGCCATGCATTGCAGTGTTTAGTTCTATAGCTGTCAGTTCTGCCTGATGGTATCAGAGGAGATATTTGAATATTGCTCATCTCTCACAGGTTGACCACTGACTATTTGAGGAATTTCCTTGGTGGCCAATGACAAATGACCAATAGACGTAGACATACTGTGTGTGAAATAGGCCTACAGTTGCATGTTATTTGAAGAGTTGTTCAGGACTTTGATTCAGGAGTACAGTATTTGTTATTCTCTTTATGACATCACACAACAACCATGTGAATGGGTTTTTCCTCTTCATCTTCTGTCATTTTAGTCTTGTTCTCTCTCCCTTTCTCTCTCTGTGGGAATGCACTTTCCTGCATGTTATTGGTTTACGTGAGGGGCTGGCTGAGCTTTCTCTGCCCCCACTTCAATCTGATACTACATCTGGAGAGAGTAGTTAGCAGTAAGCTTCTGGGGTGAAGTGGTGAAGATGCTCTGTGAGAGGGTTTCCTCTTGGATATAAAGCGGCTGATGCCTAACGTTAGTCAGTTGTACAACTGAATACATTCAACTGAAATGTGTCTTCCACAGTTAACCCAACCCCTCTGAATCAGAGAGGTGCGGGGGGGAATACCTTAATCGACATCCACGTCATCAGTGCCCGGGGAGCAGTTGTTGTTGGGGGTTAACTGCCTTGTTCAAGGGCAGAACGGCCTTGCCGGCTCGGGGATTCGAACAAGCAACCTTTTGGGTTACTGTCCCAACTCTCGTAACCAATGCTCGTAACCAACGCTCTAACCCAGGGGTGTCAAACGTCCGGCCCGCGGGCCGGATCAGGGCCGCAAACGGGTTTAATCCGGCCCGCGAGATGATTTAAAAAAATAAAATAATAATAATAATAATAATAATAATAATAATAATTTTGAAAAGTATAAAAATGCGCTGCAATTTTTCAATAAAATAAACTGCTGTTCCAATTGCGTCCACTGGATGGCGCAATAGCAATTGTGTTAAGCAAGCAAACTGTTTTATACCGGGGCAGAGCAAGTAGGTCAAGCACGTGCAGCCAATGAGCTACTTTGTTTTGCCCGCGATATTTATTACGGTTTCTACTTTTAACATTATGTGCTTTGGCACCCTCATTGCCCCAATATGTCTCTGTCAAAAAAGAGAAAAGTGGACGCAGAGTGCAGAGTGTTCCAAGAAAAATGGTCATCCTATTTATTCACTGAATTGAATGGGAAAGCTGTATGTTTGGTGTGTTCAGAGCATGTTGCAGTGCTGAAAGAATATAACCTTCGTCGCCACTATGTGAGTCTTCATGCCGACAAATATGACAACTTTCAAGGACAGCGGAGATGAGAGAAGGTGAATGAACTGTTGGCGGGTCTGAAGAAACAGCAGTCTGTGTTTACTCGCAGCCGAGACATCAGTGACGCTGCAGTGAAAGCTAGCTACCTCATTGCTAATGAAATCGCAGTGGCTTCAAAACCATTTAGTGAGGGTGAATTTGTAAAAACATGCATGATGAAGGCAGCGGAGATTGTGTGCCCTGAAAAGTGGCAGGCTTTTGCAAATATCAGCCTGACAAGAAACACAGTTGCAGACAGGATTTCCGATCTTTCAGTGGATTTGGACAGCCAGTTGAAGCAAAAAGTAAAGTCATTTATTGCGTTTTCGGTTGCAATTGATGAAAGCACGGACATTACAGATGTTGCACAACTGGCCATTTTCATCCGCGGAGTTGATGACACATTGACCATCACCGAGGAGTTCGTGGAGTTGGTGCGGATGACAGATACAACGACAGCAGCTGATATTTTTACCGCACTCGTCGGCGCGCTGGACAGGGTCGGAGTGGACTGGTCCTGTGCTGTCAGCCTGGCTACAGATGGTGCGCCCTCAATGATCGGGAAAAAAGCAGGCGTTGTGACAAAGTTCAGAGAGAAAGTGCAATCTGCAAATGGAGGATGTGATTTTTTGACTTTTCACTGTATTTTGCACCAGGAGGCTTTGTGTTGCAAGTCATTAAAGATGGATAACGTCATGAAGGTGGTCATCCAAACTGTTAATTTCATCCGATCCAGAAGCCTGAATCACCGTCAGTTTGACATCCTTCTCGGAGAGAAAGACCACATCTATGGCCTGCCATACCACACTGAGGTAAGATGGTTAAGCCGAGGTGCTGTGCTGAGGCGTTTCTTTGATTTACGAGAAGAAATTGAACAGTTCATGGAAGAAAAGGGCAAACCAGTGTTAGAATTTCATTCCGCAGAATGGATGCAGGACCTTGCATTTATGGTGGATGTTACAGAGCACCTGAATAACTTGAACAAACAGCTGCAAGGGCGCAACAAAGTTGTCACGCAGTATTATGACAGCATACGTTCTTTCAAGTTGAAGCTGTCATTGTGGGAGACGCAACTTGCCGGTGGTGATGCAGCTCACTTCCCCTGTCTGAAAAATGTGTGCGCGACCCAACATGTGGCAGACATGAAGCGGTTCAAAGATAAAATAACGGGACTGTTACGGGAGTTTGAGCAACGCTTTCAGATTTATGTTTATATGTTTTTATGTTGATGTGCTATTGTTTTTAATTGATTTTATTTTATTTGTATATTTAACCTATTCTTGACTCTGTGGTTCTTGCACTTGTTTGGGGAACAGGATTTCATTATTTTTATCTACATTTCTGCCTGAGAAATGACACCCTGATATAGTTCTGTGATCTATGAAACAGTTCTGTTAATCACTGAGGCATTGTGTGTTTGTGTGTTCTTTTTCTTTAGAATTTTCAAATAAACTTGACGTGTTTTATGATTAATAGTGATGTTGTGCTTGTACTATTTTGGACACACTGTCCTCAGGCTCCAGCTTTATGTTGTATGTTGATCGTATTAAAACAAAGAAAACAATCTGAAGTTGTTGTTTTTAAGTTATATGTACCATGATTTTTCCGGTCCGGCCCACTTGGGAATAGATTTTCCTCCATGTGGCCCCTGAGCTAAAATGAGTTTGACACCCCTGCTCTAACCGCTAGGCTACCTGTGACAGAATACAATATCACTAGTTATGTTAGTGTGTATAGACATGACAGGTAGATACTGTATCTAGATCAGCCATGAATTTACATTTCAAGTGTGCACATGCTACAATAGCACGACTAAACTACATTGATCAAAAACAAAGCTAATTGAAATGTGCAGCTGTTTAAGGCTCCACCCACTGTTTCTGTATTGCTAGTGTCTGGTTGTCTAATCCCGTTCTGGTATGGGGGCATGCAACATCCTCAGTTGGAGGTTGGGTGAAATCTGAAGACAACACTAGGTTTTGATCTTGTCAGGATTTGATTGGGTTGTGTTCACTAGGCACAAAATGGAATAAAACGTATTGAAACAGGGAGGGACCAACACATGGACTTATCCAATAAGAAACAGTCATTTTATTTTTCTGTTGCAAACCATTTAAAAATCATTATTTTGTGGCCTAATGAACACAACACTGGTAAGCCAGCTCCTAACCCTGAATTGAAGTGCTTCCCTCTGTCATCTTAAACCTGTAAGCTGGCCCTGTGAACTGACAGCCTAGCACGTTCATTATTTTTACTGTGTACTTGTGACAGTTAGAATGTGTGTTAGTGAAAGTGTAAGATAAGGACCAGTTTTCCTTCCCCTTTCGTGTGTGTGTGTGTGTGTGTGTGTGTGTGTGTGTGTGTGTGTGTGTGTTTAGCCTACCCATGTACCCTCTACATGTATCAGCAGTAATTGTGGAGGAGGGGCCTACCTACGTTTAACATTTAATAAGAGGTTTGGATAGACAGTACATGAGTCTACTGGGAGGTCTACCCTGTATATACCTGACATAGCAGCACAGACCAAAGCTGAACCAGCGAGATATAGAACTGTGAGAGAGAAAGACAATTCGTTAAAAGTGAGCTTAGTACGTTTTTATTTTGGTTTATTTTTATTTTAGAATTTTTTTTTGTTTAGAAATTTTTTTTTTTTTTAGTCATTTCAATGTATCCAGAGCGACTTACAGGAGCAATTTGGGTTAAGTGCCTTGCTCAAGGGCACATCGACAGATTTTTCACCTAGTCGGCTCGGGGATTAGAACCAGCGACCTTTCGGTTACTGGCACAACACTCTTAACCACTAAGCTACCTGCCAGTGTTTACATGTAATGAACATACAGCTAACCAGTATGAGGCATGTTATGTTTCAGCTGCCAGTGTTTACATCTCAGAACTATGTAGTGTTCTAAATCAGTGTTCTAAATCATAGTGTTCTAAATCATCATCCTCTCTCCCTTCACTACAGTATACTCACTGCACTTTATTTACCACCTTATTGCTGTGTGTGTGTGTGTGTGTGTGATTTCTCTCAAGCTGCTGCTATTCGTGGTATTTGCCCTCCCCTCTAGTGTGGTGCCTGTTGCTCGTACACAAAACTGGTCTTTTTAGAGCGGAGAGAAGGCAGGACACAGACACACCACACACACACACACACACACACCACACACAGCACCACACACAGCTCCAGCCAACCATGTCTTTCCATAACTCCGCTGGGGCTAGATTCCATCTGTGTGTTGCGTACTGCCCTCCTGCTGTTGACAAAGATGCACAAGTGCTATACTATGTGGAGTCTAATGTGCATAGGTCTTTGATACCCTATGGATTTTAGAGGGTTAAATGCACCGTCTTGCAGGCATGTACAAGAACATCAATACACACTATTGTGTTGTCTACTGCTATTTGGCTTTCAGCTGCCATGTAAAGAACATACAGCTAACCAGTATGCTGCATGTTATGTTTCAGCTGCCAGTGTTTACATGTAATGAACATACAGCTAACCAGTATGAGGCATGTTATGTTTCAGCTGCCAGTGTTTACATGTAATGAACATACAGCTAACCAGTATGAGGCATGTTATGTTTCAGCTGCCAGTGTTTACATGTAATGAACATACAGCTAACCAGTATGCTGCATGTTATGTTTCAGCTGCCAGTGTTTACATGTAATGAACATACAGCTAACCAGTATGCTGCATGTTATGTTTCAGCTGCCAGTGTTTACATGTAATGAACATTCAGCTAACCAGTATGCGGCATGTTATGAATATATTTGCAATTGGGTTCTTTTAGTCAGTTAGTGAATTTTAGATCCACTGTCTCCTGTGAAAGGGCCTGTAACTACAGTATGTAACCATGTGACGTTAGAGCCTGCTTTGTTTGACAGAGCTATGTAGAGAAGTTTTGGTGAAGAAAAGGAGGGATGTGTTTAGTGGCAGTAGAGAAGTATTGGTGAATGAAAGGAGGGATGTGTTTAGTGGCAGTAGAGAAGTATAGGTGAATGAAAGGAGGGATGTGTTTAGTGGCAGTAGAGAAGTATTGGTGAATGAAAGGAGGGACGTGTTTAGTGGCAGTAGAGAAGTATTGGTGAATGAAAGGAGGGATGTGTTTAGTGGCAGTAGAGAAGTATTGGTGAATGAAAGGAGGGACGTGTTTAGTGGCAGTAGAGAAGTATTGGTGAATGAAAGGAGGGATGTGTTTAGTGGCAGTAGAGAAGTATTGGTGAAGAAAAGGAGGGACGTATTTAGTGGCAGTAGAGAAGTATTGGTGAATGAAAGGAGGGATGTGTTTAGTGGCAGAGAAGTATTGGTGAATGAAAGGAGGGATGTGTTTAGTGGCAGTAGAGAAGTATTGGTGAATGAAAGGAGGGATGTGTTTAGTGGCAGTAGAGGAAGAGAAGACTTGCAGAGTGAATGTGTGTGTGTGTGTTACATCATACCTTTCTGACAGTGAGTTACTGTATTGCTGGAGAGCTCTCCCTCCCTCCCTCCCTCCCTCCCTCCCTCCCTCCCTCCCTCCCTCCATCTCTCCATCTAATCTTCCCTCTTCTCTAGAGTAGTACAGTATAGTTGTTGCAGCCGTCAACATAAGAAATGTATTGCTCTCACGCCCTCCCTCCTTCCCTCGATCCCTCCCTCCATCTCTTTATCTACACCTCCTTCTCTTCTCTCTAGTTGTACAATCATTTTATCGCGCTCCCTCCCTCCTATTTACCTCTTCCCCTCTTCTTTATCTGTGGACAGTATATTCCTCTTCTTTATCTGTGGACAGTATATTCCTCTTCTTTATCTGTGGACAGTATATTCCTCTTCTTTATCTGTGGACAGTATATTCCTCTTCTTTATCTGTGGACAGTATATTCCTCTTCTTTATCTGTGGACAGTATATTCCTCCTCTCTCTCTCTCTCTCTCTCTCTCTGTGTGTACAGTATATTTGTTTAATCCTTCCACGTGAGAAACAAATTAGAATATATTTTTAACTACAGTAGCTTAGCTGTACTAAACCACCAATCAACAAGAGACAGACACAACATAGTTTCATGCAGGTAATGAACGCAGTAAATATCCCAGGTCTCTCGCTGTTGTCATGAAGGAAGTCTACAGTGCTAAATGGCCAGGACTTTCTCACACACTCTAAAAATCAGGGTTGTGTTCATTAGGCACTCAAACAGGGAGGGGACGTCTTTGACTTGTCCAATAAGAAACACACATTTTAGTTTTCCAGTGCATAACATTTTGAAAAGTTTTGCTATGTTTGTTCCCTAATTAGTGCTGAGCGATTCACCGAAATGTTGGTTATTTTTTGTTTTTTAAACAAGACCGTCGGTTCAATTATTTGAATTCCATTTCGTTCAGTTTTTTTCAAACCGAACCGACCTCAAAAAGCACTAATCGCTCAGCACTATCCCCAATGAACAGGACCCAGTGCTGCTCAGTCAGCCCAAGTTCCCCTTTACAGAGGCCTTTTTCAAGTCATTTCCTGTTTGTCTTTTCCAGGCTCACTGGAGTATAGCAACTGCATAGAGGATGATGTAATCGCTGGGCTATTCTAGAGAACAGAGCAGCAAGTAGATGAAGTAGTAGAATACATCTAGGGCTTTCATGAAATCAAACAGTTTGGATAACATAATGATATCATGATGACATTATGATATCATCTCTTCAGGTGGCTGTTGTTGTGATATCATCTCCTCATGTGACTGTTGTGATATCATGGTGATTTATTATTCTGACATATCAAATTGAGGTAGTAAAATCCTTAGTCATTGTTCTGTAAAGTCTGTTAATATTTGTGGTGGCTATATGTCCAATGGTCACATCGTAATTTAATTTTTATTGTCAAATTTGAAGGTGCAACATAGTCCTTTTTGATTGGTCCCTTAAATTTGAAGCTGCAACGTAGTCTTTTTTGAATGGCCCTTAAACTTGGCCTGGTAATATTGTCCTGTTTGATTGGCCCTTAAATTTGTCCGCCTCTGTTGGTCACCTGTGGGTGTCACTGGTTGCTTGGCAACAACAGTGAAAGCCTAACTGTCAGTAATGACAGGTTCTGACAGTGTCCATCCTACAGTATATGCCTCCAAGGGAGAGATATGGAGGGAGAGTGAGAGAAAGAAAGGAACTGAGCGAGGGGGGAGAGATGGGATATTTAGAGGGAGAAAGGGACAGAGGGAGAGAGAGAGAGAGAGAGGGAGGAGTATATGTGAATATTGAGAGGGACAGAGGGAGAGAGAAAGGAGATGAGAGAGGGAGGGGTCAGCACAGTCGTCCGTAGAGCTCTATTGAAAAGCTGCTGCCCGCCCGCATCCCGTCAATGAAACCAAAGAATAGAAGTTACTTTTCCGGTTTAGATATCAGTCATGGGTAAATCTCAATGCTTGAACAGGAGCTGTCGATAAGACAAGGAAGGGAGGTGTGTGTGTGTGTGAGAGAGGGAGACAGAGAGAGACAGTTTGCTGAGGGTGACCTGTTGCTGCTGGAAAGTGTGTGTGTGTGATGGAGAGCTGGGGTAGTGGTTTCATGTGACTGGTCTCGTCTGTCCTTCCTCTTGCTTGATCAACAGGCTTAGCTTTGCCTGGTCTGGCCTCCTCCCCTGTTTGTTCTGAAAAGACACATATATATATATATATATATATATATATATATATATATACACACACACACACTGACACACGTAAGGAGTGAGTAGGACAGACAGCTGTGTGTAGTGTGTTCCTCTTGGCATTGATGGGTAGTCTGGCGTGAGTCAGGCAGGTTGGGTGGAGGGGAGTTTGTCTCGTCTGTGAACTATGACTGAATAGAAGAACAGCTTTGTCCTTTTGAACTGCATATCATCTGGAGCGTGTGTGTGTGTGAATGCTTGTAAGCGCTTGAATGTGTGGCTTAATGTGTGTTGTTGAATGGGTTTCCCAGTCACTAGCCTCCATTGCCCATGAGTGTGAGTCAGCCCCCCCCCCCCACAGTGATGAGAAGAGGATCAGTTCCTCCTGGTAGTTTGTGACAAGGAGAGGTCAGTCAGGTCAGAAGGATTCCAGTGTTGCAGCAAAGCATGTAATGGACTGTTTGGCTTCCACTTTTCCTCTCCCCCGCTCTCTCCCCCTCTCGCTTGCTCTCTCTCGCTTGCTCTCTCTCTCTCTCTCTCTCTCTCTCTCTCTCTTTCTTGCTCTCTCGCGCTTGCTCGCTCTCTCGCTTGCTCTCTCTTTCGCTTGCGCTCTCATCTCACTCTTCTCGCTCTCTTGCGCTCTCCCTCACTCACTCATCTCGCTCTTCTCTCTCTCTCTCTCTCTCTTCTCTCTCTCTCTCTCTCTCGTGCTCTCTCTCACGCTCTCTCTGGTGAATCACTGTGTAATTACAGGAGCCTGGTGATAAAGGCCCACTGTGTGGGGCCATCCAAGTGGAAGTGAGTGGAAGAGATTGGTTTGCTCACTGTAAAATTATTTACACAATATTGAATAATATTCTCCTCCTGTTTCCCATTAAAATACAAAGGGAGAGAGAACAGAGACAACTGGGAGGGAGAGGGGGAGAAGGAGAGAAAGAGAGGGTGAATAAATAGAGAAATGTTTCTATACCTGGACAACATTGTTCTGTAACCAGATAAGGAGCACCATGGATTTGCCTTTCCCTCCCGTCTCAGCCCTCTATAAACACACCTGTCCACGTACACACACACACACACACACACACACACACACACACACACACACACACACACACCTACACAGACTTGACATTGTGCAGAAAGGAACTCTCACATCAGTGTGTAATGACTGTATAGTAGTGAGTGAGCCTTTACCCTCCCATTCCTTCATGCCAAAGGCCTGTTACAATATCTAACAACTCCATGGTCTCTCTTTCTGGAAGGCCAGCAGAATCAAACCTAATCTAACAGAGTTGAGTAGGAGACTGTTCCCTTCACCTATCTAATCATACCCATTCAGATCAGTGATTTCATTAAGGTAGGAGACAAGGGGGGGGCACAATTCTAAGTCCACAGCCTGATCAAATCATATGGATGGAAGGAAGGATGCATCTTCGAAGTGTTGGAACTGCGCCTGCAGCCTGATCGGATCAAAGGGAGACATTAATTTAAGCAAGGAGGGAAGAAAGGATGCACTTTAAGTATTGGAACGGCACCGGCGGCCAGCTCTGATCATAGTGGCTATCATCCTGCTTGTGTTTGGAAACAGGATGTGAGGCAGAAAGTGTGTGTTTGTGGTCTGCTGCTCTGGGAGAAACACTCTGGGGTGAAGTTTCCCCTAGGTACAGTTTTAGAATCAGCTTCCATTCCCCCAATCCTAACCTTAACCATTAGTGGGGAAAATGCTAAACTGACCAAGGATCAGCGTCTAGGAGTGACTTAATTCTACACCGAGAGAATCCTGGAAGAGAGGAAGGATAGAGGGAGTATGCTTTAGGGATTCTCCATAGCCACAGCAGCTAGCGCTACAGACTGTATCCATCTCCTGATTCTAACTGATTCAAATGTGGGAGGTACTATCTGAAATGTGGGAGGTACTATCTGAAATGTGGGAGGTACTACTAACTTTCTTCCAGCAAGGTTCCAGCATCTTTGGTGGATGCGTAGCCAGGCCAGCACAATACAGCTCTGCTCGGCACAGCTTAGTATTGTACTGTGAAAACAGTATTAAAGTAGGCTGGCTAGGCTAACAGCTTGCGGTGCCACAGTGTCCAGTAGAGTCCAGTCCCCTGCTCTCACACTTCCTGGTAGTGTACGTCAGGAAGCCTCCCACAGCACAGAGGTCAGGGGTCAATCCAATAGGAAGAGACTGCTACCTGACGACTGTCTCCTCAGGAAGACATACAGAAGCCTCTTGTGGAGAAACACTGACAGTTTTCAGGACAGTGGAGGCTGGTGGAAGAAGACATTGAAAGACCAGTTCATTGTAATGAATTAATGATTTGTTTGATACCGTTCCATTTAATCCATTCCAGCCATTACAATGAGCCTGTCTGATTTTAAATGACACCAGCCTCCACTGTTGCAGTAGTACACTGTTGAAGACTGAGAGAGAGGACATGCTAGATAAAATAGTTATAGTATGGATCTAATGATAGGCTAGCCTCTCCAATGTTATCTCTCTGCATTCCTGACAACACTATCATATTTGAGGTTGTTGTTTAATCTCCGGAAAATTGCTTGTGTGTGTCCTGTTCATAACTCTGACATTTCTTCTGGCATCTCTCCTGCGTGCGGAATTCAATTGTCATTGACATTCTGCAGTCCCATTCATAGGTGTGTGTGTGTGTTTGTGTTGTGGAGGGTGTGTCTGTGTTTGCTCAGGGCTGGCCCCTGTGTCTCCCTGATAAAATACCCATTAGTATGGCACCTTTATGAAGCCTTTCACTGTGGAGCAGTGAAAGGAGGGGGTTGTTCCCCTCTGCCCACCCCAGCCCCGTTGCCTGTGGCCTGGCCACACCGAGCTGAATAGGGGGCCTGTGTCTGGAGACCCAGTCATGACTTACTGGGAGGGAGGAGTTGTTTCAGCTGGAGGGTTTGGGTTTGTTGGCCTGTGTACTGCAAATAGTGTGTGTGTGTGTGTGTGTGTGTGTGTGTGTGTGTGTCGCGCCTTTTTGTCTAATACAGGATGTAGTTAACCCTTTTGTAGCTGTGTGTCAAGGCCAAGGGCCAAGAGTGGGAGTGGACCTTTTTCTTTAGTAAAGGGTTCCTTCACACTGAACAAGGCGGCAAAGTTGAAACGTTTGTGTACCCTATCCCTGATGCAGTGGAAAGAACACAACAAATAATATAAGAATTAAGTAAGCTAGCTTTATGCGACATCTTTTTGACCCATCACTCCTTTTTGTTTGTCTGAATTCACGGGTTTTACGCACCAACCAAACTTCTGGGAGAGCGCGATGGTCCCCTTTTGAAAAGGGTAGTACAGAAAGAATGTGTTTTCCTTCCTTCAAAGCTCATGTTTGACATACTCACTTTGTCCTCTAACTGTGAAATGGCTTATACCCAAGGATAGACTCTGGGCTTTCATAGGAGAGAACACATACTGGTATGGGGACTGGGATGTTATTTACTAGACTGGTGACTTATTGGGAAGGTTGTCTACTGGGAGTCATTGAACTACTGAGTTACTGGGAGGCAGTTGGTATCCAGTCCCTCTATGGTTCTTCAGTTGCCTAGCACCATCACATACACACTGTAACAGTTGCCTAGCACCATCACATACCCACTGTAACAGTTACCTAGCACCATCACATACACACTGTAACAGTTACCTAGCACCATCACATACACACTGTAACAGTTACCTAGCACCATCACATACACACTGTAACAGTTACCTAGCACCATCACATACACACTGTAACAGTTACCTAGCACCATCACATACACACTGTAACAGTTACCTAGCACCATCACATACACACTGTAACAGTTACCTAGCACCATCACATACACACTGTAACAGTTACCTAGCACCATCACATACACACTGTAACAGTTACCTAGCACCATCACATACACACTGTAACAGTTACCCCTGCACCATCACATACACACTGTAACAGTTACCCCTGCACCATCACATACACACTGTAACAGTTACCTAGCACCATCACATACACACTGTAACAGTTACCTAGCACCATCACATACACACTGTAACAGTTACGTAGCACCATCACATACACACTGAAACAGTTACCTAGCACCATCACATACACACTGAAACAGTTACCTAGCACCATCACATACACACTGTAACAGTTACCTAGCACCATCACATACACACTGTAACAGTTACCTAGCACCATCACATACACACTGTAACAGTTACCCCTGCACCATCACATACACACTGTAACAGTTACCTAGCACCATCACATACACACTGTAACAGTTACCTAGCACCATCACATACACACTGTAACAGTTACCTAGCACCATCACATACACACTGTAACAGTTACCTAGCACCATCACATACACACTGTAACAGTTACCTAGCACCATCACATACACACTGTAACAGTTACCCCTGCACCATGACATACACACTGTAACAGTTACCTAGCACCATCACATACACACTGTAACAGTTACCTAGCACCATCACATACACACTGTAACAGTTACCTAGCACCATCACATACACACTGTAACAGTTACCTAGCACCATCACATACACACTGTTGATAGTCTATAGTTATAAAGTGGCTTTCTCTCCCCATTTCTTCCTTCTGTCCCCTGTACCTAGAACAGCAGTATGGTTCCTCAGTGGCTTTGCACCATACAAACACACAGTAAGAATGTGTCTTCAGGTCTGACCTCAGGGAATTTACATGTCAAGAGGAATGCTGAAAATGTTTAGGTGTGGTTTGTTAGAGGTGAGAGTTATTGGCTGGAGTGCGTACTGTACTGGATGTAATCTTCTCCTCTAGTTGACGTCTAACTCTGTGGTTCTGTTGCTATGAGCCCGGCACTAGCAATGCCAAGGTCATGGGTTCAATTCCTGCAGGGATTACATATTAGTATTAGTACACATATTAATGCACAAAACATTTATGCAATCACTGTGCAACTTTGGATAAAATCGACTGCTAAGTGGCTTATCTTAAATCCTATGGTGATATGAAGACATGATTGTATGATATACCGTGTATAGGTTAAAATGTAGTGTACTAATCGCTGATTGGAGACACACACTGTTCATTTTCTAACAGTAACCAAACTGATACTTTCAGCTCCTAGGAAATGAAATGCTACCCCGTGGTAACTAGGGGCAACAGGAGAGAACTGTCCTCTCAGAGATTTACTGACTCCGGGGGGCTGAGGAGTTGAATGTCACTGGGTTTACTGCGCGTGTGTGTGTGTTTGTACTGCGTGTGTTAGGGCTTTACACTGACCTTTTTTACAAGGAGCACGTGTGCTCCTACGTTGTTGAAAAATGTAGGCGCACACAAAGAAATGTAGGCGCACAATTAAAATATTTGAGGTAGTAAAGCTAGAATCCTTAATTTATGTAGGCGCACTGGTGATCCTAAATTAAAATTCCAGGTCGCACAGCAAAATATTCAGGAGCATATGCGAGTAAAATGGTGGCACTGTAGAGCCCTGTGTGTGTGTGTGTGTGTGTGTGTGTGTGTGTACTATGCATGTGTGTGTTTGAGTACTGTTAGTATGTGTCTTCTGTGTGTGTTTCTCCTCTCCTCCTCCTCATCAGGACCCCAGTACAACCCTGAAGGCACTTGATTCTGTGTATCACGCAGCTCTGAGGTCTATTACCAACCAAAAGCGTCTGACACACCGCTGTGACCTCTATAGTGCTGTTGGCTGGTCTTCACACCGCTGTGACCTCTATAGTGCTGTTGGCTGGTCTTCACACCGCTGTGATCTCTAGTGCTGTTGGCTGGTCTTCACACCGCTGTGACCTCTATAGTGCAGTTGGCTGGTCTTCACACCACTGTGACCTCTATAGTGCTGTTGGCTGGTCTTCACACCACTGTGATCTCTATAGTGCTGTTGGCTGGTCTTCACACCACTGTGATCTATATAGTGCTGTTGGCTGGTCTTCACACCACTGTGATCTCTATAGTGCTGTTGGCTGGTCTTCACACCACTGTGACCTCTAGTGCTGTTGGCTGGTCTTCACACCACTGTGATCTATATAGTGCTGTTGGCTGGTCTTCACACCACTGTGATCTATATAGTGCTGTTGGCTGGTCTTCACACCACTGTGATCTCTATAGTGCTGTTGGCTGGTCTTCACACCACTGTGATCTATATAGTGCAGTTGGCTGGTCTTCACACCACTGTGATCTATATAGTGCTGTTGGCTGGTCTTCACACCGCTGTGATCTATATAGTGCTGTTGGCTGGTCTTCACACCACTGTGATCTCTATAGTGCTGTTGGCTGGTCTTCACACCACTGTGATCTATATAGTGCTGTTGGCTGGTCTTCACACCACTGTGATCTCTATAGTGCTGTTGGCTGGTCTTCACACCACTGTGATCTATATAGTGCTGTTGGCTGGTCTTCACACCACTGTGATCTATATAGTGCTGTTGGCTGGTCTTCACACCGCTGTGATCTCTATAGTGCTGTTGGCTGGTCTTCACACCACTGTGACCTCTATAGTGCTGTTGGCTGGTCTTCACACCACTGTGATCTATATAGTGCTGTTGGCTGGTCTTCACACCACTGTGATCTATATAGTGCTGTTGGCTGGTCTTCACACCGCTGTGATCTATATAGTGCTGTTGGCTGGTCTTCACACCACTGTGATCTCTAGTGCTGTTGGCTGGTCTTCACACCACTGTGATCTATATAGTGCTGTTGGCTGGTCTTCACACCACTGTGATCTATATAGTGCTGTTGGCTGGTCTTCACACCACTGTGACCTCTAGTGCTGTTGGCTGGTCTTCACACCACTGTGATCTATATAGTGCTGTTGGCTGGTCTTCACACCACTGTGACCTCTATAGTGCAGTTGGCTGGTCTTCACACCACTGTGACCTCTATAGTGCTGTTGGCTGGTCTTCACACCACTGTGACCTCTATAGTGCTGTTGGTTGGTCTTCGTTGACTCTACGTGGGCTTAAACATTGCTATACTATTATCTATAAGGCCATTTGGGGAAAACTGCCACTTTATCTCTGTTCTTCTTTGACAAGGTCAGAAAATAAATACCAGTTACGGTCTCACTCCTTACTTTTAATGGTTCCTATAATCAGAACGGATCATGGCAAAAGGGTTTTAGCTACTCAGCTCCATGGTCTTGGAATCCTCTCCAGACCAGCTTGATACTCCAGGATCTTGTTTCCTTGGAGGAGTTTAAAGGTTTGGTTTACTCACATGTCACTGAGACATGATTGTCATTAGGACTTTACGTGGTGGTACATATGATAGATTTTTATCTATGACGCTTGTATGGTTCTGGAATTCTTATGAATGTGTGTTTACGTAAAAAATATGTTTATGGTGTCTGTCTGTAAGCTGTTACAGTTTGTCTGACTATATGTCTCAAACATTGTTCCCCTCCGCTGCCGTCTTGGATGGACCAGGTCTCTCTTGACAAATAGATGTTATCTCAATGAGACTAACCTGGATAAATAAAGGTTAAATAAAACCTCTCTCTACTCTGTGTCCTCCAGGTGGATGGAGGCGTGTCTGGATGAGGAGCTCCCTCCCACCACAGAGCTGGAGGAGGGGCTTAGGAACGGGGTGTACCTGGCCAAACTGGGCAACTTCTTCGCACCACGAACCGTCTCCATCAAGAAGATCTACGACCGCGAGCAGACCCGCTACAAGGTGAGGACTGAGGAGATGCGCTGCAGACTGTAACACACACAGGCGCAACCAGACGCATGCGCGCGCACACACACACACACACACACACACACACACACACACACACACACACACACACACACACACACACACACTCCAGATAAGTGCAGTTCAAAGGGATAAAGATGTTCTTCTATTCAGTCAGTTAACAGAGGAGGCAAACTCCCTTTTGCCCAACCCGCCTAACTCACACTAGACTATCCATCAAGGTGTAGGGGCAAGTAGCTGGTAGAGCACGGCGCTTGTAACGCCAAGGTAGTGGGTTCGATCCCCGGGACCACCCATACACAAAAATGTATGCACACATGACTGTAAGTCGCTTTGGATAAAAGCGTCTGCTAAATGGCATATTATTATTATTATTATTTTACACTGATCTGGGGTCAGTTTTGCATTTTCACCATAATTGGGGGAGGCGAAGCTGATCCTAGATCTGTATTTAGGGAAAACTTCACCCCGGAGCGCCTCTCAATGCCACGAGGAACAGACCCACATCAATGGTCCTATTCAATCAAAACAGGTTGACTTAAGTTAAATGACCAAAAACAGACATTGTTATTGCACTGCAAGAATGCGCCCAAGAAATCCCCCATCTCTAGTCTTACCTTGGAAATGTTTTAGTAGAATAGGACAGGCTTGGTTTACTCCATGGGGAAGGAATGAATGACGTGTTTGTTTATGTCTGTCACTGTGTGTATTACTGTAACTGTAATTGCTTGTTTGTTTATGTGAGTGCATGTCAGTGTGTGAATGCATGTCCATATGTGTCAGTGTGAGTGCATGTCAGTGTGTGTCAGTGTGAGTGCATGTCCATATGTGTCAGTGTGAGTGCGTGTCAGTGTGAGTGCATGTCCATATGTGTCAGTGTGAGTGCATGTCCATATGTGTCAGTGTGAGTGCCTGTCAGTGTGAGTGCATGTCCATATGTGTCAGTGTGAGTGCGTGTCCGTATGTGTCAGTGTGTGAATGCATGTCCGTGTGTGTCAGTGTGAGTGCATGTCCGTATGTGTCAGTGTGAGTGCATGTCCGTGTGTGTCAGTGTGAGTGCATGTCCGTGTGTGTCAGTGTGAGTGCATGTCCGTGTGAGTGCATGTCCGTGTGTGTCAGTGTGAGTGCATGTCCGTGTGTGTCAGTGTGAGTGCGTGTCCATATGTGTCAGTGTGAGTGCGTGTCCGTATGTGTCAGTGTGTGAATGCATGTCCGTGTGTGTCAGTGTGAGTGCATGTCCGTATGTGTCAGTGTGAGTGCATGTCCGTGTGTGTCAGTGTGAGTGCATGTCCGTGTGTGTCAGTGTGAGTGCATGTCCGTGTGTGTCAGTGTGAGTGCATGTCCGTGTGTGTCAGTGTGAGTGCATGTCCGTGTGTGTCAGTGTGAGTGCATGTCCGTGTGTGTCAGTGTGAGTGCATGTCCGTGTGTGTCAGTGTGAGTGCATGTCCGTGTGTGTCAGTGTGAGTGCATGTCCGTGTGTGTCAGTGTGAGTGCGTGTCCATATGTGTCAGTGTGAGTGCGTGTCCGTATGTGTCAGTGTGTGAATGCGTGTCCGTGTGTGTCAGTGTGAGTGCATGTCCGTATGTGTCAGTGTGAGTGCATGTCCGTGTGTGTCAGTGTGAGTGCATGTCCGTGTGTGTCAGTGTGAGTGCATGTCCGTGTGTGTCAGTGTGAGTGCATGTCCGTGTGTGTCAGTGTGAGTGCATGTCCGTGTGTGTCAGTGTGAGTGCATGTCCGTATGTGTCAGTGTGAGTGCATGTCCGTGTGTGTCAGTGTGAGTGCATGTCTGTGTGTATCAGTGTGAGTGCATGTCAGTGTGAGTGGGTGTCACATTGTAACTCACTGTGTGTGTGTTTCATTCCTGCAGGCCACTGGGCTTCATTTTAGACATACAGACAACGTCATCCAGTGGCTCAACGCCATGACCGAGAAGGGTCTACCAAAGGTGAGTGGTGGGCTTACAGACACACAGACATAGCAATCACTGTGTTCTCTAACAATACCAGGGAAGGGTATTTCCCCCTGTACCACTCCTGTGTAACAAGCTGGGTCTTGCCTGGATCCCACACCCAGTCTCTGACTACTGAACCCTCAGCCCTGGGTCACGTTCAATAGGAACGAACGGAAGATAATGTTCTGAAACATTCACATTCTTATTGGACAAGTCCTGGTAATATGTAATTAATTTCCTAATGTTTTAGCATGTTTCGTGCCTAATGAAGATGTCCGTCTGTCCTCAGATCTTCTATCCAGAGACTACAGACATCTACGACAGGAAGAACATGCCGCGCTGCATCTACTGCATACATGCTCTCAGGTACACACACACACACACACACACACACACACACAATGAATTGGAATTGCTATACATTTTCTGACTACTCTAGGAAAATGATTTATCACAAACCAGACAAATCTGGTCTTTCTCCATCTGGTCTGTTTGCTTTATTTTCCTATTAAAATGATATTAAACCCAACCCTGATCTGCCTCTTAGTTGAGGTTGGAAATATGTGTGTACAACAATGCTACCTGAACTCTCACAGAAAAGTCACAATAGACAAATTGTCTATTGTAATACTTGTGAGAAATGGTCCTACTCAATACCGCCGGTATGTGAAGGTGAAAATGTAGCCTGGGTTTGTACATGTTTATGCTCAGGATTAGGTTTTTGGGAACCTGACACGTTTACGAGGTGAACGGTACGGTTTTGGACTGGTGAGGTGTTCAGCACCAAGGAGGAAAACTCCAACCGCCTTAGCCTAACAATGGTAGAGTTCACGGCCCAAATGGCACCCTATTCACTATAAAGTGCACTACTTTACACCAGAGCCCTATTGGATGGCAGCCATGGTCCCCTATTGGCTCTGGTCATTTGGGACGCAGCCAGAGTCTGTGTTAATAGAACATTCCAGCTGCATGTAAAATGGATGCTGAGCCTGTTCAGTCCAGAGGCTGGAAATCTGGCACCATATTGCCTTTGTAGTGCACAATATAGGGAATAGAGTGCCGTTTGGGAAGGGTCCTTAGCCTTTAGAGTCAGGAAGTCAACACTACACAACAGGACTGGGTGACAGGGTAGCAGAGGGGGGGAGGAGGTGTGTGTGTGTGAGACCCCCAGCTCCAGGCCACGCTAGATGACTTTACAATGCCTTCTGGCCCCCTCCCCAGGTGGCACACACATGCCAGAACACAGCTCCAACAACATGTTTATGGCTTACGCTTAACATCCAATAGTTTGTAATGTACACTAGAGGCCCAGAGTGTGTGTGATGCTACTTTCCTCTCAAGATGGCCATCATTCCAAAGCTCAAACCCACAGTCTGTAAAGGCCTCTCATGTTGGCCATCATTCCAAAGCTCAAACCCACTGTCTGTAAAGGCCTCTCATGTTGGCCATCATTCCAAAGCTCAAACCCACAGTCTGTAAAGGCCTCATGTCTCCTGTGGAAGTGGCTGTTCTTTCCTGGCTCTGTTGTAATCCCCTTTCCTCTTCCTCCTTGTTCTCTTCTCTCATTCTCTCTCTTCCATCTTCTCTCTTTTCCATCTTCTCTTCCATCTCTGTTTCCCCTTCCTCCATTTCTCCTTACCACCTCATCACTCGATCTCTCTCTCTCTCTCTCTCTAGTTTGTACCTGTTCAAGCTGGGTCTAGCCCCTCAGATCCAGGATCTGTATGGCAAGGTGGATTTCACAGGTGAGTGTGTCCCAAGACCACACAGAATTCAATATTCTTTCACTCAACTCATTCAGTTTGCCATTGTCCATTTTGTTGTTTTAACGTCAAACAGTAAACACGACCAACATAACATCACTGTTACACATATGATGTTAAACATGATTTGTGGTCCTCTGTGGCTCAGTTGCTAGCCAAGGTCGTGTGTTCAACTCCCGCAGGGATCCCATACACATACGAAACATGGATACACTCACTGTACTGTAATGTTCTGTACTGTAAGTCACTTTGGATAAAGTGTCTTCTAAGTGGCAAACAAGCATAGTGTTGGCTCCAGTCCTGAGTTCCAGTTCCACAGGGAAAGGGTTTTCCAGGCAGCTAGCGACAATGTGAAAGTCATTAGTGATTGTGAGTGTTTCCTGTTGCTGCTCTGTTCTACTCTGTCTGCCAAGCTCCCGACCAGGGGTATATTTTTATCACACTCAGGCCAGGAACAATAACTGTCTCCTGTCTGTGTTTAGCCTCTAATATACAGTTAGCCTACTATTTACAGTATGAAGGGTACTTTACTCCATTATGTACAGTGTTTGGTTCCAACCTAGCACTAAAAAGTCTGATTCTACTAATTGCATACTCAAGAGATAATTAGTAGAATCTATAATCTACAGTTTGAAGGGTACTGTACTTTAGCCAGTGTGGTCCAGGGTGTGCAGGGTGTGGTTCCAACCCAGCACTAAAAAATGTGATTCTAATATGATACTAATGACCTAATCATCAAGACGTTTATTAGCTGAATCATGCGTTTGGGTGCAGAGCTGGAACAAAAGCCTACACACTGTCTAGTGCTCCAGGACCAGAGTTGGTTGTCACTACCTTGGCCATTACCTTCACCAAGCTCTCTCTCCAGCCTCTAGCCTCAGTCTTAGCCAAGCTCTCTCTCCAGCCTCTAGCCTCAGTCTTAGCCAAGCTCTCTGTCCAGCCTCTAGCCTCAGTCTTAGCCAAGCTCTCTGTCCAGCCTCTAGCCTTAGTCTTAGCCAAGCTCTCTCTCTAGCCTCTAGCCTCAGTCTTAGCCAAGCTCTCTCTCCAGCCTCTAGCCTCAGTCTTAGCCAAGCTCTCTTTCTAGCCTCAGTCTTAGCCAAGCTCTCTTTCCAGCCTCTAGCCTCAGTCTTAGCCAAGCTCTCTGTCCAGCCTCTAGCCTCAGTCTTAGCCAAGCTCTCTGTCCAGCCTCTAGCCTCAGTCTTAGCCAAGCTCTCTCTCCAGCCTCTAGCCTCAGTCTTAGCCAAGCTCTCTCCAGCCTCTAGCCTCAGTCTTAGCCAAGCTCTCTGTCCAGTCTCTAGCCTCAGTCTTAGCCAAACTATGCAGAGAGACACCTACAACTCAGGGAACACACACTCCCCAGTGCTTGATAACATTTCCCTCCAAGTGCAAGAAATACACACACCTTTTGTACCATGATTATGTTTACAGAATAACCCCTGCCCTCCTCTTTCACTACTCCACCAAACAACTGTTGATAGACCAAATGCATAACCAACTCTTAATTCCTCTCCCTCCCCTCCTTTATACCTCACTCTTTCCCTCCTTTATACCTCACTCTTTCCCTCCTTTATACCTCACTCTTTACCTCCTTTATACCTCACTCTTTCCCTCCTTTATACCTCACTCTTTCCCTCCTTTATACCTCACTCTTTCCCTCCTTTATCCCTCTCCCTCCCCTCCTTTATACCTCACTCTTTCCCTCCTTTATTCCTCTCCCTCCCCTCCTTTATACCTCACCCTTTCCCTCCTTTATACCTCACTCTTTCCCTCCTTTATACCTCACTCTTTCCCTCCTTTCCACCACTCAGAGGAGGAGATTAACAACATGAAGAGTGAACTGGAGAAGTACGGAATCCAGATGCCCGCCTTCAGCAAGATTGGCGGCATCCTGGCCAATGAGCTGTCAGTGGATGAGGCTGCATGTAAGCACCTATCAGATATCACAGAGGGGCGGGACTAAGGGTCCGTTTGGTTGAGTGGCAGGACTTTGGTTGATTTCAACACCTCTTTATAACAAATTCAAAATGGTGTAATATTATGTAACTTCTCTTTCCTTTTAAATCTATTCATGGAAATATTACACACATTTCTGGTAATTGGTTAACTCCCCTCCTTCTCCTCCTCCCCTCTCCTCCTATCTCCCCTCCCCTCTCCTCCTCTCCCCTCTCCTCCAGTGCATGCGGCAGTGATAGCCATCAATGAGGCCATAGACCAGGGGGTTCCCGAGGGCACTATGGCTGCCATGCAGAACCCCAACGCCATGCTGCTTCAGATGAACACCTGCTCTGCCCAGCACTACCAGGACATGCTGCACAGCGCCAAGGCTGAGAAGGTGGCCAACTCACGCAAACGGGTATGAGAGCTTGCTCGAAATACTGGAATAGAGAATGCCAGTAGCAGGGTTGGGGATTCCATTTCATTTCTGTCCATTCAGGAAGTAAACCGAAAGTCAAATTCCAATTGTTCTCACTAATTCAGTTTACTTTCTGAATTGACTGAATTGAATTGAAATCAACCCCAATCTTGGCTGCTGTAGTAATAGTGTTTTCTTTGAAAAGTGTATTTGGGTTTCTCCAGCTGTATAGTTCCTGTAAAGCAATGACCCTCAATCCTTCTCCTGGCGAGCTGGACTACAGTAGTGTTTTGGCCCCAGCTAAGTGACAGCACACCAGATTTTAAATAATCAACTGAGGGTCAACGCCCTGAACCTGCAATACATTGTTTCTCCTTGAGCAGCCTTGAGGATCACTGGTTGAAATGTACAATGTTGAAGTCACAAATCCATGCATCTATGTGCAACAGAAAACTAAAATGTGTGTATCATATAGAGCAAGTTCAGGTGGTACCTCCCAGTTTCGGAGTGTTTTGATCCGTTTCATGCCTATTGAACACTACCATGATGTTGCTGCTGCTGTTGCCCTATCCCTCCTACTGTAGCTGGGGGAGAACTCAGACGCAGAGAGAGACGTCTATGAAGAGCTCCTCACACAAGCTGAGATCCAGGGCAACGTCAACAAGGTCAACTGTGAGTAACATACACACCCACTTTATGTGATGAATCCACATGAGAATGTAGACATGCCTTTTTAAATGTTTATTGAGTTTGTAGTCAACAGTCTCAAAATGTCAGTTCTTACTTCCCTGTGCTGTTCATTTTTCGATTCACTGAAGTGAGTGAGTTTTGCCTCGAGCTGATCTGAGGTCAGTTTTAAAACTGATCCTAGATTTGTACCTAGAGGAAACTCCACCCCAGAGTGTTCTAATAGGTTTTTCTAACACTATCCTCCCTCATCAGTGACCAGTTCCCTGAGTGCAGCTGAGCAGGCCCTGCTGAGTAGTGATGAAGACAGGTTGTACGAGGCACTCCGCTCCCAGGCTTTGGGCCTACACGGCCTGCAGGCCCAGAACAAGGGCTGGTACCTCAAACAGCTGATGGCTGCCCGCGAGGACAAAGAACAGGTACAGTAGGTGGAATTATTCCTGATTCATCCCACGTTGGGAAATCGGGAATACCATTGCTTACATCAGGGTTGTGTTCATTAGGGCATGCGACAGACATTTGACAACGTTTTAAAACAGAAAATGTGTTTGTTATTGGACAAGGTGTTTGTCTGTTTTCTTCCTTTTGGTGCTTAATGAACACAACCCTGGTTGCCTTTCCCTCCTGATTTTCTATGGGATGTTAAGTCGCTCTGGATAAGAGCGTCTGCTAAATGACTAAAATGTAAATGTAATGTTGATCACCTCCCCCATATCTTAGATGTGAGCTTGTTCACAGATTTACACTGTTGAAAATAACACTGAATATTCCACAACCCTGTTTTGAGTAGTTCCTCTTTCTTTGTCTTTCCCAGAATTCTCCAGGGGAGGCGCTGACGAAAGATGAGTTGCAGACTGGAGTAGATGCAGCCAATGGGATTGCAGCAGGCTACCAGAAAAGTAAGCAGCAGTCACTGCTCGTTCTGGGGTGTATTGTCCCCTTGGTACAGATCTAGGATCAGCTTCCCTCCCCCAATCCTAAACTTAAAGGGCCAATGCAGCTGCTTTTTATCTCAAAATCAAATCATTTTTGGGTAACAATTAAGTGCCTTACTGTTTTCAATTAAAATAGTCAAAAAGAAACAAAAATAGCTTCTAACAAAAATAGCTTCTAAGCAAAGAGCCATTTCTCAAGCAAGAATTGAGACTGTCTGGGAGTGGTCTGAGTGGGGAGGGGAAAACTAGCTGTTATTGGCAGAGAAGTTTGGAACTCTCTTTCTTATTTGTCTATTAACTAATTTAGCGCCTGGTGATGTCACCAGACAGGCCAAGACTCCATCCCACCAACCAAAACAAGCTGAAATTTCAGGCAGTCTTTTCAAACAGCTCTTACACTAAAATGACATTATCATAATTTTCACAGTATTATTCGAAATTCATATATATACAGCGGGGAGAACAAGTATTTGATACACTGACGATTTTGCAGGTTTTCCTACTTACAAAGCATGTAGAGGTCTGTAATTTTTATCATAGGTACACTTTAACTGTGAGAGATGGAATCTAAAATCCAGAAAATCACATTGTATGATTTTTAAGTAATTAATTTGCATTTTATTGCATGACATAAGTATTTAATACATCAGATAAGCAGAACTTAATATTTGGTACAGAAACCTTTGTTTGCAATTACAGAGATCATACGTTTCCTGTAGGTCTTGACCAGGTTCGCACACACTGCAGCAGGGATTTTGGCCCACTCCTCCATACAGACCTTCTCCAGATCCTTCAGGTTTTGGGGCTGTCGCTGGGCAATACGGACTTTCAGCTCCCTCCAAAGATTTTCTATTGGGTTCAGGTCTGGAGACTGGCTAGGCCACTCCAGGACCTTGAGATGCTTCTTACGGAGCCACTCCTTAGTTGCCCTGGCTGTGTGTTTCGGGTCGTTGTCATGCTGGAAGACCCAGCCACGACCCATCTTCAATGCTCTTACTGAGGGAAGGAGGTTGTTGGCCAAGATCTTGCAATACATGGCCACATCCATCCTCCCCTCAATACGGTGCAGTCGTCCTGTCCCCTTTGCAGAAAAGCATCCCCAAAGAATGATGTTTCCACCTCCATGCTTCACGGTTGGGATGGTATTCTTGGGGTTGTACTCATCCTTCTTCTTCCTCCAAACACGGCGAGTGGAGTTTAGACCAAAAAGCTCTATTTTTGTCTCATCAGACCACATGACCTTCTCCCATTCCTCCTCTGGATCATCCAGATGGTCATTTGCAAACTTCAGACGGGCCTGGACATGCGCTGGCTTGAGCAGGGGGACCTTGCGTGCGCTGCAGGATTTTAATCCATGACGGCGTAGTGTGTTACTAATGGTTTTCTTTGAGACTGTGGTCCCAGCTCTCTTCAGGTCATTGACCAGGTCCTGCCGTGTAGTTCTGGGCTGATCCCTCACCTTCCTCATGATCATTGATGCCCCACGAGGTGAGATCTTGCATGGAGCCCCAGACCGAGGGTGATTGAACGTCATCTTGAACTTCTTCCATTTTCTAATAATTGCGCCAACAGTTGTTGCCTTCTCACCAAGCTGCTTGCCTATTGTCCTGTAGCCCATCCCAGCCTTGTGCAGGTCTACAATTTTATCCCTGATGTCCTTACACAGCTCTCTGGTCTTGGCCATTGTGGAGAGGTTGGAGTCTGTTTGATTGAGTGTGTGGACAGGTGTCTTTTATACAGGTAACGAGTTCAAACAGGTGCAGTTAATACAGGTAATGAGTGGAGAACAGGAGGGCTTCTTAAAGAAAAACTAACAGGTCTGTGAGAGCCGGAATTCTTAATGGTTGGTAGGTGATCAAATACTTATGTTATGCAATAAAATGCAAATTAATTACTTAAAAATCATACAATGTGATTTTCTGGATTTTTGTTTTATATTCCGTCTCTCACAGTTGAAGTGTACCTATGATAAAAACTACAGACCTCTACATGCTTTGTAAGTAGGAAAACCTGCAAAATCGGCAGTGTATCAAATACTTGTTCTCCCCACTGTATATATACACAAAAAAATCAAATATTTAACCATTAGTGGGGAAACTGACCCAAGATCAGCGTCTAGGGGCAACTACCCTACTCTTCACTCAATACCAACTGGTGTTGACGTTATCCTCACCATGACATGGCCTGCATTAGAACACTGCAGTTTACCCTTTAGTTACCCACATCACTGGCTGTTTTATGTTCCTGTGCTGATTGCAGTATGCTTATCACATGTCCTTTCCACATGGTTTTTAACAGACTGGCATTCAGGCTACTTTGTGTTCCGTTTGTGGTTTTGACCCTTTGTCTCTCTCTGTGCTGTGTATTTAAACAGAAGGTTTCGTTTTGATTGTTGAAATATTAGCTTATTTTTCACTTGACAACTGCCGCAAGGATTGGGTTACAGTTCCCCTCCACCTCTCTTCCCCTACACAGAACCACTTGCTGATTCAATCTGTTTCCACTAGTATTACTACAGAACATGCTCCAAAAATACTTGTCACCCTGTATCTCTCTGTGTCTAGTGTGTTAGTCCTCCTGTCTCTGTGTTGTGTATATAATCATGTTTCTCACTCTGTTTCTCTGTGTATACAGTGGCTTGCGAAAGTATTCACCCCCCTTGGCATTTTTTCTATTTTGTTGCCTTATAACCTGGAATTAAAATTGATTTTTGGGGGTTTGTATCATTTGATTTACACAACATGCCTACCACTTTGAAGATGCAACATATTTTTTCTTGTGAAACAAACAAGAAATAAGACAAAAAAAAATAGAACTGTACACCAGCGTGCATAACTATTCACCCCCCCAAAGTCAATACTTTGTAGAGCCACCTTTTGCAGCAATTACAGCTGCAAGTCTCTCAGTGGTCCTCTGTAGCTCAGCTGGTAGAGCACGGCGCTTGAAACGCCAATGTAGTGGGTTCGATCCCCGGGACCACCCATACACAAAAATGTATGCACGCATGACTGTAAGTCGCTTTGGATAAAAGCGTCTGCTAAATGGCTTATTATTATTATTATTATTATTATTATATTATTATGTCTCTATAAGCTTGGCACATCTAGCCACTGGGATTTTGTCCATTCTTCAAGGCAAAACTGCTCCAGCTCCTTCAAGTTGGATGGGTTCCACTGGTGTACAGCAATCTTTAAGTCATTCTACAGATTCTGGGCTTTGACTAGGCCATTTCCCCTTAAACCACTCAAGTGTTGCTTTAGCAGTATGCTTAGGGTCATTGTCCTGCTGGAAGGTGAACCTCCGTCCCAGTCTCAAATCTCTGGAAGACTGAAACGGGTTTCCCTCAAGAATTTCCCTGTATTTAGCGCCATCCATCATTCCTTCAATTCTGACCAGTTTCCCTGTCCCTGCTGATGAAAAACATGGTGTTCTCAGGGTGATGAGAGGTGTTGGGTTTGCGCCAGACATAGCGTTTTCCTTGATGGCCAAAAAGCTCAATTTTAGTCTCATCTGACCAGAGTACCTTCTTCCATATGTTTGGGGAGTCTCCCACATGCCTTTTGGCGAACACCAAACGTGTTTGCTTATTTCTTTCTTGAAGCAATGGCTTTTTTCTGGCCACTCTTCCGTATAGCCCAGCTCTGTGGAGTGTACGGCTTAAAGTGGTCCTATGGACAGATACTCCAATCTCCGCTGTGGAGCTTTGCAGCTCTCTTCAGGGTTATCTTTGGTCTCTTTGTTGCCTCTCTGATTAATGCCCTCCTTGCCTGGTCCGTGAGTTTTGGTGGGCGGCCCTCTCTTGGCAGGTTTGTTGTGTTGCCATATTCTTTCAATTTTTTAATAATGGATTTAATGCTGCTCCGTGGGATGTTCAAAGTTTCTGATATTTTTTTATAACCCAACCCTGATCTGTACTTCTCCACAACTTTGTCCCTGACCTGTTTGGAGAGCTCCTTGGTCTTGATGGTGCCGCTTGCTTGGTGGTTCCCCTTGCTTAGTGGTGTTGCAGACTCTGGGGCCTTTCTGAACAGGTGTGTGTATATATACTGAGATCATGTGACAGATCATGTGACACTTAGATTGCACACAGGTGGACTTTATTTAACTAATTATGTGACTTCTGAAGGTAATTGGTTGCACCAGATCTTCTTTAGTGGCTTCATAGCAAAGGGGGTGAATACATGTGCACGACGCACCTCTTTTCCGTTATTTTTGTATATTTTTTATTTCACTTCTCCAATTTGGACTATATTGTGTATGTCCATTACATGAAATCCCCCCAAAAATCCATTTAATTATAGGTTGTAATGCAACAAAATAGGAAAAACGCCAAGGGGGATGAATACTTTTGCAAGGCACTAATCATCATAATCATGTTTCTCACCCTGTCTCTCTGTGGATATAATCATGTTTCTCACTCTGTCTCTCTGTGTATATAATCATGTTTCTCTGATGTGTATATAATCATGTTTTCCACCCTGTCTCTCTGTGTATATAATCATGTTTCTCTGATGTGTATATAATGTTTTTCACCCTGTCTCTCTGTGTATATAATCATGTTTCTCTGATGTGTATATAATATGTTTTCCACCCTGTCTCTCTGTGTATATAATCATGTTTTTCACCCTGTCTCTCTGTGTATATAATCATGTTTCTCTGATGTGTATATAATACTGTTTTCCACCCTGTCTCTCTGTGTATATAATCATGTTTCTCTGATGTGTATATAAACTGTTTTCCACCCTGTCTCTCTGTGTATATAATCATGTTTCTCTGATGTGTATATAATACTGTTTTCCACCCTGTCTCTCTGTGTATATAGTGTTGCAGGCGGTGGAGAGGATCAACACAGCCATCAGAGCAGGTGTCCCCGAGAACACGGCGGCAGAGCTGATGAACCCTGATGCCCAGCTGCCCGAGGTCTACCCCAGCGCTGCCGACCTCTACCAGAGAGAACTGACCAGCCTGCAGCAGCAGAGCCCAGAGGTAAGCGCATACACACGCGCATGCGCGCAGAGACGCACACAGACGCGCACACACACACACTCACCATCTCAATCGATGTGAGCCACAGATGGACATTGTCAGGCATTACAAGTGTATTTATGATTGTACATATTACCAATCTTATTGACAATACATCTATAAATAAATGTTCAAAAATACATATTGGTTAGCTAAACTGTCTGTAATCCACAGGGTTCAACATGGTTGGGCATTAGAAGTCAACTGTATTGATGACTGTTATTGCTAATAAGTACAATATATTGATAAATGTATCATCAAACAGAGGTATTGATTAGTTGAACGTTCTGGTTGTGTTCCCCAAGGGTTCTCTGTCCCACCCGGAGCTACTGGTTGCCGTGGAGATGTTGTCGTCGGTGGTGTTGATAAATAGGGCGTTGGACGTGGGCGACCGGAATTCCATGTGGAGACAACTGGCCAGCGCCGTTACTGGACTCAGTAACGTAGAGGACGAATACGCACAGAGGTACGCACAGAGACGGACACAGACACACACTTGTCTGTCACTAGTTGTGTAGATCCTGCTGTGTGCGTTTGAAGAAATCTTTAGGCCTCAATCCCAAATTGTGAAAGACTGGCACCATCTACAGCAGGGTTCTTCAATTCCGGTCCTGGAGGGCCGAAACACTTCTGTTTTTTATTTCTACCTGGTAGTTAATTTCACTCACCTGGTGTCCCAGGTCTGAATTAGCCCCTGATTAGAAGGAGAGGATGAAAAACAGAGGTGTTTCGGCCCTCCAGGACCGGAATTGAAGAACCCTGATCTACAGTAACCTCAGAGATATTAAAGTATAAATGATGTATTAACATGTGTTTTCTACCCATCTAACCAGGTCATGTAAATGCCTGTCGTGTTTTTGTTGTTGCAGATGACAACTATATTTACGTTGTAGTAAACATGTACGTCTATTGTCTATTCAGTTGACTGGTTAGTCCATAACTATGAGGTTTAATATTGTCTATTCAGTTGACTGGTTAGTCCATAACTATGAGGTTTAATATTGTCTATTCAGTTGACTGGTTAGTCCATAACTATGAGGTTTAATATTGTCTATTCAGTTGACTGGTTAGTCCATAACTATGAGGTTTAATATTGTCTATTCAGTTGACTGGTTAGTCCATAACTATGAGGTTTAATATTGTCTATTCAGTTGACTGGTTAGTCCATAACTATGAGGTTTAATATTGTCTATTCAGTTGACTGGTTAGTCCATAACTATGAGGTTTAATATTGTCTATTCAGTTGACTGGTTAGTCCATAACTATGAGGTTTAATATTGTCTATTCAGTTGACTGGTTAGTCCATAACTATGAGGTTTAATATTGTCTATTCAGTTGACTGGTTAGTCCATAACTATGAGGTTTAATATTGTCTATTCAGTTGACTGGTTAGTCCATAACTATGAGGTTTAATATTGTCTATTCAGTTGACTGGTTAGTCCATAACTATGAGGTTTAATATTGTCTATTCAGTTGACTGGTTAGTCCATAACTATGAGGTTTAATATTGTCTATTCAGTTGACTGGTTAGTCCATAACTATGAGGTTTAATATTGTCTATTCAGTTGACTGGTTAGTCCATAACTATGAGGTTTAATATTGTCTATTCAGTTGACTGGTTGGTCCATAACTATGAGGTTTAATATTGTCTATTCAGTTGACTGGTTAGTCCATAACTATGAGGTTTAATATTGTCTATTCAGTTGACTGGTTAGTCCATAACTATGAGGTTTAATATTGTCTATTCAGTTGACTGGTTAGTCCATAACTATGAGGTTCGTTATAATTAGAAGAAATTAGATGGTGACAATAATTCCCATGAATTTAGGATCAGCACTCATTAACCCTGGTGTTGGTGTCTCAGGTATATGGATGAATTGATGCGGCTGAAGGCAGTGGCCAGGGAGGAAGGCAGTGACTATCTGACCTGGAACGACATCCAGGCCTGTGTTGACCAGGTCAACTTGACCATACAGGAGGAGCACGAACGTGAGTGGACCACATACACTTGCATGCACACGTACACACACACACGTGCGCAAACACACACACACACACACACACACACACACACACACACACACACACACACACACACACACACACACTCCAGGAAGACACATGCACATACTTATCAGAATGCACACACACACACACAGCAGAACTCCACTTCCAAGACTTGTAACCTTCAAATAGATCTAGAAGAGAAGGAGACCAATGTGATCATGCGTCACTCTGCCTCATTTATTTGGCTTTTCAAGATCACTTCTCTTTCTGATCTCTTATCATTAACTTGATCTACAGTATTGACCGCTAAACCTCCGTGTTCCTCAACATGTTTGATCTACAGTATTGAATGCTAAACCTCAGTGTTCCTCAACATGTTTGAGAGTCTGAGACATTCCCATAGAGATATACATGAGAGCTCATCTCCTATCTTTATAATGTCCTCTAGTGTGACATGGGCAGTGCCGTGAAAGCACTCGATGGTGCTGCCCATGCTAAAACAGGCTTTGGGCCAAGTGCACCCTGTATCCAACTCTATGGACATTCCTCATCAGTCTGAGTTAAAGAAGAGAACATAAGGTGATGTCATAAGATATATGTAGTTTAAAAAGATAGCATTACATTGTCAAAAATAGATCTCTTCCACTAATAGATGGACAATGCTAACATATGGGTTTTAAAGTTACCAGATTGTCTCTTCTACCTTCCCATATCTATGTCTTCAGGCTTATCCTTGTGATGTATTGTATGCCCTTGTGCTTGTGCTCATAAATGCTTCAAATGATTTGTCCTTTGCGGACAATAAAGATGTTGTCTTAATCGTGTGTGTGTGTCTAGGTATCGTGGCCATCGGTCAGATCAACGAAGCTCTGGATGGGGGAGACCCACAGAACACCCTAGAAGCCCTCCTGCACTCTGCAGCCAAGCTAACAGACGTAGACCCCTCCATCGCCCAGCACTACTATGACAAACTGCTTGAGGCCCGCAGGGAGAAGGCACATGTAAGGACCAATTTATGTATAAACACACACACACACAATGGGACAGAGCTGCTTGACTGGGTGTGTTTTGGCACAGAGCTGCTTGACTCATGTCACACCTTATACACACTTTACGTTACGCACAAACACATATTACACACTCTCCTTTCTGCTTTTACTGGGACGGTGTCTTTCTCACCTCTCATTGCATTGTAATGAACTGGACCAGTCACCTGGGTGTAGGTGTTAGACTTTCCTCCACTTTCTCCTTCTTTATAGGCTTGTTGTCTCTCTTGTTTCGGAGCATTACTGACTGATGGGAGTTTGTCTGGTTTCGGAGCATTACTGACTGATGGGAGTTTGTCTGGTTTCGGAGCATTAATGACTGATGGGAGTTTGTCTGGTTTCGGAGCATTAATGACTGATGGGAGTTTGTCTGGTTTCGGAGCATTAATGACTGATGGGAGTTTGTCTGGTTTCGGAGCATTAATGACTGATGGGAGTTTGTCTGGTTTCGGAGCATTAATGACTGATGGGAGTTTGAGCATCAGTGTTGGATGCCCTTGAATTACATTTACATTTTAGTCATTTAGCAGACGCTCTTATCCAGAGCGACTTACATGAGCAATTAGGGTTAAGTGCCTTGCTCAAGGGCACATCAACAGATTTTTCACCTAGTCGGCTCGGGGATTAGAACCAGCGACCTTTCGGTTACTGGCACAACGCTCTTAACCACTAAGCCACCTGCCGCCCACACTAGCATAGAGCTAGCCCTGCAGATAATGTTTTCATCTGATAGATGTTTTGACCTACAATTACAGAAAATGGAGAAGGTTTGATGAAAAAACACACTTGACCCAACTATTTACATATTATATGCAAAGTAGAAGCAGATAATTTGGTACTGTAGATATTTTCAACTGACAGACACTGTTTACAATTGAGTAGAGATGCAGTTTCTCGTCAAAGCATCTGTTTGCTTGGTGATGAATAGGTCCCGAGGTCGGCAGGGGTGTGTTCGAGTGCACAATGCTGTGTTGGGATTATGCAAACACACGAGGCACTGTATGCAAATATAGCTAATTTACAGTTACTTCACAGGTGTTTTTTCAATAGGTTGTTGAGTGTATCTCTAAGGCAGACCTTCAAATATAGTGCTTAACCTATGTTTAAACCTATGCTTAATAAGTATGGTCTATACAAATTGGCTACATTGGTGTCAGAAGTGGGATGGGGCTACCTTAAGGTCTACAGGCTTCGTACTATAAGTAAAAATGTATCTATGTGTACGTTTCTTTCAATATAAGCGTCTGCTAAACAACCATAATATTATTATGGTCATGCGTAAATATTATTTTTAGTCAGTGTATAAATATTATTTTTGAGTGGTGTTTTCTAGGCTGATGTCCTGAGGGACAGTGGACTGACTCCATGTGATCCAGCCCTATCATCCCCACATGACTCCCACTAACCCCCTCAGTGATGTCATGGTGTGATCATGCTTTCTGCTCCCCCGGCTGGTCCTGCTACCCCCCACTCACTTCCTGTCTGTGTCTCGCACCCATTCTTTTCTTTCATTTTCATTCTCTCTCTTTTTGACTCTCTGTCTCTCCTTCCCTCTGTCTATTTCTTTTCCGTCTCTTTATCCCTCTCTCTTTCCCTCTCCTTTACTCTTCTCTCGTCTCGCTCGCTCTCTCTTTCTTTCTCTCTTCCTTCTTTCAACTTAACAACAAAAGGACTGGCTAAAATAGCCTAGGCCTTTATGTACAGTAGTCAAACTGTATAGCCCAATTCAAAGCCAAACGGGCTGACAGAGACTACGTCAGTCTTGTTACTGGGAAGTAGATAACAAGCCATAAACTCATCAGACCTCACACACACACACACACACACACACACACACACACACACACACACACACACACTGTCTCTGAGTCATTTAACTGTGTTATCTTGCCTGGGTGGGGTGATGAGTGTCGTTGTTCTTGTACATGCATGTCTATGTAACGGTCCCATATAATGTCACCGCTCCAGTCCCATATTTGGTTGTTTCCTGTTTGCTGGTGAAACAGAAAGGTTAACGAGACTGTAGAAGATGCAGGTGGGGTAAAAGGGGGTTTGGGCCATGGTTTACCACAAACACAAGTGCAGAGGATGTGAACTGCTGTGGGGAAGACTGTAGATTTAGAACACAGAAACAGAACCACACAGAGACGTCACATATTAGGAAAGTGATGTAGTTGTTATTGGGCCGAAGCTTTAGTTTAGCTCAGTGAGCTGCACTTTCCACAGAAACTGGCTTGTCCTCGTTTTTAACCAGAATGACTCGTCAGTGCTTAAACTTAAGGCCAAAGGCCACTAATAGAAAGTGTCCCACAGTGTATCTATTTCTCTCGCACTCACAGTTTTTCCTGTTTTATAAGTTGGCCTATAGATAGAAAAGTAAATGTGTCTTATCGATGTTAGATGATGGACTAGCTTGGCCTCCGCCCTCGTACTCTCACAGCCAGGGAACGGGAGAATGTTATAATTGTCAACAATCGGCCAGTCACATCTCGAGCGCTCTCGTCGTGGCAATGTGGGAATGTGACTCTCATTTGTTTGCCAAGCCCTTTTTTTCCAAATCACGCTTTTAGGGAACGAGAGAGGGAAGGAAGGAGAGAGAGGGAGGAGGGGCGTGGTAGGGGGCGGTAAAGAAAGCAAGCCATTTCCCTGCCGATCTTTTTCACAGGCATAGGAAATAACAAGCCAGGACTACTCTGTCTGCTTCCTTAAAAGGGCACGAAGCCCAACACTACATCAGAAGGGGACTTTTCACAATAGACTCATTTAGTTGGTAGTTGGTTTAACCTGGCCCCTCTGGGGCTCTGGTGGCCTCAATCCATGGGTCTGATAGCTGAGGTGAGGATTCTCCTTTGTGGTGGGTTCGTGTTGGACAAGACAGACAGACGTACACTGAGTGTACAAAACATTAAGGACACCTGCTCTTTCCATGACATAGACTGACCAGGTGAATCCAGGTGAAAGCTGTGATCCCTTATTGATGTCACTTGTTAAATCCACTTTAATCAGTGTAGATGAAGGGGAGGAGACAGGTTAAAGAAGGATATTTTTTAAAGTCTTGAGACAATTGAGACATGGATTGTGTATGTGTGCCAGTCAGAAGGTGATTGGGCAAGACAAAATATTTAAGTGCCTTTGAATGGGGTATGGTAGTAGGTGCCAGGCGTATCGATGTGTGTCAAGAACTGCAACGCTGCTGGGCTTTCACTCTCAACAGTTTCCTTTGTGTATCAAGAATGGTCCACCACCCAAAGGACATCCAGGCATCTTGACACAACCGTGAGAACCATTGGAGTCAACGTGGGCCAGCATCCCTGTGGAACGCTTTCGAGCCCATGCCCTGACGAATTGAGGCTGTTCTGAGGGCAAAAGGAGGGGGGTGCAACTCAATATTAGGAAGGTGTTCCTAATGTTTGGTGTACACACACCACACACACACACACCACACACACCACACACAGGGGTAGGGGTCAAATATGTCAAACATCTTCATTGTCTCCAAAGGATCAAATCCATGACTGAAAGTCGTCCTCTAGGAGTGACTCCACTGCGGTGCATTCAGAATTGGATGACTCAGTCAGACACACGGCACAGACACAGGAAGTTGTTAGAAACAGGAAGTTCCGGCTGGATTTCAAAGGCCTGATGCGGCTCATGTGCTCCACAGCTGCAGGTGGAGGGGGTTGGTTGGGCATGGGGATAGTAGCAGATGGGAAGGAATGGGAGATGTTGAAGGAGAATGAACACAGGGGGATATTCAGTATGGTGAAACTTTCAGATCGTATCTGGCTGTATCTGTTCTATTCTGTTCTGTAACATCACGCCCTCCTGAACAGGCCCCAGGCTAATACATGGAATATGATTTCAGATCGTAGACCTAGATCTATACTTTTGTGCAATGATTCACTAGTGAATTCTTAAGCCTTTTGGTGGACCATAGAGCAATAGGTTTGAGATCTACTTTTGTAGACACAACTAGGTTTCTAGTGTGTGACTATAGGGCCCTGTTCATTAGAGCACGCCGCAGCAAAACGTTTGTAACGGAAAAAGGTTCAGAGAGTGTGTCCCTGTTTCACTCCACGTCGTGCCTTCTGAACACGGCCCAGATTTCTTTCTCAGACGCTGATGTTTCATCAGGGAGTGTTTTTATATGATGCCAGACACCCATGTACAGCCTGTGATATCTTTCTGTGCCAGTCTTGTGGTCTGAGGGTTCAGCTTGACTGCTTGACTGGCCAAAGTAAACACAGTGGGAGGACAAGCCTGGGGCTCCGTAATAGTCCAACTTCATCGCTCACGTCATCATTAAAGCATGCACGGCTCTGTGTGTGTGTGTCCATGGGGTGCATGTGCACTCGCTGTGTTGTGATGTTTTTATGTTACTTATGTATATGTTCACGAGCTGCTTTGTGACCACTGACTCCACTCTGATGATATCAGTCAACAGCCTGGAATAGAGGAGTTCCTCTGTAGGAAGACATTATAGAAGGGCATGTAGGGACTAGACTGCATTAGTGAGGCAATGATGGGAGGGTTCACTGGCTAAGAACAACACCCTATCGGCTTACACTTCCTCTATTCTGATCAGGGGTCTGTTCATTAGGGCACACAACGAAAAACATTTTAAAAAAACCTATTGTAATGGGTAAAAATTAAATGAGCATTTCAGTCCCTCCCTGTTTCAGTCCGTTTTCTTCCGTTTGGTGCCTAATGAATACGACCCAGCAGTTGTGTGTTTGTCAGGAGTCCTGATTTAATAAGATACGTCCTTCTAATCCCACCCCCTCCTCTCTGGCACCACACCCTTTCTGTATCGCTTACCTGCCACAAGCTGCAAGGATCATTTCCAAACAAATATGATTTAGCACTAACCCCTTATTTACTGTCAATAAAGCTATTCTGCTACTGACGGATTGAGAGCCAGTGCTTCCCTTAGGTACAGCTCTAGGATCCGCTTCCTCACTCCAATCCTAACATTAACCATTTGTGGGGGAAATACAAAACTGACCCAAGATCAGCGTCTATGGGCAACTTCACCCTGGATTGTTGCTTGGCACTACCTGCCTGCCTGGCTTGCACAAGGAATCTCACCTACCCTGAGTTTTGGTATCAGTCTCCCCCAGCCCCCCTCCCCTGAAACACGGCAGGAGGAGGGAGGGGCAGGTACGTGGGGGAGGCACAAAGATGGGCCTGTCCTGTTGGCCTATTAGCATCTAGCCCTGCTCACTCCGGAAACCAGCACAGCTAGCAGAGAGAGGGAGAGAGAGGGAGAGAGAGAGAGAGAGGGAGAGAGAGAGAGAGAGAGAGAGAGAGAGAGAGAGAGAGAGAGAGAGAGAGAGAGAGAGAGAGAGAGAGAGAGAGAGAGAGAGAGAGAGAGAGAGAGAGAGAGACTTGTGTTATGTGGGTCAAGAATGTACACAGGGAGGGAATGCTGTTGCAGGAAGGTGGGACTGATATAGGAGGGTATTGGATACTTCTGCAACTTGGATATCAGACTAAAGATGTAGTGTCTCACTGCCTTCTGTAGGCCTTTGCACTAAGCAGGTGTTCATTATTGACTCTTCTATTCTCCATCTCCTGAGATTGGATTGGATTTCTGTTGATATAAGTGGAATGACCAATGACCCGTACTTTCATATGGAATTCTGTTCTAAGTTGTGTGGGCGTGACACCCTGTACTAGTCTATAGAGTTGCCTTTCCTGTGGTCTCATGCCATTGTGGTTGGATGCAAATTAGACCCAAGTACTTTCATTCAGCAGGAGGATATCGCCCCCCAGTGGTCATTCAGTAGAATGGCAGTAAATATGCTGCAGACCCGGTGGGTGTTGTTTTTCAGGTGAGAGTGACCAAGTGTGTGAGACTGACCGCTTCTGTGTGTGGTCTTCTTCCAGGAGACCCAGGACCCCTCCGCTGTGCTCTGGTTGGATGAGATCCAGGACGCCATACTGACGGCCAATAAGGATACCCAGGAGGCCTTGCAGTGTAAGAATAGTACACACCCTAGCTGTCCCACAACCACAGTTTGGGAAATGGGATAAAATGCTGCCTTTTTCTCAGGGTTCCAAGCAGACCTGGGTTCACATAGTATCACTTGTTTTCTTTCAAATACATTTTATTGACTGCCTGAAGTGCCAGATGGGCAGGCTTTGCACATTTGGGACTATTCCATTGGTTCCATCGTGCCAGGCAATCTCAATCAAACACAGCTAAGGTATTTGAAAGAACACATACTATTTGAACACAGGTTTGGTTCCAAGCTATTTCTTGTAAGGAGAGCATGATGAAATACTGAAAAGCCAAATAAAAAAAACTGGATAAAAACAGAATGATGAACTATGGGAATGATGACTAATCTCCATTTCCCTGTTCCCTTGTCAGTCTCCCAGGCCATCCAGGCCATCAACGGAGCGGTGGACAGTGGCGAGGCGTCTCAGACCCTGGCTGCGCTGCGCTCCCCTGGGGCCGGCCTCTACGGAGTCACCCCTGAGTGTGCCCAGAACTACCAGGACGACCTGGCCAAGGTCAAACAGGACAAGACCCAGGAGGGTGAGGAGGATGGTCACAGTGTGCATTCTAAATGGCACTCTATTTTTTATTTTTTTTATTTTATTTCACCTTTATTTAACCAGGTAAACCAGTTGAGAACAAGTTCTCATTTACAACTGCGACCTGGCCAAGATAAAGCAAAGCAGTGCTATAAAAACAACAACACAGAGTTACATTTGGGGTAAAACAAAACAAAGTAAAAAATACCACAGAAAATATATATACAGTGTGTGCAAATGTAGCAAGTTATGGAGGTAAGGCAATAAATAGGCTATAGTGCAAAATAATTACAATTGGTATTAACACTGGAATGATATATGTGCAAATGAGCAAAATAAATAACAATATGGGGATGAGGTAGTTGAGTGGGCTAATTTCAGAATGGCTGTGTACAGGTGCAGTGATCGGTAAGGTGCTCTGACAACTGATGCCTAAAGTTAGTGAGGGAGATAAGTCTCCAGCTTCAGAGATTTTTGCAGTTCGTTCTAGTCATTGGCAGCAGAGAACTGGAAGGAATGGCGGCCAAGGGAGGTGTTGGCTTTGGGGATGACCAGTGTTGCGAAATAGGAAGCCGATTCTCGATTTAACTTTGGATTGGAGATGCTTAATGTGAGTCTGGAAGGAGAGTTTACAGTCTAACCAGACACCTAGGTATTTGCAGTTGTCCACATACTCTAGGTCAGACCCGTCGAGAGTAGTGATTCTAGTCGGGTGGGCGGGTGCCAGCAGCGTTCGATTGAAGAGCATGCATTTAGTTTTACTAGTGTTTAAGAGCAGTTGGAGGCTACGGAAGGAGTGTTGTATGGCATTGAAGCTCGTTTGGAGGTTTGTTAACACAGTGTCCAATGAAGGGCCAGATGTATACAAAATGGTGTCGTCTGCATAGAGGTGGATCTGAGAGTCACCAGCAGCAAGAGGGACATCATTGATATACACAGAGAAAAGAGTCTGCCCAAGAATTGAACCCTGTGGCACCCCCATAGAGACTGCCATAGGTCCAGACAACAGGCCCTCCGATTTGACACATTGAACTCTATCTGAGAAGTAGTTGGTGAACCAGGCGAAGCAGTCATTTGAGAAACCAAGGCTATTTAGTCTGCCAATAATAACTGTAAGTGCAAGTAATGAACACAAAACAATAAAAGTAATGTGTATGACTGTGCCCCAATGGCACCCAATGCCCTACATAGTGCACTACTTTTGACCAGAGCCCTATGGAGGGGAATATACTGTATATGCACTACATAGGGCATTGGGTGCCATTGGGGCGCAGTCATACACATTACTTTTATTGTTTTGTGTTCATTACTTGCACTTACAGTTCATTCTACAATGGAGTTAGTGCAATGACATATAGGTTACATTGGTAGTTATAATGTGACTAAATGGCATCAGCCAGAGCAAGTTAATGTTCAGAGTCAAAATACTTTCTGTTTCTAACCAGGAAGTGCAGATATAGAGGAGCTTGATTGCTTGCTTTAGTACAACAGACAAGGTATAGATGGTTCCTTGACCGACAGACTGACAGAGCGATAGATGAAGATAGATATATATGTGTGTGTGTGTGTGTGTGTGTGTGTGTGTGTGTAAATAAATTGGTGAGAAATATGTCCATAACTCTGTGTGTGTGTGTCCATGCTCCAGGTGACAACGGCAGTGACTGGATGAAGCACTGGGTGAAGGGAGGACACAACTACTACTACAACCTGAAGAAGGGAGAGGGCTCCTGGACCGAACCTGCAGACTTCCTCCAGAACAACACCCAGCTCAACAAGGAGGACATCCAGGTAGGCTAAGAGGAGACGGGGCGATCTGGGGTGAAGTTTCCCTTGGGTACAGATCTAGGATCAGTTCCTCCTGCCCAAATCATAACGTCAACCATTAGTGGGGAAAATGCCAAACTGACCGCATCTAGGGGCAATTTCATACAGGGCTTTGCCTCTTCCTTTCTGGCTGTATTCATTGAGGTGAAACATTCAGAACCTTGCAGATAGAATTGTAATGAATAGAACATGCATGATTCCCTCTTTTACATGACAGACACCCATATCTGTTCTACGAAATGCATTTCTATGTCGACGATCTAACGCTGCACCCTCCTGAACAGGCCGCAGTACTGTGGTGTTGCAGTGATTTAGCTTTTCTGGAGCATGCTAACAGGCTAACCGCGCTCCTCCTACCACTCCCATTGGTTTGAACATAATGCTAATGCTAAACTCATCTGTAGCTAAGCGGACAAGCTCAAGCCTTACATTGTTTCTGCTAATGCAGGCGAATGTATAGTTGAGATCATTGTGCACAACTCAGACTTTCATGTAAATCATTCAATGATATCAATAGTAGTTAAGTGCATGGATCCCAAGTCTGAATACCGTCATGGTCCATATAGACTACTTTCTTGGTATCCGTACGATTAGGTGAAATTCAAGTAGGTTTTCCTTTAGCATTCTCACTTAACTCCCATCTCTTTTGCTAAAAACAGATACACCTTCCACTGCCACGCCTAAAGCTGTGTTGTTCATAGTATGTCATTATGTAAGTGGGCCTGTGTGTGACTGGCTCTCTGTGTTGTCAATCAGTCTGTGGTTTCCGGGGTGACCACCACCTACAACCGGGAGCAGCTGTGGCTTGCCAATGAGAGCCTGATTGCCAAGCTGCAGGCTGGATGCCGTGGCTACCTGGTGAGGAAAGGCCTGAAGGAGAGAAACAACTTCCTGAAATCCCAGGACCCAGCCATCACCACCATACAGGTCAGAGGTCAATCTCCTCCCTTCCTTTGGACTTGGAGTGAATCTCAATAATATTTCCTTGATTCCTCACGTCCTTTCTCATCTCCTTCTCAAAGTCCATTGGAGCAGAAGATCTGAGGTTCCTCCCCTTCTCCTCCAATGTGCTTTGAGAAGGAGGCGAGGAGCGAGGGCGCGAGCAATCAAGGAAATACAATTGAGATTCACCCATAGACATTACACATTTCACAGTACACACAACATACACAACCCCAGTGCTACACAGCCGGTCCCAAATCGTTCCCTAACCCTCCCCCTTAGCCCTAAGCCTTCGACAGTATATCTATCCAGTTCTGCAAACACTGAAGGGTTAGGGCCAAGGGGAAGTGGTAAGGAGTGAATTGGGAACTGCTGACATTTTAAAGAAAACATTCTACCACTTTATTGCCATGTTGAACTTTAAGGGCCGGTTTCTCAGACCCAGATTAAGCCTCATCTTGGACTAAGGAGCACTTACAATGGTGATTCTCCATTGAGCATGATTTTTAGTCTAGGACTTAAACTGTGTGTGAATCTGGCCCTAAAAATGCCCTATGCTCCTTAACACTGGTCCTGTATATTTGTCTGTCTATCTTACAGGCTCATTTTAGAGGCTACAAGCAGAGGAAGATTTATATAAAAAGGAAGGAGTACCTGAATGACCACAGCGAGGATGCTGTAAAGGTAATGTCTCCACCTACTGTAGGTGTAGCCCTCTTTTATAATAAAACAACCATACCTTGATTGGTGGGTCCTGTTCATTGGGGCATGCAATGTTCTAATACGCTTTGGAAAGGAAAACAATAATTACCGTTGTCCCTCCCTGTTTCAGTCCATGTTCTTCTCTTTTGTGCCTTAATGAACATGAGCCTGTGTTGCTGCTTTTCCTTTAAGTCTTACGTTTTTGGTGAACTTCAAAGCTTTTTTAGTATTGACCTAGTTTTGTTTTCAGATCCAATCCATGGTGAGGATGCACCAAGCTCGCAAGAAGTACAGAGACCGCCTGAAGCACTTCAAGGACCATGTGAGTTGATTTATTTAGATCATTTAGTTAACCCTTATTTTACAAGATACGCAAGTAATTTGAATGTATTAGTATCTGGTAGTTTGAATCCCAGATTGAACAAATGGTGTCCCAGGTCTAAATCAGTCCCCGATTAGAGGAAAACAATGAAAACATTCAGTGGAGCTGGCTTCCAGGTCCAGAGTTGAGTTTGAGGGTGATAACTATAGTTCCATTAAATGAGTATGAATCTTTGACGACAGAGAAGTACCGGTAGCTAGAAGGTCCAGTAGCTTGTAGAGTCTGGTTCCTGTCAAGGTTTCCTCCTCCCAGGGAGTGTTTCCTTGTTACTATGCTCCTACTTGACTCTAGGCCAGGTAACAGCGAAGCACATTGTCACTTTTGTGAAAAACGCTACATAAATCAAATAGGATTGATTGAGGTGAATTATAGTTATATAGTGTGCCCAAGGCTGTCTGTTCTCTAGTCTGGTGTAATCACCGTATGACGTCACATCTTATATCCTAGCCTGACGCATACAGTGACATTAACTCTCTTCTGCTTCCCTATGGGCCCTGGTCAGAAGTAGTGTACTATATAGGAAATAGGGTGCCATTTGGGACACATCCAATGTCTGTTCAGCTTAATGAGGCTACTAGGCTAGATGGCTCACTTACTTAACTGTGTACCCTGACTCACCGCAGATTACCAACCTAATGTTTACATATGGGCTGTGTCCCAAATGGCACCATATTCCCTATATAGTGCACTACTTTTGACCAGAGCCCTATTAAGGGAATAGGGTGCCATTTGGGACACAGTCATGTTATTGATCAGTGAAGTGACTGCTGTTTGCTCTGTTGTGGCAGATCAATGATGTGGTAAAGATCCAGGCGTTCATCAGAGCCAACAAAGCCAGAGGCGATTACAAGACACTCAGTGAGTATGATGATGATGAGAACCCCTCACCCACCACTAGCTTTCTCTCTCAATACTGAGCCTTCTCTCTCACCTGTTCCTTCTTTCTGCCACATACTGACTCCATCCTGACTGAAACTCTCTCACTCACTCACTCAGTCAGCGCTGACGACCCTCCCATGGCGGTGGTGCGCAAGTTCGTCCACCTCCTGGACCACAGTGACCAGGACTTCCAGGAAGAGCTGGACCTGATGAGGCTCCGGGAGGAGGTGGTCACCAACATCCGCTCCAACCAGCAGCTGGAGAATGACCTGAACCTGATGGACATCAAGATCGGCCTGCTGGTCAAGAACAAGATCACCCTGCAGGAGGTGGTGTCCCACAGCAAGAAGCTGACCAAGAAGAACAAGGGAGAGCTGTCCAACCTGATGATGATGAACAAGCAGAGAGGAGGCCTGAAGGCACTGAGCAAGGAGAAGAGGCTCAAGCTGGAGGCCTATCAGTATCTCTTCTACCTGCTGCAGGTACACTAGATACTGTGTGTGAATCTATACACAGCAGGTGTATACACACACATGGAAATACACACACACACACGGTTAGTAAAGCTGTACTGCAAAGAGGATCCCACTGGCAAACAGCTGAGAAACATAAAATACTGTAGGTGACAGTAAGCTAGACAGACTATAGAAACGGAACAGGAAAACATCCAATCTAACCGTAGTTAACTTGTTTCCTCTCGGTCCTCCCTGCAGACCAACCCCACCTACCTGGCCAAGCTGATCTTCCAGATGCCCCAGAATAAGTCCACTAAGTTCATGGACTCTGTGATCTTCACCCTGTATAACTACGCCTCCAACCAGAGAGAGGAGTACCTGCTGCTCAAACTCTTCAAGACTGCCCTGCAGGAGGAGATCAAGTAAGGAGCTAATACTAGAAACAATATGATTAATCAATAAGGACTGAGGGGGTGTGGTATATGGCCAATATACCACAGCTAAGGGATGTTCTTATGCACAACGCAATGCGGAGTGCCTGGATATAGCCTTACTGTTATTATAAACTGGTTACCAACGTAATTAGAGCAGTACAAATAAATGTTTCGTCATACCCGTAGTATACGGTCTGATATACCACGTCTTTCAGCCAATCAGCATTCAGGGCTCGAACAACCCAGTTTATAATATAGTATATGCCACTTAGTCATGCATACATATTTCGTATGGGTAGCCCTAGCGGGAATCGAACCCACGATTCTTGGCGACGAAGCGCTATGCTCTACCAACTGAGCCACACAGAAACACTTATACAGTCTAGCAGTGTCTCACCATGTTCCTAACCTTGTGTCCTCAGATCCAAAGTGGACCAGATCCAGGAGATCGTCACAGGCAACCCCACTGTCATCAAGATGGTGGTGAGCTTCAACCGTGGCGCCCGGGGCCAGAATGCACTGCGGCAGATCCTGGCACCTGTCGTCAAGGAGATCATGGACGACAAGACGCTGAACATCAAGACGGACCCGGTGGACATCTACAAGAGCTGGGTCAACCAGATGGAGACACAAACTGGAGAGGCCAGGTGAGAGAGGAGGAGTCTGGGTAATGGAGTTTAGATGAGACTGTCAGAGAGGAGTTGGAGTTTGGAGTCAACTGTTCAAATATGGACAGTATTAGAGCTGTCGTTACAATTTTAGAGTAAAATTGTATGACTGTATACCTTCCTCTCCTCCTCTCTCTCTCTCTCTCTCTCTCTTCCTCCCCCCTTTCTGTACCACTTCTGCCCCACTCTCCCCCCTCTCTTCTCCAACAGTAAACTACCCTATGAGGTAACACCGGAGCAGGCTATGAGTCACGAGGAGGTGCGCACGCGCCTGGAAGCGTCCATCAAGAACATGAGGACGGTCACAGACAAGTTCCTGTCCGCCATCATTGTCTCTGTGGACAAAATCCCGTAAGTGTCTCTAGCTCTGCTCTCAATAGAAATAGAATTACAAGAAAGGACAGAGCCCTTCAGACCACAGCAATTTGACTGGAACACTCATGGCTACACTCAATATGGCTGCCTGTCCACCCGTTACTGAACGTCATCTTGAATGGGAATGTCCATTCTAGTAATTATATTTCTATGCTGCTCTCTATAACAGGGGTCGGTCCCAACTACTACGGCCCTCGAGTGCCGCATGATCTAGTAGTTCTCAACGTTGCCTTTTTATCAACTGGTGATTTAGACCTGAAATCTGTGACTTTAATTGATCAAGTTTGAAATGTTGTGATGTTCTAAAGGAGAAACAGCAGACATTAGTTTTAACCTGTGACTGTTTTTCATCCCTGCTCTACAGAACATGAACCAGCTACTGTGTGTTAGGATGCTTATCAGTTCTATGAGATAGGGTCACTTATATAGGGAATTAACCCATTATAAAAACGGAAACAAATTGTTCTTTGTGTGTGTCAGGTATGGGATGCGTTTCACCTCCAAGGTGCTGAAGGACACACTCCATGAGAAGTTCCCCGACGCTACAGAGGATGAGCTTCTAAAGGTGTCATTCTATCAGTCTTATACCATAGTCAACTGTTAAACTGCACTTTACTACTAGAGCTCTACTGTGCTCTGCTCTCCTCTACTCTCCTCTACTTTGCTCTCCTCTACTGTTCTCTACTCTCCTCTACTGTGCTCTCCTCTACTCTCCTCTACTGTGCTCTCCTCTACTGTTCTCTACTCTCCTCTACTGTGCTCTACTCTCCTCTACTGTGCTCTACTCTCTTCTACTGTGCTCTACTCTCCTCTACTGTGCTCTAATCTCCTCTACTGTGCTCTACTCTCCTCTACTGTGCTCTACTCTCTTCTACTGTGCTCTACTCTCTTCTACTGTGCTCCAATCTCCTCTACTGTGCTCTACTCTCTTCTACTGTGCTCTACTCTCTTCTACTGTGCTCTACTCTCTTCTACTGTGCTCTACTCTCTTCTACTGTGCTCTCCTCTCCTCTACTGTGCTCTACTCTCATCTACTGTGCTCTCCTCTACTGTGCTCTCCTCTACTGTGCCTCCTCTCCTCTACTGTGCTGTGCTCTCCTCTACTGTGCTGTGCTGTGCTCTCCTCTACTGTGCTGTGCTCTCCTCTACTGTGCTGCGCTCTCCTCTACTGTGCTCTACTCTCTTCTACTGTTCTCTACTCTCCTCTACTGTGCTCTCCTCTACTGTGCTGTGCTCTCCTCTACTGTGCTGTGCTCTCCTCTACTGTGCTCTCCTCTACTGTGCTCTACTCTCTTCTACTGTTCTCCACTCTCCTCTACTGTGCTCTACTCTACTCTCCTCTACTGTGCTGTGCTCTCCTCTACTGTGCTCTACTCTCTTCTACTGTTCTCTACTCTCCTCTACTGTGCTCTACTCTACTCTCCTCTACTGTGCTCTCCTCTACTGTGCTCTGCTCTCCTCTACTGTGCTCTGCTCTCCTCTACTGTGCTCTACTCTCCTCTACTGTGCTCTACTCTCCTCTACTGTGCTCTACTCTACTCTCCTCTACTGTGCTCTCCTCTACTGTGCTCTCCTCTACTCTACTGTTCTCTACTCTCCTCTACTGTGCTCTACTCTACTCTCCTCTACTGTGCTCTCCTCTACTGTGCTCTACTCTACTCTACTGTGCTCTACTCACCTCTACTGTGCTCTCCTCTACTGTGCTCTACTCTCCTCTACTGTGCTCTCCTCTACTGTGCTCTACTCTCCTCTACTGTGCTCTCCTCTACTGTGCTCTCCTCTACTGTGCTCTACTCTCCTCTACTGTGCTCTACTCCTCTACTGTGCTCTACTCTCCTCTACTACTTGCACTGTTACCCTGGTGAGCTTGACTCACTATCACCCTTCTCTTACTGAATGTGGTTTCCTTCTCTTTCTCCTCCTTCCTCTCCTTACCTCCATCTCTCCTCTCTCCCTTTATCTCCTTCTCTCTTCCTCCCCTTTCTCCAGCTGTGCTCTCCTCCCTCATCTTCTCTCCTCTGTTGGAACATGTCTTTCTGTACTCCTGCTGAGACAAGGTGAGACACTCCCCTCTCCTCCTTTTCCCTGCAAACACAGTCTGCATACCAATTCTGTCAAAAACCTTCCTTCCCCTCTCCTCCTTTTCCCTGCAAACACTCAGGCTGCATGCCAATTCTGTCAAAAACCTTCCTTCCCTCATCTCTTTTTCTCCCTAACTACTAAGCTTGAACCTCAAAACATTACTTAACTTTTCAAGTCCAAGATTAGTGGCTATAATGTATTGCCTATAAAGGAAAGGAGTCCAAGTCCACTGGGACACAGCAACAGTTTCAGTCAAACCCTATTCCCTGGTGTCCCTTGCCAGGCCTGGTGTTGCATGTGATGCCTAGAATAGGTACAGTACTGTATCTAACGGTGTGTGTGTGTGTGTGTGTGTGTGTGTGTGTTCTCAGATCGTGGGTAACCTGCTGTACTACCGCTATATGAACCCGGCCATCGTGGCGCCCGACGCCTTCGACATCATCGACCTGTCGGCCGGAGGTCAGCTGACCACGGACCAACGGCGGAACCTGGGCTCCATCGCCAAGATGCTGCAGCACGCCGCGTCCAATAAGATGTTCTTGGGGGACAACGCCCACCTCAACCCCATCAACGAGTACCTCAGCAGCTCCTACCAGAAGTTCAGGTGCAGTGGAGGACCGTTTTTATGGGTCGTGTTCATTAGGGCATGCTATGCTTTTACCACTGTCTTGTGGTATAAATATTATCTTGGTGCATTTAATACCCATCCAAGTGTCAGCACTGAAATGGATGCAGATAAAAAAACACGTGCCATTGTTGATAATTTGAAGGGGACTGGCATGTGTTTGAGCGGTCAGAAGACAATTGCACAATCATAAAATCAACAGGAAAACGTGCTTGTACAAGCAAGAGTTAGAATATGCATTGATTTTCTTTTGAAATAAATAGATCCAGCAAAAATGATGTGACACGTGAATTTACACCCCACTTAAATATGGAAAAAATGTCTGGAAAGTGGACTTCCTGAGGTGGGCGGGGCATGTGCGTAGCTCCTTACTCTCCTTGTATCTCTGTCACTCCGCAGGCGTTTCTTCTTGGCGGCGTGTGATGTCCCGTCGTTGGAGGACAAGTTCAACGTGGATCAATACTCTGACCTGGTCACGCTCCAGAAGCCCGTCATCTACATCTCTATAGGGGAGGTCATCAACACACACACGGTCAGTCACACACACACACACACACACACACACACACACACACACACACACAGGAAGGCATGCTTGTTTCTGCCCTCATAAATAAAAATGTATACTCCCTTACACACTTATCATCTCAGTGAGTTTACTTTGTCTCTGTTGTGAAAAACCCACAATATACATGCAGGAGTCATTTCTACAATTTGTGACTAAGTACTAGTGTATTTGCTCATAGCAAGTACCACAGAGGGGTAAAGTAATAGTAAGTACAAGTGTATTTCCTCATAGCCAGTACCACAGAGGGGTAAAGTGATACTAAGCACTAGTGTATTTCCTCATAGCCATTACCACAGAGGGGTAAAGTGATACTAAGTACTAGTGTATTTTCTCATAGCAAGTACCACAGAGGGGTAAAGTGATACTAAGTACTAGTGTATTTCCTCATAGCCATTACCACAGAGGGGTAAAGTGATACTAAGTACTAGTGTATTTTCTCATAGCAAGTACCACAGAGGGGTAATGTGTTTGGTGTTTTAGTTTTTGTTCCCAAATGAAGCCAAAGACAAAATGTCCACACTGTGTGGACAATAAAGATTTTCACATTGTAATGTTCCTGCTCGTCCCCCCCCTCAGCTGCTGTTGGACCACCAGGATGCCATCGCCTCGGAGCACAACGACCCCATCCACGAGCTGCTGGAGGACCTGGGAGAGGTGCCCACCATAGAGTCCCTCATCGGTCAGTACTATAGATATACCATAGAGTCCTTCATCGGTCAGTACCATAGATATTCCATAGAGTCCCTTATCGGTCAGTACCATAGATAATCCATAGTCCCTTGTCGGTCAGTACCATAGATATTCCATATAGTCCCTTATCGGTCAGTACCATAGATATTCCATATAGGCCCTTATCGGTCAGTACCATAGATATTCCATATAGTCCCTTATCGGTCAGTACTATAGATATTCCATAGTCCCTTATCGGTCAGTACTATAGATATTCCATATAGTCCCTTATTGGTCAGTACCATAGATATTCCATAGAGTCCCTTATCGGTCAGTACCATAGATATTCCATAGTCCCTTATCGGTCAGTACCATCGATATTCCATATAGTCCCTCATCGGTCAGTATCATCGATATTCCATATAGTCCCTCATCGGTCAGTACCATAGATATTCCATATAGTCCCTCATCGGTCAGTACCATAGATATTCCATATAGTCCCTCATCGGTCAGTACCATAGATATTCCATAGAGTCCCTTATCGGTCAGTACCATAGATATTCCATATAGTCCCTTGTCGGTCAGTACCATAGACAAAAGTATTCTGTGTTCATATATCATATATTCATACATGTGTTCATGTTAATATATCATATGTGAAACGTAGAGAGGGCAAGATGAGATAAAGGAACAGGCCTAATAAATATTTCCTATGTGTCCATGGTGTATCTGCTCTGTTCTACCCCTTCAGTGAGGAAACCATACAGTCTTCCAAATGTCTCACCTGTCATCTGTTTCCCCTCTTAGAGCTTCCTTCCACCCTCCCCACAATTTCATGTGTCATTCACGTCCAATGTAGAATCCCAACTCCCTCTCCCCTAACCGTCCCCCTTCTCCCTCCAGGTGAGAGCCCCCTCGCCCCGGGGGACCCCAACAGGGAGACGATGGGGAAGACGGAGGTGTCCCTCACCCTCGCCAACAAGTTTGAAGTCTCTGGAGAGGCCAATGCCGAGATGGACGCCAGGACTCTACTGCTTAAGTAAGACTGTAATATTTTTATACAATAAAGAATACACCCCTTCCCTAGGGCTCTTGTCTAAATCGGTCCTCTCTTCACCTCCTCTCCTGATTGCTCTCATCTGAAAGAACTGACCAGGTGTAGGCCAGCCTAATGATGAGCTGCCACCATATTGTTTTCATCTGTCAAGTTTAATTTCCAATCAGTGCAGATGAAGGAGAGGAGATGAAGCAGAGGAGATAATGAGAGGACAGATTTTTAAGCAATTTGATCCAAGGTGTTGGTTCAAAAGAAGGGCAGATCAGTGACCAGAGTCCTCAGCAGTTTGTGCGTTCCCAGCTGAACCTCCTCACTCTCTCCCTTCCCTCTTTCTGGCCTGCTACACCAGACGTAGTAACCTTTGCAGAGCGTGAGACGCTCCTATTCATTTCAATGAAACCTGGTTGTGAGTGCCGGCTCCGCGAGAGGCTCACGCTGCCCCGCAAAAAATTACGCTCTGGTTGTATTTTCAAGATTTCGACGCGCAGCTCACACCCGAGAACAATAGCATAAAGTGGCTTGCGCTCTGCTCACGCCGGCCAAAAGTTGCGCTTCCATTGTAACAGCTAAAAAAAAAACTACTGTTGTCTCGACGCCCTAGAATAGCTCCTATGTCTCTTTCCCCCTATCTCTCTCTCTCCAGCACCAAGCGGCTGATCGTGGATGTGATCCGGTTCCAACCTGGAGATACGCTAACTGAGATTCTGGAGGGGGCTGCCAGTCCTGAACAGGTGAGACACTGGGGAGGTAGAGATAAATGGAGGGAAGGAATGGGAGGGACTGAGGGAGAGAGAGTGACTGAGGGAGAGAGACTAGGGGAGAGGGAGACCTGGACAGAACTTGGCAGTAGAACTCCTAAACAGTACAGTGGGCTCCAAAGGTATTGGGACAGTGACACATTTTGTTGTAGTTTTGGCTCTGTACTCCAGCACTTTGGATTTGAAATGAGAAATTACTATGAGGTTAAAGTGCAGACTGTCAGCTTTAATTGGAGGGTCTTTTCATCCATATCGGGCGAACCGTTTAGGAATTACAGCATTTTTTGTACGTAATCCTCCCATTTTAGGTGACCAAAGTATTGGGACAAATTCACATACAGTACCAGTCAAAAGTTTGGACACACCTACTCATTCAAGGGTTTTTCTTAATTTTTACTATTTTCTACATTGTAGAATGATAGTGAAGACATCAAAACGATGAAATAACACATATGGAATCATGTAGTAACCAAAAAAGTGTTAAACAAATCAAAATATATTTTATATTTGAGATTCTTCAAATAGCCACCCTTTGCCTTGATGACAGCTTTGCACACTCTTGCCATTCTCTAAACCAGCTTCACCTGGAATGATTTTCCAACAGTCTTGAAGGAGTTCCCACATATGCTGAGAACTTGTTGGCTGCTTTTCCTTCACTCTGCCGTCCGACTCATCCCAAACCATCTCAATTGGGTTGAGGTCGGGTGATTGTGGAGGACAGGTCATCTGATGCAGCACTCCATCACTCTCCTTCTTGGTAAAATAGCCCTTACACAGCCTGGAGGTGTGTTGGGTCATTGTCCTGTTGAAAAACAAATGATAGTCCAACTAAGTCCAAACCAGATGGGATGGCGTATCGGTGCAGAATGCTGTGGCAGCCATGCTGGTTAAGTGTGCCTTGAATTCTAAATAAATCACAGACAGTGTTACCAGCAAAGCACCCCCACACCATAACATCTCCTCCTCCATGCTTTACGGTGGGAACTACACATGCGGAGATCATCCGTTCACCCACACCGCATCTCACAAAGACACTGTGGTTGGAACCAAAAATCTCCAATTTGGACTCCAGACTGAAGGACAGATTTCCACCGGTCTAATGTCCATTGCTCGAGTTTCTTGGCCCAAGCAGGCCTCTTCTTCTTATTGGTGTCTTTTAGTAGTGGTTTCTTTGCAGCAATTCGACCATGAAGGCCTGATTCACACAGTCCCCTCTGAACAGCTGATGTTGAGATGTGTCTGTGACTTGAACTCTATGAAGCATTTATTTGGGCTGCAATTTCTGAGGCTGGTAACTCTAATGAACTTATCCTCTGTAGCAGAGGTAACTCTGGGTCTTCCATTCCTGTGGCGGTCCTCATGAGAGCCAATTTCATCATAGCGCTTGATGGTTTTTGCGACTGCACTTGAAGAAACTTTCAAAGTTCATGAAATGTTCCGTATTGACTGACCTTCATGTCTTAAAGTAATGATGGACTGTCGTTTCTCTTTGCTTATTTGAGCTGTTCTTGCCATAATATGGACTTGGCCTTTTACCAAATAGGGTTATCTTCTGTATACCCCCCATACTTTGTCACAACACAACTGATTGGCTCAAACGCATTAAGAAGGAAAGAAATTCCACAAATTAACTTTTAAGAAAGCACACCTGTTAATTGAAATGCATTCCAGGTGACTACCTCATGAAGCTGGTTGAGAGAATGCCAAGAGTGTGCAAAGCTGTTATTGTAAATAAGAATAGAATATGTTTCTAAACACTTCTACATTAATGTGGATGCTACCATGATTATGGATAGTCCTGAATGAATGGTGAATAATGATGAGTGAGAAAGTTAGAGGCATAAATATCATACACCCCCCCGTTGTAATGGTGAGAGTTTAGCATGTCTTGCGTGGGTATGATATTTGTGCATCTCACTTTCGTACCCTGCACATACTAATGGACAAACAAACAAACCAAAATAAAAGCTAAGTCTTCTCATGCTTTGTTGATTTCAAAAAAGCTTTTGACTCAATTTGGCATGAGGGTCTGCTATATAAATTGATGGAAAGCAGTGTTCGGGGAAAAACATACAACATTTATAAAATCCATGTACACAAACAACAAGTGTGCGGTTAAAATTGGCAAAAAACAAATGTATTTCCACAGGGCCGTAGGGTGAGACAGGGATGCAGCTTGAGCACCACCCTCTTCAACATACAGTGGGGAGAACAAGTATTTGATACACTGCCGATTTTGCAGGTTTTCCTACTTACAAAGCATGTAGAGGTCTGTAATTTTTATCATTGGTGCACTTCAACTGTGAGAGACGGAATCTAAAAACAAAAATCCAGAAAATCACATTGTATGATTTTTAAGTAATTAATTTGCATTTTATTGCATGACATAAATATTTGATACATCAGAAAAGCAGAACTTAATATTTGGTACAGAAACCTTTGTTTGCAATTACAGAGATCATACGTTTCCTGTAGGTCTTGACCAGGTTTGCACACACTGCAGCAGGGATTTTGGCCCATTCCTCCATACAGACCTTCTCCAGATCAGTCAGGTTTCGGGGCTGTCGCTGGGCAATACGGACTTTCAGCTTCCTCCAAAGATTTTCTATTGGGTTCAGGTCTGGAGACTGGCTAGGCCACTCCAGGACCTTAAGATGCTTCTTATGGAGCCACTCCTTAGTTGCCCTGGCTGTGTGTTTCGGGTCGTTGTCATGCTGGAAGACCCAGCCACGACCAATCTTCAATGCTCTTACTGAGGGAAGGAGGTTGTTGGCCAAGATCTCGCGATACATGGCCCCATCCATCCTCCCCTCAATACGGTGCAGTCGTCCTGTCCCCTTTGCAGAAAAGCATCCCCAAAGAATGATGTTTCCACCTCCATACTTCACGGTTGGGATGGTGTTCTTGGGGTTGTACTCATCCTTCTTCTTCCTCCAAACACGGCGAGTGGAGTTTAGACCAAAAAGCTCTATTTTTGTCTCATCAGACCACATGACCTTCTCCCATTCCTCCTCTGGATCATTCAGATGGTCATTGGCAAACTTCAGACGGGCCTGGACATGCGCTGGCTTAAGCAGGGGATCCTTGCGTGCGCTGCAGGATTTTAATCCATGACGGCGTAGTGTGTTACTAATGGTTTTCTTTGAGACTGTGGTCCCAGCTCTCTTCAGGTCATTAACCAGGTCCTGCCGTGTAGTTCTGGGCTGATCCCTCACCTTCCCCATGATCATTGATGCCCCACGAGATGAGATCTTGCATGGAGCCCCAGACCGAGGGTGATTGACCGTCATCTTGAACTTCTTCCATTTTCTAATAATTGCGCCAACAGTTGTTGCCTTCTCACCAAGCTGCTTGCCTATTGTCCTGTAGCCCATCCCAGCCTTGTGCAGGTCTACAATTTTATCCCTGATGTCCTTACACAGCTCTCTGGTCTTGGCCATTGTGGAGAGGTTGGAGTCTGTTTGATTGAGTGTGTGGACAGGTGTCTTTTATACAGGTAACGAGTTCAAACAGGTGCAGTTAATACAGGTAATGAGTGGAGAACAGGAGGGCTTCTTAAAGAAAAACTAACAGGTCTGTGAGAGCCGGAATTCTTACTGGTTGGTAGGTGATCAAATACTTATGTCATGCAATAAAATGCAAATTAATTACTTAAAAATCATACAATGTGATTTTCTGGATTTTTGTTTTAGATTCCGTCTCTCACAGTTGAAGTGTACCTATGATAAAAATTACAGACCTCTACATGCTCTGTAAATAGGAAAACCTGCAAAATCGGCAGTGTATCAAATACTTGTTCTCCCCACTGTATATATCAATGAATTGGCGAGGGCACTAGAACAGTCTGCAGCACCCGGCCTCACCCTACTAGAATCTGAAGTCAAACGTCTACTGTTTGCTGATGATCTTGTGCTTCTGTCCCCAACCAAGGAGGGCCTACAGAAGCACCTAGATCTTCTACACAGATTCTGTCAGACCTGGGCCCTGACAGTAAATCTCAGTAAGACCAAAATAATGGTGTTCCAAAAAATGTCCAGTTGCCAGGACAACAAATACAAATTTCATCTAGAGACCGTTGCATTAGCGCATACAAAAAACGATATCTTCCTCGGGCCTAAACATTAGCACCACAGGTAACTTCCACAAAGCTGTGAACGATCTGAGAGACAAGGCAAGAAGGGCCTGCTATGCCATCGAAAGGAACATAACATTCGACATACCAATTAGGATCTTGCTAAAAATACTTGAATCAGTTGCAGAACCCATTGCCCTTTATGGTTGTGAGAACTGGGGTCCGCTCTCCAACCAAGAATTCACAAAATTGAGACTGCATGCAGAATTCAGCAAAAAACTCCCTCGGTGTACAACGTAAAACACCAAATAATGCATGCAGAGCAGAATTAGGACGATACCCGCAAAATCCATTGAGACGTTAAATTCTATAACCACCTAAAAGGAAGCAATTCCCAAACCTTCCATAACATAGCCATCACCTACAGAGAGATGAGCCTAGTGAAGAGTCCCCTCAGCCAGCTGGTCCTGGGTCTCTGTTCACAAACACAAACAGACCCCACAGAGCCCCAGGACAGCTACACAATTAGACCCAAACAAATCAGATAATTAATTGACACATTTCAAAGAATTAACCAAAAAACAGCGCAAACTGGAATGCTATCTGGCCCTAAACAGAGAGTACACAGTGCCAAAATACCTGACCACTGTGACTGACACAAAATTAAGGAATGCTTTCACTATTTATTGACTCAGTGAGCATATTGAGTGAGGCCGCCATAGGCAGACTTGGCTCTCAAGAGAGGACAGGCTATGTGCCCACTGCCCACAAAATGAGGTGGAAACTGAGCTGCACTTCCTAACCTCCTGCCAAATGTATGACCACATTAGAGACACATATTTCCCACAGATTACACAGACCCACAAAGAATTTGAAAACAAATCAAATCTTGATAAAGTCCCATATCTATTAGGTGAAATAGCACAGTGTGCAATCACAGTAGCAAGATGTGTGACCTGTTGCCACAAGAAAAGGGCAACCAGTGAAGCACAAACACCATTGCAAATACAACCCATACTTACTATATGTTTATTTATTTTCCCTTTTCTACTTCAACACTGTACATAGCCATAATAACATTTCAAATGTCTCTATTATTTTGAATTTTTTGTGTAATGTTTACTGTTGATTTCTGATTGTTTATTTCACTTTTGTTTATCTATTTCATTTGGTTTGGCAATGTAAACATGTTTCCCATGCAAATAAAGCCCTTTGAATTGAGGGAGGGAGGGGGAGGGAAGGATGCAAACCTGTAATATTAGTTAGCAGCTCACATACTAACAGTTGATCCTGGTTTTTGATGATATAGTTGTGCCATAGTTAAATAAAGCAGAGGGGGCACACCACTAAAGACTGACAGCATGCACCAGGTTTATAGTAGTCAACTGAGTAGGACTTCCTCTGGGTTGGGGAGGGATCACTTTCGCTATGATTTGTGCACAGTAACCGTATAGGGTGAAGTTGCCCCTAGACACTGATCTTGGGTCAGTTTAGCATTTTCCCCACTACGGTTAAGGTTAGAATTGGAGGAGGGGAAGCTGATCCTAGATCTGTGCCTAGGGGAAACTTCACTCTCGCGCACACTAACAGCAACACATGACATCACCCTTGTTTCCCCCCTCCCAGGAAGTGGAGTACCAGCGTGCTATGCAACGGCGGGCCATCCGCGACGCCAAGACCCCGGAGAAGATGAAGCAGGCCAAGCCGGCGGTGGTGGATGACAGCCTGACGCTGCAGGGCAAGAAGGACAAGATCAGGAGCAACCTGCAGCGGCTGGCAGAGCTGGGCAAGGTGCACCCTGAGAACCGCTACCAGGACCTCATCAACGACATCGCCAAGGTACTGTACTGCTCGCTAGTTGAAGCTGTGTGTGTCCACCCCTAGAACCACTTCCAGGACCTCATCAACGATATCGCCGCGGTACTGTGTGTGGGGGGTGGGGGTGTGCTAGTGTTTCTGTATCTGTCACGTGATGTGTGTGTGGTACTTATCATATACGTGTGATTATGGATGTTTTTGTATATGTGCCCCATAAAATATAACGTGTGTGTTCCAGGACATCCGAAATCAGCGGCGGTATCGGCAGCGGAGGAAGGCGGAGCTGGTGAAGCTCCAACAGACCAACACCGCCCTCAACTCCAAGACCGCCTTCTACAACGTCCAGATCGACTACTACAACCAGTACATCAAGACCTGCATGGACAACCTGGCCAGCAACAAGGGCAAGTGAGTGGCCTTTCTCTTCATACCAGAGGGAAGACACTAGCCTCCAGGTTTGAGAGGTGGGCCAGTAACCGGAGGGATGCAGGTTTGAATCCCAGTGTTGACGGAGGATGTTTTGTATGCGAGTAGAATAAAGGATCAAGAGCTCAACTCGGAATTCTTATTACAAAAATGTTGATGGGTGAAGGGTTGTAAGTGAATAAGATAGACGGGGAAACCTGCACTGCAGAGGTCACAAAGGTTTGAGCCTATTAGAGGGCTGGGTGGAGCCATCAGCATACTTCTTACATCTGGGTTGTGTTCATTAGGACACACATTAACAAAATGTTACAAAACGTAACACGTGTTTGTTATTGGACAAGTCTAGGAAGTACCTCGCCATTTTATTCAGTTTTAGACTGTTTTATTCTGTTTCGTGCCTAGTGAACACAACCCTGAACATAGAAGGGTTGCCGTTACAAAAGAGGGTAGGGTCCGGAATGGAACTACCAAATTGTTATTGGTTCTAGCACAAGGCAACTGCATCTCAAGTTGAGGAATCATCCTTACATGGACTGCTATTTCCTCTGCTATGTTACGATGTGTGGCAGTGTTATGGACAGACTCTCTCTCCCTCTCTCCCCCTCCCTCCCTCTCTCCCCCCTCCCTCCCTCCCTGCTCAGGCTGTCAAAGAAACCAGGTGACACCAAGGCCAAGAAGAGTAAACAGGTGTCTCAGAAATACACCGCCGCTCGCCTCCATGAGAAGGGTGTGCTGATCGAGATTGAAGACCTGCAGACAAACCAGTAAGTTAAAGATACACCTTGGAAGATCTGCGGACAAACCAGTAAGTTAAAGATACACCTTGGAAGATCTGCGGACAAACCAGTAAGTTAAAGATACACCTTGGAAGACCTGCAGACAAACCAGTAAGTTAAAGATACACCTTGGAAGACCTGCAGACAAACCAGTAAGTTAAAGATACACCTTGGGAGATCTGCAGACAAACCAGTAAGTTAAAGATACACCTTGGAAGACCTGCAGACAAACCAGTAAGTTAAAGATACACCTTGGAAGATCTGCGGACAAACCAGTAAGTTAAAGATACACCTTGGAAGACCTGCAGACAAACCAGTAAGTTAAAGATGCACCTTGGAAGACCTGCAGACAAACCAGTAAGTTAAAGATACACCTTGGAAGACCTGCAGACAAACCAGTAAGTTAAAGATACACCTTGGAAGACCTGCAGACAAACCAGTAAGTTAAAGATACACCTTGGAAGACCTGCAGACAAACCAGTAAGTTAAAGATACACCTTGGAAGACCTGCAGACAAACCAGTAAGTTAAAGATACACCTTGGATGTTTAGTTGATAATTGTTTACCAAATGTTGGCTTGAATGTTAGCTGTATGGTAAATATGATGTAATATGAATACATGTCTTATCTCATGACACCATACAAATCCTTAGTTTTATGCAAACAATAGGGTTAATGCTTTTGCTCAGAATGGGTGAGGGTAGCTGTGCCCCTTTCTGTCCTCTTTTAATCAATCAATCAACCAATCAATCCATGACTCTCAATTACAAATCTGATAAATCAAAAACACACTTTCATGTAAACATTTTAAGTCATACAATCGACTGCGCCGAGACATCAGATCCAGTTGACAGTTTTTTGGTAACCAAGCCGTTAACCAAGAGCATGAACATTAAGCTCTCTAGCCAATGGCTACACACAGATAATTTGTGTCCGAAACATCCGGTTTGAGACAGCTTTTATTTTAATGGGAGTCATCTGTTGACAGATGATGGACGGCGGAGATGTTTGTCTGATTAAAAAAAACTCACAAATTTCGCTCTTTTATTGATGCAACTCGTACGAAAATAATTGACTTGAGTTGAACTTTTGACGGTCAAAAACGAACAATTGATGAAAACCTATAAGATGTAATCTGTGTGGCCGTAGCCTATATCTATATATCTCACGCATATTTGCATATACAGAACTTACTCTGTACCCATACCTGCCCGTATAATTCCCATACCTGCATAGTGACACACATACACCCACCCACCCTGACCGAGTGGGCACCTGTTCAGAGACTACACCAACATGACACACTGTGTACACTCCCATCCCACCCCACCCCTACACAGGTTTAAGAACGTTATCTTTGAGATCTCTCCGTCGGAGGCGGTTGGAGTGTTCGATGTGAAGGCCAAGTTCATGGGAGTGCACTTGGAGACGTTACAGTTGGAATACCAGGTATATATACTGTATGATTGAATGAATTAATGAATGATGTACAGTGATGCAGGAATGTGAGAAAGAAGGTGGTGGTCAAATGGGATTTTATGGTTTGTTGATATTTCTGTTGTCTGTTTTTATACTTTTTGTAATGATTCCTTCTCACTTTCTCTCTCTCCTCCTCTTCATCCCTCTCTTCCTCTCCCCCCTCTCCATCTCTCTCTCCATCTGTCTCTCCATTCTACCCTCCCTCTCTCCTCCCTCCTCCCTCAATCTCTTCCTTCTCTTCTCTCTCCCAGGACCTCCTGCAGCTGCAGTACGAGGGTGTGGCTGTGATGAAGCTCTTCGACAGGGCCACCATCAATGTCAACCTGCTCATCTTCCTGCTCAACAAGAAGTTTTACGGAAAATAGATGGATGAGACGGGGAGAGAGAGAGGGAAGGAGAGGGGGCTACAGACACTGTTGAGAACAGAACATCTAACAGAGAGGGCCTTGGCCCCATGCTGTCTTATCTTAGCTCGGTTTCCCCCTCTTCCGCACTACTTTAAGTATGCATTCATTATGTGCCTTATTGAGATGGAATATTCACCGTACGGTATGTGCCTTATTCTCCAAGGAAAAGTCATCCGGAAGCCTGCTGGATGCTCCAAGTGTATCCTAGTCGGGATCCAGAGTGCGTGATCCAGAGTGCTTGTTGCGTTTTGTGTTACTATGTTACTGTAAGGCGGTCAAAGGTATAAGATAGGGATTTGTCTGTGTCAGGCGCTCGTTTTCCGGTTATTTGAAACACAGTTCAAGAGTTGCATGTTGATGACATCACGCAAGCAATTTTGTCATACAGTATAGCTTTAAGAAACTTGCAAATCCACTATTGGCATAGGAAATAGCCTTTCAAGAGTAGAGACTAAACTGAACAATCAATGTAGAAGAGATGTTTTATCATGCTTTGTGTTAAATAAATTTATAAATCGAAAACTGTCCTTATTTATTCATGTTTTAAGTGTTGTGAGTCCTCCAAGTATAGTTAACATTACTTCCTTTTATTTTCCTTTAAGGAGCATAGTTGTATCAGAGCAAATCACGTTTCATAGTTCTTTAGTCACACATTCATTATTAATTGAAAATACGGTGACTTCAGTTTTTTTTACTGCGTTAACCACTCTAAAGGAAACCGTTCATACACTCCAGTCTAGAGTGCAGTATTATATAATAATGAAGAGAGATATGCTTTAGGTTCCAGTAGATGTCACTCACTGTACACTAAACAAACAGTCTCGGCACAGAATCCTTATGACAATTAGTTCTATTTCAGAAGACTGGAAAGCGTGATATACAGTACTGCCTTGTCACAATTGTTTTGAAATGTTTTTGTTTTTTAAACCAGTGTACCCTTGTATTGAAGTTAATTTACACTGGGCCTAACCAGGATATAGTTATCTAGGAGCCTATGTTCTTTCTGTGCTATGTTTTGCCCGTAGTCCATAGAATGTTTTACATGTTATAAAATTAATAAAGCTTTAATAATGCAATATGTCATTTATTTCAATTTTATATCATCCACAAGTAATTTTTCTTGTGAGATATGTATTACCAGTGACACTTTATAATAACATTCATTAAGATGCTTAAATGCTTTTTAAATGATTTAAATGCTTAGAATACTTACACATGATTATACAATTTAATGTTCATAAAAGGTGGAATACACATTGATTACTATGCACACTATTTATGAATAGTAAATTGACTTTAAGGGAAGGTTTCCCAAAACCAGATCCAGCCTAGTCCTGGACTATTCAGGATTACCCTAATCTCTGTCTGGGAAACTGGTCCTATTAGTTCAAATGTATTGTTTTGCAGAATATAATATCAGTATAATGTCATTTGCATTGTATGATGTCTGGTTGTAAGATTTTATATGATAGATATAACTTAATACAATATATTAATATATTGGGGCCTGGTACTGTATGTCCATGGATGGTTGGATAGGTTTGAGAATGAAAAGCACAATTTAAGGAACTGAATAAGTCAAGCTCATTTACTTTCATGTGTGTTCCACTGTGGTAAAATACATATTTACGATTGTTCTGAGCACTTAAATGTTTGTCATTTTATTTAGTAGACATTTATATCCAGGTCAATTACCATTCGGTTCACTAAATAATGAGGCTGAACAACCGTATGATAAAGGCTAGGCCGGAAGTAGACAAATATAAGCACCCACCTAATTTGTATTATTATTTAAAGGCAAATTTCCAATTGAGCCGATATCTGCAGTGTTTACCTTGAATGCCATCTTTGCAAACATGGTAACATGTCCAGTCTGATTAAATCCCGTCCTAGGTGTCACAAGCAAAACACTAACAGAAATAGTCACATGTTCCCCATGGTATCATATACACAAGATTATGTAATATACCATTTCTTATCTTAGTGGATGCTATGATTAAATTATGTACAAAATGAAACAAAAACACTGATACCTTTTTTTCAGACAAAGGCTAGATTTTCACACCTAGGCTATATTCAGGAGTGGTTACAGTCAAATATTTCAGTGTATCTAGGCTATATTCAGAAGTGGTTAAAGTCAATTATTTCAGCGTATCAAGTGATCCCCAGTGTCAAATAATCTCAGGTTGGCAATCACCTCTACTATAAACTAGGTTTCAATCCAATTGATGACAGATTTTCATGCAAATATTTTAAAATCTGCATAAAGAAAATGTGTGCATTTTCCCACCAGAGGTGTTTCCACCTAACTGACTTGTTGTGGGTAAAAATCAGTGTGTGATGAGGTAGTGCACACAAAATGTACTTTTTCGCTTAAGTTTTCATGTCCTGAATAAAAATCTAAAATGAATTGTGTTTCCATTGCATTTTCAACTCTACCAATAGTTTTGTCACAAAAACTTGCATTAAATAGCAAATGTGCCTACTCTGGTGTTGGCACGTGCGCTCTAGCCAACAGCTCCCAGATACAGTGCGGGTAGGCTAGTCTACATGATAAGATTATGGATAAGAGCGAGAATATTTTTATTTGTCAAACGGCAGTCAAGCATCGATAATCATGTCTCCAGAATAAGACCCTCTATTTAGTGGAAAGAAGCATCAAGCTCATCATCATGCACTTTCACCACCATGTGAAGTTCATAACTTATTTCATCTGTAGCCTAATAAACTACATGGTTTCCCAAGTTGTAGTGGGAGGAGCACAAACCATATCATCGCATGACTCCAAATTTACTTCGATATGATGGTTATTATATAAATATTTGCGCATAAAGACGCTTGACCACCATTTCTTGCATAATTTATTTTACCGAAACAAACAGATCCCACCATGTCGAACAAACTTTGTGTTTCGGTACAATTTTATAAAAGCCAACAGATAAATTGACTTTTTATTTATACTGAATGACTTAACTCGCATAAAAACTGTGGATGGAAACTTGTTATTGGCTCCAATAAAAAGGATGCCTTTGAAGTGTTTCCATGCTGCCATTTTCAGTTGGATAATGCAGCCAGCTAAACGTCCCCTTTAAGAGTTCTTCACTGCCCTCCTGTGGACATAACCGGTAAGGTTGTTTCGGCTGTTTTTATGCAGCAGGATCAGTGGAGAAAGGGATCTCACTAGATAACGAGAGCCGACAAACTATGGAGCGATATGCAACAGGAGGAGACAAGACGAGAGGAAGCTAGACTTTACCGCATGGATTTTAATGTTTACATGCTAGCTAAATATAGCTGGTAAAAAATAGTTGTAACAGTTATAGTCGACCTGCCTGTGTGGATAATCAGAGGACAAGAATCGAAACCAATGTTTTTGAGTTCGAGAGATTTGGATTTGGATATTTGCAATCTGGTAACGCTCGCGCTGCTACTGCAAGATCTTTCCGACACTTGTTGAAATGACATTTCGAAATCTTCTCCACAAGGGAAGTATTCGCTAATGAAAACATTGCTAACTAACAACTATATTTGGGCTAATTCCATCTAACTGCCGAGGGTAACGTTAGCTAATATTGTTTTAGATAGCTAAAGATTTGTAAGCTAACGTTAGTTGCGCGTCTCTTCTGCTGTTCGTGTCGCATTACGGGGTAGCTAACGTTACTGTACTAGCTATCTGCCTAGCTATAGTTTTTATCGATGATATAAAATGACAATTTTGATAGCTTTGAAGAGGTTGAAGTACTTATTAGTTGTTATTTAGCTACGCGTGTTGCTTCAATTGACAATGCACTATTAGATAGTTCCTGAAATATTTTAAGCTAAATTGTTAATGAAGAAAATGGAAGTGACAGGTAGCTAGCTAGCACTGGCACTCTCTCACGCTAGCTAGTTAGCATAACTAGCTACTGATTGAGTTTCAAACAAGTTGTTGGCTTGTTATTAGTTTAGCTAACTATTTACAAATGAAAATGTTTTCACATGCATTGACAATACGTTGGATGTATAAAACTCAAGAACTTCGATAATTGTTGTGACTCCTTACTTGCTGGACACGAAAATACAAAATATTTTGGAATTTGATGATTTGTTTACAAACACTTGTCAGCTGAACTGTGTACTATTGTTAGGTAACGTTAGTTAGCTAACTTATGTGGCTATCGAGCTAAAGTTAGCTAGCGCCGAAGATTTGCCAACGCGACGATTTTTGAAGCAGCACTGATGGATTCGCTAAAAGTGGACTGACATACAAAACTACACTATCTATATTTGTGCACCAAGCACTCGCTTTACATTTTTTAAGTAAAGTTTTGAAACTGTGCGGCCCACACCATGTCCGGATCCCCGGGCTCGGGTGGCTCAAACCCCAGGAAGTTCAGCGAAAAGATAGCGCTGCACAACCAGAAACAAGCAGAGGAGACGCGGGCCTTCGATCAGCTTATGACAGATCTCACTGTCTCAAGGGTAAGCAGATCCCTGTCTATAAATATCGAATTATTAAGTGTGATTATTAGTGCATGAGTTGTCTCAAACTAGATAAGAATGCCATGTTTATTTTGATCAAGGAAGTTGGACAGGCAATCCCGCAAGGTGTGAATGCTCTCCGCTGTCAAGCAGCGGGGCACCTGTCAAACTTGTAAAACGAATTACAATTCATTGAGGTTATAGTTAGGCAGGCTATTTCGAAATAAGGCTAGCTGTTTAAAAAAAAAATACCCCTATGGTTATTGTTTAGTATAGAACTACAATGACTGTAGTTAACAATGAGGTTGTTTTTAATACTTACAACAAGGAGAATCATAAATCGATGTTAAATTCATCAGGATCGTTTGGAAATATATTTAGCCTAAACAGGGGGCTATCAATCGATGGCTGACAGTTCACACTCACTAATTAGACATAGGCCATCATTGATCACTGCCTTGTGTGTGATGTCATCTGAACAGAAACATCACCAGTGAACATGCTTTCTGCACCACCCACTCTTGCACTAGTCAGCCTATTCTTGTTTGAAATGATTGGTTAATAACCAGCCAGCAGCTGCATATTCTTTTATGAGTCATCATTAGCAGCAATGTGTTGTTGTCATATGATGATGTAGATGGCAATTGTAATGGCGCCTCTAATTTTGCCTGCACAATAAACTGTGGCTTAGCTACATTCCCCTGTAATCATCTGTTTGAATAAACCATTATGTTGCATTTTTTTATACAGAGAAGTGAGATCTTCAGACCTGACTTTTCTGCACTGAAAGGGACCCAAACCGCTAATTATGTGCAGATCTCATCCATTTGACTATTTATTACATTTACATTTTAGTCAGTTAGCAGACACTCTTATCTAGAGCAACTTACAGTTACTAATGTTAATGTAGCTAGGCTAACTTTGAGTTGGGCAGCACTTTACATTTGTCAGGACAATTGCATTCTACAACACCCAAGGCCAGTTTACTGTTAGGCTGCATCAAGGTCTCAAATCAATCCCCTCTATTGTGAACGAGCAGCTCTCACATTGCTTTACAGTGGGACACACACACAGTCATGCTGCTCTTATCTTCAATAGAGCCCTCGAGGTCTCTCCTGCATTTATCTTAATGGAGTAAAAAGGCAGAGTTATTGGGGGCGTTGGGTGACGCATGCCTGGTTTTGCTCAGTGTTGGTAGCCTGTAACCGTTGGAGGTTGGCAGGTTGAATGTAAAGATGGCAAGGGCATCCTTGTATTGGGGACTTATTTGCTGAGGAATGTTACTGTTTTCTGGGTGATTTGTGAGGTTTTATTTGCGCTTCCCATGACTGTGTTTTTGTATTTTAATGTGTGTGTAAAATAAAATGAATGGCCAAAGCTTGCAGGGAACCTTGTGTAGACATACCAGCCCTGCCTCATCTGCTAACTACTCATAACCAGTTCACCATGTGTATCCAGCTAGCTAGGAAGGACACTTCTTGTGGGTCTGAGTCACTTGAAATGTACCAGCTTTGCATCCAATGTCATATTTAAATGACTTATATTAAGAAGCAGAATGGAAAGCAGCATCGTTCTTGTTTGGAACAATCGGTTGACTGCATTTAACCTTACAGAACAGCAAGCAAACTTATAGTGAATCTAACAGCGAGGAGGAGGAACTGTGCTGCTTGAGTGACAGGGGAGGCGCCAGGCCCCCAGTGTCCGGTCTGGAGCGTGAAGTCATTAGCTCTGCTGGTCGGCTACTGCGTAGCAAACTAGCAGTGCCAAAGCCCTGGTCTGCCCTAGAAAGCCTATGTCAATTACGATCGCCAGAACGGCCAAACCCAAAAAATGTAGGCGCCTGTTTTGAGCTCTAAAAGTAGTTTTTCTTATTTTGATCAAGTCCAACTACGAATTATTTTAAAGTTCGCTACAAATCGAGATATTTAATTAAATAGTGATCCATTCCGACTACAACATTTGTCGTCACACAGGACCACGTGCTGACACAGACCAATCACGGGCCGGCAGGCTACGAGGAGGCTCGCGCCCTCATGCACGTGTCTCTCATGCAGGATGAAAACGACTACATCGACCATGATCCTTTGCTAGTTACGGCCACTTTCACTATTTTTCTAATGTATTATTTTGTTGTGCTATTCAGCCCCATTCAGCAATAAGGCACACTTCAAATACTTCCCGCTTCATGCGCCATCGGGAGTTTTCCATGGGAATACGTGGATGAAGTCACCATCTACTGGTTTTAATGTCTATGGGAGGCACTTGGTGTGTGTGGGAAGCAGCCGCAAGAGGAGGAGAACTGAGTAAACTATAACAAATGTTGCAAGTGGCTGAGATGCGTTTCAGAATATTGCATGCGATATAAATCTCTTTTAATGTGGATATCGCACATGTCACTATTGCGATTTCGATGTGAATTTGATTAATTGTGCAGCGCTTTATATGCAGTGCATTCGGAAAGTTTTCAGACCCCTTGACTTTTTCCACATTTTCTTACTTTACAGCCTTATTCTAAAATTGGTTAAATAAAACAATTTCCTCATCAATCTAAATACCCCATAATGACAAAGTGAAAAGAGGTTTTAGAAAATTTAGAAAATGTATTAAAAATAAAACAGATACCTTATTTACATAAGTATTCAGACCCTTTGCTGTGAGACTCAATTGAGCTCAGGTGCTACTACACGCACACAGTCAAGAAAACTGACATGATCTCCTGGGAAAAAATATAAAGGTTCCATTCATGTTATTTCCATACCATCGGTTCACAATGTCTTCTTTTATGAGAGGCCAGAGTTGGAAATGGCCAGTTAAAGGAGATGTGGTTTGGAGGCTACTCCGAGTGATGTTGCCCATAAGGTATGAACTGTTGATGACCCTTGAGAGACAGAGGCCCAGTGAGTGGGTTGCAGAAAACGGCTGTAATTAAAACTCTCTGTTTCAACATTCACAACAGGCCATTACAGGCTGAGTTGAAAGTGCTCGAGTGGCACTGAGTTGGTCTGTTTTAGGGCTGGGAATTGCCAGGGATCTCACAATATGATATTATCGCGATATGTTGGTGCCGGTACGATATGTATTGCGATTCTCACTATTCTATACAGTGAGCTCCAAAAGTATTGGGACAGTAACAAATTTTTTAGTTTTGGCTTTGTACTCCAGCACTTCTATTCTTATTTACAATAAGTGACTCCAAAATGACACAATGCATTATTTACCATTAATTTCTATTAGGCACAAAATAATCTGAAACACAACCAAAACAAACAGCAAATGCAGCCAACAAATTTGTAGTCACAAGCTTGATGTAGTCATTGCATGCTATGGATGTGGGACCAAATACTTAACTTTTGACTACTTTAGTACACAGAAGTCAATGTGTCCCAATACTTTTGGTCACCTAAAATAGGGGGACTATCTACAGAAAATGCTGTAATTCTCTAAATGCTTCAACCGATATTGTGAAGATACCCTCAAATTAAAGCTGACAGTCTGCACTTTAACCTAATTTCCAATCCAAAGTGCTACAGAGCCAAAACAATTGCAATTTGATACTGTGACTTTATTGCAATTTGATGTTCCAAATATATTGCTCCTGCAGAGGGATGCGAGAGCCATGAGAAAACAAGTTTTGATCAGTCATGGAATTAAAGGTGCTTAAAACAAATTGGCTCCCTATTTAAAAAGATGGAGAACAAGCTATGAAGGCAAAAATACTGGAGTTTTGGTGCAGGTACAGCAAACTAGTGCAAAAATAATATTGTGATATTGTCAAAAATAATATCCCTATATGTAACTATCAATTTAAAATTTGCCCGTCACTAGTTTGTTTTTACCTGAAGGTAAACTGCTACTGCTTTCCCACCGCTGTAGGTAGTAGACCAGGCTATTTCACTGAATGGTGTAGGAGTTTGCCTGCTAACTTTGATAAACGCATAGGGCAGTCTACATGTAGGTTGACACAGGTTTTTCTGGTTTGTATTGAAAGCAAAGTGTTCATGTGTCTTTTTGAACTAGGAAATATGAAGTTGTTGTTGTTGCACACTCTTTAGGAAAGTAAGCTAGCAAAGTCTGTTCCTGCTTTGCGAAAAAGGTCTACACCGGTGCTTCATGGTCTGCAGATGCTTTCTGCTTCTCCTATGTTGTTAATCTGCAGTTTGTCACTAAGGCCCTTGTATGAGTTGTTGTGGAAATCGCCTGGATTGCCTCCTTTTAACCCGTGGGAATGATGCCACCGCAAGGTCTTCCACATTTTGTCCCTCTGTGCCTTTTATGAATACTATTATTGGATACTCTGAGGAGCTGGAGGGTGTGTGTTTGTGTGTTCTGTTTATGATGGATGTATTTGGGGTTTGTCTTGTTGCTTTATCCCTTCCTCTAAAACCCCATTCGTTAAGCACTGTTTTAACCAATTGGCTGGGAGTATATTAAAATAGTCCTGCGTTTTTGTTTTGGCTTTGGCGGGACAGTCTCTGTCTTGTGATAGGTTTTATATTAAGGTGTGGTCTATGCCAGGTTAGGTAGGCTATCTGGGAAGCTGGGGAAAAGAGGGAGTGAGTTTTGGTTTTGGCAATGAGATTGCTATGCATTTTGGGGAAATTCCCTCTCAAGTTGCTCTTGAGGGGCTGTTGGATTCAGAACAGAGGTTGTGGTTTGTACGTGCTGAGTCCAACAGGGCTGGGCGATATATCAAATTAATTTGAAAGTATGTTTTAGTGTGATGTTCCAAATGCCTGTATCGCAATAATTAACGTTATTCCCCCCCACCCCCCGTTTTTATGAGCGTTCTGTCTTTTTGGGCTTGTCTCCTTATGTGCCGTGTGCACTGTGCACCTTCCCACTGGCACACAGACACCAAGCCCCTCCCCCTGCCACTCACCACAACAAAATACAAAAGATAACTTCTTCCTCACTGACAACAAGCAGTTTAAACTCGCAATTTGCATTTTGAGGTTTAGTCCAACAGAATCGGTCATATGGACAGCGAAACGTTTAGAGACGTCTATTACAGTATAATAATGAGAAGTTAACCTTTCTAACGATACCCTTTTTATGTCTCCCCTCCCAAAATGTAGAATTGAGCAGACCCTACTAAAATAAGAGTATCAATGAACATGATTGTGGAAAATTAATGCTCAGTTTCTGTCACGCGCTGCATTGTGCTACCACATACCGCTAGCAGCATTTTAGCCACAGACTGTTATGTGCTAGCTGTCTGGTCTGTGTTTTTATAAATGTGCAATGAGCATACAAATACAAATTTATATTAGGGTTGGGTGGTATCCAATGTTCATACCGTTTCTGTACCATACTGGGGTATATGGTATTACCGGATGTGCACACAAGGGGCGCCATTTCAACAACCACCCACAAAACAATTTAGGCAACCGGGATCTTGATCCAGGAGGAGATTGAATGTCTCTGCTGTAACCAAGAAACTTGATTTTGACATCTAGCCACTTGGCTAGCAAGTTAGCGAACCAAATGCATAGCTGGAGCCCTGAGCTGGATATAATTTATTTGACACATCTTAGATTTCTTATAGTTATAAGCAGTGGCGTAGTGCACTGCCCCCGTGATGCGGGTGTTCCCCCAACCCAAAAAACAAAACAAAAGTTTAGAAAATCATACTGTCGGTATTTCGAAATATACCGCTTATACGGTATATCACCCAATCCTAATTTATATAAGAAATTAGCAACTCGTTCTCATTCTTAGAAATAAGCATCTTATCCCGGTAGGCCACTTGATTTCAATATCTAAACAAAGTGAACATGTTGTTCAAACAGTTGGAGATGGACAGGAGAGTGTATTCTTAACATTTAAACTGTTCTACCATGTTAGCAAGCAAATAGATCCAAGTTTTCTAGACTTGAAATATAAAGTTTTAGCTGGCTACTCATTAGCACGTGGGCTTGTGATTTGTTTATGAGACCTGTGTGAATTTTCTATAATGCCTGCTACAAGAAGTTGGGCACTATTAGTGAATATTCTGGTTAAATTTCTACCAAAATGGCATTTTCATAGACTTGAAAGCCAGATCAGTGATTATTGCAAAAAAATGCAGGATAAACTATTTTGATGAAATTATGAAATGATTAGTGTGTCTTATGGTTGTGGAAGGCTTATATTTAGCCTAGGTATCATTTTACAAGCCCTGAATTCATTAAATTATTCTGGACTGTTTGAAATGTGGTGTTTTGACCTTTAATTGTGCAACAAAGCTTATTTAGAGAACATTAAAATCTATATATCGCGACTCGCCCATAAGTTTGAAAAAATGGCATATTTTTTGCCATATCACTCAGCCCTAGTCCAACATCAATGGTGTTCTCTCTCACTTTGCAGACAGAGAGACATTGCCTCATCTTACACCTGCGGGATGTTGTCGGCTTGTCAGACACACGGAGAGAGAACAGCTTTCCCTGGAGCACGAGCCACGTGTTAAATCTGAATGACATTTAATCACAACAAGAGCTAAAGGTCTCCTGAATGGCCCCGAGGCTGTATAGTGTTAAATTAAACCTAGCTTAGCTCCTTGTCAACTCTGTTACTGCCCTCTCTTCTCTGAGAGTTCCCTGTCTGTGTAAACCTATTGACAGCATCAAATGAGGTCAGTCTTTGAGATTCAAATTTTGTCCTTTGGTTAGTGTGAGGAAGAAACGCCCCACGGATTTGCCTTTTCCTGATCAGAATTGATAATTGGAACTGTTTACCTTAGCTGAACAAACCATGCTCTGTGTGGTCCCTGAGTTGGCCCTCTGTCCTGTGTTGGAGGAGCACAGGGCCTGTATCCACCAAGCGTCTCAGAGTAGGAGTGCTGTTCTAGGATCTGTCCATATAACTCTTATTCATTATGAGCTAAAAGGCCAAACTGATCCTAGATCAGCATTCCTACTCTGAGACACTTTATGGATACGGGCCCTGGTGTGGAGTCAGGCTGCCATACTGGACTCATTTCTATGAATTGGTGAATGGATAGGCTACAAAACGTTTGCTTCTGGGGGTGCTCTTGAGACAAAAGGGTTCCCCTTAATGGACAGACATTCTCCTGAAACTAGGCTAACATACAGGAACTCAAGTCCTTTTGTTCACCCGACCTAGAGTACCTCACAATCAAATGGCGACCGTATTATCTCTCGAATTTTCCTCTGTTATAGCCACGGCAGTTTATATCCCCCATTAAAGCCGATACCACGACGTCCCTCAAAGAACTTCACTGGACTTTATGCAAACTGGAAACCACATCCTGAGGCTGCATTTATTGTAGCTGGGGATTTTAACAAAGCAAATTTGAGGACTAGGCTGCCGAAGTTCTATCAACATATCGATTGTAGTACCCGCGCTGCTAAAACACTAGACCACTGTTATTCAAACTTCTGCGATGCTTACAAGGCCCACCCCCGCCCTCAATTCGGCAAATCTGACCACTACTCCATTTTGCTTCTCCCTTCCTATAGGCAGAAACTGAAACAGGAAGTACCCGTGCTAAGGACTATTCAACACTGGTCTGACCAAGCGGAATCCACGCTTTAGGATTGTTTTGATCACTCGGACTGGGATATGTTCCAGGTAGCTTGCGAAAATAATTTTGACGAATACACCGATACCGTAACTAAGTATATCAGGAAGTGTATAGGAGATGTCGTACCCACTGTGACTATTAAAACCTACCCTAACCAGAAACCGTGGATAGATGGCAGCATTCGCGCGAAACTGAAAGCACGACCCACCGCATTTAACCATGGTAAGGTGACTAGGAATATGGCAGAATACAAACAGTGTAGTTATTCACTCCGCAAGGCAATCAAACAAGCAAAACGTCAGTATAGAGACAAAGTGGAGTTGCAATTCATGTGGCAGGGTCTACAGACAATCACGGGCTACAAAAGGAAAACCAGCCACATCGCCGATACCGACGTCTTGCTTCCAGACAAGCTAAACACCTTCTTCGCCCGCTTTGAGGATGACACAGTGCCAACGACGCAGCCCGCTACCAAGGACTGTGGGCTCTCCTTCTCCTTCTCCGTGGCCGACGTGAGTAAAACATTTAAACGTGTTATCCCTCGCAAGGCTGCCGGCCCAGACGGCATCCCTAGCCGCGTGCTCAGAGCATGCGCAAACCAGCTGGCTGGTGTGTTTACGGACATATTCAATCTCTCCCTATCCCAGTCTGCTGTCCCCACATGCTTCAAGATGGCCACCATTGTTCTTGTACCCAAGAAAGCAAAGGTAACTGAACTAAAAGACTATCGCCCGTAGCACTCACCTCTGTCATCATGAAGTGCTTTGAGAGACTAGTCAAGGATCATATCACCTCTACCTTACCTGCCACCCTTGACCCACGCAGCGATCACTGCCTCATTGCCTGCGTCCGTAATGGGTCCGCGGTCAAACGACCACCCCTCATCACTGTCAAACGCTCCCTAAAACACTTCAGTGAGCAGGCCTTTCTAATTGACCTGGCCCGGGTGTCCTGGATGGATATTGACCTCATTCCGTCAGTAGAGGATGCCTGGATGTTCTTCAAAAGTGCTTTCCTCTCCATCTTAAATAAGCATGCCCCATTCAAAAAATTCAGAACTAAGAACAGATTTAGCCCCTGATTCACCCCAGACTTGACTGCCCTTGACCAGCACAAAAACATCCTGTGGCGTACTGCATTAACATCGAACAGCCCCCGCGATATGCAACTTTTCAGGGAAGTCAGGAACCAATATACACAAGCAGTTAGGAAAATAAAGGCTAGCTTTTTCAAACAGAAATGTGCATCCTGTAGCACTAACTCCAAAAAGTTTTGGGACACTGTAAAGTCTATGGAGAATAAGAGCACCTCCTCCCAGCTACCCACTGCACTGAGGCTAGGAAACACTGTCACCACCGATAAATCTACGATAATCGAGAATTTCAATAAGCATTTTGCTACGGCTGGCCATGCTTTCCACTTGGCTACCCCGGCCACCAGCGCTGCACCCTCTGCTGCAGCTTGCCCATGCCCCCCGCTTCTCCTTCACCCAAATTCAGATAGCTGATGTCCCGAAAGAGCTGCTAAATCTGGACCCCTACAAATCAGCAGGGCTAGATAATCTGGACTCTTTCTTTCAAAAATTAGCCGCCGAAATTGTCGCAACCCCTATTACTAGCCTGTTCAACCTCTCTTTCGTATCGTCTGAGATCCCCAGAGATTGGAAAGCTGCCGCGGTCATCCCCCTCTTCAAAGGGGGTGACACTCTAGATCCAAACTGTTACAGACCTATATCCATCCTGCCCTGCCTTTTTGAAAGTATTTGAAAGCCAAGTTAACAAACAGATCACTGACCATTTCGAATCCCACCGTACCTTCTCCGCTATGCAATCCGGTTTCCGAGCTGGTCATGGGTGCACCTCATCCAGAAGGAGAGGTCCATACAGGTGCATCAAAGCTGGGACCGAGAGACTGAAAAACAGCTTCTATCTCAAGGCCATCAGACTGTTAAATAGCCATCACTAGCCTATTAGAGGCTGCTGCCTATAGACATAGACTAGAAATCACTTGCCACTTTAAGAAATGGAACACTAGCCACTTTGATAATGTTTACATATCTTGTATTACTCATCTCATATGTGTATATACTGTATTCTATACTATTCTACTGTATCTTAGTCCATGCCGCTCTGACATCGCTCGTCCATATATCTATATATTCTTAATTAATTCCTTACTTAGATTTGTGTGTATTGGGTATATGTTGTGAAATTGTTAGACATTACTTGTTAGATATTACTGCACTGTCGGAGCTAGAAGCACAAGCATTTCGCTACACCCGCAATAACATCTGCTAAACACTTGTATGTGACCAATAAAATGTGATTTGATTTGATGTCATTGGACAGAAATGACACACCTCTCCACACCCATGAGCAAAAGCATAGCCTAAGTATTGTTTGTCTAAAACCTAAGGATTTCTGTGATTTTATGAAATAAGAAATTGATAGTATTATAGGATTATATCACATGTAAATGAACCATACAGCCAACATTCAAGGCAACATTTGATTTTAACCAATTAACTAAACTAGCAACGTAACTTCCATAGTGTATCTTTAAGTTTTCTTGTGTACAACTTTTTGTCTATATCTTATCTTGCCCTTATTATCCCCAGGCTCTGCCCATGCAGCTGCTGTGTTGACTGGCATTGGAATGGATGCAATTATAGCCCAGGGTTGACCATTGGCCAATCTTGGTCATGTAGGCAGGAGTAGGAGAGGAGTCAATGCTGGGCTGGACGAAAATAAAGCAATTGTACATGAGAGGGCGTGATAAATGACTTTGTTTTAGCACGGCTGTGCTGTGGTCATAGGTACAAGGCGGCACAAAGTACCGTAGATCAGCACAGCCGTGCTAAAAAAGTTGTTTTGCACAACCTCGAGTGTACAATAGCTTTTCTACATTTACATTTACATCATTTAGCAGACGCTCTTATCCAGAGCGACTTACAAATTGGTGCATTCAACTTATGGTAGCAAGTGGGACAACCACTTTTTTTCTTTTTTTTCTATGGGGGGTAGAAGGATTACTTTATACTATTCCAGGTATTCTTTAAAGAGGTAGGGTTTCAAGTGTCTCCGGAAGGTGGTCAGTGACTCCGCTGTCGTGGGGGAGCTTGTTCCACCATTGGGGTGCCAGAGCAGCAAATAGCTTTGACTGGGCTGAGCGGGAACTGTGCTTCTGTAGAGGTAGGGGAGCTAGCAGGCCAGAGGTGGATGAACGTAGTGCCCTCGTTTGTGTTTAGGGTCTGATCAGAGCCTGAAGGTAAGGAGGTGCCGTTCCCCTCACAGCTCCGTAGGCAAGCACCATGGTCTTGTAGTAGATGCGAGCCTCAACTGGAAGCCAGTGGAGTGTGCGGAGGAGCGGGGTGACATGAGAGAACATGGGAAGGTCGAACACCAGACGGGCTGCGGCGTTCTGGATAAATTGTAGGGGTTTAATGGCACAGGCAGGGAGCCCAGCCAACAGCGAGTTGTAGTAATCCAGTAAATTCTACAATGCCCCCAAAAAAAAAAAAATAGAACATATATATATATATATATATATATACACACACACACACACACACACACACACACACACACACACACACACACACAGTGAGGGAAAACGTTTTTGATCCCCTGCTGATTTTGTACGTTTGCCAACTGACAAAGAAATGATCAGTCTATAATTTTAATGGTAGGTTTATTTGAACAGTGAGAGACAGAATAACAACAAAACAATCCAGAAAAACGCATGTCAAAAATGTTATAAATTGATTTGCATTTTAATGAGGGGAAATAAGTATTTGACCCCCTCTCAATCAGAAAGATTTCTGGCTCCCAGGTGTCTTTTATACAGGTAACGAGCTGAGATTAGGAGCACTCCCAGATTAGGAGCACACTCTTCAAGGGAGTGCTCCTAATCTCAGTTTGTTACCTGTATAAAAGACACCTGTCCACAGAAGCAATCAATCAATCAGATTCCAAACTCTCCACCATGGCCAAGACCAAAGAGCTCTCCAAGGATGTCAGGGACAAGATTGTATACCTACACAAGGCTGGAATGGGCTATAAGACCATCGCCAAGAAGCTTGGTGAGAAGGTGACAACAGTTGGTGCGATTATTCGCAAATGGAAGAAACACAAAATAACTGTCAATCTCCCTCGGCCTGGGGCTCCATGCAAGATCTCACCTCATGGAGTTGCAATGATCATGAGAACGGTGAGGAATCAGCCCAGAACTACACGGGAGGATCTTGTCAATGATCTCAGGGCAGCTGGGACCATAGTCACCAAGAAAACAATTGGTAACACACTACGCCGTGAAGGTCCTGCAGCACCCGCAAGGTCCCCCTGCTCAAGAAAGCACATATACAGGGCCAGCTGAAGTTTGCCAATGAACATCTGAATGATTCAGAGGAGAACTGGGTGAAAGTGTTGTGGGCAGATGAGACCAAAATCGAGCTCTTTGGCATCAACTCAACTCGCCGTGTTTGGAGGAGGAGGAATGCTGCCTATGACCCCAAGAACACCATCCCCACTGTCAAACATGGAGGTGGAAACATTATGCTTTGGGGGTGTTTTTCTGCTAAGGGGACAGGACAACTTCACCGCATCAAAGGGACGATGGACGGGGCCATGTACCGTCAAATCTTGGGTGAGAACCTCCTTCCCTCAGCCAGGGCATTGAAAATGGGTCGTGGATGGGTATTCCAGCATGACAATGACCCAAAACACACGGCCAAGGCAACAAAGGAGTGGCTCAAGAAGAAGCACATTAAGGTCCTGGAGTGGCCTAGCCAGTCTCCAGACCTTAATCCCATAGAAAATCTGTGGAGGGAGCTGACGGTTGGAGTTGCCAAACGTCAGCCTCGAAACCTTAATGACTTGGAGAAGATCTGCAAAGAGGAGTGGAACAAAATCCCTCCTGAGATGTGTGCAAACCTGGTGGCCAACTACAAGAAACTTCTGACCTCTGTGATTGCCAACAAGGGTTTTGCCACCAAGTACTAAGTCATGTTTTGCAGAGGGGTCAAATACTTATTTCCCTCATTAAAATGCAAATCAATTCATAACATTTTTGACATGCGTTTTTCTGGTTTTTGTTGTTGTTGTTCTGTCTCCCACTGTTCAAATAAACCTACCATTAAAATTATAGACTGATCATGTCTTTGTCAGTGGGCAAACGTACAAAATCAGCAGGGCATCAAATACTTTTTTCCCTCACTGTATATATATATATATATATATATATATATATATATATATATACACACACACACACACACACAGTGGCTTGCGAAAGTATTCACCCCCTTGGCATTTTTCCTATTTTGTTGCCTTACAACCTGGAATTAAAATTTATTTGGGGGGGGGGGTTTGTATCATTTGATTTACACAACATGCCTACCACTTTGAAGATGCAAAATATTTTTTCTTGTGAAACAAACAAGAAATAAGACACAAAAAAAATAGAACTGTACACCAGCGTGCATAACTATTCACCCCCCCAAAGTCAATACTTTGTAGAGCCACCTTTTGCAGCAATTACAGCTGCAAGTCTCTTGGGGTATGTCTCTATAAGCTTGGCACATCTAGCCACTGGGATTTTTTTCCCATTTTTCAGGGCAAAACTGCTCCTGCTCCTTCAATTTGGATGGGTTCCTCTGGTGGACAGCAATCTTTAAGTCATACCACAAATTTTCAATTGGATTGAGGTCTGGGCTTTGACTAGGCCATTCCAAGACATTTAAATATTTCCCCTTAAACCACTCGAGTGTTGCTTTAGCAGTATCCTTAGGGTCATTCTCCTGCTGGAAGGTGAACCTCCGTCCCAGTCTAAAATCTCTGGAAGACAAACAGGTTTCCTCAAGAATTTCCCTGTAATTAGCGCCATCCATCATTCCTTCAATTCTCACCAGTTTCCCAGTCCCTGCCGATGGAAAAACATCCCCACAGCATATGTTTGCTTATTTTTTTTCTTTAAGCAATGGCTTTTTTCTGGCCATTCTTCCTTAAAGCCCAGCTCTGTGGAGTGTATGGCTTAAAGTGGTCCTATGGACAGATACTCCAATCTCCGCTGTGGAGTTTTGCAGCTCCTTCAGGGTTATCTTTGGTCTCTTTGTTGCCTCTCTGATTAATGCCCTACTTGCCTGGTCCGTGAGTTTTGGTGGGCGACCCTCTCTTGGCAGGTTTGTTGTGGTGCCATATTCTTTCAATTTTTTAATAATGGATTTAATGGTGCTCCGTGGGATGTTCAAAGTTTCGCATATATATATTTTTTTTATAACCCAACCCTGATCTGTACTTCTCCACAACTTTGTCCCTGACCTGTTTGGAGAGCTCCTTGGTCTTCATGGTGCCGCTTGCTTGGTTGTGCCCCTTGCTTAGTGGGGTTGCAGACTCTGCAGCCTTTCAGAACAGGTGTATGTATGTGTGTGTGTGTATGTGTATGTATATATATATATATACTGAGATCGTGTGACACTTAGATTGCACACAGGTGGACTTTATTTAACACATTTTGTGACTTCTGAAGGTAATTGGTTTCACCAGATCTTATTTAGGGGCTTCATAGCAAAGGGGGTGAATACATATGCACGCACCTCTTTTCTGTTATTTATTTTGTGTAATTTTTTTAAGTTATTTTTTTCACTTCACCAATTTGGAGAATTTTGTGTATGTCCATTACATGAAATCCAAATAAAAATCATTTTAAATTACAGGTTGTAATGCAACAAAATAGGAAAAGCGCCAAGGGGGATGAATACTTTTGCAAGGCACTGTATATAACGTTATTTTGATAAATGTATTCATAGGCTACTATTTCATCCCTCAACGAAAATATAGTTCTGACATTTATGGTTTCTAGCCAAGCCGGCTGACCGTTCATTCTATCAGTTAGTTTGCCAGAGACGCGACCCATTCGTTAAATATTTGTGTTCTATATCTATGGATGCGTCCCAGTCGTTCGTTCTAAATGTTCCGTTGCCATGCTGGCTGGCAACGCTCTTATCCCTTGCTTGCTAGCTAGCAAACAACGGCTAACACAGTCAGGTCAAGCAGCTAGAATAACAGCAAAGTAGCTGCAATTGTGTTTGTTTAAGCTGTTTTGGATACATCCATAACAATGAGCTAATGATGCATGATTTCGCCCGGCATAGAAAATGTGCTCTCTCATCAGGACACTGTTCAGAGGAGCAAGCCAACTACACCGCTAACGCAATTACTTAAAACTGAAGCTGGTAAGACAGCAAACTAGCTGCATTATGCTGATTCATGATTTCAAATGGCTGAGAAAAGATGTCAGTCTCGTCCTGACATTTTAATTCTCAATAGTACAGCGGAGATCGAATTTCAATATTGAAACTATGTTGCAACTGTCAAGAGACAGATGGCAACTATTGTACAGCGCGTCTCGACCAATCACAATGCTTGTTTTGACCAACCCGTTGTAGAAGCCTGCACTGCACACCTCCAGGCAGGACCGCTATTGGACATCCCTCAAATAAATCCTGCTCATCCTTCCTCTGTGGCTCCTTGGTAACTGACATGTTGTTTTGTTGTTGACCAACAGGTGCAGTTCCAGAAGATCCAACAGCTGCGTCAGACCCAGACCAGGGCCCACTACTATGGAGGCTCCCTGCCCAACGTCAACCAGATCGGCAACGCCAGCGCCGACTTCCAGGTGAGTCCCCCTCCTCAACAATCATGTTCCCTTTTTTTCCCAAAAATGTTTTATATACTGTGTCTTCAGAAAGTATTCATACCCCTTGACTTATTCCACAATTTGTTGTTACATCCTGAATTCAAAATTGATTCATTAATTTTTTTGAATCCCAACCATCTACACACAGTACCCCATAATGACAAATTGAAAACATGTTTTTAGACATTTTTGGAAATGTATTGAAAATGAAATACAGAAATTAATTACATAAGTATTCATAACCCTGATTCAATACTTTGTAGAAGCACCTTTGGTGGCGATAACACCTGTGAGTCTTTCTGGGTAAGTCTCTGAGCTTTGCACACCTGGATGGACAATATTAGCCCCAAAGTCTTCAAGCTCTGTCAAATTGGTTGTTGATCATTGCTAGAGAACCATTTTCAAGTCTTGCCATAGATTTTCAAGCAGATTTAAGTCAAAACTGTAACTCGGCCACTCTGGAATATTCACTTTCTTCTTGGTAAGCAACTCCAGTGTAGATTTGACCTTGTGTTTTAGGTTATTGTCCTGCTGAAAGGTGAATTCATCTCCCAGTGTCTGGTGGAAAGCAGACTGAACCAGGTTTTCCTCTATGCTTTTGCCTGTGCTTAGCTCCATTCTGTTTCTTTTTTACCCTGAAAAATTCCCCAGTCCTTAATGATTACAAGCATACCCATAACCAATGTTCCCTCTAAGCTGCGTGCAGTAGCTCCGAGACTGCCTCGCAGCTCCCCAGGACTGCTGCGCAGAAGAAATATCAGTCCACGGAGAGAAGCACAAGATTGAACTTCACTCAACTTTCTAGAGTTTTCCCTGTTAGTTAACACTATTAACCTTTCCCTTTACTGTGGCAATTGTGATTGAACCAACGCAATATTAGCCACTTTCAATGCAACATACCGAAACAAAACAAACTATGCAAGAGATGTTGTTGTTGGCAGAAAGCATCGGAGTAGGATTGTATTACACACGCCTCAGGCCATACTCTACACAGACCGGTGCAGCGTAACCAATCAGAGCTGCAGTAGTCCTATATGCAAATAGACCATTGCCAAATATGGATCTGTGCCATTTACTTTGAACTGGACTGTGTTTACAGCTGTGGTCATGAGTAGATGCGCTTGTGTTGAGATCAAAGCAAGAGCTGCATGTAGCCACGTGTGCATATTTTGTTCATATCCTTGGCTAGTTAGTGAGTTTTTAGCCCAGTTATAGATACTTTTTTTGTCTGGAATAGGGGTATGAAGACATCTTTGAAAAGCGAGTAGGTAAAGAGCTTTTTTGTGTGCTAAAGGGGCAGTGTTGTATTTTGATACAGGCTTGAATAAGCTAAGTAGCCAATAGGCAGAGGGTAGTATAATCTGTCTGATTCTCTGTAGGAATGGTATGGGAATAATAATGCATTTTATTTTATAAAGTGGTTTCTTCCATCAAACAACACCAACATTTTCAGTCACCTCCTTGTCTGAAGGACATGTGGATAAACATGTTAATGTCAAGCCCTGCATGTTTTTTTTCCAAAGGTCTCATGGAATGTAGGCCTACGTTGAACACCACACATTGGCTGCTACTTTAGGCTGAATGATAGAACGGCTATTTCCATGTAAAAATGTTATGGGATGCATTTTTCCATTGTTTTTTGACGCTAGGCCTCTGGTAGGCTTACATTATGATCAAATAGCCACAGTAGCTTTGGCTACTGTTAAAACTGTAACTTAAAGTGGGTACAGCCTCACTGTTCATAGTGAAAGCGCACTGGAAGTTGCACAGAATAATCACAACGTTCAAGTTTGCGTTCAGCAGATCTGAAATTTGCTCAGTGCCAACATTTTTTTGAGGAAACATTGCCCAAAACATGATGCAGCAACCACTTGAAAATATAGAGAGTGTTACTCAGTAAAATGCTCTAATGGAATTGCCTCAAATGTAACACTATTCTTTTTTTTTTGCAGTATTACTTTACTGCCTTGTTGCAAACAGACTGCATGTTTTGGAATACTTTGGATAGGCTTCCTTTTCACCCTGTCAATTAGGTTAGTATTGTGTAGTAACTACAATGTTGTTTATTCATCCTCAGTTTTCTCCTATCACAGCCAATACACTCTAACTGTTTTAAAGTCACCATTGGCCTCATGGTGAAATGTCCTTCCTCTCCGGCAACTGAGTTAGGAACGACGCCTGCATCTTTGTAGTGACTGGGTGTATTGACATACCATCCAAAGTGTAATTAATAACTTCTCCATGCTCAAAGGGATATTCAATATCTGTTTGTTTTTTTTGTTTGCGAGGCATTGGAAAACCTCCCTGGTCAAATGTTTGAAATTCACTGCTTGACTGAGGGACCTTACAGATAATTGTATGTGTGGGGTACCGAGATGAGGTAGTCACAAAATCATCTTAAACACTGTTATTGCAAACAGAGTTAATGCAACTTATGTGACTTGTTAAGCACATTTTTACTCTTGAACTTATTTAGGCTTGCCATATCAAAGGGGTTGAATACTTATTGACTGAAGACATTTCAGCTTTACATTTTGTATTAATTTGTAAACATTTTCGAAAAACATAATGTGTAAAAAGTAAAGGGGTTTGAATACTTCCTGAAGGCATCGTATTTATTTATTTATCCAGACGGTACAGTGAGGGGAAAAAGTATTTGATCCCCTGCTGATTTTGTACGTTTGCCCACTGACAAAGAAATGATCAGTCTATAATTTTAATGGTAGGTTTATTTGAACAGTGAGAGACAGAATAACAACAAAGAAATCCAGAAAAACACATGTCAAAAATGTAATAAATTGATTTGCATTTTAATGAGGGAAATAAGTATTTGACCCCTCTGCAAAACATGTACTTAGTACTTGGTGGCGAAACCCTTGTTGGCAATCACAGAGGTCAGACGTTTCTTGTAGATGGCCACCAGGTTTGCACACATCTCAGGAGGGATTTTGTTCCACTCCTCTTTGCAGATCTTCTCCAAGTCATTAAGGTTTCGAGGCTGACGTTTGGCAACTCGAACCTTCAGCTCCCTCCACAGATTTACTATGGGATTAAGGTCTGGAGACTGGCTAGGCCACTCCAGGACCTTAATGTGCTTCTTCTTGAGCCACTCCTTTGTTGCCTTGGCCGTGTGTTTTTGGGTCATTGTCATGCTGGAATACCCATCCACGACCCATTTTCAATGCCCTGGCTGAGGGAAGGAGGTTCTCACCCAAGATTTGATGGTACATGGCCCCGTCCATCGTCCCTTTGATGCGGTGAAGTTGTCCTGTCCCCTTAGCAGAAAAACACCCCCAAAGCATAATGTTTCCACCTCCATGTTTGACGGTGGGGATGGTGTTCTTGGGGTCATAGGCAGCATTCCTCATCCTCCAAACACGGCGAGTTGAGTTGATGCCAAAGAGCTCGATTTTGGTCTCATTTGACCACAACACTTTCACCCAGTTCTCCTCTGAATCATTCAGATGTTCATTGGCAAACTTCAGACGGGCATGTATATGTGCTTTCTTGAGCAGGGGGACCTTGCGGGCGCTGCAGGATTTCAGTCCTTCACGGCGTAGTGTGTTACCAATTGTTTTCTTGGTGACTATGGTCCCAGCTGCCTTGAGATCATTGACAAGATCCTCCCGTGTAGTTCTGGGCTGATTCCTCACTGTTCTCATGATCATTGAACTCCACGAGGTGAGATCTTGCATGGAGCCCCAGGCCGAGGGAGATTGACAGTTCTTTTGTGTTGTCACCTTCTCACCAAGCTGCTTGGCGATGGTCTTGTAGCCCATTCCAGCCTTGTGTAGGTCTACAATCTTGTCCCTGACATCCTTGGAGAGCTCGTTGGTCTTGGCCATGGTGGAGAGTTTGGAATCTGATTGATTGATTGCTTCTGTGGACAGGTGTCTTTTATACAGGTAACAAGCTGAGATTAGGAGCACTCCCTTTAAGAATGTGCTCCTAATCTCAGCTCGTTACCTGTATTAAAGACACCTGGGAGCCAGAAATCTTTCTGATTTGAGAAGGGGTCAAATACTTATTTCCCTCATTAAAATGCAAATCAATATATAATTTTTTTTACATTGATTTTTTTGTTGTTATTCTGTCTCTCACTGTTCAAATAAACCTACCATTAAAATTATAGACTGATCATTTCATTGTCAGTTGGCAAACGTACAAAATCAGCAGGGGATCAAATACTTTTTTCCAGATGGGGTACCAGGAAGTGAACCCCGGTCTCTGGCGTGGGGATAACTTGTTGACGGTGTTACACCCTGAGCCAAACTCAGGCACTGGGTACCATGACCCGTCAGTAATTTTAATATTCTACAAGTCTGGCAAGCTAGACTAAGTAGTAAGGTACAACAGTGTTATGGAACTTTTGGATATAAATATTTTATGTACGGTAAGGTCTAAGTTTTCACTGCTTGGTATGGACTTCAAGCTGACAGAGCATGTTCCCCTGCTGTAGCAGATAAAATGGCTAGATCATTTTTGTAAATTAAAAACAATATTAATGTAGACTTACAGGGATACTTCTGCATTTTGGCAATGAGGCCCTTTATCTACTTCCCCAGAGTCAGATGAACTTGTGGATACCATTTTTATGTTTCTGTGTCCAGTAAGAAGGAAGTTGGAGGTAGTTTTGTGAGTCAATGTTAACTAGCGTTAGCGCAATGACTGGAAGTCTATGGTTATCTACTATACCTAGGCCTCCATTCGACGTGTTTGGTCATTACTTCTATGGCCAATTATTTTTTTATTCACCAACTAGACATTCAACCAAGAAAGGGCCGCAAGATTGGGATGAGTAGCCCCATTGTCCTCGCACCCAGCAACAGCACACATGTACATTTACTGTAAAAACCACAGTATGTTTGATGCACATTTACCGTAAAAACTACAGTATGTGTGACAGTTTCTGGAAAAGGAGACTCGCCTTGTCTCTGTTAGGCAGTAATTACAAGGTCCCTCTCAACAAATCCAGGCCAGACCACAATGACCCCCTAGATGCACACGCACATGGCGCTCCGCACAGTACAGTACAGCACTATACTTTCAGAAATTCAAAACAGCAAGCCTCTCTTGAGAACTCCAACTAAATAATTCAGATGTTAATCTTACCCAGACAAGCAACAACAAAATACAGAGATCTGTTCTCTGGCTTTGGTCTGTCTCGTTCAGCCCCAGAAGAAACACACAGAGTGGGTGAATGTGATAGCGCTGTAGCTGCCCACGTGGGATTGCTTGTATTGGTTTCAGTCCTCAGAGGATAGAGGGGAGAGCGCTAACGTTAGCCTAGATGTGTATTCTACAATACAGTAGCTCCAGGTAAAAGTGCCCTTGTGTTGAAGAATGGCTCTTTTGAGGGGTGGGAGCAGTGATCTCTGGATCTAGTTCTGCATTCCAAATGGTACCCTATTCCCTTTTATAGTGCACTACTTTAGACCAGATCCCTATGGGCCCTGGTCAAAGGTAGTGCACTATAAAGGGAATAGGGTGCCATTTGGGATGCAGGCCTAGAAACCAGACTTGATATCACAGTAGAAAAACATTGCTCTTTCCCCCTTAGGGATGCTAGTACAGGTTTAATGGACCTGGCTGCACTTGATCCTAATCATTTGTTAGTGCTCATTGTAACAGTAGGGATGTCCTTTTGGTTAGGGTTTGAGTGTTTTAATGAATGATATCTGTCTGAAATCAAGGAGTAAAAGTAGGTTGTTAGTCATGTAGTACCTACACACTGTAGACAGAATTAAAGCTGTTATTTTTGTTCTTGTCTGTCTCTCTGTCTGCCCCAGTCGGTTTCTCTGTCTCTCTGTCTCTCATAATAGTATTACAAAAGTGAGAATAATAACAATAGTAATACTGGTACTAGTTGTAACATCATTACTAATCATGGAATAGTAATAGCATGGAAAAGCTTATTTAGCTACAGACTGTCCCTCAGGCTGTGGCAGGAGACCAAGTATTTGGCTGCCAAAACATTTTGGTTCGTCTCTCTCTCATATTAACATCCCCCCTCTCTCCCTCTTCCTCAGGGTGGCTTCCCAGGGGCCTTGGACAGTGTCAGGGGGACACGTCACCATGGCCTGGTGGAGAGGGTGCACCGGGACCGCAACCAACGCATTAACTTGCCTCACCGCCGGCCCATCGACAAGCACGGACGGCAGATATCCTTCCACTACCACAAGTAGTACCAGTAGGAACCAGTTACCGGTAGTATTTAGTAGCAACTAGTGTCTAGCAGTAACTCGTACATATAGAAACTAGTACCAGTAGTACGTAGTGAACTTACCAGTAGTAACTATTACCACACTTAGTACCAGTGCAACATCTGAGGCCCTCAGAAATGTGTTTTGCTTCTAAAATGTCAGAATTCTCACACGCATGTTGACAAAGCTGATGAAACCTGTAACAACGGTTTACGACTAATAAATGCCATGATTTGTCAGTAACTGTCAATCAATACATTACATCTGAATTTCAGCATAGAGGTTCATGTTGTGGCCTATGCAGAGGGGCGCACAACCCTTGTTGTGCCATTGGACTACAGTGTAGCTTACCCAGCATGTAATGTGCTCTTAAAATGCATATCTATGGAATTGTTGATTGCACTTTTCCACTAGACATTTATTTTACTGTTGTTTTAACAGGGAGTCACCATTGAGACCAAGGTTTATTTTACAAGGAAGCAAATACAATGTAAAATATTGTTGCAGCCATAAGGTGGTTGCACTGTTGGTCTTTGCCGTGTGTCCTTTTGGCAGGTTTGTGTGTGGTGTAAATTTGTGTGTGCTCGCTGACCTTTGCTAGTGTGGGCAGAGTGTTGTTAAAGCCCAAGGCTCAGTTAGTCATTATAAAAACATGAAATGTAATGCATTGTGCCAGTCACTGACAGTACGGCTTAATGGACATTGACATTGGTGGGAGATTTTGGATGGGAGAGATAGTGTGTGTGTGTGTGTGTGTGTGTGTTACTGCAGTGATTCCCCTATATTAATTTAGCAGAGGCGATCCACCGCTGTTAAATCGCTGCCGCCACTGATACAATAAATATATGTAATTTTCTGGATGTTAATGTTTTCAAAGTAATCTTAAACAACATACACTCACCGACCAGTTTATTAGGTGCACCCATCTAGTACCGTGTTGGACCCCTCTTTGCCTCCAGAACAGCCTGAATTCTTCGGGGGCATTCTACAAGGTGTCGGAAACATTCCACAGGGATGGTGGTCCATGCTGACGCGATGGCATCACGCAGTTGCTGCAGATTGGACGGCGGTACATTCATGCTGCGAACTGCCCGTTCCATCTGGGGATTGCGCAGGCCACTCAAGGAAACTGAAATCCCTGTCATGTTCCAGGTGATGTTTTTCCACTCCTCAATTGTCCAGTGGTGATCGCGTGCCCACTGGAGCCGCTTCTTCTGGTTTTTAGCTGATAGGAGTGGAACCCGGTGTGGTCATCTGCTGCGCTAGCCCATCCTCAACAAGTTCTGTGCTTATTTGGCTGTTTGTGGCCCGCCTGTTAGCTTGCACGATTCTTGCCATTCTCCTTCAACCTCTATCATCAACAAGCTGTTTTCGCCCACAGGACTGACTGGATGTTTTTCAGATGATTCTCGGTAAACCCTAGACACCGTCATGCGTGAAAAGCCCAGGAGGGCGGCAGTTTCTGAGATACTGGATCCGGCGCGCCTGGCATCGACGATCATACCATGCTCAAAGTCGCTTAGGTCACTTGTTTTGCCCATTCTAACGTTCAATCGAACAGTTAATGAATGCATCAATGCCTGCTTTATATAGCAAGCCACAGCCACGTGACTCAATGTCTGTAGGAGCGATCCGTTTTTGTGAACTGGGTGTGTACCTAATAAACTGGCCGGTGAATGTATGTAGGAAAGGAAAATGGAGCCATATATTTTTTTGTAAGATCATCTTTGAGAACTAACAATCACCAAAATAAAAACTAGACAGTTAGGGAGAATGTAAAAATATAAAAATGTCATAACATGGGGCCTCCATGACATGGCATAAGCCACGGAAAAATTTGTATAATTGCAGGAAATTTGCTTTAAAACTGCACATTTTCGGTTTCTAACTGTGTGGGTTAGTAGGAGGAGTGATGTGGGAGTGGGTCTGCGAGCTCGAACGCTCAAATTCTCAAAGTAGTGAAAGGAGAAAGGATGGTCTTTCTTTGGAAACACCAGCTATCAGTCAGCCCTTTCAGAAACCCTTTCTTCAAGCACTGTCTCCGAGCCAGTATATTCTATAATAATAATAATATGCCATTTAGCAGACGCTTTTATCCAAAGCGACTTACAGTCATGTGTGCATACATTTTTACGTATGGGTGGTCCCGGGGATCGAACCCACTACCCTGGCGTTACAAGCGCCATGCTCTACCAATTGAGCTACAGAGGACCACACCCTACTCAATTGTGTGGTTTGCTTGTGTTACACTGTTTTCACACGATGCAAAGAAAGACTGAGTCGGTGAGTAAGTGGGGGGAAAGAGCAAGTGAATAAGCAGGGCCTAACACCCGCCAAATGTGGGTCGATTTTAGCATTTGAGGGTAAGATGTCTATTTCATCAGCCACGTTGGTGGGTCGGTGGGTGGTCAGGGCTCCGCAGTGCGAGCATTTCACATTTCACTCGTATTTGTGAATAAAAATAGTCAGTATGTGGTCCTCTGTAGCTCAGCTGGTAGAGCACGGCGCTTGTAACGCCAAGGTAGTGGGTTCGATCCCCGGGACCACCCATACACAAATAATGTATGCACGCATGACTGTAAGTCGCTTTGGATAAAAGCGTCTGCTAAATGGCTTATTATTATTATTATTATTATTATTATTATTATATCACATTATAGCAAAATAAATGCTGCGGTAGCTGTTTAAAAAGTATTTCTGCCTCGTGCTGCAACACTGCCTGGCTGGGGGCTGTGCTGTGAAGAGCATAAAAGTTGGTCTAATTTACTTGAAATGAAAGTCTACTGAAGTGAGACTTTGTCCTTGTGTTTCTTGGCTATTTACATTGTTCTGTTCACATGCTAGGTTGTTGGAGTTTCAGCTGCTAGGGAAGAGAAGCAACGCGGATACTAGTCGGACTCAATCTCACAGGCACAAAACATGACTCGCATTGCATTACCACGGTAACCTCCCGCCCTGAAGGGGCAGGTGAATGTTTTGTCTCATCTGTGATATTTTGGTTAAAAGACTCGGGACACAAAAAAGGAAAGAAATTGAACAATATACCACTTCACTTCTTACTAGTAATGGTTGAGAACTTGACTGAGAATGTAGTACTTACTGTTGCTAGCAGATCAAGTTCTGGGAAGTTGTCTACGGTTGGTCTTGGAGATGGGGGTGTGTGAGAAAGGGAAAGAGAAGAGAGGGGGGAGAGTGTGTGTTCACGTGCCACTCTGTGTGTGATCTCGCCGGGCTGCAGCAGCAGAGAGTGGAAGTCTGGTTTTGAAGGATATTTCATCTGGACGACTCCCTGTTAGCCTGTGGCAAATAATGTTGATAAGTTATTCCGAGTGAGGCATGCGTGCACGAACACACACATACAGTTGAAGTCGGAAGTTTACATACACTTAGGTTGGAGTCATTAAAACTTGTTTTTCAACCACTTCACACTTTGGTTAGGACATCTACTTTGTGCATGACACAAGTAATTTTTCAAACAATTGTTTACAGACAGATTATTTCACTTATAATTCACTATCACAATTCCAGTGGGTCAGAAGTTTACATACACTAAGTTGACTGTGCCTTTAAACAGCTTGGACAATTCTAGAAAATGATGTCATGGCTTTAGAAGCTTCTGATAGGCTAATTGACATCATTTGAGTCAATTGGAGGTGTACCTGTGGATGTATTTCAAGGCCTACCTTCAAACTCAGTGCCTCTTTGCTTGACATCATGGGAAGATCAAAAGAAATCAGCCAAGACCTCAGAAAAAACATTGTAGACCTCCTCAAGTCTGGTTCATCCTTGGGAGCAATTTCAAAATGCCTGAAGGTACCACGTTCATCTGTACAAACAATAGTACGTAAGTATAAACACCATGGGACCACGCAGCCGTCATACCGCTCAGGAAGGAGACGCGTTCTGTCTCCTAGAGATGAACGTACTTTGGTGCAAAAAGTGCAAATCAATCCCAGAACAACAGCAAAGGACCTTGTGAAGATGCTGGAGGAAACCGGTACAAAAGTATCTATATCCACAGTAAAACAAGTCCTATATCGACATAACCTGAAAGGCCGCTCAGCAAGGAAGAAGCCACTGCTCCAAAAACGCCATAAAAAAGCCAGACTACGGTTTGCAACTGCACATAGGGACAAAGATCAAACTTTTTTGGAGAAATGTCCTCTGGTCTGATGAAACAAAAATTGAACTGTTTGGCCATAATGACCATCTTTATGTTTGGAGGAAACTGGGGGCGAAGAACACCATCCCAACCGTGAAGCACAGGGGTGGCGGCATCATGCTGTGGGGGTGCTTTGCTGCAGGAGGGACTGGTGCACTTCACAAAATAGATGGCATCATGAGGAAGGAAGCTTATGTGGAGATATTGAAGCAACATCTCAAGACATCAGTCAGGAAGTTAAAGCTTGGTCGCAAATGGGTCTTCCAAATGAACAATGACCCCAAGCATACTTCCAAAGTTGTGGCAAAATGGCTTAAGGACAACAGTCAAGTTATTGGAGTGGCCATCACAAAGCCCTGACCTCAATCCTATAGAAAATGTGTGGGCAGAACTGAAAAAACGTGTGCGAGCAAGGAGGCCTACAAACCTGACTCAGTTACACCAGCTCTGTCAGGAGGAATGGGCCAAAATTCACCCAACGTATTGTGTGAGGCTTGTGGAAGGCTACCCGAAACGTTTGACCCAAGTTAAACAATTTAAAGGCAATGCTACCAAATACTAATTGAGTGTATGTAAACTTCTCACCCACTGGGAATGTGATGAAAGAAAGAAAAGCTGAAATAAATCATTCTCTCTACTATTATTCTGACATTTCACATTCTTAAAGTAAAGTGGTGATCCTAACTGACCTAAAACAGGGAATTTGTACTAGGATTAAATGTCAGGAATTGTGAAAAACTGAGTTTAAATGTATTTGGTTAAGGTGTATGTAAACTTCCGACTTCAACTGTACGTACATACATACACACGCGCACACACAACATAACATAAAACACATAGGCTAACATATAACGTAAAACACTCTTAAAATAAAAGTGCACACACACACACACAGGATCCCTCCGCTCCAGTATTTGTATTTATTAGGGATCCCCATTAGCTGCTGCCAAGGTAGCAGCTACTCTTCCTGGGGTCAAACACATTAAGGCACTTAAATTACATAGAAAACAAAAGATAAAACAGTACATCATATAACATTACACCACTACATATCTACAATACAAAATGTATAATGCAACGTTATTTCAATGTGCGTGTGTCTACCTGTGTCTTCACAGTCCCTTCTGTTCCATAAGGTGTCTTTTTATGTGTAAAAAAATAAATACGGATTCTACTGCTTGCATCAGTTACCTGATGTGGAATAGAGTTCCATGTAGTCATGGCTCTATGTAGTACTGTGCGCCTCCCATAGTCTGTTCTGGACTTGGGGATTGTGAAGAGACGTCTTGTGGGGTATGCATGGGTGTCCGAGCTGTGTGCAAGTAGTTTAAACAGACACCTCGTGCATTCAGCTTGTCAACACTTCTTACAAAAACAAGTAGTGATGAAGTCAATCTCTCCTCCACTTTGAGCCATGAGAGATTGACATTCATATCATTAATGTTAGCTCCCCATGTACATTTTAAGGGCCAGCTGTACTGCACTGTTCTGAGCCAATTGTAATTTTCCTAAATCTCCCTTTGTGGCACCTGACCACACAACTGAACAGTAGTCCAGGTGTGACAACTTGGGCCTGTAGGACCTGCCTTGTTGATAGTGTTGTTAAGAAGACAGAGCAGCGCTTTATTATGGACAGACTTCTCCCCATCATAGCTACTTTTGTATCATGTTTTGACCATGACAGTTTACAATCCAGGGTTACTCCAAGCAGTTCAGTCACCTCAACTTGCTCAATTTCCACATTATTCATTACAAGATTTAGTTGAGGTTTAGTGAATGATTTGTCCCAAATACAATGCTTTAATTTTTAAAAAATATTTAGGACTAACTTATTCCTTGCCACCCATTCTGAAAAAAACTGCAGCTCTTTGTTAAGTGTTGCAGTCATTTCAGTGGCTGTAGTAGCTGACATTTATAGTGTTGAGTCAGTATGTCTGGAGAGGAAGGGACCTGCACACACAGTAGTAGGCTCTCCTGGTTTTTGGCTCTGTGTGTGCAAACAGGCCCTTTGTTTGTGTAAATAGAGGTCTCTCCACGGTGTGTGTGTGTGTGTGTTTGAGGTCTGGATACTGAGTCGGCAGCGCCCTGCAGCATACGATCTTCACACTGGGAGAAGGAAGAGGCCGGGGCAGAGGAGTATCCTCCAGCCAAAATGTGTTTTCATTCGCCGGGCTCTTTTTTTTCCCCTACACGCCAGATGTCCCTCACAGTCGAAGCTTGTTTTTCCACATGAGTCGGACTGGTCGAGTCTGCCAAGATCAGATAGGCGGTGAAAGAGAGCCGAGGAGATTTCTCTACACCCACTCTTGTTGAACATCATCTCCATTACGTCCTCTCTTCACTCACTCTCTTTACTCAGGGTTTTCTGAAGCACTGTAGATGTATCAGCAGTGGTTGGACTGTACTGTACTTGTTTTACTAGCCTACTACTACTGTACACACTTGACCATCTTCCCATTTCTCTCTCTCTCTCTCTTGTTTATTTCAACGCCCTTCACTCCATGTGGGTTTATTAACTGAATGAACTGAAGAAGGCTTTTAGCTGAAACGTTTGGGTAAAGGCGTCTGCATGCTTCCCAGACCAAACTCTTCTGTTCGGGCGCACAAATGTTTTTCTCAAGGCAAGCCGAAGTCGGTAGCCGAAGTCTACAACCCCTCGTCGGCGATTGGTCAACAGTAGGGGTTCTTCAATGAAGTGCCTGTTGTTGTTCAACGAGTGACGACTTGTCCTAATGCACATTTTCTCCCCCCAAAAATATTTTTTGCACCAAACATCCTAGTCAGACGAAAAATTGCCAGACTAAGATCTCTGCAGAAATGTCAAAATTATTGACAGATTGATTTAGTTATCTTAGATTTAATTTTTACTATTTTGAGTAAGTGTATACTGGCTACGGCGTCTCAAAATAGACAAATAGTACTATTGCCACTTTTTTTCTAGTTTTTCAAGCGAAGGTCTTTTAAGGGAGTATGCAGCACACTTGTTGTGTTCGACCTACGGCTAGGCACCAGCCCAACTGAAGCGGACGCTTTAAAATTCCCCTATGTAGAAACAATATATATTTAAAAAATGAAGTAAGCTGTTTGAAAGTACTCTGTATTTGTTGGGTTTTCTGGCACTGTTGTAAATTAGATGGTATGGGTTTTTTGGTACTGTTGTAAATGATATGGTATGGGTGTTCTGGCACTGTTGTAAATGAGATGGTATGGGTTTTCTTGCACTGTTGCAAATTAGATGGTATGGGTTTTCTTGCACTGTTGTAAATTAGATTGTATGGGTTTTCTGGCACTGTTGTAAATGAGATGGTATGGGTTTTCTTGCACTGTTGTACATGAGATGGTATGGGTTTTCTGGCACTGTTGTAAATGAGATTCTATAGGCAGTCATCAAGTCTGTGGTCAGTTTACTAGCTAATCTATTAAACTCTCAGGCAGGGTGATGCCAAGCACCCAAGTACTGTGATGTCCAGGAGAGCATACTACTTACTGTGTGCTAGTCCCTTCCTCTCTAGACATACTGAGGCGGAGGAATCATTTGTGTGTGTGTTTATTTTAAGTGTGTGTGCGCGCGCACGTCTCACTCTGAATAACTTACCAGCACCCTGTTTGCCACAGGCTGACAGGGAGTCATCCTGATGAATTATGGGAGATGGAACATGCAACTCAATATCCTTCCAAATCAAATACTTCCTCTCTCTGCTGCTGAAGCCCGGCGAGATCATGCACACACTCTCTCACCCTTTCTCTCTCGCTTTCAAACACACATACACACACACACTCTCACTCTCTCTCTCTTCCCCCCCTCTCTTCTCTTTCCCTTTCTCACACAGCCCCCATCTCCAAGACCAACAGTAGACAACTTCCCAGAACTTGATTTGCTAGCAACAGTAACTACTACATTCTCAGTCAAGTTCTCGGCCATTCTTTTAATTCTCCAGTTTTATGTAAATTGGACAAGCCTTCAAGGCAAGAACTGAAACATCTGCATAATATAACTTGATGCACACAGACTTGAACAATAAGGAACTCTTCTGTGGATCATTCAAAAGCTACAGATGACCACATCGAAGTATTCAGCTCATATAATGGTGCTTTTTTTTATTAAAAAACAAAGCTGGCGCAAAATAAACAATTTATATATCCTTGAAAAATCTATCGACGTGCCCTTGAGCAAGGCATTTAACCCTAATTGCTCCTGTAAGTCGCTCTGGATAAGAGCTTCTGCTAAATTACTAAAATGTATTGAAGAGGGTGGACAAAGCTATCAGTGTGAATGCTCTCTTCTCTCTTTTTCTCCCTTTACCTCTTTCTCGATCTACCTCTACCAGTCCATTTCCTGTCTTACCTTGCCATCTGTCTTTCTTTGTTACTTACTTTCTTCTCTCTCTCTCTTCCCCTGTCTGTCCGTCATTCTTTGTCTCTCTCTCGCTCTGCGTTAGCGGCTCACTGCTAGCGTAATTAGCCCTGAACAGATCTCCCCTGGTTGTAATCCATCCGTTCCTTCTGGCTTTGCGGACCAGGAACATGCGTGTCATCATGTCTCCTGGTGCCCCGTTGTCATGTAACTTTATTGATCACATCAACATAGAACATGTTTTTCTAATCCCCGTCTTCTAATCCGCCATGTCAGCTGACCTATTAAGAGGACCACACTGTGTTGTTTTTCAAAGCTTTCAGGGATAGGCTACAGGCAGGACGCTAGTCCCTTTTTAAATTGCACTGTGTTGCCCTTAGGCTGACCAAGACAAATCTCTGTCTGTGACAATTGCTTCAGGCTTCACATATACAAAAAATGAATGGACACACTGTGCTGTAAATTGCTTAGTGGCATATTATTATGTTATGATCATCACATGTCCTGTCGTTGCAGTAAGAGCTTTCCACTCAGTGATATCTATCTACACCTATATATTATGTAAAGGTTACTTTATTGCATTTGTTTCTTTTTAAGTCTTAACTCCTGTACCCACCTTTTCTATTCATATATTGTCTTTACACACCATTATATATATTTATATACATTATATGTATATTTTATATACTGGTCTCTGATATTGCTCGTTCAGATTTTTCGTAATTTCTTTGTTGTTGTCTGTATTGTGTATATTGTTACATTGTTGGGTATTACTGCACTTTTGGAGCTAGAAACACAAGCATTTCGCTGCACCTGCGATAGCATCTGGAAATCTGTGTACGCGACCAATAAACTTTTATTTGAAATGTCAGCTGAGCCACATGGTGGATTTCTGTTTAATATAATAATAATGTAATAATATAATGTGTGTCCCAGTTGTTCTTGTTTGTGGTCACAAATATAGTGAGCAGAGCAGTCATCTCTAAATTATGAATCAGTCATTTCAGTCCAGGGAGAGGGTTACTCGCCTTGATCTCTAGAGTAGGGGTTCTCAAATTCATAAAACATTTTTTTGGTTTGTTTTTAAGTTGGTACGTTTTTAAGATTTGGCCACGGACCCCCTGCAGTACCTCTGGAGGCCTGATCTCAAAATATTTAAAAACTAAAAATAAAACATACTTTTTTGTTGTTGAAAATTACTAACAACAACAGATTAAATACATTTGGGATAAGGGATCCATGGAATAAGTTTATAGGGTGTAATGTAATATTATTAGTCTACAATTTATTTTATCCTGAGGCCTGGCAGGCTCACAGGATATTGGTATCCACTGCAGTACTCCACCAATTTATACATTGTTCAACTCTATACTAATTGTGTTCCCTAATTATATTATTTTCTTTCATAAATGCACTGTAATTTAAGCTTTAAAACTGCAACGTTTTCTCTTTACCCTGTGCCACAATGTGTAGACTTGTAGGATATTAGCTTTTAAGGCAGCAACAACGACAACAAAATCTCTGCCCCATGACAAAAATGTGTAGAATTGCTGGGAATTAACTTAAACTGCAAAATGTTCTCTGATCCCAAGGGGCAGGCTTTTAAAATATTATTTCCCAGGGCCTGAGACTTGGTTTGTCCAGCCATGCATACACTGCCGAAGTAAAAAATCCTTGTATGCTTTTTTATTTTATTTTATCTCATTCTAGTTGTGTTCTGATTTATGACGGGTCCCTGATGAATTTGCTATCACAAATAGGGTCCCTGGCCCCAAAAAGTTTGAGTACCCCTGGTCTAGAGTACAGTTCTGATTGTCTTAATGCAGACTGGACTGAAATAAGGTGTTGGACAGGATCTCATTCCATTATCTCCTCTCATACACTGGTCTGAGATTATGGCCTAAAAATCATATAAATTTTTTTTCAAACTTATGGGCGATTCATGATATACAGTACATCTCTAAATAAGCTTTGTTGTACAAATGATTATCAAATACACTACATTTCAAACAGTCATCAATGAACACATGAATTCAGGGCTTGTGAAATTGTACCTAGGCTAAATATAAGCCCTCCACAACCATAAGACACACTAATAATGTAAATATTTTATGAAAATAGTTTAACCTGCTTTTTTTGCAATAATCACTGATCTGGCTTTGAAGTCTGTCTATGAAAATGCCCTTTTTGTTACAAATTTAAACACAACCATGCATAATGCACATTCACTAATAATGACTAACTTCTTGTAGCAGGCATCATAGAAAATGAACACTGGTCTCATAAACACTCTCAAGCAGAAGCACATGTGCTAGTGAGTAGCCAGCTAATCTTTACATCATCTACTTACATTTTAGTCATTTAGCAGACGCTCTTATCCAGAGCGACTTACAGTTAGTGAGTGCATACATTTTTCATACTGGCCCCCCATGGTAATCGAACCCACAACCCTGGCGTTGCAAGCGCAATGCTCTACCAACTGAGCTACTTGGATCTATTTGCTAGCTAACAAGGCATAACAGTTGAATTGTTATGAACATACCCTTCTGTCTGTCTCCAACTTTGTTCAGATGTTGAAATCGAGTGGCCTAACTTATTTCTCAAAATGAGTTGCCAATTCCTTAAATAATTGTATTTTATGCTTATTGCACATTTATAAAACACAGACTAGACGGTAGAATAACAGTCTTTGGCTAAAATGCTGCTAGCAGTACCGCGCGCGACAAACTGAGCATGAATTTTCCAGAATCAATGTTCATTGATACTCCCATTTTAGTAGTGTCTGCTCTGCATACAATTTGATGAGTTGAGACAACTTTTCTAATGATACCATTTTTAACTTCTTCTCTATTACAATAAAATAATGTGTTTCGGTGTCTATATGACAGATTTTTCTGTTGGACCAAACCTGAAATGCAAATAGCGAGTTGAAATCGCTTGTCAGAGAGGAAGAAGTGCTCTCTCATCGTTGTTGTTGTGAGTGGCAGGGGGAGGGCCTTGGTGTGTGTGTAAACGGTGAGGAAGAGGCGAAACGTTTCTATTAGCTTATTTTGGACATGAGCTTGTTGCCTGCCTTCCCGCCTTTGGGACAACGACTCCCATTGTTAGGACGGAGACATGAGCATCTCGTCATTATATACAGATCTCTGGTGTAAAATGGAAAGGTGCACACAGCACGGAAGGAGCGATGGAGACGAGGTTAAAAAACAAGCGAACATAAACGCTCATAGAAAAAGTTAGAGATTCTTGCGATATAGGCATTTGGAATATCGCGCAGAAACATACATTCAAATTATTTCAATATATCGCCCAGCCCTAGTGTGTGCGTGGTGTTTTTGTTTTCAAACTAGGTCGCTTTTCTCCTGATTTGCAGCGAGCCAGAGTCACTGAAGGAGATCTGTGCCAGGGGTTGCCAGGAGGGCACCAGTGTCCCTCTGCCTCAGCTAGCCAGCCAGCCAGTCACTCCGTAGAAATGAGTTATTTTAGCCAGACCCTGTACAGATGATGGCTAGTAGTGAGAGTAGTCTAAGTCCCTATTAGAGACGGGATACACTCCAAAATATTTATTTAGCTAAGTTTCTCTTGTTTGATTTTCAAAAGAAATGTGAAAAATCAGTGTGTGTGCTAATAGTGTGTCATTTCTACTGGCTAGTAGGCTTCTTAATGATAGTCTTTCTTTTTGTGGCTGCTAGATGCACACTAATTTGTCTGGTCTTGTATTTTTATTTAACTAGGCAAGTCAGTTAAGAACAAATTCTTATTTACAATGACTGCCTACCCCGGACGACGCTGGGCCAATTGTGCGCCGCCCTATGGGACTCCCAATCACAGCCGTATTGTGATACAGCCTGGAATCAAACCAGGGTCTGTAGTGACGCCTCTAGCACTGCGATACTCAGGAGCCCCATTGTCGTCTCCGCACTTGAACCACCTAATGATGTTTTTTTGGGATGAAACGTGTTTTTTAAACTAGCTAGAACTTGATAGAATCAAGTCATATTTTGCTATTGAGTGAGTTCCGCCTAACCTTTCTCAATGAAAAGCGCAGAGACCCTCTTACCTTACTTTCATAAGAGTGAAATGAGTCTAACTGAAGGTCTGAAGCCTTCTATAGTCTGACTCTACATTGCACTTCACTCCCTACTGCTCTCTAGACAATGTCAGGAACTCCGCTCCGGTGGTTGTGACCAGTCCTGGCAGCCGTATTGTTCACAGAACCTGGCACCAGCCGCCCACTCCACTGTGCTTTGTAATGAAAATATTTTCTGACTGTAAATGATTTGAATTTGCTGCATCAAGTTTATACAGTCCCATATCACATCTGTGCATGTATAAAGATACATGTCCTAATAATCTAGGTAGAATATGCAATCTCATACTCCCTTTGAATCAAACTAGGATTAGACTATAATGGAACTTAGTAATAGAATAGTCTTTAAGTAGTTTTACTGTTAGGAAATGTAGTCTACTGTTAGTTATTTAGAAATGCATGAAATGTTTTGTCATGGCAGCGTGTGTTCCAGTATTGTAATTTCCTTGACTGAACCCCACATGGAGAGCTCCCCGTACGGAACGGTGTACTTGTCCCCTCCGCCGGACAACAACTGGAGAAGGTGAGTGGCTTTACAGATACTAGTAATGCTGTATTCTATTTAATTCTGTGGTGAGTTGTCCCTTCCACTGATCCACACAAATCAATGCCGGTTTTAAATGGTTGAATCAGTTTTATATGGTTGTCTTGTCATTGTCCTTGTTGTCTTGTTTGTAAAAAAAAAAAAAAAAGCTGTTTTTAACATACTTTTTACATTTTACTCATTTAGCAGATGCTCTTATCCAGAGCGACTTACAGTTAGTGAGTGCATACATTTTTCATACTGGCCCCCCGTGGGAATCGAACCCACAACCCTGGCGTTGCAAGCGCCACGCTCTACCAACACTTAATTGTAATTTTTCATAGACATGGAACACTGGACAGCTGCTTTAACCTACTCTGAAGCAGGTGATAAACATTGCCCAGTAATACCCTTGTACAGCAGTTCGATTTGCGTTAAGCATTGGTTGCATCCCAAATGGCACCCTATCCCCTTATATAGTGCACTACTTTTGTCCAGGGCCCAGGGATCGTGACTATATAGGGGATAGGATACCATTTAAGATGCAGCCATTGTATCTACACAGAGAGGCTCAGTGAGGTGACAGAAATGATCAGGTCGCCACGTGGGGCACTCGGGTGGGCTGCACGTCTACAGCGGTGCTTCTGACAGATAGCCTTTTGGTTTAAAGGTCAGACGCCGTCATGCTGATGCTCTACCCTGGCGCTGTTGTGACTCATTGCTGTCACAGGGTGAATCTGGCCCACAAGTCTTTGCAGTCCTACTGTGCTTTGCTTAAATATCTCCATCTTAAAGGGGAAATCAACGCTGGTGCTGAAAAGTGATACTGGCTACATGGCTTATTAATGTTCGTTAGGTACCACTGCCAGGTGTGTGTGTTTCTTCAGTTAAACTGCCTGCTTGGTTTTATCTACCTAGAGAAGGCAGCAGTGTAATTACTGGACAGTTTTCTCTCCCTCCAGTGTTTACAAGGCAGTGAATTGCAGCCCTGCAATAAAGGGCTTAGCCAAGCCCCACTCTCTCTTCCTCTCTCTCTCTACAGTTGTGTGTTTTGAATGTTGGCTTGGCCGGCTGCCAGTCGCCCTGCCTCCTCCTCTCAACCCCATAGAACTGCAGCGACTGTACTGTACTGGAGGACTGGATCGTAAAACCTAGTTTCCCCTCCCCCAATCCTAACCTTAACCAATAGTGGGGGAAATGCAAATCGGCAGGTCCACACCCTCATGTCATTGTTGACAGACAAAAACAGGTTGGCCTGCGACAACGAACCTCCTGACCGAGCAAACAGATGTTGCCGTGACCTTGTGTTCCCAGAAAGAGCAGGGAGGGAGTGCCATGTGCCACACACACAGGCATGTGCGAGACGCTACACACTCATCCGAACACACACAGATTTACTCTGTGTGGATTTGGGTTGGGATTGATTCACACTGCCGCTCGGCTCCATCACAATTGACCCGTTGTGGGATAGTGATAGCCTAGATAAAATCTGATTGGGTTTGGTTGAACAAAATTAAGTGTTGAAGTTTTAAACTCAGCTTACCTTTTTGACAGAGCCTCTACTAATGTTTAACCATATTGTTTATTTAAAGACATCCCTAATTAAGCTCATAAACAATCAAACCAAAGAAGGTAGGCCCATGTTGTAGTTGAAAAATAAGGTTATGATTATGAACAAGCAATCCGACTATATTAGAAGATTAAATCAGGATTTCACTGTCTCCCTTGGGGCCAACTTATTAGATCAAATAGGACCATATTTAACCCTTAGACAGTGAACAACGATTTATTTGTATTGGAGCGTTCAGCATTGGCAGACAAACACGACTCCTCCCACTCCCTCTCTTCAGTCACTGTCCTGAACTGGTTAAACGTGTTGGCTTGGTAACCAGTGTTTATGTGTACATCCCTCATTCAGATGGCCGGTAATCAAGTGCTTCCAGAGGCCAGCCAATGGGTTTACTCTATACTCAAATTGCACCGTACCAAGCGATCCTGGGCATTATGTGACATGCTAGCTACACAGTATAGAATACATCATATGAGCCCTCAGGTGACTTGGCTAATGATGAATATCTTTGAGAGCCTCACGTTAAGGCTGTGTTTCACCATTTGTTTTGGATTGATTGAATGACTCTTGTTTTTGTGATTGCTGAAAGACAGGTTGCTGAAAGACAAATGTGTTGTTAATGCCATGTATTGATTCACAGTGTTAAATGTGTGTGTTTTTATTGATGTCAATGACCTGTCTTAATGCTTCTCTCTACTGTATCAGAGGCCCTGGTGTCCACTCCAGTACTATCCACATGCATACTTCTCTGACTCTAACACTCTTCCACCCCTCAAGGACAGAGTTGTGTGGCCAGCTTACCGGTCTCTCTCTAGTCTATTGCTTTCTCTCTCCTCTTTTAGATATCTATCCTTTCCTCGCTCTCTCTCTTTAAGGTATCTTGCCCCATGAAATCTAAATTAAATAATATAACATTTTATTTCTGTCTCTCTCCCTCCTCTCTATCTCTCTCGATCTCCCTTTCTCACTCAGCATTATTGGCACTAACCCCTCCATGGCTCTGCTGGCCAATCCTAGCCTCCCACTCCACTCCACAGCAGATTGTGTGCACAGTGTGTTACAGGGATATGCTCCCCTCAGTGTTGGCGCTCTGACCACTGTGTGCACCGTGTGTTACAGTCAAATCCGTCCCTCTCTGTTTTTTGGCTCTCTCGGTAGGGTCAAAGGGTGATGGGAGCTCAGAAAGAAGCGAGCTCTGCAATCTGTTCCAGTTCATCTGTGACTCCACTGTTGTTTATAGTTTATCTTTCCACTGAACTTGCCACATTTTTTTTATCCTTTCTGGGACTCGATTCTCATGTCACCTCTTAATGTTAACTGATGAAAGAAACATAACATCTGTTAAGTTTGTACACTGAACAGAAATATAAACGCAACATGTAAAGTGTTGGTCCCGTGTTTCATGAGGTGAAATAAAAAATCCCAGAAATGTTCTGTACGCACACATTTTGTACACATCCCTATTAGTGAGCATTTCTCTTTTGCCAAGATAATCCATCCACCTGACAGGTGTGGCATATCAAGAAGCTGGTTAAACAGCATGGTCATTACACAGGTGCACCTTGTGCTGGCGAAAATAAAAGGCCACTTTAAAATGTGCAGTTTTGTCACACAAAACAATGCCACAGATGTCTCAAGTTTTGAGGAAGCATGCAATTGGTATGCTGACTGCAGGAATGTCCAAGCTAAATTGGTGAGAAGATCTGGGAGTAATTTGGGTCAGGCCTGTCTTGTATTTTAAGTGCTTTTCAGTGGTAGCCCCTGCCATCAAATCACATTTTATTGGTCGCATACACATATTTAGCAGATATTATTGCTGGTGTAGGGAAATGGAAAAAGGTCAAAGTTGGCTATAAATCCGCCTTCTGTGAAGGTCTGTGTAGATTTAATTTTCAATTAGCAACTATCGGGCAACTACTGTATCAGGAAATAACACTGATCTAAATGTTTCACACTTTTACAGTGTTCGTTTCATCAGCTGTTGTACAAGATAATACAAAACACAGGAAAAACAGAATGTTGACTGCACTGGGGTTATAAAGCACCATAGAGTTTAGTTTGCTTCATGTTTTCTTTTTTTGCCATGAAAAATCAAGTATTGTATGTAGTATGGTAGAGACTGGTAGTAAGTGACAGCACTAATGTGGAGGGAATTGGTCTGCTGGGACCCTGCTTCTCAACTGGTGGATCAGAAGCCACTTGTGGCCGATTTCCTTCTGGGGCACAGCAGGTTGTTGTGGATATTCTGTTGGTGACATGTAATCTTGTCCAGTCACTGCACAAAAACATTGGAGAACCACTTGCCTAAGCTAGGGGAGTGCTAAACTGAGGAAGAATCTCAATTGTATACTCTTCACGTCCCCCATCCTCGCCGCCTCAAAACCCATTGGACGAGAAAGCCAGAGGTCCCTCCCCTCTGACCTTTTCCTCCAATGGGTTTTGAGGAGGTGAGGAGAGAGGATGCGAGGAGTATGCAATGGAGATTCTCCCCGAGTCCCATCCTCTGAATGCACGAGGCAGATGCGGCCATCAACGAGTTCCCAAGGACATAATACCAGCAACACATGATTGCACAGTCTAGCATGGAACATAGAATGTATTGCGTCGGAGCTTGGTGGATGGGTTTCTGCATCAGCTGTAGGCTCTCATGTGAAACAAAGGACGTTCAGGGAGGAGGGTGGGGTAAGTTTCTCCTAGGTACAGATCTAGGATCCGCTTCCCCTTCCCGAATCCTAACCTTAACCATTAATGGGGAAATTGCTAAACTGACCCAAGACCAGCACCTGGAGGAAACTTCACCTTACCCCAACAAAGTAGAACTAGCTACTTTGTGTTTAGCTTAGCGTCTGCTGACTGTCAGTCTACTGTTGGGACCGTTGAGTCTCAAGCCAACCGGACCTATTTTTGACCCTGAGGTTGGGCACTTACATGTGTTGTGGTCGTAGTAGTGCCCATGTGATGTTACATTCTTCAAATGTTCAATGGGAAGCAGTTTCCCCTTTAGATGTTTTCCTTGACCTAAGAAGTGCTCATCTACAGGCTTTAAACAGGGACATTTTGTATTGAAACCAAGTAGCGTCAATGTGTTTCCGTGGGTGGCAACAGACCTAGCCTGTGCCGTGGGGTGGGCTGTTCTTCCTAGATAATGGTAAATACATTTAGCGTTTTAGTCATTAAGCAGATGCTCTTATACAGCTCAACACTGATGGGAAGGCAGCATTAAGTCTGAGTGTGTGGTTCTTGGAGTGTATCGATCTGGTAGTATTTCAGGTCTGTGTCATTATGGGTCTGGTAGTGTTTCCTGTCTAGTGGTGGTGTCTGTTTTGTGGCTCTCAGTTTGGCTCTTTCACTGTGTTTTTGTAGTGGTGTTGATCTGTTTATGTGTGTCTGCATGACTCTGGGAGTCTTGTTGCTGAGATTCAGTATGGGTCTGGGAGGCAGATGCTCCAGCGCTGGTCCCTCTCAGGGGAGATAGCGGGAAGTGTTTACAGTGCCGGCCACATCTGCACTGTATTACCGCCCAGGCAGGTTGCCTGGAGACGAGCCACAAATCCCCTTAACCCTTTCAGCGCTGCCCGTGCCCCAGAGAGCAGATCCGAGCCCGCTGTCTACACACAGGCTTAGTGTCTCCGGCTGTCATCAAACAGACATTTACGAGAGGATGAAGTGCAGAACCAGAGTGTAGATAGCAAGCGTGTGTGTGTTCTTCTTGGGAGGCATTGTATCCATTAGTATTGTATGGCGCTGTGTGTGTGTATAGTACACGTGTGTGCATGTGTGATTGTGCTCCTCTGTCTAGCGTTGTGAAACCACTCCAGTGCGTAGAGATGCATTGCAGGCTGCTGGCTTGTCTAAAGCTCAGTGGGCTCAGTGGGCTTAGAGACCAATGGGGTCAATGCTTTGGGATTGGCAGCGCGGGCCAGGCAAGCACGGCAAATATGCAGCTAGGGGGAACCGCACCGTTCACACACACAGTCCCTGGCTACGTCCCAAATGGCACCCTATTCCCTATGTAGTGCACTGTCCTCTCTCTGACTAGCTGTCGGGCCAACAGATTTTATCATTTTTTCCCCCTCCAGATTGTTATTTTAGGGTTGTGGTTCTCTCACATCTAAATATGGCTGCTTGACCTGACCTGTTATATCTCTCCGGAGGAGTTTATGAATGTGGTGCAAAATACCCAAATATATCCCCCTCTCTTCCTTGCTTTTGGTCTCTCCATCTCTCTCTTTCTCTCTCGCTCTCCCTTTCTCCCTCCCTTCTCTTTCTCTCTCCATTTATTTCGCTCGCTTCCCCCTCTTCTCATGGCCTGTTTATAGTGGGTGTTCAGTGTGTCTGGTGTGACCCAGTGAAGAAGAGGTCAGGTTGTGTATTTGGAGCAGGTTTCTCAGTACGCTACTCCCCAAGAGAGAGCGTTGGTCCCACCAGTGGGGTTTTAGCCCCACCAGTGTCTGGGTAGAGGGGGTCCTTGGCTAAGGCCCTGCACCCTGGGTCTTGAGACTTGGGCCCTGGGCAAGAGGCACTGATGTGTCCCTATGGAGCCCAGCTGAACCGGGTCAGTCACCGGGGTCACAGGCTCTCTCCCTGTCCCACGCCCTCCTCCACCCCCACCTACAGTGCCTTCAGAAACTATTCACACCCCTTGACTTTTTCGATTTTTTTGTTTTACAGCCTAATTTTAAAATGGATTACACACAATAGCCCATAATGTGAAAGTCGAACAATGTTTTCGTAATTTGTACAAATTAATGAAAAATGAAAAGCTGAAATGTCTTGAATCGATAAGTATTCAACCTCTTTGTTATGGCAAGCCTAAATACGTTCAGGAGTAAAAATGTGCTTAACAAGTCACATAATAAGTTGCATGGACTCGGTGTGCAATAATAGTGTTTTAACATGATTTTTTAAATGACTACCTCATCTCAGTATCGCACACATACAATTATCTGCAAGGTCTCTCAGTCGAGCAGTGAATTTCAAACACATATTCAACCACAAAGACCAGGGAGGTTTTCCAATGCCTCACAAAGAAGGGCACCTAGATGGGTATAAATAAATACAAAAAGCAGACATTGAATATCCCCTTGAGCGTGGGGAAGTTCTTAGTTACACTTTGGATGGTGTATCAATACACCCAGTCACTACAAAGATACAGGCGTCCTTCTTAACTCGGTTGCCGGAGAGGAAGGTAACCACTCAGGGATTTCACCCTTTTAACAGTTAGAGTTTAATGGCTGTGATAGGAGAAAACTGAGGATGGATCAACAACATTGTAGTTACTCCACAATACTAACCTGATTTGACTGAGTGAAAAGAAGGAAGCCTGTACAGAATAAACATATTCCAAAACATGCATCCTGTTTGCAATAAGGCACTAAAGTAAAACTGCAAAACATTTGGCAAAGGAATTAACTTTGTCCTGAATACAAAGCGTTATGTTTGGGGCAAATCCAACACTGATTACCGCTCTTCATATTTTCAAGAATGGTGGTGGTTGCATCATGTTATGGGTATGCTTGTCATCGGCAAAGACTAGGGAGTTTTTTTTATGAAAAAAATTAACGAAATAGAGCTAAGCATATGCAAAATCCTAGAGGACAACCTGGTTCAGTCTGCTTTCCAACAGACACTGGGAGACAAATTCACCTTTCAGCAGGACAATAACCTAAATCACAAGGCCAAATCTACACTGGAGTTGCTTACCAAGACGACATTGAATGTTCCTGAGTGGCCTAGTTACAGTTTTAACTTAAATTGTCTTGAAAGTAATGGCAAGACTTGAAAATGTCTAGCAATGATCAACAACCAACTTGACAGAGCTTGAATAATTTTTAAAATAATAATGTGCAAATATTGTACAATCCAGGTGTGCAAAGTTCTTAGAGACTTTCCCAGAAAGTCTCACATCACTGCCAAAGGTGATTCTAACATGCATTGACTCAGGGGGTTGAAGACTTATCTAATCAACATATATTAGTGTTTTATTTTCCATTACAAATGTTCGATTTTTTTCTTCCACTTTGATATCCTCTGTAGCTCAATTGGTAGAGCATGGCGCTTGTAACGCCAGGGTAGTGGGTTCGATCCCCAGGACCACCCATACGTAAAAATGTATGCGCACATGACTAAGTCGCTTTGGATAAAAGCGTCTGCTAAATGGCATATTATTATTTATATTATTATATTATATTACAGAGTATTTTGTGTAGATAGTTGACAAAAAATGACAGTTAAATCCATTTTATTCCCACTTTCTAACACAACAAAATGTGGAAAAAGTCAAGGGATGGGAATACTTTCCGAAGGCACTGTACACACCACCCATCTTTCCCTGGCCCTACTCTCTTCCCAGCCCGGCTTGTTCTCCACAGGGATAGGTTCTTACGCTGACCTCCCCTGGGGATAGACTAACTAAAAGGCCCTCCTGGGGATGGGATTTAGACATTCCTGTGCTCTTTCTGTGTGAGCCTGTGATGTAGTTCTGTTCTGATTCTAGAGTCCCTTTATCTTCTGCTTAGGTGGTCTGTTTAAATATTTACTACCACCCACCCATTAACAACAAGCCTCTATTTTGGTTAACGTATGCTAAGATAATTTCCTCTCTCTCTCACCAGCTCACAGTGTGCCCTCAATGGCACCCTATTCCCTAGGTGCACTACTTTTGTCCAGGGTCCATAGTGCTCTGGTCAAAAGTAGTGCCCTATGTAGGGAATAGGCTGCCATTTGGGGCGCAGCTAAATCAACCAGCCCAGCTGTGCTGTAGCAGTACAGTAGTGTAGCTAAATGAAGACCCTTGGTAACGAATGGCATCAGACGGCCAAAGCAGCGTGCGCCAGACACACGATCCTCTGAGCAATATTTGACCACTTTGGCTGTTTGGTTGTGTGATTCGCGGCAGTAATCCTCATATCTGTGTGATTCTGTTTCTCCTCTGGCCGCTGTATAGCCTTTAATCGTCTGGCAGGCCTCATTGTTATCACAAGTCTTTTAATTTACAGATGTCTTTCTATCCTCTGAAGGGATGGAGGATGTGGAAAGGAGGGATGTTGTGTTTATTCATTCTTTATTTAACCAGAGACACATTGAGACTTACATCTCTTTTCCAAGTGAGCCCTGGAGAAGCAGCATACATATAGTTCCATATAAGACACACCACTACACAATGAATGGAAGTTAAAACAGTGCAAAGTGCATAGGGGAGCTTAAAAGAGCAGGTTTCAAAACATATGCAATATGTTGTCAGCAGCCCTCCAATCAGAATAAAAAGATCCAGTTTTAAATCCTTTTGTAAACTGTTCCACGATGACGGGCCAGCAAAGCTAAAATCACTCCTACGAAACTCTGTTCTTGTGTTGGGAATATTATATCAAATGCATTTCTGTGAGCTCAGATGGAAATCTCCATGATTCTGTAGGGTGAATAATAAATATGGTGGCAGCTGCCCTAAGATGTTCTTGTAGACAAACCTGTACCAGTGAGTATGTTGCCTTACAGTTAAGGATGGCCATCCTGCTAGCTGGGATGGATGGGGAGCGGGAGGAAGTCATACAGGGAGAGAAAGACAGAAGCACAGGGAAGGTGAGGAATGGACAGAGGGAAAGGGAGAGATGGATAGAGACAGAGAAACGAAATGATACAAGGGGAGGGGAAGGCGTGTGTGGCTGTTCCAACTCCATATGGCCCATGCTGCTAAGCCCCAAAACAGTACAGGGGGGAGGAGGGACACAGCTTTACTTGGAAATGTGTAATAAAGCCGCTGTCATCTGGGGAGAGCAGGCCATGCGACGTGTGTGTGTGTGTACTGGCATAGCATCGCAGAACACCCGGCTGCAGTGTACCGGCTGAAAGTGCAGGGTGGGTGGAGTTTGCACATTTGGTATATATCCCACTGGCTCCAAAGTCCATCTTCCTGGAGTGTGTACTTTGCTGGGCCTAAATACAATACCCCCAGTGTGTGTCAGAGCTTAGTGATATGACAGGTTGGTGTGGTCCGTTTTTATTAGCCCCACACAATGCAGTCCAAAGCCCCCTCAGGAGAGAGGCAGAGATCGCCCCCTGTAGGCAGATGGGAGATCTGCAGGCCTTGGCAACGATGGTTCCCATCTAAGAAGAACATGTTTGGACTGGGAAGTTGGCTATCCCCCTTACTCTGGCCCTGAATCCCAAATCAAACCCTACTGCCGGCCCTTAGGCAGTGTACTTGCGTAGATTTGAGAGGATTGCATAGGTGTAAACAATATGGCGACCATTCCCCTGGTCTATCAGAGGGCAAGATGGATCTTTGACACAAGGGTAATTGCACGGCAACAGAGTGACACTGAGACTCAGATTTTTCACGTTACAATGTATGTCAAACAAGTGACTGGGGGGTAGGGGCTACGGCTAGGGGTTGATTTGGGGTTCACAGAGGCTATTTCCAGTGAGCTTATCATTGTATTACACACTTTATCATCAGACCACAATGTGTGAGAGTAGCAGGGTGAGCTTGTAATCGCTAAATTCAGTAATCTAAATGTAGTCATGGCTGAAAATCAGTGGGTTTCTCCTGAAGAGAGTCTCTCTTCTCCTTTCAGCTGGTGTCTTCCACTGTCACAGCAGCCGTTCACTAGTCAACTACAGTGAGGCTGTCAGATTTCTGTTTCTTCACATAAGGGTTGTTTTGAAGAGATTTACAGAGATGGAGATTTTGCGTTGGTTTTTAACTTCATTGATGCTTTGCTCATTTTCACAGATACTTGTGTCTGTCTGCCATGTGAGAAAGTGTGGATGTAGCCTAAGGGTTGTAAGGAATAGCAATACAATTAATTTGTCAAATGAAAAGTTAGTAGGGTTTTTTACGTGTTTATGTTCTGGTTTGATCTACAGTTGTCTTACAGTTCCTGGTGCTCTAGGGCTATGGTGAGAGAGAGGCGGCAACCGCTGTGTTGCTGGCATCAATATCTCAGGTGCCACCTACTGCAGATGTGCCCTTGAGAGAAAGGCACTTAACCTCTAACCTGCTCTAGGGGCGCTGCTCTGTGGCTCTCCCTGTGCTGCTCCCTCCCAGCCAGTAGTGTAGGACGGCAAGAATAACCACAATCCCCTGTTGTCTGGATCAATGAAGATGGACTGTATTGTATCATCTACAGAACTTTGGCACAGCTAGTCCACCTGGTTAGGTCTACATGTTGTTAGTGCTCCTGTTCCGTCCCTGGCGAGCAGGGCTGGTCCCCCGTAGTTTAACTCTGCTTGTTGCTTCCCGTCAACTCCCAGTTGAATCCCAGTTGTCCGACATGGGGATTCAGTTTAAAACGGTTAATACCGGGCTCTCCACAATCTCATAGGGACCTGTTCACGCCCACACACCTGGCACGGTCTGGTAAACTATTACAAATAAAACGAGAACCCTGTGCACACAGTGAACGTCTAGATCCATGCACTTGTTTTGGCAGACAAAACTAGTATCCAAAAGCAAGTGTAGAAACCACACATTAAAATGATTTTAGTTGTCAACATGTTTTACTGGACAGCACAACCAAATGGGGTCTAAACAAACAATCTATTGTGTCAGTTATTATCCTGCTTTATAATTGCGTAATGATGGAGTTATAACATCAGTGGAATAAGGAACAGTCACTATTCCTCTTGTGTACAGTAGTTACAAAAACTCTCAGCTCAATGCTATGCAATTAAAATGCAATTACCAAGGTATTATGTAACAACATGCTAATAAAATATTCAAATGTTTTTTTGTCTTCTATTTGCTTTCTCAGATCTGATTTCAAATAGTTTACAAAAGTAGTTACTTTCTGAGATCTGTATACAGTGAGGGGAAAAAAGTATTTGATCCCCTGCTGATTTTGTATGTTTGCCCACTGACAAAGACATGATCAGTCTATAATTTTAATGGTAGGTTTATTTGAACAGTGAGAGACAGAATAACAACAAAAAAATCCAGAAAAATGCATGTCAAAAATGTTATAAATTGATTAGCATTTTAATGAGAGAAATAAGTATTTGACCCCTCTGCAAAACATGACTTAGTACTTGGTGGCAAAACCCTTGTCGGCAATCACAGAGGTCAGACGTTTCTTGTAGTTGGCCACCAGGTTTGCACACATCTCAGGAGGGATTTTGTTCCACTCCTCTTTGCAGATCTTCTCCAAGTCATTAAGGTTTCGAGGCTGACGTTTGGCAACTCGAACCTTCAGCTCCCTACACAGATTTTCTATGGGATTAAGATCTGGAGACTGGCTAGGCCACTCCAGGACCTTAATGTGCTTCTTCTTGAGCCACTCCTTTGTTGCCTTGGCCATGTGTTTTGGGTCATTGTCATGCTGGAATACCCATCCAAGACCCATTTTCAATGCCCTGGCTGAGGGAAGGAGGTTCTCACCCAAGATTTGACGGTACATGGCCCCGACCATCGTCCCTTTGCGGTGAAGTTGTCCTGTCCCCTTAGCAGAAAAACACCCCCAAAGCATAATGTTTCCACCTCCATGTTTGACGGTGGGGATGGTGTTCTTGGGGTCATAGGCAGCATTCCTCCTCCTCCAAACACAGCGAGTTGAGTTGATGCCAAAGAGCTCCATTTTGGTCTCATCTGACCACAACACTTTCACCCAGTTCTCCTCTGATTCATTCAGATGTTCATTGGCAAACTTCAGACGGCCCCGTATATGTGCTTTCTTGAGCAGGGGGACCTTGCGGCGCTGCAGGATTTCAGTCCTACACGGCGTAGTGTGTTACCAATTGTTTTCTTGGTGACTATGGTCCCAGCTGCCTTGAGATCATTGACAAGATCCTCCCGTGTAGTTCTGGGCTGATTCCTCACCGTTCTCATGATCATTGCAACTCGACGAGGTGAGATCTTGCATGGAGCCCCAGGCCGAGGGAGATTGACAGTTATTTTGTGTTTCTTCCATTTGCGAATAATCGCACCAACTGTTGTCACCTTCTCACCAAGCTGCTTGGCGATGGTCTTGTAGCCCATTCCAGCCTTGTGTAGGTCTACAATCTTGTCCCTGACATCCTTGGAGAGCTCTTTGGTCTTGGCCATAGTGGAGAGTTTGGAATCTGATTGATTGATTGCTTCTGTGGACAGGTGTCTTTTATACAGGTAACAAACTGAGATTAGAGCACTCCTGTGCCATACCTGTATAAAAGAGCCAGAAATCTTTGATTGAGAGGGGGTCAAATACTTATTTCCCTCATTAAAATGAAAAAATAAATGTAACATTTTTGACATGCATTTTTCTGGATTTTGTTGTTGTTATTCTCTCTCACTGTTCAAATAAACCTACCATTAAAATTGATAGACTGATCATTTCTTTGTCAGTGGGCAAACGTACAAAATCAGCAGGGGATCAAATACTTTTTTTCCCTCACTGTATATCTTTTTAAAAAGTATACTTTTTTGGGATAGTGTATAGGGGTAATAGGTGTAGTCGGTTCCGCTAGAAAAATATTTACTTTCCACAAAGCATAGTTAAATGTCTGGTGGACATTATTTGTTTTTTTAGGGGGTTATTTTACTTACTCAATACGTTTGGACAGTATTGTAGACCTGTTTCCAGACCTGTAGTCAGTCCACATTAGTAGACCTGTATCCAGCCCCCTCTCCCAGATTTCGCTCCTCACCTTAGAATTTCCAACCTATTCTCTCTTGCTCTACCTCTCTCTCTCTCTCCTTCTCTCTCCTAAACTAACCATGTACCACGGGAATCTCTCTCAGCATCCAGGTCTTTCTGAGCTCGATTAAACTACTAAACGAGCGTGATGTTTCTCTCTCTCCCTCTCTCTCTTTCAAGGGAGCAGCAGCCTTGGGCCGAGGAGAAACGACCAGGATTTAGATTAATATCACAGCTCAACAGGTGACCTTTGATCTCTCAGCCTCCTCTCTTTCTTTCTCTCTCACACAGACCAACCACTCCGCCGGACTGCTCTGTCTCTCCTCTCTGTTGTAGACTGCCCAATCCTTCCTCTCATTCTCACTCACTCTCACTCCCCCTTTCCCCCCCTGCTCTCTCTCTCTCCTCTCTATTTTAATCTCTCTCATGCTCTCTCGTGTCCTCTCTTGCTCTATCTTTTGTATGCCCTCTTCCTCTCCTCAATCACCCTCTTGTTTTTCCTCTTTTTTTAGATATCTGTTCATCTGTCTCTAGCAAGGCTTTGAGACGCGGAGTTGGAGCACAAGACAGACTACTGTGTCTGTTAGCTCTCTCTCCCTCTCTCTCTCCCTCTCTCTCTCCTCTCTCTCTCTCTCTCTCTCTCCCTCTCTCTCTCCCTCTCTCTCTCTCTCTCTCTCTCTCTCTCTCTCTGTCTCCCTCTCTGTCTCCCTCTCTCTCCCACTACCTCTACCTCTCTCCCCCTCTACCGCTTGATCTCTCTCTCTCTCTCTCTCTCTCTCTCTCTCTCTATGCTAGTAACACTAATCAGTCTTTTTTTCTTCTGTCATTGTCACTAACCCAGCTGTAGGACCGTGTGACTGGGTGGGTAAGGCTGTCGCCCCCTACCCTGTCGCTGCTGCCACCGCCAACGCTACCTAACACCGTGCCTCCTGATTCACAGTGGATTTATTCACTACTATTTAATTTATTTACTAATTTGCATTTATCGTTTGGTCTTCCTTTGGACCATCTGTCTGTTTCCTGATGTGATGCTGGTGTTACGATGCCAATTGCAAATGTTACAATGTTTTATTTACATAAATGTGGATATTTGACATTTAAAGGACATGTTGTTAATCACCAATGTTATTATATAAATCGTTATAGATGATATGCTGTTAATGAATTAATTAATTGACTCTCTGTTATGAACCATACTGAGCTCTAGGGCGTTTTCAATGGGAGGAAAACGATAGAAAAGGTTCAGAAACTGGGAGCTACCATCTATCTGTACTTGTCCAATAAGACACACTTGTTTTTGTTTTCTGTTGCAAAGTGCTTTGATACGGTGTGCCCTAATGAACCTGGTGTGGTCTCAGATAATTTAGGGACTGCACAGAGAGATGTTATAACCACCCAGCGAAAGAGGGTGTCCAGAGGTGCATCCTCAAGAGGAAGAGAAAGTGAGGGATGGGGAGAGAGAAAGAGGGAGGGAGAGATTTGTCCTGAGAGGGCGAGTGAAGCATAAACACAGCCATTGGAGCTTAATGAAGAGCCCTTGAGAAAACCCTCAGCTGTAGACAGTGAAAGAGGTGTGTGTGTGCATCTGAGAGAGAGAGAGGGGGGTGTGCATGTGTGGGTGTGTACGTTTGAGCGTGCACGTGTGTGTGTATGTGTGTGTGTGGACGTACGAGTGTGTGTAGGCAGAGCAGAGTGCAGGCCCACCACTGAATGACTCTCTGACCTAGCCGCGAGGCGTTCTCAGCCTCTGTCCACCACTGACTCAGAATACTAACACCCTCCTCCCTCTCTCCTCCTCCTTCCCTCCATCCCCCCTCCTTCCTCTCTCCTCTTCCTCTTCCATCCCCTCCTCCTCCTCCCTCTCTCCTCCTCCACAGAACCAACTCGGACTCGGCTCTTCATACGAGTGCTATGAACCCCCAGGACCCCTTTGGCATAAACCAGCAGATGGGCAGAGGGCCCCCCCAGCGCAACGGTGAGAACACACACACACACAGCTTCTGCACACATACAACTATCTGCACACACACGCATGCATACACATCTCATCTACACACACACTTCTTTGCATCTGCACGTGCGCAAACACACGCCCATACGTACCATTTGCACACACCTGCATACATTCACAAACACACACACCTCACCTACACACACCTCTTTCTAACTGCGCACACACCTCTGCATCTACAATAGTTTCCTGAATGGATACAAATAAAGCAGCCATCACGTGTCCACCTTCTAAATGTGACTGCGTACCAAATGGCACCCTATTCCCTGCACAGTGCACTTCTTCTGAACAGAGCCCAAAGAGTTTTGCGGTGGCTATTTAACAGTAAATAAGGGAGTTGTTTTCACCCCACAGTTAGCCACGATGATTAGCTAGACGGGTAAAATGGTTTACAGTTAGCAATCGCTTCCACACTATTTTGCTAGCTACGGTAGTGCTGCCGTGTCGATACCATGTCTCCAAAAATTATGTTGTCTCCTGTTTACATTTTACCATTGTGACACGCATCCATCCACTTTCTATGCGCGCATTGTACCAGTTCTGGAATGTATCGATTATGTGGAACTGGTTGGAGGTTCTTGAGGAGAGGTTTGAGAAACACTGGTATATTAGGTCATCATGTTGTGTTAATTGTAATCAGTGTAAACATTAGACAGTGTATGCAGGAAATAATTTCATATATATTTCTACAACGTCTAAGTAAGGTTTATAAAAAATGTCTAAACCTTACTGAGACGACGTAGAAAGATATGAAATTATTTCCTGTCTACACTGTCAGTGTGCCTTATTAAAATATCTAAGTGGTGAGATAAGAAGAGTTTCTGTATGCCTGGCTGGGACACTCCTGGGCCTGTAGAGACTTCACTCCTCTCTTTCTCTCCTGTTTCCCTTTCCTCCATTCCTCTCTCCTCTGTGTCTGATGCGTCTTTTTTTTCCCCTTTACCTCCACATCGCTACTTATTCTTTCTCATCCTCTCTTCTTTCTCTTTATCATCTCTCCCCTCTCTATACCTTCCCTCCCCCCCCCCTCCCCCCCGCCTCACTCCCTCCCTCGTCTGTGTGTGTATTTAAAAAAATGCTCCATTCCTCCCCTGACCCCTCTCTGTTAAGAGTGACAGAAACTCAGACAGTGGAATGTGTTGTGTTATTGCACATCAGTGAGTGATGTGAGGATGTAATTGTTAATGAGCGAGAGAGTGAGAGTGAGAGAGAGAGTGAGACTTGGATAGGCTCCTACGGTTCCAGAATGGATTACTACTCTCTTTGTTTAGCCAACAAGTTTAAACAGGATATTGGCAAAAGATCCGGGCCAAGCGTGAGTTTAAAATACAAACAGAATCAACGCAGAGCGTGAGTGTGTTTTGGAGTCACTTTTATTGCAAATAAGAATAGAATATGTTTTTCAAAAAACGATGCATGGCCATCATGTTTTTAATGTTTATCATAGAAAGAATGTAGCCAGCTACATTTCCTAATGTTTTGCTTAAAGTTAACCTTTCATTTTACCTGAAAAAAGTAGGCTGGCCACACTGAGAAAAGTACCAGTCAGAGCGCTGTCTGCTGACAGAATGCCTGTTCGTGAATTCTCATCCGAGTTGAGAAGTGCAACTTAAGCACAAAATTGGTCTGATGCCGAGCAGAAATTACAATAAACTTTTTAGATCTGGCAGCAAGATATTTCTTATGCAATTTATCATTTTTTCCTGCGTGAAAAACGCAGAATTCTGCTTTAACTTGCAAGTTATCTAAGCAAGTGGTTGAATTAATAAGGTCACGGGGCATCATATAGTGTACGCTTTCTGCCGTGTTTGAGAAGTCAAAGCCCTTTGGATGAGTTATCTGTACAGATGCCACTGCTTGATTTCCTTGTGTTTTTTGTCCTCTTCGTTCTTGGCCTGTCTGCTCCTCACCCCTTTTCTCAGAGCAGAGCAGGCAGGCCTGTTGCCCTAGCGACTCCAGACTCCACACAGACAGTGCTCCAGAGCCAGTACTGTTCTTCCTTCAGACAAGCATGTGTCAACATTTTGTTCATTTGCACAATCTCTCGTTCACATTTGCTTGTAAATGTCAAAGCTCACCAAAAATGACATTCAGTAGCTCCTACCTATATATGTATAACTTTATGAGCTGGATTGCCTGTCTTTGCAATTAGTTTATTTTTGTTTGCGCTCGTTAGCATATTTAGCTAGCAGCTTCCGTGGAAATTCTCTATTACTTGTCCTAATTTTGTTAGCGTTCAGGTTATATTTTTATACTGAACGTGGCCCAGATTCTTGAGAAAGGGGAAGAGGGAGACAAAAGGAAAGAATAAGAGCGAAAGAATTGGAAAGGACGATGGGAGGAAAAGAGGAAGAGAGAATCCAGGAGAGTAAAGGGAACAAGAAGGCAGAGGGAAAGAGACAGTTATTAGAGGCTTGGAGAGACAGAAAATGGCAGACGGTTTAGAAGAGGGAGAGGCAGAGTGAACAAGGAAGAAAAGAGAAGTAAACTGAAGGAGGGGAGGATCAGACATCTGGTAGCCAGCCAGCAGTGTGTGAGGAGAGCGGAAGAGAGCGAGAGAGAGAGACAGAGTGAGAGAGTAAAAGAGAGGGAGGAAAAAGAGAGGTTCTGTTCTCAGTGGGATCTTTGTGGCGAGGGAAAAACAATGGTCCTCTCTTCATTCTCACTGGGACTTTGGTCACTTAGGCTATTTTTTTTTTACCCTCTTTCTTCCGCTATCCCCCTCTCTCCCGCCGTCCCTCCCTCTCTCCCGCCATCCCTCCGTCGCTCACCAATCCTCTCTCCCTCCTTCCCCTCTTTCCCAGGACTGAGATCACAACACACCCTCTAGGGGTTCACAATACATTACATTTTAGTCATTTAGCAGACGCTCTTATCCAGAGCGACTTAGTTAGTGCATACATTATTATTATTAATATATATTTTTCATATCCCCCGTGGGAATCGAACCCACAACCCTAGCACGTCGTTACTGTACTACAGTACACAGTACTGTATATACTTTATTTATTTCACCTCAGTGAGTCTATAGCTTTTTAGATAAGACAACCAGAATTGATGTTGGACACAGGAGGCTGGACACAGGAGGCTGCTGAACGGCTCATAATAATGTCCGGAACGGAGCAAATGGAATGGCATCAAACACATAGAAACCATAGAAACCATGTGTTTAATGTATTTCTTTACCATTCCACCTATTCCGCTCCATCCATTGCCACGAGCCCGTTCTCCACAATTAAGGTGCCACCAACCTCCTGAGATGTTGGACAATAATAATAAGACTTGTGTCCTAAATGGCACCATATTCCCTACCTAGTGCACTCATTTTGAAATAAGCCCTATGGGCTTTGATCAAAAGTAGTGCACTACATAGGGGATAGGGTGCCATTTGGGACTAAATTATATAACATGATTCCTATGTTAAGCCCAGCTGCTGTGTTTTAAGAAGTGGTAATACAGTACAAGTCAAAAGTTTGGACACACCTACTCATTCCAGGGTTCTTCTTTATTTTTACAATTTTCTACATTGTAGAATAATAGTGAAGACATCAAAACTATGAAATAACACATGGAATCATGTAGTAACCAAATAAGTGTTAAACAAATCAAAATATATTTTATATTTGAGATTCTTGAAAGTATCCACCCTTTGCCTTGATGACAGCTTTGCACACTCATGGCATTCTCTCAAGCAGCTTCATGAGGTAGTCACCTGGAATGCATTTCAATTAACAGGTGTGCCTTGTTAATTTGTGGAATTTCTTTCCTTCTTAATGCGTTTGAGCCAATCAGTTGTGTTGTGACAAGGTAGGAGTAGTATACAGAAGATAGCACTATTTGGTAAAAGACCAAGTCCTTATTATGGCAAGAACAGCTCAAATAAGCGAAGAGAAACGACAGTCCATCATTACTTGAAGACATGAAGGTCAGTCAATCCGGAAAATTTTAAGAACTTTGAAAGTTTTTTCAAATGCAGTCGCAAAAACCATAAAACGCTATGATGAAACTGGCTCTCATGAGAACCACCACAGGAAAGGAAGACCCAGAGTTACCTCTGCTGCAGAGGATAAGTTCATTAGAGTTACCAGCCTCAGAAATTGCAGCCCAAATAAATGCTTCACTGAGTTCAAGTAACATACACATCTTAACATCAACTGTTCAGAGGAGACTGCGTGAATCAGGCCTTCATGGTTGAATTGCTGCAAAGAAACCACTACTAAAGGACACCAATAAGAAGAAGAGACTTGCTTGGGCCAAGAAACGCGAGCAATGGACATTTGAATGGTGGAAATCTGTCCTTTGGTCTGATGATTCCAAATGTGAGATTTTTGGTTCCAATCACTGTGTCTTTGTGAGACGCAGAGTAGGTGAACGGATGATCTCCGTATGTATGGTTCCCACCATGAAGCATGGAGGAGGAGGTGTGATGGTGTGGGGTTTGCGCTTAGTGAGACTATAATTTGTTTTTCAACAGGACAATGACCCAACACACCTCCAGGCAGTGTAAGGGCTATTTGACCAAGAAGGAGAGTGATGTAGTGCTTCATCAGATGACCTGTCCTCCACAATCACCCGACCTCAACCCAATTGAGATGGTTTGGGATGAGTTGGACCGCAGAGTGAAGGAAAAGCTCCCAACAAGTGCTCAGCATATGTGGGAACTCCTTGAGAGAATGCCAAGAGTGTGCAAAGCTGTCATCAAGGCGAATGGTGGCTACTTTGAAGAATCTAAAATATATTTTGATGTTTTGGTTACTACATGATTCCATATGTGTTATTTCATAGATTTGATGTCTTCACTATTATTCTACAATGTAGAAAATAGTAAAAATAAAGAAAAACCCTTGAATGAGTAGGTGTGTCCAAACATTTGACTGGTACTGTATATGCATATGGAAGGCAAAATGCCTGCTGATGATGTCCAAAGGGTTGATTTATCTTGTCAGTGAAGTAAACACAGTGGGCCGGATCTGAGCAGCTGGTGAAAGTATGTTATTGTCTAATGTTCCTCTGCTTTCTTCACCCCTTCCCTCTTACCCCCTCTTTTCTGTTGCTCTCTCTCTCTCTCTCCTCTCCTTTCTCTGATCTCTCTCTCTCTCTCTCTCTCTCTCTCTCTCTCTCTCTCTCTCTCTCCTCTTTTTCTCTTCCTCTCTCTCTCTCTCTCCTCTCTCTCCTCCTTCCTCTCTCTCTCTCCTTTCTCTCTCTCTCTCCTTTCTCTCTCTCTCTCTCTCTCTCTCTCTCTCTCTCCTTTCTCTCTCTCTCTCCTTTCTCTCTCTCTCTCCTCTCTCTCTCTCTCTCTCTCTCTCTCTCTCTCTCTCTCTCTCTCCTCTCCTTTCTCTGATCTCTCTCCTATATTTCTCTCTCTCCTCTATATTTCTTTCTCTCTCCTCCGGGGGCCGGAGTGCAGCCAGTGTGAACGAGGCGGAGGTGGACGGCTCTGGAGATGGTGAGTTGAAACTCCTCCCCCCTCTTTCTTCATCCTTGCTTCCATATCTACCAACACAGAGTGTAGAAGAGGCCTTCTGCTGCCCCCTAGCTCCCACACCCCTAGATCTCTGGTCATAATGTGTGTGTGAGGGTGCTTGCCACTGGATGTGTTGCTGCCTGGTATGTGTGCAGATGTGCGTCAGCATACAAGACATGCTTCATTCACAGCATCGTTGACCTTTACACCCCAATACCTGAATGTACACACACACTGCCTAGGCATTCTGCATGCAGATCCCCTGAGTCATTGGGTGTTTCTCAAAATGCATACTACTGTGCTCCGAGTGCGGGAGGGTAGGAGGAATATGAGTACAAATCAAAGTAGGCGAAACGGCGCACGAAAGGCACTTCTCCAATGCGTATTCCGTTTTTTACATATTTTGAAGCATGCATCAATGCAAGCTTCAAGGGAAATTGTGCAAAGAAATATGACGCAACCACATAAAAAATTATGCAACATTTCTTAATCAATGTTGGACATTATTTGAGCTGAAGTGAGACAAAATACACATTCACATCTCATATGTTGCCTGACTACAATATGTAATCTTAATAAATACATGCTGTGTTAATTTTGGCATGTTTACCTGCCTATGTACCATAAATCACAAGCCCATAATAAGTCAATAGGGCTAACTGGCTAGCTACTAGTACTGTTAGCTAGCCAGATAGCCACGAAGAATTGTTAGCTAGCTACCCACGAAGAATTGACATCTTGCATAATATTAGTTTTAGGTCATTTTTGCCTGTTTAACTAGCTGGCTAGCTAGATTATTACGTTTCACATGCTTTGTGTATATCTTGGAAGAAGGTTCAGTGAATGGGGAGGTGAAGCGTGAGGTAATACAGTAGGGGGAGTGCGAGTGCTTATCAAATGTATTGTTTTATGCATTCTCCATACTCGGAGCATGAGAGTGTTTAGTACGGTAGTATGCATATTGAGAAACACCCATAGTGTCCTAACACTTGATAACCTCTTGTCTAGATTGATCTGCAGTCTTTTGGTCTTTCAATAGGTGTGAATAACTAGAGATGTGTGAGGAGTTGATGATCTCTAATCTCTCTCTCTCTTTCTCCAGTGTTCTCCTTCCCTTCGCTGTCTAATGAGGAGGGTCTGATAGGTGTCAGCAAGCCCCTGCCCAAGCAACTGTGGGAGGCCAAGAAGGTGAGTGTGAAGAAGTGTGTGCATGACTGTACGTGTGTCATTTCTCATTGGTTGGAGAGAGGGACACGGGGGGTTGATTTAAGACATAATGACAGACATGGAAGCCTTTTGGGATGTGATAATGCTGATGGGAAAAGCTGCAGTACTAATGAATGCATGCTTCCAATGCACAGAAATCTGCCTCATGTTCTAGGACCATAACACTTTGACTGTTGACTAAATATTCCAGTAGTTAGATGAATCATTTTGAGATTCCATCACTCTTTTTGCTTTTGATCAGTTTAATCACGTAATTGGTTGTCTATTATAGGTTCAATCCCTCTCATCACGGCCCAAATCCTGTGAAGTGCCTGGAATCAAGTGAGTCTTAAGGATCCATCTTCCATCCACTCATACATGGCACTATGTTTAGACAACAATCAGTCATCATTATGATCCAAGTTGTTTGTGATTCTCAATGACAGCTGTCTGAGAGGGAGAGAGGCTGGGATGTGATCCAGATATTGTGTGTGTTTGTGCGTCAACATTGTTGATGTGTGTGTTGATGTGCGTGTCAACATAGTCTGTCAACATTGTGTGTGTGTGTGTCAACATTGTTGATGTGTGTGTCAAACAGTCTTTCAGCATTATGTGTGTGTGTTGGGTCTAGCAGTGCAGTACAGTGTGCTGCTGGTCACTGTAGTACAGAGCAGTGAGTCAGTTATCTCACTGAGGGCTTGAATGAACAGGGATCAAATCAAATCAAATCACATTTTATTGGCCACATGCGCCGAATACAACAGGTGCAGACATTACAGTGAAATGCTTACTTACAGCCCTTAACCAACAGTGCATTTATTTTTTAATAAAAAAGTAGAATAAAACAACAAAAAGGTGTTGAGAAAAAAAGAGCAGAAGTAAAATAAAATAATAGTAGGGAGGCTATATATACAGGGGGGTACCGGTGCAGAGTCAATGTGCGGGAGCACCGGCTAGTTGAGGTAGTTGAAGTAATATGTACATGTGGGTAGAGTTAAAGTGACTATGCATAAATAATTAACAGAGTAGCAGCAGCGTAAAAAGATGGGGTGGGGGGGCAGTGCAAATTGTCCGGGTAGCCATGATTAGCTGTTCAGGAGTCTTAAGGCTTGGGGGTAGAAGCTGTTGAGAAGTCTTTTGGACCTAGACTTAGCACTCCGGTACCGCTTGCTGGTACATTAAAGGGGAAGTCCACTCACAAATATTGTAATCCACTCACAAACATTGCTTCTCACCAATGGTATTATTGATACTATTATTGATAACATTTATTTAGTATATTTCACATACAATGCTTTGGCCACACAACAAAAAAGGCTGTATCTCTGCCCAAAAGTATGATGTCACAGTTGTTACATTCCCTCCACTCTAGCACATTGATGTTTATTGTCATGAGTCTTGTTCAGAACTTAGCGATTGCCCCTTAGATAGGCCAGCTGCAAAGTCAAAATTGGCTATATTGTGAAAATTCTTGAAAACAAAAATGTGGTTTTTGGTCTTAATTTAAGGTTAGGGTTAGGCATTAGGGTTAGCAGTGTGGTTAACGTTAGGGTTAGGTTTAAAATCAAATTGTATGACTTTGTGGCTGTGCCAGCTAGTGACCACTCTGCAGAGCTGCCTCCAGAACAAGATTCATTACAAAAAATGCTAACCTGCTCCCCTCTACCCAACGAGATTCAACCTTTTGAATGAGGTTCCCCTTTAAAATTCACTTCATGATTAGTTTTCTCTCCCCTCCTCTCCTCAGTATATTCCCGTCTCCAGAGCAGAACGCGGGCCTCTCCAACTACCAGGGCTCGTTGAACACGGGTGGTTCCCTGCCTGACCTCAGCAACCTGCACTTCCCCTCACCGCTGCCCACCCCCCTGGACCCAGACGACGGGCACCACGGAGGGGGTGGCTACCACCCCAACCTGAGCGGGGGCAGCAGCACAGGCAACCTGCCCGCCGCCATGATGCACCTAGGCATAGGTAACAACCAGGGAGGCTGGACTGAAGGAGGTGGGTGTTTGGGGTGGGGGGGAACAGGGTGTGTGTGGGTGGCTCTTTCTCAATTCATCTTTCCTCGCATCCTCTCCTCTCACCTTCTCCAAACTCATTGGAGAAGAAGCTCAAAGGGGAGGGACCATGGACCCTTTCCTCCAATACGGTTAAGAAGAGGCTGGGAGATGGGATGTGAGGATTTACAGTTGGATGGATTGAGATGGTGATGGCTGTGAATGTATGTACTGCGGGTGGGTGGGGATGTGTCTTTTGTCTGTGTGCACTAATGCGAAACCAGGCACAGACGCATATAAACATACAGTATGTACCAACCATACAGATGCTTAGAGGATGTCTACAATCACCACAAAGTAATGTAATGGTTTGAAAAAAATATACTGTGCCTTCAGAAAGTGTTCATACCCTTTGACTTATCCACATTTTGTTGTTACAACCTGAATTGTTTTTTAACCTACACAAAATACCCCACAATGACAAAGTGAAAACATGTTTTAAGTAATTTTAGCAAATGTATTGAAAATGAAATACAGAAATGTCTAATTTACATACGTATTCACACCCCTGGATAAATACATGTTAGAATCTTTCTGGGGAAGTCTCTAAGAGCTGCATTGTACAATATTTGCCCATTACTCTTTTCAAAATTCTTCAAGCTCTGTCAAATTGGTTTTTGAATCAAAAACATTTAATGTCGTCTTGGTAAGCAACTCCAGTGTAGCTTTGGCCTTGTGTTTTATGTTATTGTCCTGATGAAAGGTGAATTCATCTCCCAGTGTCTGTTGGAAAGCAGACAGCCAGGTTTTCCTCTAGGATTTTGCCTGTGCTTAGCTCTATTCAGTTAATTTTTTATCCTAAAAAAACTCCCTAGTCCTTGCCGATGACAAGCATACCCATAACGTGATGCAGCCACCACCATGCTTGAAAATATGAAGTGGTACTCAGTGATGTGTTGTGCTGGATTTGCACCAAACATTCAGGACATAAAGTTCATTTCTTTGCCACATTTTTGGCAGTTTTACTTTTTAGTGCCTTATTGCAAACAGGATGCATGTTTTGGAATGTTTTCTTATTTTCACGCTGTCATTTAGGTTAGTATTGTGGAGTGACTACAATGTTGTTGATCCATCCTCAGTTTTCTCCTATCACAACCATTAAACTCTGTAACTGTTTTAAAGTCACCAGTGGCCTCATGGTGAAATCCCTAAACGGTTTCCTTCCTCTCCGGCAACTGAGTTAGGAAGGATGCCTGTATCTTTGTAGTGACTGGGTGTAATGATACACCATCCAAAGTGTAATTAATAACTTCACCATGCTCAAAGGGATATTCACAATGTCTTTTATTTATTTTTATTTTTGTATCTATCAATAGGAGCCCTTCTTTGCGAGGCATTGGAAAACATCCCTGGTCGTTGTGGTTGAATCTGTTTTGAAATTCACTGCTTGGCTGAGGGACCTTACAGATAATTGTACAGACATGATGTAGTCATTCAAAAAATCATGAGAAACAATATTATTTCACACAGTAAGTCCAGCTTATTATGTGACTTGTTAAGCCAATTTTTACTCATGAACTTATTTAGGCTTGCCATAACAAAGGGGTTGAATAATTATTGACTAAAGACATTTCAGCTTTTCATTTTCAATTCATTTGTAAACATTTCTAAAAACATAATTCTACTTTCACATAATGGGGTAATGTGTGTAGGCCAGTGACAAATCTCAATTTAACAACATAATGTGGAAAAAGTCAAGGGGTGTGAATACTTTCTGAAGGCACTGTGTGTGTGCAGATGGTTGTATGTGTGTTCACCATTGCGCTGGGGGGCCCTCGGCCCATCTGCTGGTTTATGTGAAAGGGGTCCTGGGGGTTGGGGTTCATGGTACTCGTGTGAAGAGCCGAGTCCGAGTTGGTTCTGTGCAGGAAGAGAAGATTGAGGGAGAGGATGGCGGGAGCAGGAGGAGGAGGGTGTTAGTATTCTGAGTCAGTGGTGGACAGAGGCTGAGGACGCCTCGCGGTTAGGTCAGAGAGTCATTCAGTGGTGGGCCCGCACTCTGCTCTGCCTACACACGTACACACAAGCGCATGTGCACGCTCAAACGTACACACACTCACTCACAATCTCTCACACACACGCACACCCCCTCTCTCTCTCAGATGCGCACACACACACAGCTCTTTCACTGGCTACAGCTGAGGGTTTTCTCAAGGGCTCTTCATTAAGCTCCAATGGCTGTGTTTATGCTTCACTCTCCCTCTCAGGACAAATCTCTCCCTCCCTCTTTCTCTCTCCCCATCCCTCACTTTCTCTTCCTCTTGAGGATGCACCTCTGGACACCCTCTTTCTCTGGGTGGTTATAACATCTCTCTGTGCAGTCCCTAAATTATCTGAGACCACACCAGGTTCATTAGGGCACACCGTATCAAAGCGCTTTGCAACGGAAAACAAAAACATGTGTATCTTATTGGACAAGTACAGATAGATGGTAGCTCCCGGTTTCTGAACTATCGCTTTCCTCCCACTGAACATGCCCTAGAGTGCAGTATGGTTCATAAGAGTCAATTCATTAATTCATTAACAGCATATCATCAATAATGATTGACATAAAAACATTGGTGATTAACATAACATGGCCTTGTGTTATATGTCCACAATAATGAAAATTAACATTGTAGCATTTGCAATTGGCATTGTAACATCACATCAGGAAAACGACAGATGGTCTAAAGGAAGACCAAACGATGAATGCAAAGTAGTGATTAAATAGTAGTGAATAAATTAAATAGTAGTGAATAAATCCACTGTGAATCAGGAGGCACGGTGTTAGGTAGTGTTGGCGGTGGCAGCAGCGACAAGGTAGGGGGGTGACCGCCTTACCCACGCAGTCACACTGTTCTGAGGGAGGGAGGGAGGGAGGGAGGGAGGGAGGGAGGGAGGGAGGGGGTCCGGTGGAGTGGTTGGTCTGTGTGAGAGACAAAGAAAGAGAGGAGGCTGAGAGTTCAAAGGTCACCTGTTGAGCTGTGATATTAATCTAAATCCTGGTCGTTTCTCCTCGGCCCAAGGCTGCTGCTCCCTTGAGAGAGCGAGAGAAACATCACGCTCGTTTAGTAGTTTACGCGAGCTCAGAAAGACATGGATGCTGAGAGAGATTCCCGTTGTACATGGTTAGTATAGGAGAGAGGCAGAGCAAGAGAGCATAGGTTGGAAATTCTAAGGTGAGGAGTGAAATCTGGGAGAGGGGGCTGGATACAGGTCTACTAATGTGGACTGACTACAGGTCTGGAAACAGGTCTACTAATGTAGACTGACTGACTACAGGTCTGGATACAGGTCTACTAATGTGGACTGACTGACTACAGGTCTGGAAACAGGTCTACTAATGTGGACTGACTGACTACAGGTCTGGAAACAGGTCTACAATACTGTCTAAACGTATAGAGTAAGTAAAGGAACCCTCTAAAAAATATTAATGTCCACTAGACATGGGGTAACTATAGTTTTAACTATGCTTTGTGGAACGTAACAATTTTTACAAATCCCCCAAAATGACTAGGATTTTGCCTGTGCTTAGTTCCATTCCGTTAATTTTTTATCCTAAAAAACTCCCAAGTCCTTAACGATTACAAGCATACCCATAACATGATGAAGCCACCACTATTCTTGTTGCATACAGGATGCATGTTTTGGAATGTTTGTATTCTGTACAAGCTTCCTTCTTTTCACTCTGTCAATTAGGTTTAGTATTGTGGAGTAACTGCAACGATCCATCCTCAGTTTCTCCTATCACAGCCATTAAACTCTAACTGTTAAAGGGTGAAATCCCTGAGCGGTTTCCTTCCTCTCCGGCAACTGAGTTAGGAAGGACGCCTGTATCTTTGTAAAGACTTGTGTATTGATACACCATCCAAAGTGTAATTAAGAACTTCACCATGCTCAAAAGGATATTCAATGTCTGTTTTTTTCCCCCATCTGCCAATAGGTGCCCTTCTTTGCGAGGCATTGGAAAACCTCCCTGGTCTTTGTGGTTGAATCTGTTTGAAATTCACTGCTCGACTGAGGGACCTTACAGATAATTGTATGTGTGGGGTACAGAGATGACGTAGTCATAAACAAATAATGTTTAACACTATTATTATGTGACTTGTTAAGCACATTTTTACTCCTGAACTTATTTAGGCTTGCCATAACAAAGGGGTTGAATACTTATTGACTCAAGACATTTCAGCTTGAATTGTTTTATTAATTTGTAAACATTTTGAAAAGCATAATTCCACTTTGACATTATAGGGTATTGTGTGTAGGCCAGTGACAAAAAAAAATCTACATTTAATCCATTTTAAATTCAGGCTGTAACACAACACAATGTAAATACCTAAATGTAAATACTTTCTGAAGGCACTGTATGTGTTCCTGTGTGGCTTAGTTGGTAAGAACGTGGCAGCAGCAATACCAAGTTAATTCCCCCAGGGGTCACATACACAAACTAAATGTATGCGCTCACTGTACTGAGTCACCTTGCTAAAAAGCGACAGCTAAGTGACATATACACTGAATGTACAAAACATTAAGAACACCTTCCCCTCTTTTGCCCTCAGAAAAGCCTCAACTTGTCGGGGCATGGACACCACAAGGTGTCGAAAACATTCCACAGGGATGCTGGCCCATGTTGGTTGGATGTCCTTTGGGTGGTGGAACATTCTTGATAAACACGGGTAACTGTTGAGCGTGAAAAACCCAGCAGCGTTGCAGTTCTTGACACAAACTGGTGCGCCTGGCACCTGCTACCATACCGTTCAAAAACACTTAAATATTTTGTCTTGCCCGTTCACCCTCTGAATGGCACACATACACCATCCATGTCTCAATTGTCTCACGGCTTAAAAATCCTCATTTAATCGGTCTCCTCCCCTTCATCTACACTGATTGAAGTGGATTTAACAAGTGACATCAATAAGGGATCAAAGCTTTCACCTGGATTCACCTGGTCAGTCTGTGTCATGGAAAAAAAGCAGGTGTTCTTAATGTTTTGTACACTCAGTGTAAATCTGTGTGTCCCTGAATTCTGTGCTGGTTTTGTGCCTGGGGAGGAACCACCCTGTAAGGAAGTGGAAAGTGCTCAACTTTATTTTCTTCAAAAGACAATCGTTAAAAGGGTGATCCAAGCCAAGGAGCGATCGCCTATGAAACTAAACAAATAAAAGGGCCAGCAAGCCGAGACCTTCACATTGGGTGTTTTCTGGACCACATTATTTAATATTTAAAAAATATCTACAACAAAAAAACAATTTGAAGGCCCAGTGCAGTCAAAAACGGGATTTTCCTGTGTTATATATATTTCCACACTGTGGTTGGAATAATACTTGAAATTGTGAAAATTATGATAATACCCTTTCAGTGTAAGAGCGGTTTGAAAAGGCCGCCTGAAATTTCAGCCTGTTTTGGTGGGATGGCGTTTTGGTCTGCATGGCGACATCACCAATAAAAAAGAGTTCCAAACCTCTCTGCCAATAACAGCTAGTTTTCAATTTTCCACTCAGACCACTCCAGACAGCCATAGCTAAATTCTTGCTTGAGAAATTGCTCTTTGCTATGAAGCTTATTTTTGATTGAATAACAATAACAGTAAGTTACTTAATTGTTACCCAGAATTGATTTCATATTGAGATAAAAACGGCTGCATTGGGCCTTTAAGTGAATCATGTCTGGCCCCCTTTTTGATTTCCACAGTGTAGTGGAAATGGAAAGAGACTAAGTTGGAAGTGAGCTTCTCCGACCAGAGTAAAGTGAAGATGGAGGGATCTCTGTATCCAACCCTCCTCCCTCTGAAATCTACCGCTATCTAATCCCTCCACTCGCTCTCTCGCTCGCTCTCTCTCTCTCTCACTCTGTCTCTCAGGCTTTCCTTCTTTGTGTGTGACTGTGTGTGCTTGTGTGTGTTGAACACATGGTTGAACATGATTCAGCTTGGCAGGGGATCTCTCACCCCATTTTGACTTCATGTTAACAGCTCTTTTCTCTTCTATGGACTCTCTCTTTTTCCCCTCTGTTCTCTATCGCTCTCGCTAGGCTCTTTCTCGCCCTGTCTTTTCTCTTTTCGCCTCTTTCTGTCTCTCTCTTTCTGTGTCTCTCTCTCTCTCTCTCTCTCTCTCTCTCTCTCTCTCTCTCTCTCTCTCTCTCTCTCTCTCTCTCTCTCTCTCTCGTTCTGTCTCTCTCTCTCTCTCTCTCTTTCGGTCTCTCTCTTTCGGTCTCTCTCTCTCTCTCTCTCGCTCTTTCTGTCTCTCTCTCTCTCTCTCTCTCTCTCTCTCTCTTCTCTGTCTCTGTCTCTCTCTCTCTCTCTCGCTGACGTTCTCTCTCTCTCGCTGACGTTCTCTCTCTCTCTCTGACCCGCTCTCCCTCTGATGGTTGGGATATTAACAAATGGGTCCTGTGTGTGTATCTGGGTGGGGATTGGAAAACCGAATGCATACATAATAACTTCCACATTATCACATTCTCTTGGGTCTCACAAGACTCCTATCTACCCAAGCAGCATTGTTCTCTGCTCCTTGCAGTTCATTTCAAACCAATGATGCTTGCCTTTATTTAAAGGGCAATCCGCAGTTCAAATAACAACAAAGCGACACCCTGACACCTTTTTGGGTAAACAGCTAGGGGATGGGGCTGGATAAATGTAACCACTCAAATTCATAGACAGAGCTATGGATGGAAGGACTAAACATCCATGATATCAAAATGATGCTATACAGTGTTTGTTTTCAATGAATTTATTTACAATGTAGTAAAATAAGCTTTTATATGGGGTTTTGATGGGGTTAGACAGCTCATGAGGCATTTATAAGTTACAGTATATTCTTCAAGAATCAATGGCTATATATTATTATTTAAAAGTCCAAACCTTGATGTAGTAATCGCAGATTGCCTCTTTCATAAACATAATGAGTTTATTGGCATGATGAAATGAATTGGCACATAGTGCCAAAGCAAACATTCGGAAATGGAAGCAATCACAAAAATAGAAGTTGGTTTTTAGATTCAATTCTTCCTCTCTGCTGAATCAGTGTGTGGAGATCTTTGTCTTTCATACAACACTGGTGTGTGTGTGTGTGTGTGTGTTTTAGCCTAACACTTAAGAGCATTGGGCCAGTAAACGAAAGTTGCTGTTTCCACTTCCCGAGCCGACTAGGTGAAAGATCTGTCTGTGCCCTGGAGCAAAGCACTTAACCCTAATTGCTCTAAGTCGCTCTGCTAAATGACTGACGTGTGTGTGTGAAGGCACCTGATAACAATGCTGCATACTACTGATACCTGGTGCTGAGAAGGGAAATTAGGAAATGTCCCACAACTCTTGGGGAATAAAATACTCCACACTGTTAATAATAGTATGTGATCTGAATGTGTGACCTCGGTTCTTCTTATGTGTGACTCTAAAAGCCATTAAAAAAAATATATATATATATCTTCTGTCCCTCCCTTCTTTCTTCCAGGTCTCTCGTCCTCTCTGAGCAATCCTTCCATCCAGAACTCCCTCCAGAACTCCCAGCTGCACTCGTCCCTCAGCAATCCCTCCATCCACTCGTCCCTCCGTCTGGCGTCCCTCTCCAACCCTCCGCAGGGCGCCATGAGCAACTCGCCTCGCCGCCGCCCTGCTCCCATCAGCCCCCTCACTCTGTCACCCGGCACCGAGCAACGGCGGGGGCTTTCCAAGCAGCTGTCTCCCACCATGTCGCCCTCGCTGTCCCCCATCACACAGGTACACATAGTCATACTTACCTCGCAATACACACGCACAACTTGCTACTTACTTCGCTATACACACATACACCTCGCTGTCCCCGATTATAGAGGCAAGCCAGCAACCGGATGGTTGCAAGTTCGAATCCCGGGTCTGACGAAAAAATCTGTCAGGAAGGGAACTGGCAACTGGAGGGTTACTGGTATCAAATCCTGCCACTGTGCCCGTAAGCAATGCACTTAACCCCCCACAAATGCTTCACGGGCGCCAAGTGTGGCAGCCCCCTGCTCCAACCTCTCCAACCTGTATATGTATGCGTGTCTTTCGGAGGGGTTGGGTTAAAGCGGAAGTCAACTTTCGGTTCAATTGACGAATAAAGTGATCTTAATCTAATTTTAAATCAGCAAGCTACATTTGGCCATTTTCATTCCATCAGTGCATGATGACTGAACTGCTCATCACAAATATTAAACCAAGGCTTCTTACTAAACTTTATAGAAAATAAATGTTAGCATGCTCATTCTTGCCTTCTTGCATTTCCTGGTATATTTTATACTAATTAACTTATATATTAATGTGTTTAACTTACAGTGCCTTGCAAAAGTATTCAGACCCCTTGGATTTCTTCACATTTTATTGTGTTAAAAGTGGAATTAAAATTGATTTAATTAGAATTTGTTGTCAACAATACACACAATCATCTTGTCAAAATGGAATAATTGTTTTTGTTAATTATTTAATAACAGAAAAATATAGTTGTTGTGTTCAGCCCCTTGGCTTAGACAAGCCTAAATTAGTTCAGGAGTAAAATTTGGCTTTACAAATCACAAATAAAAAAGTTACATGGACTCACTGTGAAATAATGGGGATTGACATGGTTTTTAAATGACTAACCCATCCTCTCTCCCACACACATACAACATCTGTAAGGTCCCTCAGTCAAGTATTGGATTTCAAGCACAGATTCAACTACAAAGACCAGGGAGCTTTTCAAAAGACTCATAATAAAGGGCATTGATTGGTAGATGGGTAACAATAACAAATCAGATTTGGAATATCTCTTTAAGCATGGTCTAGTAAATAAGTATGCTGTGCATTATATATTAAACCACCAAGACACATCAAAGATACAGTCATCCTTTTGAACTGAGCCGCAGGACAGGAATGAAACTGCTCAGGGATGTTACCATGAATAAAATTGGTGATTTTAAAATACTGTAGCTACATAGTTCAATGGCTGTGATGGGAGAGAACTGAGGATGGCTCAACGACATTGTAGTGACTCCACAATAATGACCTAAATGGCAGTGAAAAGAAAAACACAAATAATCAAAATATGCACTAAAGTAATACTGCAAAAAAAAACATGGCAAAAAAATAAACTTTATGGTCTAAATGCAAAGCCTTAGGTTTGGCGCAAATCCAACACCAACTCATCACTGAGTAACTGCCTCCTTATTTTCAAGCATGGTGATGGCTGCGTAATGTTATGGGTATGCTTGACATTTGCAAATGCTGGGGAGTTTTTCAGGATAAAAAGAAACGGGATAGGGCAAGCACAGGCAAAATCCTAGAGCAAAACCTGCTTCAGTCTGCTTTACACCAGACACTGGGAGAGGAATTCACCTTTCAGCAGGACAATAACCTACAACACAGGGCCAAATCTAACTTATAAAACGCCTTTCCTACCGCTATACTTGTCATTCTGCGGTCTTTCATATTGTAGCTGCTCGCTGACAGCAACCAGCTGTCAGAGTTTGAGAGTTAAGTGCTAAACGGATTTCTCGCTGGCCAACAAGTAGATGATATTCATCTCGAACTGTGTGCATAACAGCGTGCGATAAGATACATGAATTAGCAAACTAACAGCTTTGGGAATCAGGTTTATTTATTCATTTATTTATTGAAAATAGATTTAAGTTTAAATGTATTTACATTTAAGAAGTGTGTTTGTTTATTAGTACATTTTTATAGACTGCAGATGACCTTTATGATGATGCTTTCAGTCGCCCAAGCATGATTGACTAGCCAGCATAGTGTCCAAACACTCACTGGCCTGTGGGCCCTTTCTTCCTGTAACCAGGAAAGATCCTTGAGGTTAGAAACCCCTTGCTGGGAGGGCAACCTGGCAGCTTCATATGTAGTGTATTTTTAGGGAAAGTCCTCCGTGGTTTAACGCTAACCCGATACGCATAGTAGTGCATCTTTTGAATACTCTAATTGCATCCCTCCTTTCTCCTTTTCTTGAATCTGGCATGACCCCCTCTCTCTCCATCTCCCACCCTCTAACCCTCCCTCCCTCATTCCTTCCATCTCGTTTTCAGGGGGTTGCGTTGGACACCAGCAGCTTGCCAATGGAGCCTCCCCCTCCCTACCCTCTCTACCAACAGCTACACCAGCAGTCCCAGCATTCAATGGGACAACAACAACGCCAGCAACAACATCATCATCATCCACAACAACAACAACAACAACAACAACAACAACAGCAGCAGCAGCAGCAGCAGCAGCAACAACAGCTGCAGCCAGTGTCCCCTCTGCAGAACATCTCTCTGGACTTTAACTCTGGTGTAAGTGTTTGTCTTTGTCTGTGTGTCTAGATATGTCTGTTCTTAAGCCAAAAGCTGTCTTGAGAAATGTACTACAGCCTAGGTTAGTTGAAAAATCATCCCTTTGAGCGGCATATCCATTTAGGGAAACACTTCTATATGCAAACAGTATGTCTGAGTCTATGCCCCAATGTTGTAGGTCTCGTACACCTCTGTTGCTGGCCTAGTGTCTAATATCAGAGGACTGTTGGTGTGCTCCGATAAAGAGACAGGGATGTTATTCTTCATCAGTCTGCTTCAGCACCACTCCACTCCACCCACACACACACACACACACACACACGCACACAGCCACGTGACTCAACCATTTCCAGGAACCCAAATGTTATTTGTCTAACTCTGAAGTCTGTGGTTGATAAACACCAAATTCGTGGAAGGAAGGAAGCAGACCCAAATTCTAAAGAACTAAAAATGTCCTTGGGTGCATCCTAAATGGCACCCTATTCCCTACACAGTGCACTACTTCTAACCAGAGTCCTATGGGTAGGGCTCAAAAGTAATGCACTAAATGGTAGCACTCAAAAGTAATGCACTAAATGGTACGGCTCAAAAGTAATGCACTAAATGGTAGCGGTGCTTTATTAGAACGATTTGTCAGCAGTTAAATGTAACTAACTTGGTAAATCACTGCATTATACCTGGTAACTAAACTCTCTTCTCACATGCACTGTCCACTCTCCTCCTAATCCATCTCTTCTCTCATCTCCTCTTCTCTCTTCATCTGTCTCTCCTCCATTCCTCTCCATCTACCTCTTCTCCATCGGTCTTCTCATCTGTCCCTCCTTCACCTCGCATCTCTCTTTTGTCTCAATCTGTCCCTCATTTGTTCTTCTCCATATTTTTCTCCCCCATTTCTCTCTTCCTCTGTCTCTCTGTCTCTCTTTCTGTCTGTCTCTCTCTCTCTTGTCCTCTGTTCCTCTCTTTCTTCCTCTCTCTCTCTCTTCCTCTGTCTCTGTCCCTCTGTTCCTCTGTCTCTCTCTCTGTTCCTCTGTATCTCTGTTCCTCTCTCTCTGTTCCTCTGTATCTCTGTTCCTCTCTCTCTGTTCCTCTCTCTCTGTTCCTCTGTCTCTCTCTCTGTTCCTCTCTCTTTCTGTATATCTGTTCCTCTCTCTCTTTCTCTGTCTCTCTCTCTGTTCCTCTCTCTCTGTTCCTCTCTCTCTGTTCCTCTCTCTCTGTTCCTCTCTCTCTGTTCCTCTGTCTCTCTTCCTCTGTCTCTCTTCCTCTGTCCCTCTCTCTGTTCCTCTGTCTCTCTTCCTCTCTACCTCCTCCCTCCTCTGTTCCTCTCTCTCTGTTCCTCTCTACCTCCTCTCTCTCTGTTCCTCTGTCTCTCTTTCTCTTCCTCTCTCTCTTCCTCTCTCTCTGTTCCTCTCTCTCTCTCTCTGTTCCTCTCTCTCTGTTCCTCTCTCTCTGTTCCTCTGTCTCTCTCTTCCTCTCTACCTCCTCCCTCCTCTGTTCCTCTCTGCCTCCTCTCCTCCTCTCCATCCTTTTCTCCCCCATTTTTCATCTATCTCTCTTTCTGTCTCTCTCCCTCCTCCGCTCCATCTTTCGCTCTCCCATATCTCTCTCCTATGTTTCTCTCTCTCCCTCCTCTTCCTCCCACAGAATAACATGGGGGCGTTCTTCAACGACCCGTTCATGGACCCACAGTTCTCCAGTCGCCAGGCCAAGGCTCTGTCCTACCAGGTAAACCACCGGGGAGAAGGCTCTAGAGAAGGATCCTCAGGAAAGGACTTCATTCCTTCATTTACAGTTAGTATCTGAAGTTTATTTTATTTCAATGTTGGGTTTAGGCCTGCCAAAGTGACTTAAAGGGATAGTTGACTCAAAAATGGCACAAATCGCATCAGCACAGTTTTTGCTCTGTTCTGAAAGTGCTCCTTCTTGAAAACTTGACTGCTGACAAGCACAACATTTTGGGATTGTATTAACAGTGGACTAATGAGCAAAATACTAAATGATTGTTTGAGTGAACTAATTTCTTAATTGATGGGTATAAGTTTTAAGGCGTGTAATTGTGGCGACCAGATATTTGTAGTTCTATGAAATATCGTGTTGTGGAGTAGTGAACCAAGTCACCTCAAGAGTATGCATGTTTGTATTGGTTGGTCATTGTTTGGTCATTTGGAATGGTTGTTGATCATTGCTTGGTCATTTGTGATGGTTGTTTTTCATTGGTTGGTCATCTGTAATAGTTGTGTTTGACCTTTGTCCCCCCACCCCATCACCACTCTCTCTTTTCTCTCTCTCTCCATTCCCCTCCCACCTCTATCTCTTCCTGCCTCCTCTTCAGTTGGACCAGTTCAGCATGTTGGAGAGTGCCATGAGCCAAATTGCAGGGGGTTCGTGTTTCGACCCCTCCTCGCCCTCCTCCTCACCCCTATACTGCTCGCAGGCCGCCCTCATGGGCCTGGGCGGGAGTCACGGCAACCTGCAGGACCAGCTGCAGCAGATGAGACCCAACAACTACTACAACTGCAGTGGAGGGGTGCCCAACATCATACTGACTGGTAGGTGGAGGGGTGCCCAACATCATACTGACTGGTAGGTGGAGGGGTGCCCAACATCATACTGACTGGTAGGTGGAGGGGTGCCCAACATCATACTGACTGGTAGGTGGAGGGGTGCCCAACATCATACTGACTGGTAGGTGGAGGGGTGTCCAACATCATACTGACTGGTAGGTGGAGGGGTGCCCAACATCATACTGACTGGTAGGTGGAGGGGTGTCCAACATCATACTGACTGGTAGGTGGAGGGGTGTCCAACATCATACTGACTGGTAGGTGGAGGGGTGCCCAACATCATACTGACTGGTAGGTGGAGGGGTGCCCAACATCATACTGACTGGTAGGTGGAGGGGTGCCCAACATCATACTGACTGGTAGGTGGAGGGGTGCCCAACATCATACTGACTGGTAGGTGGAGGGGTGCCCAACATCATACTGACTGGTAGGTGGAGGGGTGCCCAACATCATACTGACTGGTAGGTGGAGGGGTGTCCAACATCATACTGACTGGTAGGTGGAGGGGTGTCCAACATCATACTGACTGGTAGGTGGAGGGGTGCCCAACATCATACTGACTGGTAGGTGGAGGGGTGCCCAACATCATACTGACTGGTAGGTGGAGGGGTGCCCAACATCATACTGACTGGTAGGTGGAGGGGTGCCCAACATCATACTGACTGGTAGGTGGAGGGGTGCCCAACATCATACTGACTGGTAGGTGGAGGGGTGTCCAACATCATACTGACTGGTAGGTGGAGGGGTGTCCCAACATCATACTGACTGGTAGGTGGAGGGGTGCCCAACATCATACTGACTGGTAGGTGGAGGGGTGCCCAACATCATACTGACTGGTAGGTGGAGGGGTGCCCAACATCATACTGACTGGTAGGTGGAGGGGTGTCCAACATCATACTGACTGGTAGGTGGAGGGGTGTCCAACATCATACTGACTGGTAGGTGGAGGGGTGTCCAACATCATACTGACTGGTAGGGGGAGGGGTGTCCAACATCATACTGACTGGTAGGTGTCTGTCCTCCCTTTTTCTCCCTCTCTCCATCCCTCCATAGATGACTCCAACCCCAGTCATTCCAAGGACATCAGCAGTGCCATGTCGGCCGGCAACATGGCTGAGTGTTTCGACTCGGAGGTGGGCTTCCCACTGGAGGACGAGCTGCGCATCGAGCCTTTGAGCCTGGATGGTCTGAACATGCTCAGTGATCCCGACATGGTGCTCTCTGACCCCTCTGTGGAGGACAGTTTCCGTAGCGACAGACTGTAAACGGGCACGCACACGTACACACGCGGACTGTATAGGCCAGGGACCGTGGGTTAAACCTGGTTAAACTTGAATGAGCCCCACCTCCTTCACACACACACGTACATATGCCTCACTCACACACTGGCATGCACACACTCATGGCATGCATCTCCAGCAGCATGCGTATGCTATGTTTTAAGTAATTTACACACACACACTATTTCAGAGGAATAGACTTGTATACAGTCACTGTTTACATGGGCTTCACATGTAAATGCAACACACACGCTCATACCTACGTTGTGCATAGTCATTTGGAACGGATGGACTGATGTACCATTGATTGATATCCTTTTTTTCACCCACATTACATCAGCACTGAGCATTACTATAACTTTACTATAACGTTCCTATAGTGTTCCTCCACCTATATATATTAGCTGTGCAGTGTCTAGTCCTTCAGCTCAAAGACCGCTGGCCCCCCCACCAGCCTTCCTCTGCCCAACTGCTGCCACAGACTCACACCAACACACACACAGCCATCTGACTCTGCCACAGCCAAGCAGCTCCTATCTGTCTGCCTGAGGGCCCTTACTGACTGCCACAGACTGAGAGGGCAGCAGATGTCTTCAACAGAGAGGGTGGCTGCAGGACAATCCGTACTCATTGACAGTGCTTAGTGCTCGGATCCTGATCCTTCATTGGTTGTCCTCCTCACTGCCACATTTACTCCAGAAGTTTTGGACCAGAGCTGGTCAAAGTCAGAGCAAGACAATTGGATAATGTTCCAGAGGAAAAGGAACTGTTGTTCAAGAACAGGAGTTTTGCTCTGGAACCTTTTGGAGCCAATGTTCTAGAACAGGACATGTATTCTGGAGCAAGTGGAGCACATGTTCTAGAACACAATATGTATTCTACAACATGTTTTTCTAGGTTCTAGAACAGGACACAGGCTCCACCTGTTCCAGAATGTGTTCTAGAACAGGACAGATATTCTAGATTCTAGAAGATGTTCTTTCATGTTCTAGAACAGAACACATTCTCAAGCAGGAGCAGCTCACGTTCTAGAACATGGGGATGCTGTTTCTTAGAACAGCAGCTGGTGTTCTTGGACCCTGAGAGTGTCTGCTCGGGGGTTCCGTCTGTCTCCAGTTCACACCGCTCCGCTCAAACAGCACTGCAGACATGGCAACACCCATCACCAAGACACATTGGTTACACAACGCCATAGAAACACCCTCGCCAGGGCAACCCAAGCCATGGTAACTGCCCCATCGCCATGCTGAGCAGACCGGCAGAGTTTACTGACTGAGGAATTTGGACCTGGTGTTTGAGGCAGAGCCAGCACTGGTATCGTTCTACTACTATGCTAATACCTTGTTAGCACTGTGCTGATATGGTTCTAGTACAATGACACCAGTACATCCCCTGACAGCCATGTTCCCCTCTTTGTGATGATCAGGTGAAGGCCAGTTCTGGCCCGGCCCAATGACAGCCCTCTACGTGGCCGTACACCCCAACTAACAATCATGGTAGAAATGAAGAGGGATCGATCTACAGTGCTATGAAAAATAATTTGCCCCCTTTCTAATTTTCTCTACTTTTGCATATTTGTGATACTGAATGTTATCAGATCTTCAACCAAAACCTAATATTAGATAAAGGGAACATAAGTGAACAAATAACACAGCAATTACATATTTATTTCATGAACAAAGTTATGCAACACCCAATTCCCCTGTGTGAAAAAGTAATTGCCCCCTTACACTCAATAACTGGTTGTGCCACCTTTAGCTGCAATGACTCCAGCCAAATGCTTCCAGGAGAATGTCAGACCATCCGTCTGTGAGCTGAAGCTGAAGCGCAGCTGGGTCATGCAGCAAGACAATGATCCAAAACACACAATCAAGTCTACATGAAAATTGCTAAAAAGCAACAAATTGGAAGTTTTGGAATGGCCTAGTCAAAGTCCAGACCTAATCCCAATTGAGATGTTGTGGCAGGACTTGAAACGAGCAGTTCATGCTTGAAAACCCACACGTCACTGAGTTAAAGCAGTTCTGCATGGAAGAGTGGGCCAAAATTCCTCCACAGCGACGTGAGAGACTGATCAACAACTACAGGAAGCATTTGGCTGGAGTCATTGCAGCTAAAGGTGGCACAACCAATTATTGAGTATAAGGGGGCAATTACTTTTTCACACAGGGGAATTGGGTGTTGCATAACTTTGTTCATGAAATAAATATGTAATTGTTGTGTTATTTGTTCACTTATGTTCCCTTTATCTAATATTAGGTTTTGGTTGAAGATCTGATAACATTCAGTATCACAAATATGCAAAAGTAGAGAACATTAGAAAGGGGGAAATTATTTTTCACAGCACTGTATCTATTGTTCTGCGTAGAGCATTATTTTCAATGTCTTTGCTATATACAGTCCTAGTATATTTTTCTGTCAGAAGTTGTTTGCCACATATATAATATGCCTCTCTTTAAGTGCAGTCTGACTTGAATGTATTTTTCAAACAAGAGACAAAAAGGGCAAGCTGTTTACAGGATAAGATTTTACTATGTCAAATTATACTTAATATGAGTATAAGTTTGAATTTCTGACATTTTGGTATAATTGTAAAAGAAAAATAAGATAAATCGTGTTTATATATATATATATTCATGTCACAATGACACAATCAGAGTGGATGCAACTCCCCCGCCACCGTCTTTTGGACGCAAATGGACAGAACCGCAGGCCAACTGTGGTTTCTCCCTGCCTCTGGATACGGATATGCAGAACTCTCACACCACATAGGGGTCTCTGAGAGGGCTGGGACAACCTAGACCATTAAAGAGGAAGTTTATTTTTAACTTGTTTATCTACTACTATATATCTATATCCATTAATACTCTTTATTACATGTTTTGTACTGACTTGTAATGCAGCTCGTGTTGAAGTATTTGTACGTTATGAACCTTGGGACACCGTAGGGAGGCTACAGCCAGTGGTTTACTGTGGATGGTTTACTTCCTCCAAAGTCTGTTCTGATTGACTTACGTACAGTAGCGCTCCCATGAACCACTCGTCGCTACATCAACGACCCCAAAGATGGTTGAAAGTTTAAAGGTCAAAATTATGTAACGATTGACAGCAGCCTGTGACAGTAACACTGTGGACATGGAACACATTTAACATTGCCTTGTGTAACATTTTTGCACTGAGCTTTTCCCATTCTATAGATTTAAATGTATGAGAGTGATATTTTTATTGCTACATTTTATCTATTTTTATGTGACAGAAAACCCAAAGATCATGTTTAAAGGTGTACTTGCTGAAGCCATAGCGTAGAAATGCAGATACAACTTCAGGTGGTAGATTGTTTCATTTGCACAGAAAGATAACGTGTTGTTTCAAAGAGATTAAACATGACTATTGAACACAAGTCATGCTAACCCTTTTCTAAGAGATTTCCAATTCGTTGAATGACAGAACTAGCGTTGAAGCTATAGTCTCATGTTCTGCCAATGGCCTTTTTTCTTTTGTAGTATGCATGCGTATTCACTTTGAAAGTGAATGACAATTATCGCAGTATCATCACGGCCCATATATATTCATACAGCGTCTCAGAGTAGGAGGAATGACTTAGGATCAATTTTGCCTTTTAGATCATAATGGATGAGATTACATAGACAGGGAGGACCCACCACTAGCTCTGTCTAGTTAGTCCTCTCTCTCACCAGCTATGCATGTGTGTTTTATGGCACGGTCGAATGAGGCGAGAAATCAATGCAACCTGTTGAACAGGTAAACACGTTAATATTATGCAAATGTGTTGTGGCAACGTACATTTTTATACAATATAGATTGTGATTCCCTTTCACAAGATTTTGTACTGTCTTTGTAGTACTGAGCAAGAGCAATGTTACATGTGTGCAATGTCCACAGCCAATACATAAGGGAGGGAGGAGCTATAGCTCCTGTGCTTTTTGATTGACAAATAAGAGGAAGGGATTGGTCGTATCTCTGTATGGGCATTTCCCAAACAGGCCCAACTACAGACATTTGATTTCAGTCATCTTGCAGTTGTTTTCTCGCCATCCAGACAACTGTTTTGTAGTTGGTACAGTAACTGCAGCGTTGTATTTTAAATTGTGTTTTATAGTTGCTGTCGGAGAGTAGTTGCAACTGTCTGCGCAAAATTGGAGCATGGTGTGTGTGTGTGTGTGTGTGTACGCTGCAATCCGTTTGTGTGAGTAATGGCGTGCTTCTGTTGCTTTGGGCACTGACGTCCTTTCTGCTTTCTGGTCTCTCTGTCTCTCATTATGAAATGTTTAAAGAACTTAAACCATGACATAGTCAGTGGTTCTGTTGGGGATTTGGCTTTACCAGATTGGTTATATAACTGACAGTTTTCTGTTCAATTTCCACTATAGTACTTTGTACATCTCCTTTCTATCTGAAGGTGAGTGGTTCAGTGTAACCAGTAGTCTCGGGTGGGATGGGATCTATTCTGATGGGTCGTATTCCTTAGGCACGGAACAGAACAAAACAGACTAAAACAACGAGGGCCCACCTGGATTTGTCAATAATTAATTTCTGTTTTCTGTTGTAAAACGTTTTGTAGTGTGTTCTGTTGTATGCTCTAATGAACACGCCACCGTTTGATCATCTTGAGTCTAGCAGTGGTCACCCACCCTCGTCCTGGAGGGCTACTACAATGTGACCAGGCTTTTGTTCCAGCCCAGCACTAAGAACCTGTTTCAGCGAATTAACTCAAGAACTCAATCTGTTGAATTGGGTAGTTGTTTTATCTCAGCTCTTTAACAATTGATTCAATATCTCAATTATAAGTTAAGTTGAATCATGGCCGTTCTGCGTACATCTGTAGCAAAAATACGCAAATGTGTGCAGCGACGCAATTTACTCCACTTAACACTGTAGTTTAAATTAAGCTTTAGTGATTGGCTGGAGCAAAAGCCTGCAAACCGACCAAGGTTGAAACCAACTGTAGCTCTCGACCAGGGTTGACCAGGCAACCCCCCCTATATTGTCCTGGCTTTTTTGTCTAGAGACAGGAAGTGGCTGACCCCAGTCCTCCTTCCACTTCCTGTGGGAAGTCTTTTATCTACTCTACTGCCTTACTTCTCTGAACTTTAACCTCTGGTGTCCCTCTTCGAACTTTGACTTCTATTTCTGTACTTCTACTGTGACGTTCTCCCAAGCCCCCTCCCATCCCCCCTCCACACTTATTTTCGCTATATCACTATATTTCTCATTTCTTTTTTGTTATTCCAGTCTTTTATGATCCTGTTAGAGCTAATATTGTTGATGTTATCGTTATTCATTTCTGTTGAAGGATTTCAGAATCTCTCTCCTTTGTTTTTGTTCGGCATCTTACAATTTTTTTTGGTTACCTTTTTAAAAAATATGTACAGTTCTATTATTTAAAGAATGTTTGTCCACTAGTGTTACTACTTTTTTTTGTAATATGTCATTTGAAATCTTTTTTTTTTTTTTTTTTTTTTGATATAACATTTTACTACTCCACAAGTCTTTTTTTGGTTTGTGACGTATGTTTTAGTGCTTACCTTTTGATTTAATATAAACAATAAAACCTTATACTGTGTATCAAATTATGGTCCTGGTTTCATTTTGTTTCTGGTAGAAAGACTGCAGGTACAGATCTATGGTCATCTTACGGTTGTGTAGATCCAGCTATATGCCTCAATTAATGGAAAAGATTAGCGTTGCAAATCTTGAAATTACAGTACATGGTGCTTGTCTTTTCCATTAATTTTTAATTGTGGCATAGCTGGATCTACAAAACAGAATGCCTGGGATGTGCACTTATCTCAAGAGAGGACCACTTTTGAGGTATTGTATGAAAACATCTGACAAACTTTCATTTCGGAGTGTAATATCACTTTAAAGGTAAAAATCCACTCAAACTAAATGTTGGTATTTTTTTCATTAGTCCACTTACTACAGTCCCAAAATGTTTTGCATGTCAGCAGTCAAGTTTTCAAGATATTGGACTGTCAAGAAGCAAAGTGTCACCGGCCACATCATGATAATGCAAAATGCATCTTAGATTAGTGTCAAGAGGCAACTTTATCCATAAAATGTAATTTTAGGACTTTATCCCACTCATCAGGTCTTGGCAGCCCTTGGTTGCAATACCTGGAGAGGTAGTTCAAACACAGAGGTAGATGTGATGGCCCTGTGAACGTGCTACTGTCCGGACACTAGCAGAACGAATGTCGGGGTTTTGGCTGGAGATTTAGGTGCCCATCTAGTACAGGGTTTCCCGAACTCAGTCCTGGGGCCTCCCATCGGTGTACGTTTTGGTTTTTGCCCTAGCACTACACAGCTGACTCAAACAATCAACTCATCAAGCTATTTGAATCAGCTGTCTAGTGCTAGGGCAAAAACCAAAACGTGCATGCCTGGGAGGTCCCAGGACCGAATTTGGTATAGTAGATTATAATGGATGGACCAGAGAGAAAAGAGAGCGACCGGTCTGTCCCACAGAGGTAGAAAGAGGGCTCTGGATGGGTAGAACCTGTTTTAGCATGGACATTGCCATTAAGGGCTTCCAGCTTTTTAAAGTAGTAAACTGGCTTGGACATTCTATGGTTTAAGGAAGGATCACATAATTCCATCCAGGTCATCGGGGGAATTATGTGACCCTTTCTTAATCCATAGGAATCCGGTTGACTACTTCAAAATGGGGAAAGTTCTAAAACAGGCTTTGGGGAACTAGAGCTGGATCAGCCAATAATAATAATAATAAATAATAATAATATGCCATTTAGCAGACGCTTTTATCCAAAGCGACTTACAGTCATGCGTGCAATACATTTCTGACTTCGGTCACTAGGTGGAGGGAGTGCTTTATAACTTGCGAAGTGATAGAAGCGCTAGCTGCTGGGTAGCCACTCCAAAGATTCTCCCCAGGTCTGTTTATCACACAAAGACATACATGGGTAAATCAAGTGACGGTTTTGTGGACAGAAGTACTATACACATACACTAACATGCTTCTCCATCAGTTCTAGCCGTCTGAAAGAGCTTCTGTCTGTTAGTGAAGAAGTGCGTGGTCTGTTGAGAGAAGCTGGCGCTCCATCCATTTGCAGTAGTGCGCACCCACATAATGAAATGGAACAGTATTATATTGTATCTATGTGCATACCTTGATTACAGGTAAACCCGACGCAGAGGAACACATGTCCAGGTTGGCTTGTTATTACTTGTTGGATGCAGTGTGGATAATGGATGTGAAAAAACAGCTAGGCCAACCCTGTCATTATATGTTAAGATTAAAGAGGTGGGATGTAATACAGTACAGAGAGATGTACACACAAACACACACACTTCTCATAAAACCACAAAGGGAGAAAATCGGGCAACAAGCTGTGTAATTTTAGCACACTTTCTTTCAACACCTCATACTTACCTATACAGTAGTATCATACAGTACCCTCTTATTTAGTGAGACTGTATTTGATGATAATGTACACTTTCATGGTGTCACTGACCTCGGAACTGGTACTGGTATTAAAGTAAGCTATTTTTGTGTTTTTTAATGTTCCCAGTCTTCTGAACTGGATCAGTCGAAGTGATTCTTCCCGTATCTCCTAAGTGATTATTCTCCTCGTATCTCCTAAGTGATTATTCTCCTCGTATCTCCTAAGTGATTCTTCTCCTCGTATCTCCTAAGTGATTCTTCCCGTATCTCCTAAGTGATTATTCTCCTCGTATCTCCTAAGTGATTCTTCTCCTCGTATCTCCTAAGTGATTCTTCTCCTCGTATCTCCTAAGTGATTCTTCTCCTCGTATCTCCTAAGTGATTCTTCTCCTCGTATCTCCTACGTGATTCTTCCCGTATCTCCTAAGTGATTCTTCCTGTATCTCCTAAGTGATTCTTCTCGTATCTCCTAAGTGATTCTTGCTTCTCTCCAAACCCCTCCAGTAGTTTTCCCCTTTTAAGGAAGAGGTGATGGCAACAATACACTGGTTTGTTTGTGTGTTTGTTAGGACTCAAATGCAAGTCAGATGGTGGGGATCATTACCTCTTCCAACTTGGAGAGAAAGTGGATTGTTGGCTCAGGGCCCGTATTCATAAAGCATCTCAGAGTAGGAGTGCTGACCAAGGATCAGATCCCCCCTCCCCCGTCCATGTAATCTTATCCATTATGATCAAAGGGGTAAACTGATCCTAGATCAGCACTCCTACAGTGAGGGAAAAAAGTATTTGATCCCCTGCTGATTTTGTATGTTTGCCACTGACAAAGAAATGATCAGTCTATAAGTTTAATGGTAGATTTATTTGAACAGTGAGAGACAGAATAACAACAACAAAATCCATAAAAACGCATGTAAAAAATGTTATGAATTGATTTGCATTTTAATGAGGGAAATAAGTATTTGACCCCCTCTCAATCAGAAAGATTTCTGGCTCCCAGGTGTCTTTTATACAGGTAACGAGCTGAGATTAGGAGCACACTCTTAAAGGGAGTGCTCCTAATCTCAGCTTGTTACCTGTATAAAAGACACCTGTCCACAGAAGCAATCAATCAATCAGATTCCAAACTCTCCACCATGGCCAAGACCAAAGAGCTCTCCAAGGATGTCAGGGACAAGATTGTAATACACAAGGCGGGAATGGGCTACAAGACCATCGCCAAGCAGCTTGGTGAGAAGGTGACAACAGTTGGTGCGATTATTCGCAAATGGAAGGAAACACAAAATAACTGTCAATCTCCCTCGGCCTGGGGCTCCATGCAAGATCTCACCTCGTGGAGTTGCAATGATCATGAGAACGGTGAGGAATTAGCCCAGAACTACACGGGAGGATCTTGTCAATGATCTCAAGGCAGCTGGGACCATAGTCACCAAGAAAACAATTGGTAACACACTACGCCGTGAACAACTGAAATCCTGCAGCACCCGCAAGGTCCCCCTGCTCAAGAAAGCACATATACAGGGCCGTCTGAAGTTTGCCAATGAACATCTGAATGATTCAGAGGAGAACTGGGTGAAAGTGTTGTGTTCAGATGAGACCAAAATGGAGCTCTTTGGCATCAACTCATCTCGCTGTGTTTGGAGGAGGAGGAATGCTGCCTATGATCCCAAGAACACCATCCCCACTGTCAAACATGGAGGTGGAAACATTATGCTTTGGGGGTGTTTTTCTGCTAAGGGGACAGGACAACTTCACCGCATCAAAGGGACGATGGACGGGGCCATGTACCATCAAATCTTGGGTGAGAACCTCCTTCCCTCAGCCAGGGCATTGAAAATGGGTCGTGGATGGGTATTCCAGCATGACAATGACCCAAAACACACGGCCAAGGCAACAAAGGAGTGGCTCAAGAAGAAGAACATTAAGGCCCATTAAGGTCCTGGAGGGAGCTAAAGGTTCGAGTTGCCAAACGTCAGCCTCGAAACCTTAATGACTTGGAGAAGATCTGCAAAGAGGAGTGGGACAAAATCCCTCCTGAGATGTGTGCAAACCTGGTGGCCAACTACAAGAAATCTGACCTCTGTGATTGCCAACAAGGGTTTTTCCACCAAGTACTAAGTCATGTTTTGCAGAGGGGTCAAATACTTATTTCCCTCATTAAAATGCAAATCAATTTATAACATTTTTGACATGCGTTTTTCTGGATTTTGTTGTTGTTATTCTGTCTCTCACTGTTCAAATAAGCCTACCATTAAAATTATAGACTGATAATTTCTTTGTCAGTGGGCAAATGAACAAAATCAGCAGGGGATCAAATACTTTTTTCCCTCACTGTATGAATACGGGCCCAGTACTGGATTGAGAACCCTTAACAACCAGATCTTCAGTTCCAACTTCCACTCATCTGTCTTGTCAGGATTGAAAGGGGTGCTCGAGTACCTCACGTTGCACTCCTTTGGTTATCACGACCTATCCCTTCCGCTATCTTTCTCTGTTTTTGTTTCTCTCACTCTCTTTCCCTCCCTCCCCCATATCTCTCTCACACACTTCTTCCATCACTCTCCTCCCCCCTATTCTCTCTCTCTCTCTCCTGTCTTCCCTTCCTCCTCCCCCCATATCTCCCTCCCCTCCCCCTTCTTCCCTAACTCTCCCTCCTGTCTTCCCTTCCTCCTCCCCCCATATCTCCCTCCCCTCCCCCTTCTTCCCTAACTCTCCCTCCTGTCTTCCCTCTCTATTTTCTCCCTCCTTGTCATTCCATTAAAGATGAAAGCCGTTATTTGCAGGAGTGTTTGACAGCTCTGTCCTTCTTTGAGCCCATGCAGCATTAGTGTCCACTCAGGCCTTTCCCTGAAATCCTTGAAAGTCTCCATGGGTCGTTAATGTGTGCTAGGGCTCTGATCAGACCTGGGTTTAAATATTATTTGAAATCATATCAAATACTTTAGCCAAGCTTGATTGCGCTTGCCTGGCAGGCTAAATCCAACGCAAAAAATCTTTGAAAGATTTCAAATAGTATTTGAACCCAGGTGTGGCTCTGATGGCTCTCTGATGGCTGCTATAGGACTCAATGGGTGATTACCCATCCAACACACAGGCCAAACCACGCATGATGACACAGAGAGAAGGAGAGAGGGGAGGAAGGAAGGGGATAAGGAGAGATCTGGAGTGTGATGTTGGACAGATAATTACGACGAAGGGGACATTTACTGGACTGTAGGGGGCATGGACAGTGACTACACACACACACATGAACCACAGTGCTGAGATGATGGGCAGTGTAACGACCAGCCAGAGAAAGAGAACAGGAGAGTACAGGCCGCAGTAGTCAAGACCAAGATCAGGGCCCAGGCAGCCTCTGATGACGAGTGTGTACAGGCCAGCTGGTGGGAACTTGGAGCCGGAGGAGTAAATTACCTTTTTGTTATTTTTACAAGCTCAATTAAATCATTTTGAGTACAGGGAGCTGACTGTGGTGAGACCATGTCCTGATCTGCAGCAGCACAACCCTGAACTGTGGTTCAGTTTGTCAACAAGGGGAATGAGATTTCAGCCTCTGTTTGTATTTCTTGGCCAGATTTTCACTTAGAAGTTGGAACCGATTATGTGTCTCAATGGGACTTCCTGCTTTGAAATAGGTGAAATAAATGCATGTTTTGTTGTTTTGATGCGCTACAAGACCTTTGGTTGAAGGAAAGCCTTGAAGTCATTGTGGAGTAGATCTAAAGGCCTCCTCAACTGTCTCTCTACATCTCTCTCTCTACATCTCTATTTCTCTACATCTCTCTCTCTCTACATCTCTCTATCTCTATCTCATTGCCAAAGCAAGTGAAATAGATAATAAACCAAAGTGAAATAAACAATATAAAATTAACAGTAAACATTACAATCACAAAAGTTCCAAAAGAATAGAGACATTTCTCTCTCTCTACATCTCTCTCTAAATCTCTCTCTCTACATCTCTCTCTCTTTTCTTTTTTTTTGTCATTTAGCAGACGCTCTTATCCAGAGCGACTTACATCAGCAATTAGGGTTAAGTGCCTTGCTTAAGGGCACATCGACAGATTTTTCACCTAGTCGGCTCGGGGATTAGAACCAGCGACCTTTCGGTTACTGGCACAACGCTCTTACCCACTAAGCTACCTGCCGCCCACTCTCTCTTTCTCTACATCTCCCTCTCTCTCTGCATCTCTCTCTCTCTCTACATCTCTCTCTCTACATCTCTCTCTACATATATCTATCTCTTCATCTCTCTCTCTACGTATCTCTCTACATCTATCTCTATATATCGCTATCTATCTCTACATCTCTCTCTACATCTCTCTCTCTATCTCCACATCTCTCTCTACATCTCTCTCTACATCTCTCTCTCTATCTCTACATCTCTCTCTACATCTCTCTCGCTCTACATATCCCTCTCTACATCTCTCTCTCTCTACATCTCTATCTCTACATCTCTCCCTACCTCTCTCTCTACATCTCTCTCTCTCTCTACATCTCTCTCTCTATCTCTACATCTCTCTCTCTCTACATCTCTCTCTCTACATCTCTCTCTCTATCTCTACATCTCTCTCTCTCTACATCTCTCTCTCTACATCTCTCTCTCTAAATATGTCTCTACATCTCTCTCTCTGTCTCTCTCTCTCTCTCTCTCTTAATCTCTGCATTTCAGTCCTCGACTTGTTGTTTTGATGCGCTACAAGACCTTTGGTTGAAGGAAAGCCTTGAAGTCATTGTGGAGTAGATCTAAAGGCCTCCTCAACTCTCTCTACATCTCTCTCTCTCTACATCTCCCTCTCTCTACATCTCCCTCTCTCTACATCTCCCTCTCTATCTACATCTCTCTCTCTCTCTACATCTCCCTCTCTCTACATCTCTCTCTCTCTCTCTACATCTCCCTCTCTCTACATCTCTCTCTCTCTCTCTCTACATCTCTCTCTTTCTCTCTCTACATCTCTCTCTCTCTCGCTACATCTCTCGCTCTACATCACTCTCTCTCTACAGCTCTCTCTCTCTACATCTCTCTCTCTACATATCTCTATCTCTCTCTATCTCTACATCTCTCTCTTTCTCTCTCTACATCTCTCTCTCTCTACATCTCTCTCGCAACATCTCTCTCTCTCGCTCTACACCACTCTCTCTCTACAACTCTCTCTCTACAGCTCTCTCTCTACATCACTCTCTATATATATCTCTATCTCTCTCTATCTCTACATCTCTCTCTATATATATATCTCTCTATCTCTACATCTCTCTCTCTACATCTCTCTCTACATCTCCCTCTATCTCTACATCTCTCTATCTCTACATCCCTCTCTATCTCTACATCTCCCTCTCTCTCTCTACATCTCTCTCTACATCTCTCTCTCTCTACATCTCTCTCTCTCTATCTCTACATCCCTCTCTCTCTCTACATCGCTCTCTCTACATCTATCTCTCTATATATCTTTATCTCTCTCTCTCTACATCTCTCTATACCTCTCTCTATACATCTCTATCTCTCTCTATCTCTTCATCGCTCTTTCTCTCTACATCACTCTCTCTCTATCTCTACATCTCTATCTCTACATCTCTCTCTATATATATACAGTGAGGGAAAAAAGTATTTGATCCCCTGCTGATTTTGTATGTTTGCCCACTGACAAAGAAATGATCAGTCTCTAACTTTAATGGTAGGTTTATTTGAACAGTGAGAGACAGAATAACAACAACAAAATCCAGAAAAACGCATGTCAGAAATGTTATACATTGATTTGCATTTTAATGAGGGAAATAAGTATTTGACCCCTCTGCAAAACATGACTTAGTACTTGGAGGCAAAACCCTTGTTGGCAATCACAGAGGTCAGACGTTTCTTGTAGTTGGCCACCAGGTTTGCACACATCTCAGGAGGGATTTTGTCCCACTCCTCTTTGCAGATCTTCTCCAAGTCATTAAGGTTTCGAGGCTGACGTTTGGCAACTCGAACCTTCAGCTCCCTCCACAGATTGTCTATGGGATTAAGGTCTGGAGACTGGCTAGGCCACTCCAGGACCTTAATGTGCTTCTTCTTGAGCCACTCCTTTGTTGCCTTGGCCGTGTGTTTTGGGTCATTGTCATGCTGGAATACCCATCCACGACCCATTTTCAATGCCCTGGCTGAGGGAAGGAGGTTCTCACCCAAGATTTGACGGTACATGGCCCCGTCCATCGTCCCTTTGATGCAGTGAAGTTGTCCTGTCCCCTTAGCAGAAAAACACCCCCAAAGCATAATGTTTCCACCTCCACGTTTGACGGTGGGGATGGTGTTCTTGGGGTCATAGGCAGCATTCCTCCTCCTCCAAACATGGTGAGTTGAGTAGATGCCAAAGAGCTCCATTTTGGTCTCATCTGAACACAACACTTTCACCCAGTTCTCCTCTGAATCATTCAGATGTTCATTGGCAAACTTCAGACGGGCATGTATATGTGCTTTCTTGAGCAGGGGGACCTTGCGGGCGCTGCAGGATTTCAGTCCTTCACGGCGTATTGTGTTACCAATTGTTTTCTTGGTGACTATGGTCCCAGCTGCCCTGAGATCATTGACAAGATCCTCCCGTGCAGTTCTGGGCTGATTCCTCACCGTTCTCATGATCATTGCAACTCCACGAGGTGAGATCTTGCATGGAGCCCCAGGCCGAGGGAGATTGACAGTTATTTTGTGTTTCTTCCATTTGCGAATAATCGCACCAACTGTTGTTACCTTCTCACCAAGCTGCTTGGCGATGGTCTTGTAGCCCATTCCAGCCTTGTGTAGGTCTACAATCTTGTCCCTGACATCCTTGGAGAGCTCTTTGGTCTTGGCCATGGTGGAGAGTTTGGAATCTGATTGATTGATTGCTTCTGTGGACAGGTGTCTTTTATACAGGTAACAAGCTGAGATTAGGAGCACTCCCTTTAAGAGTGTGCTCCTAATTTCAGCTCGTTACCTGTATAAAAGACACCTGGGAGCCAGAAATCTTTCTGATTGAGAGGGGGTCAAATACTTATTTTCCTCATTAAAATGCAAATCAATGTATACAATTTTTGACATGCGTTTTTCTGGATTTTGTTGTTGTTATTCTGTCTCTCACTGTTCAAATTAACCTACCATTAAAATTATAGACTGATCATTTCTTTGTCAGTGGGCAAACGTACAAAATCAGCAGGGGATCAAATACTTTTTTCCCTCACTGTATATGTCTCTATTCCTTTGGAACTTTTGTGATTGTTTATTTCACTTTGGATTATTATCTCCCTGATATGATCTCTCTTTTCCATTTCCCCCCAGGTGTTTCTATGCTTGTTAACTGACTGTGAACCTCTGGCCAATGGACAATGGGGGGCTTAGCTCTGGGCTAATTTGATTAGAGTCTGTGGAGAGCTTCCCAGGCCTACGGTTGCGACTGTTGTTAACACCGTCCACCTCTATAAAATAAAGTTATATTCTATTCTATCCAGTCTTCACTCTTCCATGGTACTTTAAGTGTCCTTCTGCTACCTGACGCTCCAACTTTCTTACCTTTTCAGTCGTAAACAATTGCGTTCCCAACCCCCTGTCTGTCTGTCTGTCTGTCTGTCTCTCTGTCTGTCTCTCTGTCTCTCTGTCTGTCTGTCTGTCTGTCTGTCTGTCTGTCTGTCTGTCTGTCTGTCTGTCTGTCTGTCTGTCTGTCTGTCTGTCTGTCTGTCTGTCTGTCTGTCTGTCTGTCTGTCTGTCTGTGTGCTGTTGTGTGTGTGTGTGTGTGTGTGTCTGTCTGTGTGTGTTGTTTCCCACATGTTTTCTTGGTGTTTATGTGTCCTGTTGTCCCTGTGCTGTTTGTCAGGCAGCTGTACAGGGAGACCACAGAGAACATACCACATTACACAGGCCAGTGTAAAAACGGAGTGAAACAGGGAGGGATTCCCTTGACTTGTCTAATAGGAAATGTTATTTTGTTTTCTGTTGCAAAACTTTTTTTTAAATGTATTTTGCGTGCCCTATTGAACATGGCCTTGATATTTACTCTGGCTTTATGTGGTTCTAGTCTAACTGGTTAAAAAACAAACTATTCAGGGGTGGCTGAAATGTTGTGCGTGCGTATCTCTACATCTATGCCTTTCTACCTGAACTCTGCTTGGCTTTGATCATATCTGTTTATCTGACCTGCTGTGTCAGCTCTGTTATAAACATAGCAGAACTGCAGTAAGACCTGGGTTGTGTTCATAAGGCACCAAATGGACGAAAACACACCTAAACATGGAGTGACAAGCTGGATTTGTCCAACAAGAAACACTCATTTTCGTTTTGCTACGGTGTGCCCTACTGAACACTACCTTGGATATTACTGTGATTCGTTCTCCTCTCTACATCAGGCTTTAAACTGAGTAACAGGATTTAGGGTTAGTGTTCGGAAAAGAAAGTAAAGATATCCACCACTAATTGACTATGGGGTGTGTGGTGGCCCAGCAGTTTTGTTTGAAGTTGACACTTTGTCTTGGCTGTTAGTGTATATGACTTCCTGTAGGCTGATACACACACACACACATATATATATATACACACACACATACGCATGCATCACAGAAGTGCTTCTGTGAACTATGCCCACGTGATGAGCAACCTTGCCTGGGACCTGTAGACTTGTGTTAGCTCCCAGAGCTAATGCCTTTAATTAATTGGGCTAACACAGTCTTCTGGCTCAGTTGGACACACACACACACATCCCTCGGCCCTCCCCTCATGTAACGCTCCTTAGATCTCTACCTGTCATCTCCCTAGTCAGCTGCTCTCCCTCTGTAACCTCTCTGGCACATTCAAAGGAAAATCGGATTTAAGAAATTTAATTTTGCTGCACATCTGACGCAAAGTCGTCCACAAAACAGACTCCTTGGTTACCATTCTGTATCCAGACCTGTGACCCCTATAAATAGAGCACAGAGGATGTGTCCCAAATGGTACCCTATTCCCTATTTAGTGTACTAATTTTGTCAAAATAGGGTGCCATTTGGGACGCATACGGCGACTTGGATCACAAAAGTCCCAGCTATGTTGTTGACTGCTGTAGTGGCCCTGAGACAGAAATAGCCTTATATCCTAACCACCACACTAGGATAAGCAGTTAAAGGGGAAGTACACTATTTTACAACATCACCCTGATACTAGCCTATGGGGCATGTGATGCCTGTTAAAAATGTAATGGCCAAATCAAACTCAAATCAACCCAATTATTTGGTTTGGCATTACATAAAGGTAATTTGCATGCACCTACCATTCCCATAGATTTTTAGCTAGCAGTGGATACATTTATCTGAAGTTTGTAGTGGTTGAGTAAAGAAAACCGAACGATGGTTTACAGTTTTTACTGGCCCATAGACTACAGTCAGGTTGAGGAATCATCTAATATTAATTGTAAAATAGTGAACTTCCCCTTTAACTACTCCAAATACATTGTATTCCCCGAAATGAAGAACTATCAAACCTCTCATGTTCTAAATCTGTTTTGATCCTTTGATATTGTGTGAAAGAGTGGTTGAGTTTCACAAGACTAGTATGGTGTTCTGGTATTCTATTTTTATGCTATTATTTGGTGCCAAGGGGCTGGGGAATTCTTACTATGGTATTACAGCACTCACGTCTGCTGGTATGACCAGAACAGCTAGTGTCCTTGTTTATCCTAGTGATTTTCCATTGCTTTTGATTGAATCAACGTTGAGTTGTTAAGTACGGGGTGACAGGTAGCCTAGCGGTTAGAGCGTTGGGCCAGAAACCGAAAGTATGCTGGTTCGAATACCCGAGTCGACAAGGTGAAAAATCTGTCGGTGCTCTTGAGCAAGGCACTTAACACTAATTTACTCCAGGGGCGCTGTACTACTATGGCTGACCCTGTAAAACAGCACGTCACTGCACCTATCCAGTCGATGTGACAATAATACATATTTTATATACTGTTTATAGACCTGCTTACAGACAGTCTCATGTCCACTCCTGTCATTTAATATACAGACATGGATATATACACTGTACTCCTGCTCTTTCCATGACATGGACTGACCAGGTGAAAGATATGATCCCTTGTTAAATCCACTTCAATCAGTGTAGAAGGGGAAGAGACAGCTTGAAGAATGATTTTTATGCCTTGAGACATGAATGGTGTATGTGTGCCATTCAGATGGTGAATGGGCAAGACAAAAGATTGAAGTGCCTTTGAACGGGGTATGGTAGTAGGTGCCAGACGCACCAGTTTGTGTGTTAAGAATGGTCCACTACCCAAACAACATCCAGTCAACTTGACACAACTGTGGGAAGCATTGGAGTCAACATGGGCCAGCATCCCTGTGGAACGTTTTCAACACCTTGTAGAGTCCATGCCCCGATGAATTAAGGTAGTTCTGAGGGCAAATTGGGGGGGTGCAACTCAATATTAGGAAGGTGTTCTTAATGTTTTGTCCACTGTGTACACACACACACACACACACACACACACACACTGTACAGTACATATATCTATGCAGCCACGTACACATTTGATCTCTCACTCAAACACAAGACAAGCACGCATTCACACACACTGTGGCCCGTGGTAATCAGTGGCATGCTCTGACGCTGACTCACCCTGCAGCTGTGTTTACTGGCCTATGGTGTTTGTGTTGAGATGTCCAGAGGTGGCCTCCTCCTCACACACAAACACACACACACACACCGGCCTGCAACTCTGACTACTGTCCATTCATGTAAACACAACTCAGCAGCATCTGAACTATATCATCCGAGCAGCGATCCGGTTTATTTTACTTCCAGTAATATCCCTAAATCTCAGCGTCGGAGAGCTGTCCGGGGTGAAGGGAGAGGGACAGGGGTTAAATGTGTTGTTTGTTTGACGTCCCGTGCAAAATAAACATGATAAAGCAATGTTCCGCGCAGCTCACCTAGATCAGAGGCAGACATCCTGCCCTGCACACAGACACACAGAGAGAAGTATACAGCTGTACATAGTGACTTTACCCCTACCTACATGTACAAATGACCTCCACTAACCTGTACCCCCACACATTGACTCGGTACCGGTACCCCCTCTATATAGCCTTATTATTGTTATTTTATTGTGTTATTTTTTTGCTTTTTTACTTTAGTTTATTTAGTAAATATTTTCTTAATTCTATTTTCTTAAAACTGCATTCTTGGTTAAGGGTTTGTAAGGAAGCATTTCATGGTAAAAACCTGTTGTTTTCGGTGCATGTGACAAATTAAATTTGATTTGATTTGATACACACACACGGAAACATACAGAAATATTAGAGGGACTGAACTGTCTGTACTGTAGTGATTACAGGGGAAGGAGCAGCACTTACACTGTCTTGGGTTCCATGCATTTATGGACAAAACTCACTCTTAGCCAGATGTTGTGCAAAGACACACAGTTATTACTGTTGTGTGTTCTGTCCCTTTCATTTACTGTATAACAAATACATTTGGGGGTGGTTTCCTGGACACACAACCTACTCCTAGGCTAAAAAGCACACTCAATGGAGGATCTCCACTGAAAATGGTGTTTAGTCTATAGGCTTAACCTGTGTCATGGAAACCAGCCCCAGAGGTTCCTCACTACATAACACATTGTTTTGGTTTGTTTTTATGGTAATTGGAGCTGTTGTCAAATGAAACAGATATTGTATTGATGCATGCTTGCTTGTTATTTACTTTACTTGTTATTTTGTTATTGTTATTTAGTCACTTGGTGGACATTCAATGTTGCCATTAAGTCATACATCATCAGATAACATTGGCAATAGGCTAGATTTGTTCCCACCGACCTAAAGACTAATTTGACACCCCCCATGTAGCTATAGCTCAAACACAGACCATATCGAAGCTTATCTTGTAAAATGTTTGCTGTTTGGTGAAAACGTTGTGTAAAATAAACATTTTGACTCTTGGGCTGGTGATCAATAACGGTAGGTCACAGGCAGACAAATAAGATATCCTCATGATCTGTGGAGACCCGGCGTTCGGTGTGTATCAACGTATTCCGTGTTTATTTTGTTTATGCTTCACAACGCTAACCGAAATGTAGGTAGCAGCCATCTGAGGTCATCAGCTCGACCTGCCCTTATAAATTCGTATGCCCATATATGGTAGTAAGTCACAGCAAAGATTTGAAGGCACCGATCAATAGCCAAGATACTCAGCTTTCCGCAGACAGCCTGATTTTGCAGATAGGGGCTACCGTTCTCAAATCAGACTGAATTGAATAAAAAAAATCAAATAGGGTCCCCAAATATGGGGACTTTACGGACAAAACTCACTCTTAGCCAGATGTTGTGCAAAGACACACAGTTATTACTGTTGTGTGTTCTGTCCCTTTCATTTACTGTATAACAAATACATTTGGGGTGGTTTCCTGGACACATAGCCTACTCTTAGGCTAAAAAGCACACTCAATGGAGGATCTCCACTGAAAATGGTGTTTAGTCTATAGGCTTAACCTGTGTCCTGGAAACCAGCCCCAGAGGTTCCTCACTACATAACACATTGTTTTGGTTTGTTTTTATGGTAATTGGAGCTGTTGTAAAATGAAACAGATATTGTATTGATGCATGCTTGCTTGTTATTTATTTTACTTGTTATTTTGTTATTGTTATTTAGTCACTTGGTGGACATTCGATGTTGCCATTAAGTCATACATCATCAGATAACATTGGCAATAGGCTAGATTTGTTCCTACCGACCTAAAGACTAATTTGACACCCCCCATGTAGCTATAGCTCAAACACAGACCATATCGAAGCTTACCTTGTAAAATGTTTGCTGTTTGGTGAAAACGTTGTGTAAAATAAACATTTTGACTCTTGGGCTGGTGATCAATAACGGTAGGTCACAGGCAGACATGCTTGCTTGTTATTTACTGTCATTTTACAGGAGCATTCACCTTCTGCTTTCTTGCTGTGTTACAAACTGACGGTGAACTTAACATGGTGGTTCCATTTGATTTATAAACCCTATTGTGATGCTGACATTGCCCATCACATTGCCAGGGCTTGCTTGTGTGTCGCTAGATTAGAGAGACCCATTAGATTTATCCCCACGCACGCTAAATAGTGGGAAAACGTTTTTGTTTTGCCCTTTCCCATACCTTAGCATTATGAGCTGTGTAATTCTCTAATACCTTCCACCTCCCTGCCAGCATAAATCACTGTTGTTATTCCCTTTTTCCAGCTACTTTATTTTATGAACTTGATGAACCCCATCTGTCAAGCGTCAGCAGCCTTTGTCAAGCATGTACACACAGCAGCAGCAGCCCACTACCTGAGAGATCCATCAATCACGTGTGTTGCCTAGGCGACAGCACGGCGGCCATCTTGAGAAAAAAGCAGGAAGTGCCTCGGGCTCATAATTGGTCCGTAATTGGCCTCGTAGTGGAGGTGTGTGTGTCAGCCAGGTCATGTGTCCAAGCCTTTTCTCATACTCACTCACATTCTCACCGTGGCTCATCCCACTGGGCACAGACGTCAGCTCAACGTCTAAATTCATTGAAATGACGTGGAAACAACGTTGATTCAACCAGTGTGTGTCCAGTGGGATGCTATGCTTGGAACACAGGAAGTGTCATCCACATGTCTCTATGCAGTAATAAATCAGTTTAGTGCTGTCCGCCGATCGGTGCTTCAGACACACACACTCCTCCTTATGTAATGCTGTGCACCCAAACTAATGATTACTGTACACGCTTGGCCGTCAGTAGAATGCTAATCAGCTACTGCTATCCATCTCTCTGGTCTCTCTGTTTATATCTCAGACTATCCTAAACAAGGAGATGAAGACGGGGAACCTATGGGTACTGCCATGGAAAATCTCCCTGCGAGATGGGACACGTCCATAGATGCCAGGGAGACTACTCAGCTCATCATTATTATTCAGCACAATCACTCCATGCTGTTGGAGCTGCAAGACCAAAGTTGTGTTCATTAGGCATCAAACTTAAGAAAATGTACTGAAACGGGGAGGGACTACCTGGCCTTGTCTAGTAAGAAATGCTGGGTGTTGCTGTGTTCTTTCATCGTTGTCGTAAATTGTTATTGTAATCATCTGTTTCATAACGGCTACCATGGGTATAAAGCTGACATACTGTCCGTGAAGAGGCTGCACAGCTCATCTCACATCTGGGTTTTAAATAGCGAATGTCATGTTTATAGCTTTTTCCTCTTTATTGTGATTTCCCATAGCTATTCTCTACAGTGCATGATTTACCCTTTCCTTCAGTGTCCTAGTAGATACAGGTTCTGTCTAGCGAGGCCATGCTAAACAGGATAACAGGGGGATAGTTTACATTTCTAATCAGGTGTCCTTGGTTTCACTTGACTATAAAAGGAAATGTAAAACAAAAATGAGGCATGCAGGTAAAATGGTTTAGGTTAGGTTTAGGTTTAGGCAGGCTAGTGAATGGTTTAGGTTAGGGTAAGGTTAGGTTTAGGTTTAGGTTTAGGCAGGCTAGTGAATGGTTTAGGTTAGGGTAAGGTTAGGTTTAGGTTTAGGTTTAGGCAGGCTAGTGAATGGTTTAGGTTAGGGTAAGGTTAGGTTTAGGTTTAGGCAGGCTAGTGAATGGTTTAGGTTAGGGTAAGGTTAGGTTTAGGTTTAGGTTTAGGCAGGCTAGTGAATGTAACACACATAGTAAAAGGATGATGGCTCAACAGTCACACTCCTGTAGAGTACTACACAGTCTACTGATCCAAGTTGTCTGTGAGACTAAAGACTGAGTTAGCCTGCTGAGCTAAAGTCTAAGAAGCATTGGGCGCTAATATGAATCTTCAGGTCTCTGCATGGTTACTCATTGCAGGAGCCTAGTTCGGCTTCGAGAACCACCTCTGTCACACTTGTAATTGGGTCTGCAGAATCTTACTGGATTCCATTGATGACATCATAGCAGCTAACTATGTAATTGCTAAAAATGGCAATTACAGTCAATATCACACAGGTAGGCCTGAGATAAGACTGCATTCCATTGGGATCCTCTTTTGGCATGGTTAGACTAATGTGTTTTGCTCTGTTATGGCTGCAGAGCTACCGATGGTAGCTCAAGGTCACTGTCTAAAGGTTGTGTTCATTAGACACCAACCGGAAGAAAACGGTCATTACTTGGACTTGTCCGGTAAGAAACACAAATGTTCTGTTTCAGTTGCAAAACGTGTTAAAACGCTTCCCGTTGTGTGCCCTAATGAACACACCCTTAGTTTTTCCCCTTTAGTCATAGATTAGAGCGCTGTGTGGTTTGTGCAGATAGCGCACTGTAGGTTTGGGTCAGCGTGAGGCCGTGTTGTTTCTTGATGATAACTCTGTCATGGAGATTGTTCAAACTTTGGTCCTGGAAAGGACATGCGGGGGTGAAAGTGCTGTAGGAAATTACAGATTATCGTCCCTGCTTTGTCCTGACTTGTCAAATGTCACTGTGCTACATTTTCAAATCCTATGAGTGATAGGCCGTCTTCACAAAATGTTTAACTTTCGAAAGTACACACAGTAGTCACAGCAGCAGGAGATGCCTTAGGGATAAATTACACCCAGGCCAGAAATATGAGAGAAGCCCAGATGATTTCCCAGAGAGCGAGAGAGAGAGGCATGAAGTGAGTGAGCTATAGGTGTCTTGACTTGCAGATTAAGATAATGTTCAATTCCCGGAGGTGTCAGACAGGCAGCACTGAGCTGAGGAGAGCAGAGGAGAGGACTGAGGAGGAGGAAAGGGTTGAAGAGGGGAGACACTGGGCACAGACGTCAATTCAACGTCTATTCCATGTTGGTTCAACTTCATTTCATTGAACTGACGTGAAAACAACGTTTATTTAACCAGTTTGTGCGTCAGTGGGGAGGAGGCGTGGAGGACTCTGAGGAGATGAGAAGAGGGGAGAGGCGATGTGGAGAACTTTGAGGAGAGGACACGAGAGGAGAGGCAAGGGTGAGGCCTGAGGAGGAGGGGAGGGGAGATAAGATGAGACAACTGGGAAGGAGGTGTATGTGATAAGGCCTATAGGGAGGAGGTGTGTGATGAGGCCTATGGGGAGGAGGTGTGTGATGAGGCCTATGGGGAGGAAGTGTGTGATGAGGCCTATAGGGAGGAAGTGTGTGATGAGGCCTATAGGGAGGAGGTGTGTGATGAGGCCTATAGGGAGGAAGTGTGTAATGAGGCCTATAGGGAGGAGGTGTGTGATGAGGCCTATAGGGAGGAGGTGTGTGATGACGCCTATAGGGAGGAGGTGTGTGATGAGGCCTATAGGGAGGAAGTGTGTGATGAGGCCTATAGGGAGGAAGTGTGTGATGAGGCCTATAGGGAGGAGGTGTGTGATGAGGCCCGTAGGAAGGGGTGTATGCTGAGGCTTATAGGGAGGTGTGTGATGAGGCCTATAGGGAGGAGGTGTGTAATGAGGCCTATAGGGAGGAGGTGTGTAATAAGGCCTATAGGGAGGAGGTGTGTGATGAGGCCTATAGGGAGGAGGTGTGTGATGAGGCCTATGGGGAGGAGGTGTGTGATGAGGCCTATAGGGAGGAAGTGTGTGATGAGGCCTATAGGGAGGAGGTGTGTGATGAGGCCTATAGGGAGGAGGTGTGTAATGAGGCCTATAGGGAGGAGGTGTGTGATGAGGCCTATAGGGAGGAGGTGTGTGATGACGCCTATGGGGAGGAGGTGTGTGATGAGGCCTATGGGGAGGAGATGTGTGATGAGGCCTATAGGGAGGAAGTGTGTGATGAGGCCTATAGGGAGGAGGTGTGTGATGAGGCCCATAGGAAGGGGTGTATGCTGACGCTTATAGGGAGGAGGTGTGTGATGAGGGCTATAGGGAGTAGGTGTGTGATGAGGCCTATAGGGAGTAGGTGTGTGATGAGGCCTATAGGGAGGAGGTGTGTGATGAGGCCTATAGGGAGGAGGTGTGTGATGAGGCCTATAGGGAGTAGGTGTGTGATGAGGCCTATGGGGAGGAGGTGTGTGATGAGGCCTATAGGGAGGAGGTGTGTGATGACGCCTATGGGGAGGAGGTGTGTGATGAGGCCTATAGGGAGGAGGTGTGTGATGAGGCCTATGGGGAGGAAGTGTGTGATGAGGCCTATAGGGAGGAAGTGTGTGATGAGGCCTATAGGGAGGAGGTGTGTGATGAGGCCTATAGGGAGGAAGTGTGTAATGAGGCCTATAGGGAGGAGGTGTGTGATGAGGCCTATAGGGAGGAGGTGTGTGATGACGCCTATAGGGAGGAGGTGTGTGATGAGGCCTATAGGGAGGAAGTGTGTGATGAGGCCTATAGGGAGGAAGTGTGTGATGAGGCCTATAGGGAGGAGGTGTGTGATGAGGCCCGTAGGAAGGGGGTGTATGCTGAGGCTTATAGGGAGGTGTGTGATGAGGCCTATAGGGAGGAGGTGTGTAATGAGGCCTATAGGGAGGAGGTGTGTAATAAGGCCTATAGGGAGGAGGTGTGTGATGAGGCCTATAGGGAGGAGGTGTGTGATGAGGCCTTTGGGGAGGAGGTGTGTGATGAGGCCTATAGGGAGGAAGTGTGTGATGAGGCCTATAGGGAGGAGGTGTGTGATGAGGCCTATAGGGAGGAGGTGTGTAATGAGGCCTATAGGGAGGAGGTGTTTGATGAGGCCTATAGGGAGGAGGTGTGTGATGACGCCTATGGGGAGGAGGTGTGTGATGAGGCCTATGGGGAGGAGGTGTGTGATGAGGCCTATAGGGAGGAAGTGTGTGATGAGGCCTATAGGGAGGAGGTGTGTGATGAGGCCCATAGGAAGGGGTGTATGCTGACGCTTATAGGGAGGAGGTGTGTGATGAGGGCTATAGGGAGTAGGTGTGTGATGAGGCCTATAGGGAGTAGGTGTGTGATGAGGCCTATAGGGAGGAGGTGTGTGATGAGGGCTATAGGGAGTAGGTGTGTGATGAGGCCTATAGGGAGTAGGTGTGTGATGAGGCCTATAGGGAGGAGGTGTGTGATGAGGCCTATAGGGAGGAGGTGTGTGATGAGGCCTATAGGGAGTAGGTGTGTGATGAGGCCTATAGGGAGGAGGTGTGTGATGAGGCCTATAGGGAGGAGGTGTGTGATGAGGCCTATAGGGAGGAGGTGTGTGATGAGGCCTATAGGGAGGAGGTGTGTGATGAGGCCTATAGGGAGGAGGTGTGTGATGAGGCCTATGGGGAGAGAAAGGCAGTCTGGGACTCATTGTCAGAGAAACGGATCACACGTCACTCCCCATGGTCTTTTCTCCTATCACTTTTTTCTGGACATTGGTACAACCGCTTGGCAAAAATAGGATACTTTCACTAATAGCCTAAGAGATCAGTTAAGTGTCATAGCCCTTCATGCGATATAGGTTCAAAGAGCAAAGAGTTTGAAAGTCAGCTTGTAGCTTGTAGCCAGGTAACCTACAGGTCAAGAAGAATGCAGAGTATAACTATTGTGTCTGACAGCTAGGCTGCTGCAGACAATACACAGTAGCCAAGCTACAGGTAACTGTCAGAATAGGTCTTAATAGGGCGTTGGGCCACCACGAGCCGCCAGAACAGATTCAATGCGCCTTGGCATAGATTCTACAAGTGTCTGAACTCTATTGGAGGGATGTGACATCATTCTTCCACCAGAAATTCCATAATTTGGTGTTTTGTTGATGGTGGTGTAAAACGCTGTCTCAGGCACTGCTCCAGATTCTCCCATTAGTGTTCAATTGGGTTGAGATCTGGTGACTGAGACACACACACCCTTTAAACCCCCTATGCTACTTTGAGACCCCTCTTTCAAAGTCACTGAGATCTCTTCTACATTCTTTGAAAAAAATAAGCCATCTAGAACCTAGAACGGTTCTTCGGTTTTCCCCATAGCGGAACCCTTTGGGGCTCCAGGTGGACACCTTTCCACAGAGGGTTCTACATGGAAGCCAAAAGGGTTCTACCTGGAACCAAAAAGGGTTCTCCTATGGCAACAGCCGAAGAACCCTTTTGGAACCCTTTTTTCTAGGAGCGTAGCCATGGTAGGCAAAATAATGGGCAACTGGGCATTTTTATACATGACCCTAAGCATGATGGGATGTTAATTGCTTAATTAACTCAGGAACCACACCTGTGTGGAAGCACCTGCTTTCAATATACTTTGTATCCCTCATTTACTCAAGTGTTTCCTTTATTTGGCAGTTACGTGTACATACCCCAGTCCCCTACTCTCTCATCATTTCAAACACACAGACAAAAATAGCAGATCATTCGATTCCTGTTTTTTTTTTTTTTTGCAGGGCTACTGAGCGATCGCGCTCTCGATTGGACGCGCTGAGTGAAAGGGGCGTGTTTACTACATTTCAATGGAATGCAGCATAGGGGAGCGGGCCTCAGGTGTAGGCAGCAGGCTAGAAGCGATGACTGGATATGCTCAGAAATGAGAGAAGCTTTTTTATTTTCGGCGAGTTTATTTTTTGACAAGCTGATCCCTATTGGTGGACTATAACTAAAGGGTGGTTGTGGCTTGCGGGGTTGACATTATTTATTGACAGCGATCTATTATATCTGAAAAGGCTTGCGTGTGTAGGATATTTACAAAAGGACTGGGCCCTAAACAACTTGTTTCGATTGAGAGAGAGGTACAGGGCTACCTACCTACCTGTCCTGTTGGCTGCTGGTAACGGCATATCAGAAGGATATTTTTTTCCGGCTGCAAATGGAACAGATGTTGACTAATGAAGAATACAGAGGAGTAGCCTAGTCCACAGAATAGTTTATTTGCTTAACATATCTATTTGTTTGTAATGCTCCACCACTTTGTAAGAGCTCACTCAAAAAAGTTGCTTAAATGGAAAAAACACCCTCATTCTTGTATTTTCCACAATATTGATTTTGTGCGCATGGGAAAATAGACAGCAGTAGGCTAAATCGCACATTCATGCCATTTTAAGAGCATATGCCTACTGTTCATATTTTAGCCTACCATTGCTAAATCGCCTGAAACGCAAACCAAATGTGTCAGATTGTAATCTTATTCTTGCCAGTAGCCTAGCCTATGCTTTCTGTACGCTAATATAGCAATCGGGTTTGGGATCACCTGCGCTATTGGCACCATTCCAATGATAAACCATTGCGTTTTCCAATGTTCTCCTCATAAAAGTTATCGCTGAGAATAGGACATAATACAAATGTAATTTAATCCTGACACGGCCAGACGCAGAACGCAGTGTGTGTCCTGTGACATTGCACCTGAAGGTCTACTTGGCGAGATTAGTTTTGCGTTGTCTTCCAAAAGGGATTCGTCGTGGAGAGAAGAGGGGATGCGCGCCTTTCGGAGCAAGAACATGGAATAGAACTGCAAAGGATATATGTGGAACTCTTTGGATAGCCACACGTTCTAAGGTTGAATGAAAGAGATCACAAGTGAATTCGCTGGTTATGGTATTTCAACAAAGTACCGGAAGACCTCTCTCAAAGTATGGATAGTCTTGAGCTTAAATTCGTGAACGTTCTCTTGGACCACACTGACTCGGGGATGCCCAACAAGCCCATTGACTGAGCTGAAACTGCTTGGATCATGATGCAAGCGTAAAATTGCACCTGACATCGAATGCAACATAGCTGATCACATTTGACAAGGACCTACTATGTCAACGTTACTAACCAGGTAAGACACAATGTTTAGAAACAAAGGTGTATGGTTATAAACGCAGTTTTAACATTTTATATAGCCTACAAGTTTGACTGTACAAGTGTAGCCTATATGCTGAAGTAGCCTATGTTTATGCTGAAGTATATGTTTATGACGGTGTACGTACTCGGATAAAGTTATAATTAATCCACACAGCCAAATTGTTATAGTGAATGAAAGGGGAGTATTTAGTGGCCCATAGTGATTTAAATTGATTTAGTAACTTGGCAAGCTCTCTCCTAGTCTGTTATTACTTTGAACCGAGAGGGAGCGTGAGACTGTGTGTGTGTATTGTCTACATCAACGGATTGTCGTGATAAATTCCAGTGGCAGTTTGAGTTATGTCTCCTGTGTGACTATGTAGCCTACTATATATCACCCTATGGTGTAATGAATGCTTTAATACACTCTGATTTATCCAATATAACTATGAAGGTGTGATTGAAATGAGTATATTAAGATTAAGTAGAGAACACATGATCTTGAACACATTATCTTTTTGATGACAAACAACTGTAAGATTACCTGTGATGTATAGCCCACTGTACATGGTATATCCTTGTATGGCAGTTGGCTAACACTTCAAAAATGGTCTAGTGACCGGACACATTGTTATGGTAAACAAGTGAAAGTTTGGTCTTGAATGCCCTGGCAAACGTATATGCAGTGTGTGTGCGCGTGCATGCGGCCTTGTGTTTGCTGTGTGTGTGCGTGTGTGTAACAGTCCCTATCAGAGTATGATGCAGATACAGTCTGGCATACTTATCAAAAGTGGAGTGAAGTAGCCTTTCTAGTCTATGAGGTAACCCCCATCCATATACTGAGAGACCGCAGCAGCGTGGCTTGTATAGAAGCCCCTGGCTGTGCATTCCTCTCATCCGGCTCCATTACCTTTATCTCCAAATGTCAGAGGCTATAAATATCCAGCTTCATACGTATCGCATGATGGCTGTTCTACAGAACCGCCCCACTAGAATAAGGGGAGTCTCATGATGGCTGTTCTACAGAACCATCCTGCTGGAATAATGGGACTGGATAGTGCCTCAATACTCTGTCCCTAATAGGAGATGAGGTGTCTTATTTTCCTGAAGAGTTGAAGTATCATCTACTTTTCCTAGATATTTTCTGTAATTCACTGAAGAAGACATTCCTGGGGAAAATGAGAATCAGAACATCTGGGTGTGCTTTGGGATTTTAGACCAGCTAATGAAGCACTTTTTGACTAATCAAATGTCGTTTTTATATTAGAAGCACAAACAAAATAGTGAGTCTTCTCTCAATGGATGACATGAGCTTCCTCAGGATAAACCAATGATGTATCCTGTACTGGTCTGTAGTCTGTCAAATGGGCTGATCAGGTTGAATGCTAGGGACATGAGAGGGATAACAGAGTCAGACCTCAGGGAGCGTTTCTCCCAGATCCTTCTCTTGAGGAATGTTTTTTTGGGAGCGAGCCAGCTCATCACTATGATCCCTCAATGTAATATTGAACATTGCCCAAATCCCTTCGGAATGAGTTCCCTAATTGAAGCGACAGGTTCAGAATGTCGATGTCGTCACTCGAGAGATCTCTTCCCCCGGGGTGGAATTTCGATTGCGTGGCGATGGGTATGTATGTTTATGCATGAGGCAGCGTGTAATCTATACTTTAATGAAGGTCATGGATAAGTAGGTCTGATCCTTGATGGTGTAATGGAGGTTCGGTTCCACGTGCGTCTGCTCTCCAAGCTAAGGCTTAAGCTCAGCGCCGCAGGAGACCTGGATAAGGCTATCCGCACACTTGGATTTTGTGTCCGAGAATTTCAGATGGAGCAAATGCTTTTTCAATGGGAGTCATCCGTGGATGATTGTCTGACAAAAAAACGCACGAAAGGTCTGTCTTTTGACTGATAAACTCCTCCATGAAAATAGTTGACTTGAGTTGTACTTTTGACGGACAAAAACGGACAATCCTATACGTCACATACGATTTCATCCGTGTTCATACGTCTGTGTGGCCGTAGCCTTAGAACTCTGGTCGGTCACACTGTGATATAGCCTCTTCTGTTTTAAACTTTTCACACTATTGAGCAGCTGTACTGTGCTGGCCTGGTTATTTACCCACCATAGTTGCTGGAATTGAAACCGCGCTGGAAATAACAATGTGGAAAACATACAATATCTGAGCCAGCACAGTGGACTATGGGTTTGGGTCAGCACAACTATAAATTGTATTTGCGTGCCGTTGAGAAATAGGAATGATTAACAGAATGTGGATGGATCCTTTAGAGCGACACTGGAGTGTCGCAAAGTACACTGTCAGATAAGAATTTACAGCTCAATAGTCACGTCAGGAATGGTATGACTATGATAGTTCAGTTCTGTTTGTCTATATTAATATCACCTTGCACTTTCTCCCCCAATCGCATGTTTATGTGTTGGCTTGTATTCCACTGTACTCTGGTCCCAGATCTGTTTGTGCTGTCTCGTCAACTTCTATGATCATATGATTTGGCTTGAATGACCGCACAGATATAAGATCTTAATTTTACCAATCTGTTGCAGGAGAACTTGCCTGCAATGCAGGAAATGTAAAACTTGTAGTGTATTTGAGGTTTAAAAAGACTACTGAAGTTTGTAATTTACAATAGGAAATGTCAGACTTGATTTTTCATTACAAAAAATGTATCAGCCCCTACAAAAATAGCCATTAATTATAATCCACATTTCCTGTTGCCGCAGGATTGTTTTCCTGCTGTAGCAAACTGGCTCACATGAAGATCCTACATATGTACAGTGAGGGAAAAAAGTATTTGATCCCCTGCTGATTTTGTACGTTTGCCCACTGACAAAGACATGATCAGTCTATAATTTTTATGGTAGGTTTATTTGAACAGTGAGAGACAGAATAAAAACAAAAAAATCCAGAAAAAATGCATGTAAAAAATGTTATAAATTGATTTGCATTTTAAATGAGGGAAATAAGTATTTGACCCCTCTGCAAACATGACTTAGTACTTGGTGACAAACCCTTGTTGGCAATCACATAGGTCAGACGTTTCTTGTAGTTGGCCACCAGGTTTGCACGCATCTCAGGAGGGATTTTGTCCCACTCCTCTTTGCAGATCTTCTCCAAGTCATTAAGGTTTCGAGGCTGACGTTTGGCAACTCGAACATTCAGCTCCCTCCACAAATTGTCTATGGGATTAAGGTCTGGAGACTGGCTAGCCCACTCCAGGACCTTAATGTGCTTCTTCTTGAGCGACTCCTTTGTTGCCTTGGCCGTGTGTTTTGGGTCATTGTCATGCTGGAATACCCATCCACGACCCATTTTCAATGCCCTGGCTGAGGGAAGGAGGTTCTCACCCAAGATTTGACGGTACATGGCCCCGTCCATCGTCCCTTTGATGCGGTGAAGTTGTCCTGTCCCCTTAGCAGAAAAATACCCCCCGAGCATAATGTTTCCACCTCCATGTTTGATGGTGGGGATGGTGTTCTTGGGGTCATAGGCAGCATTCCTCCTCCTCCAAACACGGCGAGTTGAGTTGATGCCAAAGAGCTCGATTTTGGTCTCATCTGACCACAACACTTTCACCCAGTTCTCCTCTGAATCATTCAGATGTTCATTGGCAAACTTCAGACGGCCCTGTATATGTGCTTTCTTGAGCAGGGGGGACCTTGCGGGCGCTGCAGGATTTCAGTCCTTCACGGCGTAGTGTGTTACCAATTGTTTTCTTGGTGACTATGGTCCCAGCTGCCTTGAGATCATTGACAAGATCCTCCCTGTGTAGTTCTGGGCTGATTCCTCACCGTTCTCATGATCATTGCAACTCCACAAGGTGAGATCTTGCATGGAGCCCCAGGCCGAGGGAGATTGACAGTTCTTTTGTGTTTCTTCCATTTGCGAATAATCGCACCAACTGTTGTCACCTTCTCACCAAGCTGCTTGGCGATGGTCTTGTAGCCCATTCCCGCCTTGTGTAGGTCTACAATCTTGTCCCTGACATCCTTGGAGAGCTCTTTGGTCTTGGCCATGGTGGAGAGTTTGGAATCTGATTGATTGATTGCTTCTGTGGACAGATGTCTTTTATACAGGTAACAAACTGAGATTAGGAGCACTCCCTTTAACAGTGTGCTCCTAATCTCAGCTCGTTACCTGTATAAAAGACACCTGGGAGCCAGAAATCTTTCTGATTGAGAGGGGGTCAAATACTTATTTCCCTCATTAAAATGCAAATCAATTTATAACATTGTTGGCATGCGTTTTTCTGGATTTTTTGTTTGTTATTCTGTCTCTCACTGTTCAAATAAACCTACCATTAAAATTATAGACTGATCATTTCTTTGTCAGTGGGCAAACGTACAAAATCAGCAGGGCATCAAATACTTTTTTTCCCTCACTGTAGGAGTTGGCTATACAGCACAAACAGACCTGGGACCAGGTGTGTTTTCAATTCTCAGTGGAGGAAGTGTGGGTGGAAAAATGTTGGTGTTTGGAAGTGACCTAAAATGAGATTGGGAGTGGGTCATGTTCATTAGGCACCAAACGGAAGAAAACGGACCTAAATAGGCAGGGACTCCCTGGATTTGACCAATAAGAAACACACACTTTCGTTTGGCATTGCACATTTTTTTAGAACATTTTCTGTTGCTTGCCCTACTGAACATGACCCTGGTGTTATTCACCATGTCAGTAAATCCAAATTATGGAGCTGGCTGAGGAAGAGCATGACCGTAGATGGCCAGCCAGACCAGATCAGACAGATGGTCAAATGTGAAAAGATAAGCTCATAATCCAAGTGATATGACAATGTCAAGAGATTTCGTCTGTTTGTCCTGAGAAGGAGAATGATGGTGCAGCCAGTCAGCCAGTAGAGGAACAGAGGAGCATCTTTGAGTTTTAGGAGCAACAGTCAGAGCAACAGTTAATTTAAACAGCAACCTCGGGCCTTAGAATGGCATCACATTAAACATAATGCATTTGATCAATACTGAGCACTGCTTTACTAAATAAATGTCTAAGAAACTACTTGTGTTGCTTAAAGGGGTATTACACAAAGTTAGTTAGTCAAAAGCTAACTAGGGCGGCAGGTAGCTTAGTGGTTAAGGGCGTTGTGCCAGTAACCGAAAGGTCGCTGGTTCTAATCCCCAAGCCGACTAGGTGAAAAATCTGTCGATGTGCCCTTGAGCAAGGCACTTAACCCTAATTGCTCCTGTAAGTCGCTCTGGATAAGAGCGTCTGCTAAATCACTAAAATGTAAATGTAAAAAAGCCATATCCCACATCATCGGTTGTGTTGATCGAGTTTCCTGCCTCAACTGAAAGAAATTCATTATATGGTGCTCATCTTTGCCATTCATTTTGGATTGACGTATACCCATGGATCTAATGCACAATAGATTACCTGGGACATGGATGTATCTTAACATTAGTCTAATTTTGCGCTCTGAAAACATCTGACCAACTTTGATTTGTGAATGTAATGTCCCTTTAAAGTAGCCTCAAATACATTATATTTTCTTTGATCAAACCATCTGTTTCAAACCATCAGGCAACTAAGAGTTCGCTGAAAAATGTCAATGTTTCGTGCAAATTCACAGATCATTTCATTGCTTCATGACCAGTGCAATGATGAATTGTTGCCTCATTGATTGGGCTAATCCCTCACATTTACGTCATTTAGCAGACGCTCTTATCCAGAGCGATTTACAAATTGGAGCATTCAACTTATGATAGCCAGTGGGACAACCACTTTTTATTTTATTTTATGGGGGGGTAGAAGGATTACTTTTATACTATTCCAGGTATTGCTTAAAGAGGTAGGGTTTCAAGTGTCTCCGGAAGGTGGTCAGTGACTCCGCTGTCCTGGCATCGTGGGGGAGCTTGTTCCACCATTGGGGTGCCAGAGCAGCGAATAGCTTTGACTGGGCTGAGCGGGAACTGTGCTTCCATAGAGGTAGGGGAGCTAGCAGGCCAGAGGTGGATGAACGTAGTGCCCTCGTTTGGGTGTAGGGTCTGATCAGAGCCTGAAGGTAAGGAGGTGCCGTTCCCCTCACAGCTCCGTAGGCAAGCACCATGGTCTTGTAGTAGATGCGAGCCTCAACTGGAAGCCAGTGGAGTGTGCGGAGGAGCGGGGTGACATGAGAGAACTTGGGAAGGTTGAACACCAGACAGGCTGCAGCGTTCTGGATAAGTTGTAGGGGTTTAATGGCACAGGCAGGGAGCCCAGCCAACAGCGAGTTGCAGTAATCCAGATGGGAGATGACAAGTGCCTGGATTAGGACCTGTGCCGCTTTCTGTGTAAGGTAGGGTCGTACTCTGCGAATGTTGTAGAGCATTAACCTGCAGGATCGGGTCACCGCTTTTATGTTAGCGGAGAATGACAGGGTGTTGTCCAGGGTCACGCCAAGGTTCTTTGCACTCTGGGAGGAGGACAGAATGGAGTTGTCAACCGTGATGGCGAGATCATGGAGCGGGCAGTCCTTCCCCGGGAGGAAGCGCAGCTCCGTCTTGCCGAGGTTCAGCTTGAGGTGGTGATCCAACATCCACACTGATATGTCTGCCAGAGATGCGATTCGCCACCTTGTTATCAGAAGATTAATTGTGTGTTGTCTGCGTAGCAATGATAGGAGAGACCATGTGAGGATATGACAGAGCCAAGTGACTTGGTGTATAGAGAGAATAGGAGAGGGTCTAGAACTGAGCCCTGGGGGACACCAGTGGTGAGAGCACTCGGTGCGGAGACAGATTCTCGCCACGCCACCTGGTAGGAGCGACCTGTCAGGTAGGACGCAATTCAAGAGTGAGCAGTGCCGGAGATGCCCAACTCGGAGAGGGTGGAGAGGAGGATCTGATGGTTCACAGTATCAAAGGCAGCAGGTAGGTCTAGAAGGATAAGAGCAGAGGAGAGAGAGTTAGCTTTAGCAGTGCGGAGAGCCTCCGTGACACAGAGAAGAGCAGTCTCAGTTGAATGACCAGTCTTGAAACCTGACTGGTTTGGATCAAGAAGGTCATTCTGAGAGAGATAGCAGGAGAGTTGGCTAGAGACGGCACACTCAAGGCACACTCATGTTTGACGAAGTCATCCACACAGAGAGGGAGGAGGAGGATTCAGCAGGGACAAGGTGGCAAAGAGCTTCCTAGGGTTAGAGGCAGAGGCTTGAAATTTAGAGTGGTAGAAAGTGGCTTTAGCAGCAGAAACAGAGGAAGAGAATGTAGAGAGGAGGGAGTGAAAAGATGACAGGTCCGCAGGGAGTCTAGTTTTCCTCCATTTCCGCTCGGCTGCCCGGAGCCCTGTTCTGTGAGCTTGCAATGAGTCGTCAAGCCACGGAGCAGGAGGGAATGACTCTGGTTACCAGTATGTAAAAATAAAATAAAAATAAATGTAGGTTATAACTTACCCTTAGTAGCTACTGTTAGCTAGTTAAGTGTAAAGCTAGCTACTGAATCGATTTAGCCAGTTTGCGTCTGTCCCAACGGAGAGAAAGCGTCTCCAAACATTACAGCTAGGTCGTTCCAGCTATTGTTTAGTTAGCTATCCAGGTAGCAAAAAGCTAGCTACATTTCGAGTACAGTAGCTACTAACTACCTAACGTTAATGCTTCAGATAATGAGGTTAGAAAAACAGCTGAATGGTAGGTAGCTAGCTGGCATAATTACAGGTACTCTTAAGCGTGAAATAACATTGGAAACAACTATCCACAGTTGCTAATAGTTACCAGTAGCTACCCGCTAGCTAGCTTTATTGTTCCAGGTAGTGGGTTAGCTAGCCTCGTGCTTCATCGGGCTCAGCCGAATACAATACATACCTACAATAACTACCTAGATAAACTACCTACAATACCTAACTACAATACCTACCTACAATCTAAATACATGGTTTAAGCTTTACTCGACACCATATAAAGAAGAAGCCAAGCTTACCTCCCGCTTAGAGAAACACAACCTCATCCCATCGCACAGGTACATAAACCTCCCGGTTTGCACTGGATGTGTCAATGTGTAGTTCATACATGCATAATATATTAGCAGAATTACTGTCTTACTTCAATAAGCCACGAAACCCCTAGTTTGAAAGTGACTGTTTACCCCCATGTGGGCCAGCCTCCTAGCAATTCAAGCTCCAATGAACTTTAGCCCATCGCCATTTGAGCGACAGCTAGCAAGATGCACACATAGCAAAGCAAGAGAGAGCACAATGATGTGGTGCACATATCTGCACATATGTGACACAGTACGCAATTTTCGAGGACCACTTTTGGCTCATGAGCACTACTTTCAGAACTACTGGCTAAAAAGTATATAAAAGTACAGGAGAATCTCTTTAAACCAATGTTCACCAAATAGTGTGTCACAGCTAAGTCCCTTTGGGTCATGGAGGATGGGGGACTGGTTAGAAACACTGGCTTTTGTTCACTTTGTGGATCATTCAAAAGCTGCAGATGAACACAACGCCGATGTATTCAGTTCATTTTATGGCTCTTTTATAAAATACATTTTTTTTAAAAAGCTGATGCAAAATGAACTGAATATATCATTGTTGCAGTCATAGGGTGTAGCTGTCATATTTATTTGTAATAAAAAATGTTAACGCCTTTTTTGTGATATCCAATTGGTAGTTACAGTCTTGTCCCATCGCTGCAACTCCCATACGGACTCGGGAGAGGCGAAGGTCGAGAGCCATGCGTCCTCCGAAACACGACCCTGCTTCTTGACACCGTGTCAGCGTGCATGCGCCCGGCCCGCCACAGGAGTCGCTAGAGCGTGATGGGACAAGGACATCCCGGCAGGCCAAACCCTCCCCTTACCCGGACGACGCTGGGCCAATTGTGCGCCGCCTCATGGGTCTCCCAGTCGCAACTGGCTGTGACACAGCCCGGGATCGAACCCGGATCTAGTGACGCCTCTAGCACTGCGATGCAGTGCCTTCGACCGCTGCGCCACACAGGAGGCCCCCTTAGCTGTAATTTTTATTGTTTTCTTTACCCAGTTTTCTTGATATGTTTACCCAGAAAAGCACCCCGTTCCCATAGAAACCTTTGGTAGCTCCGGCACAGCTGCATACATTCAAGCGTATAGTTGAGTCATAGTTTAGGCCAGGATTCAATCTGATTGTGCTTGTAGACGCGGCAATGTTAACGTGTTTGCGGAGATCACGTTCAAGGTAAACACTGCAGATGTCAGCTCAATTGGAAATTCCCTTTAAATGTCAAGCGACATATAGCTCGGTTTCAGATTTATCCCGGCCTTAGAAACCTCCAGGCCTGACCAGTGTTTACCGAAATGCATTAGTTTAGGAACCCATGCCTTTTAGTTCTAGCCCAGCACTAGAACATCTGATTCAACTAGTGAATCTAATCACCAAGCCCTAGCCTTGATTAGTTGAATCAGGTGTGTTTGTTCTCGGCTGGAACAAAAATGGAGGAGTATTTCTGTCTGTAATAAATCCCTTTTGTGGGAAAAAACTCATTCGGTTTGGCTGGGCCTGGCTCCCCAGTGGGTGGGCCTGACTGCCAAGTGGGTGGGCCTATGCCCCTGCCCAGTCGTGTGAAATCCATAGATTAGGGCCTAATTTAATTTATTTCAATTGACTGATTTCCTTATATGAACTGTAACTCAGTAAAATCTTTGAAATTGTTGCATGTTGCGTTTATATTTTTGTTCAGTATAGAATCAGCTGCCGGACTATTTTTTTCTTGAGCAGATGGTCGGGGGGCCGGAACATAATTACAAATAATTTGTAGACTGCAAATTGACCGCAAGAAGCACAAACAGATATAACGTTTGACTAAAACATAATCATTTCAAACCTTGCTTACATTTGTATACAATCACGTGTCTTTCTATTATATGTGGGAATACTTGAACAGATTTGGAGCTGATTTCCTGGTGTTTTTAGTCTTTCATGTCCAACAATGTAAATAAAAAAATATTGTTTGTTTGTTTGCTCAGACAACTTGGTGGCCAAATAAAACCATTACCTTTTTTTCCCTATCTTTCCCCACTGTCATCCTCTCGCTCTATTCAGTAAAATCTGAAAAATACATACATACTGTATACATACAGTGCCTTCGGAAAGAATTCAGACCCCTTGACTTGTTCCACATTTTGTTACGTTACAGCCTTATTCTAAAATTGATTAAATTGTTTTTTCCTTTCATCAATCTACACACAATACCCCATAATGACAAAGCAAAAATAGGTTTAGATTTTTTTGCAAATTTATTACAAATAAAAAACGTAAATATCACATTTACATAAGTATTCAGACACTTTACTCAGTACTTTGTTGAAGCACCTTTTGCAGCGATTACAGAATCGAGTCTTCTTGGGTTTGACGCTACAAGCTTGGCACACCTGTATTTGGGGAGTTTCTCCCATTCTCCTCTGCAGATCCTCTCAAGCTCTGCCAGGTTGGATGGGGAGTGTTGCTGCACAGCTATTTTCAGGTCTCTCCAGAGATGTTCGATCGGGTTCTGGCTGGGCCACTCAAGGACATTCAGAGACTTGTCCCGAAGCCATTCCTGCGTTGTCTTGGCTGTGTGATTAAGGTCGTTGTCCTGTTGGAAGGTGAACCTTCGCACCAGTCTGAGGTCCTGAGCGCTCTGGAGCAGGTTTTCATCAAGGATCTCGCTGTACTTTGCTCCGTTCATCTTTGCCTCGATCCTGACTAGTCTCCCAGTCCCTGCCGCTGAAAAACATCCCCACAGCATGATGCTGCCAGTCACAGGTTTAATAGAGAGACTATGGGATACCCATCACCATGAAGGTACCACCAACTGCTTTTTCGCTGACTTATTGTGAGTGTGTGTGTGTGTGTGTGTGTACCCATGTGGATGGGTAATGGGTATGTTTTCCCAATGCCATAGAAAGGCTAATTTCAGTCAAAATAAACAACTTGTCTTGTATTGATTAAAGCCATTTCCCCCTGCCTGCCCCTGAGCCCTGCTCTAATGTGCTATCATTGGCTTAATGAGATGCAGGAAATGTCGTTGACCTCCAGTAGGGCCTCTGTGATTAGGGGGCCAACAGTGGCCAGACAGGCTCCCTTACGACCAGGGGTAAATGGAGTAGGCATTAAAGGTCCAGCATGTAGTTTTGGGTACGACTCAATTCATTCTGTCTGATAAGCGGCACATTAGATCTTGGATCCGGCCTACTGCTACACTTCCCCTCCGTAAATTTGGTTTTTGCAAATGTTTCCTCTAGCCCCAGCCCAATTAGCTTAATTTCCTCCCGTTTCTCCTAGCCCCAGCCCAGCTACCCCCCAGTCTCTCCTAGCCCCAGCCAAGCTACCCCCCAGTCTCCCCTAGCCCCAGCCCAGCTACCCCCCAGTCTCTCCTAGCCCCAGCCCAGCTACCCCCAGCCTCCCTTAGCCCTAGCCTAGTTTTCCCCCAACCTTCCCCAGCCTTAGCATAACTTCCCCCGGTCTATCCTAGCCTGAGCCCAGCCCAGATTCCTCCTGCCTCCCCTAGCCCCAACCCAGCATCCTGCAACCTCCCTATACTCCCCAAGTCTCAACCCAGATCCCCCCACCTTCCCCCAGCCTTCCATTGCACCAATTCAGCGTCCCCCAGCCCAGATTCCCCCAACCATCCCATGTTCCCTCAGCCTCCCTTAGCTCCAGCCCAGTGCCAGCTTCCCCCAGACTTCCCAAGGCTTCCCTAGCTCCAGCCCAGTGCCAGATTCCCCCAGCTCCCCCCAGGCTTCTCTAGCTCCAGCCCAGCACCAGATTCCCCCAGGCTTCCCTAGTAGAAGGGCTGCTCAGTGGAATGTGAGGGACATGTGTATCGTTTAATTGGACAGGGCGACTACTGACCTGGAACTCTGCCAAAACAGAGCTTTTGGCCTAGATGTGTGTTTACGAACCTGTGACAGATAAGAAAGAGGGAGAGGGAGGAGAGGGGGAGAATAAACAGAACGCGTAAAGGGGAAGGGAATCGTGTGTGTGTGGCTCAGTTGGTAGAGCATGGCACTTGCAATGCCAGGATTGTGGGTTTGATTCCCACTGCGGTTGTTCCACCCATACAAAATGTATCAATGCACTACTTTTAGTTGCTTTCGATAAAAGCGTCTGCTTAATGGCATATCATTACATGGGAAGACCCAAATACACTGAAGGGAGACCCAGGTAAAAATATGGTTCCTAGTCCGGTGCAGTGGCATAGCCAGAAATTCGTTGGTGGGTGGGCCTGCAGAAATGTGGGAAGCAGCTAACATCCCGATATTTAGCATTTCTAAAGTTAAAATATAGGTGTGTTGACTGTGATAAAGGCACTGGATTATGAGCTGTCTTATTTGCCAAATGAACAAATTTAAATAGGCAGTGGCATGATGCATATAGCCATAAAAGCAGTGACATATGCCTCAATGTAGTCATATTTGTGGCTTATTGGGAATGTGGCTTTCAGTTAGTTCTTTTTGGCAACTCATCCTGTGAGAGTGAATGTCATTCCAGGTCATGTGTTCTGTTATATTTAATCCAATCTGACTAATCCAGTGCACTGCTTGCTATGAATTCTGTCTGATGGTGTTTGCATGTTTAGATAAAAAAGACAAATAATGTCCTGTTTGGAACACTGAAAAGTAAATAGCATAAACAAATATTTAAAATAAATAAATACAAATATTAGTGTATTTAAATTGCTCAATCTGAGTGGGTGGGCCTGGCTCCCCAGTGGTTGGTTGTGCCCACCCGTGCCTATTCCCCTGGACCGGTTTATATGAGGCCTGAGTGGAGATGGACAGAAAAGGCAAGAAGAGGAGGAGGTTGTTTTGGTGCTTGATATCTAACATCAAATTACATTTTTAGTCATTTAGCAGACACTCTTATCCAGAGCGACTTACAGTTACTGAGTGCATACATTATTATTATTCTATTTTTTTCATACTGGCCCCCCGTGGGAATCAAACTCACAATTTTGGCGTTGCAAACAACATGCTCTACCAACTGAGCTACATCCCTGCCGGCCATTCCCTCCCCTACCCTGGGCCAATTGTGCGCCGCCCCATGGGTCTCCCGGTCGCAGCCGGCTACGACAGAGCCTGGATTCGAACCAGGATCTCTAGTGGCACAGCTAGCACTGCGATGCAGGGCCTTAGACCACTGCGCCACTCGGGAGATCCTGGAAATTACCCTAGTGGTCTCTAATACTGAGGCTTGGACAAATGGCATGGGTGTCGCCTCAAATGTAACCCTATTCCATTTTATAGGGCCCTTATGGCTCTGGTAAAAAATGGCGCACTATGTAGGGAATAGAGTACCGTTAGGGACGCACCCATGTGCTGTTTCTCAAATGACAAATCAGACCCACTTGACTTGTGCAACTCTCAGTAGTTAGTTAGCACTAAGCAAAGCAGTGCCAAGAAGCCTTTAAAGAAGGGGGGTTTCCAATCATTTCTGAGGAGGCATTTCTGAGAAAACACACTAAAGCCTTTGAGTCAGAGTGACTGTACAAGTGTGTGTGTGTGTGTGTGTGTCAGCCCGGGAGAGGATGAAGAACAGATATCCTTTGTGCGTGTGTGTGTGCGTTTGCATGTGCGTGTAACGAGTCAAATGCAGTGTGTGTGTTTCTCGGGTATATATTAAGGTTAAATAAGGTAGGTAGCCGGTACACACACAAATATATATATATATATATATATATATATACACACACACACACACACACACACACACACACACACACACACACTCTCCCTGGGGTGTGTGGGCCAGTTAATAATTAACCCTGGTGGTGCTGTGGGAGAGAGAGTTAATTATGATGATGGTGGGTAGTTGTGTGGGGGCATTCTTGACTTTGGCTCCTGCCCTGCCAACAGGGGCCCCAGTGGCATGGCAGCTTATTTGTTGTTATTATCAGTGACCCCTAGAGCTGGGGCTCCTGTGTTAAGCGAGGCCTGAATTGTCCGCCCTCTCGAAAGCAATCTCTCTCTTTCTTTCTCTCTCTCTCTTACTCTCTCTGCCTCATTGTCTCTCGATTTGTCTCTCTCTCTCATTGTCTCCCGATGGGTCTCTCTCTCTGTCCCACTTTCTATCAGTTTATGTCTCTGTTTTACTCTCTCTCTCTCTTTCGCTCGCTCTTTCCATCATGTCTGCCCACAAGATGGATATCTTCACAACAAATATACCACTCTACAACTCCAAGGTGCACTTGGGCTGGTGTCATTCACATATGCACAGTATCAGGAATCCTGCTTAGATATTACAACATATAGCTTGAATTTAATCAATTACCTGATTTATTTGTCCTTCTGTGTCTGTTTTTAACTAAGTAAGGATGTCTCTTTCTCTGTCTCTGTTTTTAACTAAGAAGGATGTTTCTTTGTCTCTGTTTTTAACTAAGAGAGGATGTTTCTTTGTCTCTGCTTTTTAACTAAGTGAGGATTTCTTTAAAAAGCGCATCAAGTCTCTCTCCTCTCCCTCTGTCCCCCCTCTCTTTCTCTCGCTTTCTCTTTCTCCCATCTCCCCCTTTCTCTTACCCCCCTCTCTCACTCTCCCCCTCCTCTCTTTCTCTCCCTCCTCTCTCTCTGATTCAATCGGGGTGGTTTATCGATGTAATTGGTATGGAGAAAAGGTGGGTATGTAACTGAGTGAGGTTGTTTATTCTCTCTGTCTCCAGGAGATTGTGTCACTGCCAGGTTCTGACCTTCATCTGCCTGCTGGTCTCAGCCATCTGCCTGTCCTCCCAGCACAGCGTAAGTTAGTTCTGTCCTCTTCACCCCCTTCTCCAGCACACCTCATTAACACTTATAGACATGTCCACAGCGCCTGCTGAGCCTGGGTTTCCCATCGCTAAAGAAGTTTCTTATTTCTCTCCACAGCCCTGCTGCACAGCCGCGAGAGAGTAACAATTATACATTCTATGTGTGAACGAGCAGAATTTGTAAAATGAAGCACTTAACTGTTCTATGAGCGTGTGATTTCATGTTGTCAAGATAACACTACTAAATAACAAATAATAACACTTTCGCTAGGAAAGCTCAGACAAGAATGTTTGGATTCACCTCAACACCTACTGACTGGATGCCACGGTTTTGGGTCAGTTCATGAAAGTCCACATTTACAGTACCAGTCAAAAGTTTGGACACAGCTACTCAATCCAGGGTTTTTCTTTATTTTTACTATTTTCTACATTGTAGAATAATAGTGAAGACATCAAAACTATGAAATAACACACAAAATATATTTTATATTTGAGATTCTTCATAGTAGCCACACTTTGCCTTGATGACAGCTTTGCACACTCTTGGCATTCTCTCAACCAGCTTCATGAGGTAGTCACCTGGAATGCATTTCAATAAACAGGTCTGCCTTGTTAAAAGGGAATTTGTGGAATTTCATTCCTTCTTAATGTGTTTGAGCCAATCAGTTGTGTTGTGACAAGGTAGGGGTGGTATACAGAAGATAGCCCTATTTGGTAAAAGACCAAGCCATATTATGGCAAGAACAGCTCAAATAAGCAAAGAGAAACGACGGTCCATCATTACTTTAAGGTCAGTCAATCCGGACAATTTCAAGCTCTATGATGAAACTGGCTCTCATGAGGACCGCCACAGGAAAGGAAGACCCAGAGTTACCTCTGCTGCAGAGGATAAGTTCATTAGAGTTACCAGCCTCAGAAATTGCAGCCCAAATAAATGCTTCACAGAGTTCAAGTAACAGACACATCTCAACATCAACTGTTCAGAGGAGACCGTGTGAATCAGGCCTTCATGGTCGAATTGCTGCAAAGAAACCACTACTAAAGGACACCAATAAGAAGAAGAGACTTGCTTGTCCAATAAACACAAGCAATGGACATTAGACCGATGGAAATGTGTCCTTTGGTCTGATGAGTCCAAATTTGAGATTTTTGGTTCCAACAGCCGTGTCTTTATGAGACGCAGAGTAGGTGAACGGATGATCTCCGCATGTGTGGTTCCCACCGTGAAGCATGGAGGAGGAGGTGTGATGGTGTGGGGGTGCTTTGCTGGTGATACTGTTGGTGATTTTATTTAGTATTCAAGGCACACTTAACCAGCATGGCTACCACAGCATTCTGCAGCGATATGCCATCCCATCTGGTTTGCGCTTAGTGGGACTATCATTTGTTTTTCAACAGGACAATGACCCAACACACCTCCAGGCTGTGTAAGGGCTATTTGACCAAGAAGGAGAGTGATGGAGTGCTGCATCAGATGACCTGGCCTCCACAATCACCCAACCTCAACCCAAATGAGATGGTTTGGTATGAGTTGGACTGCAGAGTGAAGGAAAAGCAGCCAGCAAGTGCTCAGCATATGTGGGAACTCCTTCAAAATGGTTGGAAAAGCATTCCAGGTGAAGCTGGTTGAGAGATTGCCAAGAGTGTGCAAAGCTGTCAAGGCGAAGGGTGGCTACTTTGAAGAATCTAAAATATAACACTTTTTTGGCTACTACATTGATTCCATATGTGTTATTTCATTGTTTTGATTTCTTCACTATTATTCTATAATGTAGAAAATAGCAAAAATAAAGAAAAACCCTTGAATGTGTAGGTGTCCAAACTTTTGACTGGTACTGTATGTTCCATTAATGGGACAGTGATGGGACATTTCCAATCATCCCCCTGAAATGGCTGAAGTGAAATGGAATTGAACCCATCCTGGCTGGACGCTTTATAAACTCACAGGCCCCATTTAGTAACCTGGTCCCAGATCTGTTTGTGCTGTCTTGCCAACTCCTATTGGCTTGACAATGACCATAGGAGTTGTCAAGACAGCACAAACAGGTCTGAGAACAGGGCCTGATTAGTGTAATGCTCTAATCTGTGCGAAGAATGTTGAGTACCAAATGGCACCCTATTCCCTATATAGTGCACTCCTAACCCTAACCCTATGGGCCCTGGTCAAAAGTAGTGGACTATATAAGGAATAGGGTGCCATTTGGGACACACCCCAAATCCCTGTTCTCCAGTGTTTCCCTGAGGAAAATCCAGGTCATTTAGATAATATACAAATCAAAGTTCTCCGACTAGTATCAGATGTGATGAGGGGTCCTGCTGGCATGGCTATTGAGGTTTTGAGGTTCTGGAAGAAAGGAGCTGATTGGAATGTTTGTGTAGCGTTTAGCGTGTTCCTATAGGGCTGGTTGTTGCTCTCCATCTCTCTCCCATCTGGGCACGCTCTAATTGCTGCGTTGCCCCTCGCTTCTTCTCCAAGCGGAGCGGCCATCTTTCATCACTGTTTGTCTGGTTGTCAGGGAGAGCCTGAGGGGAAGGGGGCTTTCCTGACACACATGCACACGTACACAAATAGTCCCCTGTCCACAGGCGGTGACAGAGAGAGTGACTAAGATGCCCCCCCCTCTCGAACTAAGCAGTGTTTTTATTAACATGACTTTCTCGTGGAATTCCATCCACTCCTTCCATTCTGTCCCTCCGCAAATAGTTGGTCAGAGACGTCAAAGCCAAAGGCCTCCCTCTCAAGTGTCCCTCTGAACATTGACACACAGACAGAACGGTTTAAAAGGCAGCTCCACTAAAAGTGGCAGCAAAACTGAACTTGAGGTTGGCCCTGGACTCTTCCTTTCACTCTTACTCTTTCTTTCTCTCTCTTGCTCTCTCACACATACCTCTCTCTCTCTCTCTCTCTCAAACACACACACACTCCCATTGCCCTCAGGTGGCTGAGACTAGCTGAGGCAGTCAACCAAGCCCATCCATGTCTGTTAACCCTCAGCCAATCATCAGTGTCATTCCTCTGACTGACTGGGCTATAGTGAAAAGGGGAGGCATGCTGGAACGATCGAACTGAGCACTTTACAGTCCAACTAAGGTAGGCATGTGCCAAACTCTTGAAGCCAACAAAGGTGAAGTCATGGGCGGGATCTGAACCCAGGTCACCCATGATAGAAACCAAAGTCTCAAATCAAAGTTTATTGGTCGCATACACAGATTAGCAGATTTTATAGCGGTTGCAACGAAATGCTTAAATTACTAGCTCCTAACAATGCAGTTTAATGTCAAAAAAGTACACAAATAATAAAAAATATCAAATAAATAAAAAACACAACAGGGAATCAATACATTTCAGAACTAATCCAATGAACAACCCAAAAAGCACTGTAACAGTAATCCAAACGCAATCTGTGCATATATACACCAGATTAAATAACATGAGATATACTAAGAATAATACCCTGTAAAAAGTAATTAGTTCTGCTAAGTACATTTATGAGCACATTCCTCTAGCAGTAAGGTAGAGCTACCTGTAAGCAGAACAGGATGCTGCATTAGCCTCTGGCATTAAGAGTGGTGCACATGGTTTTTAGAAATATACTTTTCTTTCTTCAAACTTCCATGCAAAATAAAGTCAAAATTATAATTACCCACTATTAAGTATTAATATCTTACAAAAACGTAATAATTCTAGATCAGATAAATCAAGTGTTTTTTTACTCAAATATCAATGTGTCTGACTACTACTTTATTCTTTAAATTAAAGATGTAAAACATAATAGAATCAAGTAAGAACAACTTAATAAATGTTAGATTGACCTTAAAATATTAAATCAACTTTAGATTAGCAGAACACAGATAAATAAAGTTATTTATAAAATAACCTATTATTTGTTAACAGTACTCAAAAACAGTAAGCGATAAGAACATCTGATTGACATCTGAGTTAGTACCACTTATATGATTTGAGTTCTACAGGCAGTTGGAGATAATCACTACACAATCGCTTTAAGAGTTAGGCAATTACTTTTTACAGTGTATGTACAGCAGTAGATACAGTTGAAGTCGGAAGTTTACATACATTTAGGTTGGAGTCATTAAAACTTGTTTTTCAACCACTCCACACCTTTCTTGTTAACAAACTATAGTTTTGGCAAGTCGGTTAGGACATCTACGTTGTGCATGACACAAGTAATTTTTCCAATAATTGTTTACAGACAGATTATTTCACTTATAATTCACTGTATCACAATTCCAGTGGGTCAGAAGTTTACATACACGAAGTTAACTGTGCCTTTAAACAGCTTGGAAAATTCCAGAAAATGATGGCTTCTGATAGGCTAATTGACATCATTTGAGTCAATTGGAGGTGTACCTGTGGATGTATTTCAAGGCCTACCTTCAAACTCAGTGCCTTTTTGCTTGACATCATGGGAAAATCAAAAGAAATCAGCCAAGACCTCGGAAAGAAAATTGTAGACCTCCACAAGTCTGGTTCATCATTGGGAGCAATTTCCAAACGCCTGAAGGTACCACGTCCATCTGTACAAACAATAGTACGTAAGTATATACACCATGGGAACACGCAGCTGTCATACCGCTCAGGAAGGAGACGCGTTCTGTCTCCTAGAGATGAACGTACTTTGGTGCGAAAAAGTGCAAATCAATCCCAGAACAACAGCAAAGGACCTTGTGAAGATGCTGGAGGAAACAGGTACAAAAGTATCAATATCCACAGTAAAACGAGTCCTATATCGACATAATCTGAATGGCCGCTCAGCAAGGAAGAAGCCACTGCTCCAAAACCGCCATAAAAAAGGCACACTACGGTTTGCAACTGCACATGGGGACGAAGATCGTACATTTTGGAAACAAAAATAGAACTGTTTGGCCATAATGACCATTGTTATGTTTGGAGGAAAAAGGGGGTTGCTTGCAAGCCGAAGAACACCATCCCAACCGTGAAGCACGGGGGTGGCAGCATCATGCTGTGGGGGTGCTTTGCTGCAGGAGGGACTGGTGCACTTCACAAAATAGCTGGCATCATGAGGAAGGAAAATTATGTGTATATATTGAAGCAACATCTCAAGACATCAGTCAGGAAGTTAAAGCTTGGTCGCAAATGGGTCTTCCAAATGGACAATGACCCCAAGCATACTTCCAAAGTTGTGGCAAAATGGCTTAAGGACAACAAAGTCAAGGTATTGGAGTGGCCATCACAAAGCCCTGACCTCAATCCTATAGAAAATGTGTGGGCAGAACTGAAAAAGCGTGTGCGAGCAAGGAGGCCTACAAACCTGACTCAGTTACACCAGCTCTGTCAGGAGGAATGGGCCAAAATTCACCCAACTTATTGTGGGAAGCTTGTGGAAGGCTGCCCAAAACTTTTGACCCAAGTTAAACAATTTAAAGGCAATGCTACCAAATACTAATTGAGTGTATGTAAACCTCTGACCCACTGGGAATGTGATGAAAGAAATAAAAGCTGAAATAAATCATTCTCTCTACTATTATTCTGACATTTCACATTCTTAAAGTAAAGTGGTGATCCTAACTGACCTAAGACAGGGAATTTTTACTAGGATTAAATGTCAGGAATTGTGAAAAACAGAGTTTAAATGTATTTGGCTAAGGTGTATGTAAACTTCCGACTTCAACTGTATATTAGAGTGAGCTATGTCAAGAATCCAGTATATAAATAAATATGAGGTGTGTGTGTGTGTGTGTGTGTGTGTGTGTTATAAACAGTGTAACTAAAATGCAATGTACAGTAGTAGAAATATTAGAATTAGCTATGTCGAGAATACAGTATTTAAATACACAGGACAAAACCACATAGCAAAATGGATAGAATTGCAGGAAATTAGTGGAATATAAATAAACAGTGCCTTCAGAAAGTATTCACACCCCTTTACTTTTTCCACATTTTGTTGTGTTACAGCCTGAATTTAAAAGGGATTACATTTATATTTTGTGTCACTGATCTACACACCATACCCCATAATGTCAAAGTGGAATTATGTTTTTAGAAATGTTTACAAATTAATAAAAACATTGCTGAAATGTCTTGCGTCAATAAGTATTCAAACCCTTTGTTATGGCAATCCTAAATAAGTTCAGAAGTAAAAATGTGCTTAACAAGACAGATAGTAAGTTGCATGGACTAACTGTATGCAATACTAGTGTTTGAAAAAGAAAAGGAGAGCCGCACACTCTAGGCGCTCAGATGTTATAATTTAATAACCTAATAACCAACGTTTCGACAGTCCAAACGTTGGGTATTAGGTTATTAAATTATAACATCTGAGCTCTTAGAGTGTGCAGCTTTCCTTTTCTTTTTCAAGTGTTCTACTCCGTTAGCCAGCACCTCGCCTAAATAGGTGTTCTACTCTGCTAGCCAGCACCTCTCCTAAATAGGTGTTCTACTCCGTTAGCCAGCACCTCGCCTAAATAGGTGTTCTACTCTGTTAGCCAGCACCTCGCCTAAATAGGTGTTCTACTCTGTTAGCCAGCACCTCGCCTAAATAGGTGTTCTACTCCGTTAGCCAGCACCTCGCCTAAATAGGTGTTCTACTCCGTTAGCCAGCACCTCGCCTAAATAGGTGTTCTACTCCGTTAGCCAGCACCTCGCCTAAATAGGTGTTCTACTCCGTTAGCCAGCACCTCTCCTAAACAGGTGTTCTACTCCGTTAGCCAGCACCTCGCCTAAATAGGTGTTCTACTCTGTTAGCCAGCACCTCGCCTAAATAGGTGTTCTACTCCGCTAGCCAGCACCTCGCCTAAATAGGTGTGCGTTTCTTTCGCCTCCACAATAATAGTGTTTAACATGATTTTTGAATGACTACCTCATCTCTGTACCCCACACATACAATTATCTGTAACGTCCCTCAGTCGAGCAGTGAATTTGAAGCACAGATTCAACGACAAAGACCAAGGAGGTTTTCCAATGCCTCGCAAAGAAGGGCACCTATTGGTAGATGGGTAAAAATATATATAATCTGATATTGACTATCTCTTTGAGCATGGTGAAGTTATTAATTACACTTTGGATGGTGTATCAATACACCCAGTCACTACAAAGATACAGGTGTCCTTCCTAACTCAGTTGCCGGAGAGGAAGGAAACCGTTTAGGGATTTCACCATGAGGCCAATGGTGATTTTAAGCCAGTTACAGAGTTTAATGGCTGTGATGGGAGAAAACTGAGGATTAATCAACAACATTGTAGTTACTGCACAATACTAACAATTGACAGAGTGAAAAGAAGGAAGTCTGTACAGAATACAAATATTTCAAAACATGCATCCTGTTTGCAATAAGGCACTAAAGTAATACTGCAAAAAATGTGGCAAAGAAATTAACTTTTTGTCCTGAATACAAAGCATTATGTGTTATGTTTGGGGCAAATCCAACACAACATCACTGAGTACCACTATTCATATTTTCAAGCATGTTGGTGGCTGCATCATGTTATGGGTATGTTTGTCATCGGTAAGGACTAGGGAGTTTTTTAGGATGACAATTAATGGAATAGTGCTAAGCACAGGCAAAATCCTAGAGGAAAACATGGTTTAGTCTGCTTTCCAACAGATACTGGGGGACAAATCCACCTTTCAGCAGAACTATATCCTAAAACGCAATGCCAAATATACACTGGTGTTACTTACCAAGATGACATTGAATGTTCCTGAGTGGCCTAGTTACAGTTCTGACTTAAATCGGCTTGAAAATCTATGGCAAGACTTGACAATGGCTATGTAGCAAGGATCAACAACCAACTTAACAGAGCTTGAAGAATTTTAAAAGAATAATGGGCAAATATTGTAAAATCCAGGTTTGCTAAGTTCTTAGAGACTTACCCAGAAAGACTCACAGCCGCAATCGTTGCCTAAGTTGATTCTAACATGTATTAACTAAGGGGATTGAATACTTATTTTACATACATTTACATTTTTTGAAAAATGTTCTTCCACTTTGACATTACAGAGTTATTTGTGCAGATCGTTTACAAAAAATGGAAATGAAATACATTTGAATCCCACTTTGTAACACAACAACATTTTGAAAAAGTCAAGGGGTATGAATACTTTCTGAAGGCACTGTATATGTATGTGAATGATGTGTATCGACCATATGGACAGTATGTGAATAGAAAGTTGTGTGTATAGCAATAGTTAAATAGGATTAGCCATGACTAGAATACAGTATATACATATTAATTGGGTAAAACAGCATATAAACATTATGTGACCGAGTCTAAGGTTCAGGGCAGGGTACTGGGCGGAGGCCGGCTAGTAGTGACTGTTTAACAGTCTGATGGCCTGGAGATAGAAGCTGTTTATCAGTCTCTCGGTCCCAGCTTTGATGCACCTGTACTGTCTCCGCCTTTATAGGTGGTAGCGGGGTGAACAGGCTGTGTCTCGGGGAGGCTGAGGTCTTTGATCTTCTTGGCCTTCCTGTGACACTGGGTGCTGTAGATGTCCCGGAGGGCAGGTAGTGTTCCCCCGATGAAGCGTTGGGCTGACCACACCACCATCTGGAGAGCCCTGTGGTTGCAGACGGTGCAATTGCCGTACCAGGCGGTGATACAGCCCGACAGGATGCTCGCAATGGTGCATCTGTAGAAGTTCGTGAGGGTCTTAGGTGCTAAGCCGAATTCCTTCAGCCTCCTCAGGTTGAAGAGGCGCTGTTGCACCTTCTTCACCACCCTGTCTGTGTGAAGGGACCATTTCAGGTCGCTAGTGATGTGCACGCAGAGGAACATGAAGCTTTTTACCCTCTCCACTGCGGCCCCGTCGATGTGGATGGGTTGTGCTCTCTCTGCTGTTTCCTGTAGTAAACGATCAGCTCCTTCGTTTTGTTGATGTTGAGGGAGAGGTTATTTTCCTGGCACCACTCTGCCAGCGCTCTCACCTCCTCGTCATTGTTGGGAATCAGGCCTACCAGTGTTGTGTTGTCAGCAAACTTGATAATTGAGTTGGAGACGTGCCTGGCCACACAGTCATGGGTGAACAGGGAGTACACCGTTATAGACGTGACATTGATTTTGAAGTCTCAAGCAGGGCCACCTTATCACGAGACCATGAGCCTGCGGCGTGTCACTACACACAGAACCCAAAGAAAACAGGTGCTGGGCAAAAATGCACTATATATAAAGAAAGGACAGCACACTGTATAATGCTGCTCCCCTGTGCTTTGTCCATCCACCATGTTACACAAACAACAATTCAACTTTGGGGAAGTCTTTATTATCTTACCTAAACTCTTACCTGAGTCTTACCTGAAATCTTACCTGAGTCCTACCTGAAATCTTACCTGAGTCATTCAGATGCAAAATTATACACTTGAAAAACAACAATCAACCTTGAGAACTACCATAGATTCCAATCATAGTGTTTAGTCTTTATTAAGGTGTGAATAGAAATGGTATGAATGACGTGTTTTGCATCTGCTTCATCAGGGCCCGTATTCTGGAAGCGTCTCAGAGTAGGACTGTTGATCTAGGACCCCGACCACCTTGATTCGGTCTTATGTAGCAACATTTGAAATGGTGTCTTTTTACATTGGATAAAAGCAGAGACACAGAGCTACAAAATGGTATATCATACACTGCATTTGAGGAACAATGGTAAAGTAATGCTGCTTTGAAAGTTGATAAACTTGTAACCTCACTTTTGAGAAAATGGCCTTTGAATGTTTTGGTACCTACTGGAGAGCTCTTCTTTGTCTACACCCATTCACCATCGCTCACACCCTCTTAAGCTTTAGCCCCACCCATCTCTTTAAGCGTTGATCCGAGCGTTCTGTACTAGCAACAGCAGTCAAGCACCCAAGCTAACTGGCTAACTTGCTAGCTGCTTCCAGACACAAATGAGAGAACAGCTCACTGACCATTACTCACCCTAGCAGAGCTGGTTAGGCTGTTTTTATGTTATCCAGAGCATTGGTGACTGCAACTGTGCTGCTGGCAACAATTTACGCTTTTTTGCCAACGTTTACTGACACCGGCCATATTCAACGGGTGGTAAGTGTTCGTGAATTTGTCAGTTATTCTGCGCTCTGGCACACTCAGACGGGAGTGCTCTGAAATCGGAGTAGTTAGCCAGAGCAAATTTACCAGCTACGTCTATCAACAGTTGTGACATTCTATTGAAATGGTTACTTGCATAGTGGTGTCTTTTGTTAAGACATGTAGCTAGCTAGCTAGGTAAATAATGAACCATAATCCCAACTCATGACGTTACTACCCTGCATGAATCTGCAGGTAGCTAACCAACCAGGTTCAATGTTTGCTAGCTAACATTAGGCTATAACTAGCAAAGCAAATGGCTCTGAGATACGAATAATAAGATCATACACGTAACATTAGCTAGCGAGCCAGCCAGCTAACATTAGCTAGCTAGCTAACAGTACACTTTAACTTGAAATGAAACTACTTTCTGTCCAAATTAGAAATGTGTAATATCTGAAAATGTAGTTAGCTAGACTATATTACCCGTATACATCATGGATGGATGCGTCTCCCTGTCACAGATGCCATGGTTGCCCTTAGTTTGAGAATGTTTTCTCCATCTCCTTAGCTATCATACTTGAATTCCACTGATTTTCAAAACTCGGTCCTCCAGAAAGTAGAGAGCAACACTTATGCAGTTTTACTATGCAATACATTTTTTTAAAGCCACGTTAGACACGATTACCTACACATACTGACCAGCTCAAATAGACAGAAGTGTGCTACAGTGAGGGAAAAAAGTATTTGATCCCCTGCTGATTTTGTACGTTTGCCCACTGACAAAGACATGATCAGTCTATAATTTTAATGGTAGGTTTATTTGAACAGTGAGAGACAGAATAACAACAACAAAAAATCCAGAAAAACGCATGTCAAAAATGTTATAAATGTATTTGCATTTGAATGAGGGAAATAAGTATTTGACCCCTCTGCAAAACATGACTTAGTACTTGGTGGCAAAACCCTTGTTGGCAATCACAGAGGTCAGACGTTTCTTGTAGTTGGTCACCAGGTTTGCACACATTTCAGGAGGGATTTTGTTCCACTCCTCCTTGCAGATCATCTCCAAGTCATTAAGGTTTCGAGGCGGATGTTTGGCAACTCGAACCTTCAGCTCCCTCCACAGATTTTCTATGGGTTTTAGGTCTGGAGATTGGCTAGGCCACTCCAGGACCTTAATGTGCTTCTTCTTGAGCCACTCCTTTGTTGCCTTGGCCGTGTGTTTTGGGTCATTGTCATGCTGGAATACCCATCCATGACCCATTTTCAATGTCCTGGCTGAGGGAAGGAAGTTCTCACCCAAGATTTGACGGTACATGGCCCTGTCCATCATCCCTTTGATGCGGTGAAGTTGTCCTGTCCCCTTAGCAGAAAAACACCCCCAAAGCATAATGTTTCCACCTCCATGGTTGACGGTGGGGATGGTGTTCTTGGGGTCATAGGCAGCATTCCTCCTCCTCCAAACACGGCGAGTTGAGTTGATGCCAAAGAGCTCGATTTTGGTCTCATCTGACCACAACACTTTCACCCAGTTCTCCTCTGAATCATTCAGATGTTCATTGGCAAACTTCAGACGGCCCTGTATATGTGCTTTCTTGAGCAGGGGGACCTTGCGGGCGCTGCAGGATTTCAGTCCTTCACGGCGTAGTGTGTTACCAATTGTTTTCTTGGTGACTATGGTCCCAGCTGCCTTGAGATCATTGACAAGATCCTCCTGTGTAGTTCTGGGCTGATTCCTCACCGTTCTCATGATCATTGCAACTCCACGAGGTGAGATCTTGCAAGGAGCCCCAGGCCGGGGGGGTTTACAGTTCTTTTGTGTTTCTTCCATTTGCGAATAATCGCACCAACTGTTGTCACCTTCTCACCAAGCTGCTTGGCGATGGTCTTGTAGCCCATTCCAGCCTTGTGTAGGTCTACAATCCTGTCCCTGACATCCTTGGAGAGCTCTTTGGTCTTGGACAGGTGTCTTTTATACAGGGAACAAGCTGAGATTAGGAGCACTCCCTTTAAGAGTGTGCTCCTAATCTCAGCTCGTTTCCTGTATAAAAGACACCTGGGAGCCAGAAATCTTTCTGATTGAGAGGGGGTCAAATACTTATTTCCCTCATTAAAATGCAAATAAATTTATAATATTTTTGACATGCGTTTTTATGGATGTTTTTGTTGTTATTCTGTCTCTCACTGTTCAAATAAACCTACCATTAAAATTATAGACTGATCATTTCTTTGTCAGTGGGCAAACATACAAAATCAGCAGGGGATCAAATACTTTTTTCCCTCACTGCAGACCAATCCGAACTCGTCTCTCGGCATGTCCAGCCACTCATTATCTCAGCCAATCATGGCTAGTGGGAAGGTTGCTGTCTTTTTCTGTAGCTTAACCAACTAGGCTCGTAATCAGTGGTGGAAAAAGTACCCAATTGTCATACTTGAGTAAAAGTAAAGATACCTTAATAGAAAATGACTCAAGTAAAAGTGAAAGTCACCCAGTAAAATACTACTTGAATAAAAGTATTTGGTTTTAAATATACTTAAGTATCAAAAGTAAATGTAATTACTAAAATGTACTTAAGTATCAAAGTAAAAGTATGAATAATAACTTATTAAGCAAACCAGTAGGCACAATTGTTCGTGTTTCTTATTTATTTACGGATAACCAGGAGCATTTATGTGCTAGAGATGAAGTTTTTATATATAGCACTAAACAACTGGCTTCCCCAAGGTGATCTTGTTGACAGGTAGCAGGGTGTGAACAAACACACACACACACACACACACACACACACACACACACACACTACACACACACACACTTGAAATAGATTTATGTGATAGAGATGAAGTTTTTATATATAGCACTAAACAACTGGCTTCCCCAAGGTGATCTTGTTGACAGGTAGCAGGGTGTGAACACACACACACACACACACACACACACACACACACACACTTGAAATAGATTTATGTGATAGAGATGAAGTTTTTGTATATAGCACTTAACAACTGGCTTCCCCAAAGTGATCTTGTTGACAGGTAGCAGGGTGTGAACACACACACACACACACACACACACACACACACACACACACACACAAAAATAGATTTATGTGATAGAGAAGAGGTTTTTATATATAGCACTAAACAACTGGCTTCCCCAAGGTGATCTTGTTGACAGGTAGCAGGGTGTGAACAAACACACACACACACACACACACTCACACACACACACTACACACCCCTTTCACACATTTATGGTATTTACCTCACCTATACCTCGCTTTCACCCCCTCCTCACACACAAACACATTGATGCACTCAAACACACACAGTCGCACACACAACCACACACAATCACACACAACCACACACACATAGACTGATATGTTAAATACTTATCCAGGCATTGTAAGATCTGGCATGCGTCTGCAGAGTTGCTGGCTTTATTCTGGCAATACATTTACATGCTCAATCATTTGGAATAAATGTACTGCTTTAATTATAATATGTGAGTGGTAATAATGTAAACTGATTTGACTGTTGTCTACGTGTATTGTTGAATGACCAAATCAATCAGTCAATCGTTCAATCCAAAGTGACGTATCTTCTAAGGAATCATAATTGGGCCCCTAGAGAATCCATTGTCCAACCAATAAGCTAATGGCCTTGGCTCTTTGGGATCAATTCTGTAGTAAATCAATGAATAATCAGTTGATGCAGAATGCTGTTTATATAGTATGTGAACCATATAAATATATCAATAGATAGAATCTAGTTTACTTTACGTCAATACATTATGTTGACCTCTGAGTTTACAGTTCTTTTGTGTTTCTTCCATTTGCGAATAATCGCACCAACTGTTGTCACCTTCTCACCAAGCTGCTTGGCGATGGTCTTGTAGCCCATTCCAGCCTTGTGTAGGTCTACAATCCTGTCCCTGACATCCTTGGAGAGCTCTTTGGTCTTGGACAGGTGTCTTTTATACAGGGAACAAGCTGAGATTAGGAGCACTCCCTTTAAGAGTGTGCTCCTAATCTCAGCTCGTTTCCTGTATAAAAGACACCTGGGAGCCAGAAATCTTTCTGATTGAGAGGGGGTCAAATACTTAGAGAATCCATCGTCCAACCAATAAGCTAATGGCCTTGGCTCTTTGGGATCAATTCTGTAGTAAATCAATGAATAATCAGTTGATGCAGAATGCTGTTTATATAGTATGTGAACCATATAAATATATCAATAGATAGAATCTAGTTTACTTTACGTCAATACATTATGTTGACCTCTGACCTTCTGTGTCTCAGTCTTCCTGGGTGTCTGCGTGGGGTCCGTCGGAGGGTCGTCCAGCGCGTGCCCGACGACAGCTGCACTACAGGAACGAATGGGCCTCGTGGAACGGCTGGTCTGTGTGCTCGCGCTCATGTGGGGGAGGGGCCTCGGTGCGTACACGCACCTGCATCACCAGGTAAGAACCAGGGATGGACCAATCACAACAGAGATCTACTTCAAACAGGTTAATCCTCAAAAAATGAAAGTGAATGACTTTGTAGGCTGCTTTCTCTGTATTTGCTGTGATCTGTCTAGTAATACAACATGGGAAACAGAATGACTACCACAAACTTTCCCATTCAAGTCAGCTTTCTGTAATGGGATGACCAGTGGCCTTATTTAGTGTGCCCTTAAGTGTACAGTCATTCTCATTTTCATAAATGACTGAACTCTGTCCCAGGAACCCAGTTGGCGGGCCATGCTCAGGAGACCCCAGACAATACAAGATCTGCAACCCCAAGGTATGTGTCAACACGATGACATCACCACACATGGAAACCAGTATGCTGTGTTTGCACATGTCTATCATAACATGCCAAGACCTAGTGGTCCAGTACAACATCCAGAATATCATGCAGCGGAGTGTCAAGCTTGTGTAGGGCACGCAATGGAAAACGTTTTAAAATGTTTTGTAAAGGAATATTTAAATTAGTGTTTCGTTTTGGATAGGTCCAGGAAGTCCCTTTAGTCTGTTTTTCCCCTTTCGGGGCCTAATTAACACATCCCTGGACTCATCTGTTGAAGTGCCAACTCCTCCGACTCCTGCCATAGGACAGGACACGTTGGCATGACAACAGACAAACCCAACAGAACTAGGAGTTGGCTAAAGCACAAACAGATGTGGAACCCTGCATCAGCCTTGTGTGTATGACAGGAATTTGTAACCTTTCAATTTGTCACTTGCTGCGTTTTTTGGGGAGTTTGTGTAACACATACAGTGGGGAGAACAAGTATTTGATACACTGCCGATTTCGCAGGTTTTCCTACTTACAAAGCATGTAGAGGTCTGTAATTTTTATCATAGGTACACTTCAACTGTGAGAGACGGAATCTAAAACAAAAATCCAGAAAATCACATTGTATGATAATTAATTTGCATTTTATTGCATGACATAAGTATTTGATACATCAGAAAAGCAGAACTTAATATTTGGTACAGAAACCTTTGTTTGCAATTACAGAGATCATACGTTTCCTGTAGGTCTTGACCAGGTTTGCACACACTGCAGCAGGGATTTTGGCCCACTCCTCCATACAGACCTTCTCCAGATCCTTCAGGTTTCGGGGCTGTCGCTGGGCAATACGGACTTTCAGCTCCCTCCAAAGATTTTCTATTGGGTTCAGGTCTGGAGACTGGCTAGGCCACTCCAGGACCTTGAGATGCTTCTTACGGAGCCACTCCTTAGTTGCCCTGGCTGTGTGTTTCGGGTCGTTGTCATGCTGGAAGACCCAGCCACGACCCATCTTCAATGCTCTTACTGAGGGAAGGAGGTTGTTGGCCAAGATCTCGCGATACATGGCCCCATCCATCCTCCCCCTCAATACGGTGCAGTTGTCCTGTACCCTTTGCAGAAAAGCATCCCCAAAGAATAATGTTTCCACCTCCATGCTTCATGGTTGGGATGGTGTTCTTGGGGTTGTACTCATCATTCTTCTTCCTCCAAACACGGCGAGTGGAGTTTAGACCAAAAAGCTCTATTTTTGTCTAATCAGACCACATGACCTTCTCCCATTCCTCCTCTGGATCATCCAGATGGTCATTGGCAAACTTCAGACGGGCCTGGACATGCGCTGGCTTGAGCAGGGGGACCTTGCGTGTGCTGCAGGATTTTAATCCATGACGGCGTAGTGTGTTACTAATGGTTTTCTTTGAGACTGTGGTCCCAGCTCTCTTTAGGTCATTGACCAGGTCCTGCCGTGTAGTTCTGGGTTGATCCCTCACCTTCCTCATAATCATTGATGCCCCACGAGTTGAGATCTTGCATGGAGCCCCAGACCGAGGGTGATTGACCGTCATCTTGAACTTCTTCCATTTTCTAATAATTGCGCCAACAGTTGTTGCCTTCTCACCAAGCTGCTTGCCTATTGTCCTGTAGCCCATCCCAGCCTTGTGCAGGTCTACAATTTTATCCCTGATGTTCTTACACAGCTCTCTGGTCTTGGCCATTGTGGAGAGGTTGGATTCTGTTTGATTGAGTGTGTGGACAGGTGTCTTTTATACAGGTAATGAGTTCAAACAGGTGCAGTTAATACAGGTAATGAGTGGAGAACAGGAGGGCTTCTTAAATAAAAACTAACAGGTCTGTGAGAGCCGGAATTCTTACTGGTTGGTAGGTGATCAAATACTTATGTCATGCAATAAAATGCAAATTAATTACTTAAAAATCATACAATGTGATTTTCTGGATTTTTGTTTTAGATTCCGTCTCTCACAGTTGAAGTGTACCTATGATACAAATTACAGACCTCTACATGCTTTGTAAGTAGGAAAACCTGCAAAATCGGCAGTGTATCAAATACTTGTTCTCCCCACTGTAGATTCCACTGTCTTGTTGTAACTGTAACTTGTTATCATGTGCTGTCTACTGCAGACCCCCAATCACGCTTTGCCCCAAGACACAAGGGTTTGATTCCCGGTCCGCCCTAAAGTCAATCACTTTTAACCCTACATCATCCCTTTCTTCACTGTCTAAGAATAACCAAGCCGAATAAATTTTTTTTATCTGTTCTCCTTCAAAAAAGTTGTAATCAGAATCACAACAACTTTTGAATGATGGATTTCTATACAGAATGGTCTTAATCGATGCAGACTTTCATATTGTTGTCAAACATTTTGAAACGATAAGCTGAGTGTGCTTGAGGGCTGATAACAAAGTTGGTTCAGTGAATGTGAACTGTGCTGTTACTATATTTAACCAAGCAGGTATGCTGTCTGGGCGTGATCAGTTTCACTGAAAATATGAACCTGTCACTTCATTGTACTGTACAGAAGTTGAGCTCCTGATACTATATGAACAGTGCATATGCTTCTATCGGAGTCCCATAAATAGATAGATATAACATAGAGTTTTCATCTACACCCTCATGATATATATTCTTGAAGATATACCGTTTTCTTGGAAAGTATACGGTGCGGATCCTGTGTGTCAGACGTGTGGGTGTGTGTTTAGACAGTGAGTCAGTATTTTTTAAATATTTTTTTATTTTACCATTATTTAACTAGGCAAGTCAGTTAAGAACAAATTCTTATTTACAATGATGGCCTACACCAGCCAAACCCGGACGACGCTGGGCCAATTGTGCGCCGCCCTATGGGACTCCCAATCACGGCCAGTTGTGATACAGCCTGGAATCGAACCAGGGGGTCTGTAGTGACGCCTCAAGCACTGAGATGCAGTGCCTTAGACCGCTGCGCCACTCGGGAGCCCAGTACAGTATATTAATGAACTCTAAACATATTAACATAAGATGGTGAGGTGTTTTGAGGCATGCACGTGTGAGTGCATAGCACTGGGTAACCAGGTCTCTCTGTGTCTGTCTGCTGTAGGGGTGTACTGGGGGCTCAGAGGACTTCAGGGAGATGCAGTGTTCTGCCTACAACGACAGACCGCTGGTGGCTGGAAACAGCTACAGATGGACCACCTTCCATGGAGGTCGGTGAGGCATGACACGTGTGTGTGTGCGTGTGCGTGCTAAATGTGGCATGTGTCCATTTGGAAATCTGCTTGTCATTTGGCCACACCTGTATTATGAGTTCAGTCCATACTCTCCACTGACCTGTTTCACTCTTTCCCCTCTGCACCCTATCCCCCACCACTGCTTCCCCACTTCCCCCTTCTCCTACCTTCTTCCCTCTTCTCCTACCTCCTTCCCCATTCTCCTACCCCTTTCCCTCTTATCCTACCTCCTTCCCCCCTTCCCTCTTCTCCTACCTCCTACCTCCTTCCCTCTCCTCCTACCTCCTTTCCCCTTCTCCAACCTCCTTTCCCTCTCCTCCTACCTCCTTTCCCCTTCTCCAACCTCCTTCCCTCTCCTCCTACCTCCTTTCCCCTTCTCCAACCTCCTTTCCCTCTCCTCCTACCTCCTTTCCCCTTCTCCAACCTCCTTTCCCTCTTCTCCTACCTCCTTCTCCTACCTCCTACCTCCTTCCCCCATCTCCTACCTATTCTCCTACCTCCTTCCCCTTCTCCTACCTCCTACCTCCTTCCCCCTTCTCCTACCTCCTTCCCCCCTTCCCCCTTCTTCTACCTCCTTCTCCTACCTCCTTCCCCCTTCTCCTACCTCCTTCCCCCCTTACCCCTTCTCCTACCTCCTTCTCCTACCTCCTACCTCCTTTCCCCTTCTCCTACCTCCTTCCCCCCTTCCCCCTTCCCCTTCTCCTACCTCCTTCTCCTACCTCCTTCCCCCTTCTCCTACCTCCTTCCCCCTTCTCCTACCTCCTTCTCCTACCTCCTTCTCCTACCTCCTACCTCCTTCCCTCTTCTCCTACCTCATTCCATTCCTATCTGTCCCCCACCTGCTACAAGTTACCTCCTTCCTTCAATTCTAATGTAACGTTTTTTTAAAACCCTGTACTGCTGTGCTAAGGCTAGGAGACAATAGACTAGAATGCAATGTTTCATAGACACTGCAGCCAGTAACCTGACTAACCCAACTTTCTAGTACCTGTAACTGTACTGTTTAGTGTAGCTGAGAGGTAATGTCTGTCAGTGAGGTGGTTGTATATACAGTATCAGTCCAAAGTTTGGACACCTACTAATTCAGGGTTTTTCTTTATTTTTACTATTTTTTACATTGTAGATTAATAGTGAAGACATCAAAACTATAAAATAACACATATGGAATCATGTAGTAACCAAAAAAAGTGTTAAACAAATCAAAATATATTTTATATTTGAGATTCTTCAAAGTAGCCAACCTTTACCTTGATGACAGCTTTGCACACTCTTGGCAATTTGATTTGTTTAACACTTTTTTGGTTACTACATGATTCCATATGTGTTATTTCATAGTTTTGATGTCTTCACAATTATTCTACAATGTAGAAAATAGTAAAAAATTAAGAAAAACCCTGGAATGAGTAGGTGTGTCCAAACTTTTGACTAGTGCTGTATGTGTACGTTTAGATTGTTATATAATACCACCTACTCTAACTTCCCTCCTCTCCTAAGGTTCTAACCCATGTGAGTTGAGCTGTCTGGCCCTGGGTCACAACTTCTACTACAACTTTGGTCGCGTCCTGGACGGCACTGCCTGCAGTAAAGAGCCTGGAGCTGTGTGTGTCAACGGAAAATGCTTGGTGAGTGACAATTTTGTGTGTGTCCCCCCACTATGCAGAGAGGTGGTTTCACGATGTGTGTGTGTCAGGCAGTACGGGAATCGAAGGCACACATTCTTTCTCTCACTCTTGCCCTTTCTGTCTCTCTCTCTCTCTCTCTCTCTCTCTCTCTGTCTCTCTCTCTCTCCGTCTGTCTCTCTCTGTCTCTGTCTCTCTCTCTCTCTGTCTCTCTCTCTGTCTCTCTCTCTGTCTCTCTCTGTCTGGACAGTATTAGGACTGTGTTGGCCATTTCCTCTGGTTCTCTCAGCAGTAGTGCACTCATCCTGTGCATTAGGACCAGAGTGCACTTGTCAGTGGACTTGTCAGAGCACACACACGCCTGCACGCACGAACACACACAAACACAGCCTCTAAAGGATAGACAGAGCAAAATAAATGTCAAGGGCTGACATTCCTTGTGGCTTTCTTTTATAACTAATTGATGTTTAATCAAAGCTGGATTCATTACGTTTCGATAAGGGGACACTAAACATGAATGGTATTGCTGCACTACAAAGAAACAGAATGTTCAAACAGAGCATTAACAGAACATTACGCTCATAAATGCACTGTGTGTGTGTGTGTGTGTGTTCTGAGGGTCAAAGCAGAGGCCACCAAACACAATGTTCTGGCCCTCCTCCATGGAATTCTCAACCTAAGTGGTTCCTGCAGGACAGTGACCGAGTGTTCAAGCAGCAGATAAAGACACACACACAGACATGTTGTGGCTCTGTGCAAATGGAACAATGCAACAAGGGGTTGCATGAGGGGCCCTTTCAGGGACACACACACACACTCACACACCTCAGTAATAGGGTTCTCCCATCTCTCACACACACTAGCAGATGGAGATGATTGGAAATTCAATTCTCTACCCTGAGGTTGAGGCTTTGGTCATTAGTACCAAATCCAAACATGTGTGTGTCTGTCTCTGTGTGTGTGTGTCTGTCTCTGTGTGTGAGTGTGAACATTACCATGCTGGTCTTTATGTCTGCATGTGTGCTTGTCTGTCTTTGTTGAAGTGTATGAGTGGATTTATGGGGCGTGAGGTCAGCGGTGGCCATAAGCTGTCTGAGGTCACGGGGGGGGGCGTGGTCTAGGACAGGAAGCAGATGCAGAGTCCAGCTGGGCTGGAAGGCAGCGTGACACAGATTGAGTTCAGACCAACACTACACAAAGCTGCCTGGACTAAATATTGTGTGTGTGTACAGTAAAGGGCCCCTCATGCACTCAGGTAGCTTGTTGCGTTGATTCATACCCTGTTGTGTACACAGATTCACTGTGTGTGTGTGTGTGTGTGTGTGTGAGGGGTAGATCATTATATGTTTCCTAGATTGCTGGTCTCTACTCCAGAACCTCCCACTTGATTGGTTTTCTCTGCACTGCAGAAGGAAGGTACAGACTGTAATCTGTCCATCTCTGGGGTGTAGCAAGCAAATGACCCCTTTACACGCACATATACACACACACACATACACAAAGTCCCACTTGAATCTTCTCTCTCTCTGCTCTGAGTTTTTAATATAATAATTATAATAATGATTTCTATTTATATGGTGCTTTTCACCAGGCTCCAGTGCTTTGTAGGGTTCATGTTTCTCCTTTCATTTTCTCTCCATATCTCTCCTCTCCGTTCCCTGGTCTCTCCTCTCCTTGTCTCTGCTCTCCACGTCTCTCCTCGGCTCTCCACGTCTCTCCGCTCCACGTCTCTCCTCTTCTGTCGTCTCCTCTCCTTTCCTCTCCTCTCCTCGTCTCTGCTCTCTACGTCTCTGCTCGTCACTGCTCTCCACTTCTCTCCTCTCCATGTCTCTCCTCTTCTCTCCTCTCCATGTCTCTCCTCCCCTCCCCTCTCCTCATCTCTCCTCCCCTCCCCTCTCCTCATCTCTCCTCTCCTCCCCACCCCTCTCCTCGTCTCTCCTCCCTTCTCGTTTCTCCTCTCCTCATTTCTCTTCCCCTCCTCTCCTCTCCTCTCCTCTCCTCTCCTCTCCCTCTCCTCTCCTCTCCTCTCCTCTCCTCTCCTCTCCTCTCCTCTCCTCTCCTCTCCTCTCCTCTCCTCTCCTCTCCTCTCCTCATCCTCCTCCCCTCCCCTCTCCTCATCTCCCCTCCCCTCTCCTCGTCTCTCCTCCCCTCCCCTCTCCTTGTCTCTCCTCCCCTCTCCTCCCCCCTCCTCATCTCTCCTCCCCTCCCCTCTCCTTCCCTCTCCTCCTCGCCCCTCTCCTCATCTCTCCTTCCCTCCCCTCTCCTCATCTCTCCTCCCCTCTCCTCGTCTCTCCTCCCCTCCCTCTCCTCGTCTCTCCTCCCCTCCCCTCCCCTCTCCTCGTCTCTCCTTCCCTCCTCTCCCCTCATTTCCCCTCCTCTTCTCTCCTCCATCACTCCACAGCTTCCCTTGTCACCAGTCCCTCTTTGTGCCTCTGTGGTATATCCAAGTAAATGGTGTGTACATGCACTTTCACATGGGTTTGTGTGTTGTGTGAGTGACTGCATATATATGTGTGTGTGTGTGCACGCATGCGTGAGTGAGTGCGTATCTGTGTCTGAATTCTCTGCCGTAGAAGGTGCATTGGGGCCACTGGTGCCTTTCCGAGCATCCGGACAGCACTGGCCTCTCTATAGAATGGTTAGAGTTAGCTGGTCATCGTGTGAGACCACTGCTGCCTAACCACATATAACCCTTAGAGAGTCTTGCATCTTGCTCATCTCAGTATCTGCGGTGCTGCTTGTGGAATTTTGCTGAGTCTACCTTTAACAAGTCCATCACCAGTTAGTGGCGCTGTGTTTTTCAGGTGTTATCTTTGGGTGCTGTATTTGGTTTTCAACCTAGATTATTTTTGTTGCTTTGTCTGATGTGTGTCTGGTTTTATGTTCATTGTCTCTGTGTTGTCTGTAGGTTGTCTGAACGTTGTCTGTATGTTGTCTGAACGTTGTCTGTATGTTGTCTGAACGTTGTCTGTATATTGTCTCAACGTTGTCTGTACTTTGCCTGAACTTGTGTTGTGCAGACACCGGGCTGTGACCTGATCCTGGGCTCGGACCAGCAGGAGGATGCCTGTATGGTGTGTGGAGGACAGAACTCAACCTGTCTACACCACAGGAGTGTGTACCAGAATGCACAGGGAGCAGGTATAGACACACATGCATGCACGCACACATACACATACACACACATACACATACACACACACACAAACACCACAAACACACACACACACACCACACACACACAAACACAACCTCTGAAGCATAGACAGAGTAAACGAAATGGGCTGACATACACTGAATGTACAAAACATTAGGAACTTCCTCATTTTTAGTTGCACCCCCTTTGCCCTCAGAACAGCCTCAATTTGTCGGGGCATGGACTCTACAAGGTGTCAAAAGGTTCCACAGGGATGCTGGCCCATGTTGACTTCAATGCTTCCCACAGTTGTGTGAAGTTGGCTGTATGTCCTTTGGGTAGTGGACCATTGATTCACACGGGAAACTGTTGAGCGTGAAAAACCCAGCAGCGGTGCAGTTCTTGACACACTCAAACCGGTACACCTAGTACCATTCCCTTTTCAAAGGCACTTCAATCTTTTTGTCTTGCCCATGAATGGCACTCATAGACAATCCATGTCTCAATTGTCTCAAGGCTTAAAAATCCTTCTTTAACTTGTCTCCTCCCCTTCATCTACACTGATTGAAGTGGATTTAACAAGTGACATCAATAAGGGATCATAGCATTCACCTGGTCAGTCTAAGTCATGGAAGGAGCAGGTGTTTCTAATGTTTTGTACACTCAGTGTATATGTTTAGTCAAAGCTGGATTCATTAAGTTTCGATAAGGGAACGCTAATTAATGGTACTTGCTTCACTCAATGGAAATAGAATGTTCAAACAGAGCGTTAACAGAATATTTTACGCTAGGGCCATAAATGCACTGTGTGTGTGTTCTGAGGGTCAAAGCAGAGGCCACCAAACTCTATATTCTGGCCCTCCGCCATGGAATTCTCAACCTAAGTGGTTCCTGCAGGACAGTGACCGAGTGTTCAAGCAGCAGTGAAACACGCACGCACGCACACACACACACACGTGCACTCTGTCTCTATCAAAGGCAGACACAAACATACAGACACAAGAATACATCCTCCGCACACAGACACACACACACAGAGCAGCCAACACCTCTGCCGTGTGATTTGGCACTGCTCTCCATTCTGAAACAGAATCCTCTCTTGAGCTGGCGCCGCGTGTGGGCATGGTAACTGAAGAGTGACTGTACTGCTTCATAATGGTTCAGCTTGAGTGAGGAGAAAACATGGAGAGAAAGAAGGCTTTGTTTGGGTGCCTGGGTAGCCTAGGAGGGCTTGCCTGGTTTTCTCTCCTCCTGCAGCTGTGTGTCCGAATGAGGCGTAACAGATTTGATGCCGCTGGGCACAATCATTACTTCCCACAGGGTCAAAAGCCAAGGGCCCAGAGAACTCATCACGGTCAGGCTATATCTAGATTTACATTGTAGTCATTTAGCAGATGCTCTTATCCAGAGCGACTTACTTACATTTTTCTAACCTTTCTAACCCTATAAGATCTTCTTAAGGGTAGGCACGTCTGGTGTACAGGCATTTGTTCCAGCCCAGCACGAAAACACCTGATTCAAATAATCATCACGGTCAGGCTATAACTCTCTAACGTTAACCGGAGGTGGAACAGAACATTTTACAACTCCTCCTCACTCTAAGTCAAGGTTGATAACACAAACCCTACAGCTGAACTCTACAGGATAGGCACCTTTGTGGCTAAAATGTGTGAAGGTCTTTGTTTCAGCCTAGCACTAACACAAAAATACATCTAGATCAGTTTCCTAACTCTACAGCCCTGTACAGATCTAACAGCCGACCATAAGGAGAGCCAAAACTAGACCGTTTTAGAATGTTGTGTTGTAGAACAGCTGACTGACTCCAGCTCTTCACACAACACTAGGCTGTGTTGCTTTGATGCAGGTTTGCACAAGTTGGATTTTTCCTACATTTGCTTTGCATTTGGCCATGCAACCACTGGAATTTGAATGAAAAGCTATTTCGTGGCATTTTTAACAGTACCTACTAACTCGAAAACAACAAGTATAGCCACACAATAATGTTAGCTTGCAGAGAAAACATGGTTTTGGTTTTTAGATGTTGCTAGATGTTTGTTTGAACGAGGAAGTCCTGAACACAGCTGAACTTAGTAAGGGTAGGCCCCTCCGCTGTCTGCAGGCCTTTGTTCTAGCCCAGCACTAACACACGAGATTCATAAAAAAAACTCAAACTCAGGTTCATAACTAAGTCTATTGCTGAACCATAGAGATGGATAGAGGGCTCTAGATGGACATAACCTGTTTTAGCATGGACATTGCCATTGAGTGCTTGCACCATTTTAAACTAGTCAATGATTATAGCATTGTCTTCAAATTGGGTTGCATATGGTTAGTAAATGGCTTTAAAGCGGCAATCAGCAGTAGAAACAATAACAAAGCATTCTCCCTGCCCCTGGTTTCGGTAAAAAGCTGAGGGATGGGGCTGGAGAAATGTAACCACTCTCAAATTCATAGACAAAGCTACGAATGCAAGGACTGACCATCCATGATATCAACATTATAGCTTTAACCATGTTGTGAGGCCAAATAGTGTTTGTTTACATTTTCTTTGTTGGAGTAAAACAAGCTTATATTTTGGGTTCCGATGGGGTACAGCAGTTGAAGTAAGTTCATGAGGCATTTATAAGTTATATTCTTCAAGAATCAATGGGTACATATCATTAATTTATAAATCCAAAAATTGATGTAGCAACCGCTGATTGCCCCTGTAAGCTATATCACCGCCATCTAGTGGCCAGAATATATGAATTGCACACAATATTTGGTTCAGGACTCCAGTATGGTGGCGGTAAATCACCAATATTAGCTTTACGCTTTCTTCAAACACAAAATAATAAGAAAATTGACAACTTTAAAATAGCACTTTAACTCTGCGCATAGCTTTTAATCTCAGATACCTACAATTGTCAAAACAAGAGCAACGGGATCTCAGTCCCATAGAAAAAAACAGGATGAATAGGGTTGCTGCTTGCCTTTCACCCACCAGCAGCAGGGGGACCATAGAGATGTTGCCTGCTTTTGGCCCACTAGTGAAATATCACTCTCTAAATGAATGGTTCATGCTTTTGGCTCGATGGTGAAATATCCCTCTTTGGTTTTAAATGTTAACCATTAGTAAACTGTCTGTAAATCATTATATAATCCTAATTTAGTCGTTATCATTAATATTAGTAAATGGATATGTATGTATTAACTATTTGCTATGAGAATATATTATTCAGGAAAGAAATCCATATGTATTTACTTTAATAAAGTTTTAGAAGTGTTACACATATAAGCATATATAGTATATATTCACATATATATTGCATATATCACATGCTGCACCACATATGTTGTTTATATACATCATTAGTGTTACCCAGTCTCTAAATGAATGGTTTATGCTTGTCTCCCACTGGTGTAATATCTGTCTTAATGAATGTCTCTGTACTCTGTTGGCTATAGCGGGTCCGTTTGGGTACAATGAAGTGACCATGATCCCAGCTGGAGCTACTCACATCCGCGTCACCGATAACAGCAGGAACTATCTGGGTAAGAGATGGCTCAGCTTGACACACACACACACACACACACACACACACACACACACACACACACACACACACACACACACACACACACTGGGAATGAACTGTCACACAAGGACAGCGTCAATGTTCTGTAGTATCACTAACTATATACAGTACATATACAGACAGCTGGTTGTGACCGATAATTTGCTTTGAGAGATTATCCTTTTTATCATGTTCTGTATGTCTGCTATGAGTTTCAACCCACCCACCCATGGCTATAGAACTCCACCGCTACCCTGACACATTACATATCTGGTCATAATACTGCTCCCCTCTCATTCCTGTTAGCTTACTGCCACTTCCTGGCACCAGAGACCGATACAGCTCTCTGGTTGATACCCAGTTGCACTCTGGGTGGGCTCTCCAGTCAACACAACACCCAAGGCTATCCATCTATTCTCACCCACATTTACAAGACCGAAATAACGTGACTCCTGAAATGGAAAATGCAGGGATCCTGAAATGAAACACTCGTAAAGGTTTAATTTGGCCATGGGGCAGGGTGGGGGAACTGGGTGCGGGAAGAGGGTGGGAGGAACTGGGGATCTGGCCTTCTGGCGGGAAGGTGGAAGTACTTGGTTAGTTCTGATTTGGTTGGAAGATTTCCACCAAAAAAATTAACTTCCAAGAGATGGTTTCCCTATTTGTTGTCTGTTCCTGCAACTTGTCACTGTTAGGCCAAACAAGGCAATTATGTAGTAATGGTACTCTGTTTGGCAAGGCAACTATGTTTATTACTTTGCTGAATTAAGAAATCTTTATGTAAAATGCAGGGTTGGGGTTTATTCCATTTCAATTTAGTAAAGTGGTCCCGTGGTCCCATGTGCTCAGTTGGTAGAGCATGGCACTTGCAACGCCAGGGTTGTGAAAATGAAAATGTATGCACACTACTGTAAGTCACTTTGGATAAAAGCGTCTGCTAAATGACTAAAATGTTAAATGTAATTAAGGAAGTAAACACATTTTCCTCAATTGCGATTTCTGTTTACTTCCTGAATTGACTGAAAAGGAAATGACCCCAACCCTAGCATAATTCAATCAAACACTGTATACATATTATCGTCACAAAGCCAATTTCAGTCTCACTTCACCAATCAGCATTGAAAATCAGAAACATTCCCATCTACCTTCATTCAATTCCTTCTCTTCCCCCTCCAGCGCTCCAGAACGGGCGTTCCCAGTTTGTCATTAATGGAAACTGGAAGATCAGTGTTCCTGGGGAGTACAGCGTAGCGGGAACCAAGCTCCTGTACAAGCGCTCTGCGGACACCTGGGAAAGCTTTGAGGTCCCTGGACCCACTAGGGAGGACCTACACGTCATGGTCAGTCTGGTCAAAGTTATAGGGGATAGGAGCTGCAATGCAATAACTATACTGAACAAAAATATAAACGCAACATGCAACAATTTCATTGATTTTACTGAGTTACAGTTCATATGAGGAAATCAGTCAATTGAAATAAATTCATTAGGCCCTAATCTATGGATTTCACATGACTGGGAATACAGATATGCATCTGTTGGTCACAGATACCTTTTAAAACAAATGGGCCTCACAATGGGCCTCAGGATCTCGTTACGGTATTTTTATGCATTAAAATTGCCATCGATAAAATGCTATTGTGTTCTGTAGCTTATGCCTGTCCATACCATAACCCCACCGCCACCATGGGGCAGTCAGTTCACAATGTTGACATCAGCCAACCGCTCACCCAAACGACGCCATACACGTGGTCTGCGATTGTGAGGCCGGTTGGACGTACTGCCAAATTCTCTAAAACGACATTGGAGGTGGCTTATGGTAGAGAAATAAACATTAAATTATCTGGCAACAGCTCTGGTGGGCATTCGTGCAGTCAACATGCACGCTCCCTCAAAACTTCAGACATCTGTGGCATTGTGTTGTGTGACAAAACTGCACATTTTAGAGTGGCCTTTTATTGTTCCCAGCACAAGGTGAACCTGTGTAATGATCATGCTTTAATCATCTTCTTGATATGCCACACCTGTCAGGTTGATGGATTATCTTGGCAAAGGATAAATGCTCACTAACAGGGATGTAAACAAATTTGTGCACAACATTTTAGAGAAATAAGCTTTTTGTGCGTATGGAAAATGTCAGGGATTTTTTTTTTCAGCTCATGAAACATGTGACCAACACTTTACATGTTGCGTTTACTGTATATTTTTGTTCAGCGTATATAGAGACGGCAAACTAACCTCACAAATTAAGGTACGCAATGATAGCTTTGTTAGTATACTTGTTCAACCCCAATTTAGCAGAACCATTCAGTCTTCTCTCCTATATGTAACTGACGTATATTTTCAAAATGTATTGTCATCCATATGTTATATTTTTGTCAGTATATTGTTGGTATATTGACAATTATAAACTGGGTGGTTCGAGCCCTGATACTGATTGGCTGACAGCCGTGGTATATCAGACCGTATACCACGGGTATGACAAAACATTTCTTTTTTTACTGCTCTAATTACGCTGGTAACCAGTTTATAATAGCGATAAGGCACCTGGGGGGTTTGTGGTATATGGCCAATATACCACAGCTATGGGCTGTATCCAGGCACTCTGTGTTGCGTTGTGCATAAGAACAGCCCTTACCCGTGGTATATTGGCCATATACCACACCCATTTGGCCTTATTGCTTAAATATACCAGGTATTATAAAACAATATATTTCAAATTATATTCAAATATATATCCGTTGTACACTGTGTGGTTATGTGTCTGCAGGTGTTGGCAACAGACAGGAACCCGGGGATAGAATACGAGTATTGGCTCCCTCCAGACAGCTACGCCCTGTACCATGGCAGGAGGAGTCAGCTACGCCAGCCTCACCACACTGCTAGCTACATCCCCTGGGATCACCCCACCACCACTACTACTACTACCACAACCACCACTACTACTACTAGGCCTCTCTCTGTCACCACAAGACCCTACTGGGGTAAGACCGCTGACCATTGTTAAAGGGGTAGTTCACCCAAATTAACATGTTGTTTCCTTACCTTGTAAGAAGTGTAAGGACAAAATGCAATCCAGGTTTTGGGTTTGTTTACCTAGCCGCTGTCACCAACCGCTAACTTAGCTAGCTAGCATTTTCTAAGCAAAAGCCAAATGGATGTCAATGTACTTAATATTAACATGTGTTAAATTTCATGTCCAAAATGTCAATTTAATTTGATGTACGTATTTACATGGGTAAGACCTGCCCCTGGTTTCATTCATCCTCTGTTTGTGTAACTAAAGTTCAATACATGATAGATAGATATGGAAGATAGATGGATCTAAACATTATTGCAAGAGATAAAAACAAAATCCGCACATTACGACAAGCTCTACAACGTAAAATTCATTTTTGTTTTTAAATTTAAAAAACGTTTTTAATATTTTCAGATCTGACTGCCTCCGGTACTGCAGAGGTACTGCCAGATCTCAAAATATTCAAATAGGTTTTTTTACATTTCATTTTTTTAAATGAATATTATTAACAACAACAGAGGTAACACATTGTGGCCAAGGGATCCTTGGAATAAGTTTAGAGGGTGTTATACAATACAATGTAATCTACCATTTATGTTCATAATCCTGGGCAACATGGGACTGGGAGGCTTACAGGGACCCCAGTTTGAAAACCCCTGGCCTACAAAATGCCTCAGACTGTGCCTTGCTAATGTGCAGCAAATGTCTTCCGGAATGTTTTATTACATCCGTTTATATAACTGAGGGAAATGATTAACTGCAAACTCAATCATAGGTTTATAATCAGTGTTGTATTACTATTAAATTGGCCCTGGTTGGAATGTAACCAACATTCAATAGAAATCATTATATTTGTCCTATATAACTGCAAAAGTGGACTTTGATCCAAAACTGAATACAATGTGCTGACCTGCTATACTTTGATCTGTACTTGGCTGACAATAACAGATAAAGCCAAGGAATGAAGTTTCTGGAGTGGAATGTCCCTCTCTTATCTTAGAAGTGTTTAGTGATAACACTCCTAATCCCAAAACCCACTGCATATTCCATGCTGAGATAGTGGTGCTTGGTACAGTACCATAGTTTTGACTGATTTCTGTGTAGTGCTCAACAAAGCAATGATCTAAGACTTTAGCATTCTTTAGAATTTAGTAAAACAGGTTTGATCATTTAGTAATTACTCAAGTGATTTGGTGCAGGACATAATGGGAGTAGCCTAGCCCCTAGCATAGTGTTTCCCAACTGGCGGGTTGAGAAGTAGCCTAGCCCCTAGCATAATGTTTCCCAACTGGCGGGTTGAGAAGTAGCCTAGCCCCTAGCATAGTGTTTCCTAACTGGCGGGTTGAGAAGTAGCCTAGCCCCTAGCATAGTGTTTTCTAACTGGCGGGTTGAGAAGTAGCCTAGCCCCTAGCATAGTGTTTTCTAACTGCCGGGTTGAGAAGTAGCCTAGCCCCTAGCATAGTGTTTTCTAACTGGCGGGTTGAGAAGTAGCCTAGCCCCTAGCATAGTGTTTCCCAACTGGCGGGTTGAGAAGTAGCCTAGCCCCTAGCATAGTGTTTCTAACTGGCGGGTTGAGAAGTAGCCTAGCCCCTAGCATAGTGTTTCCCAACTGGCGGGTTGAGAAGTAGCCTAGCCCCTAGCATAGTGTTTTCTAACTGCCGGGTTGAGAAGTAGCCTAGCCCCTAGCATAGTGTTTCCCAACTGGCGGGTTGAGAAGTAGCCTAGCCCCTAGCATAGTGTTTCCCAACTGGCGGGTTGAGAAGTAGCCTAGCCCCTAGCATAGTGTTTTCTAACTGCCGGGTTGAGAAGTAGCCTAGCCCCTAGCATAGTGTTTTCTAACTGACGGGTTGAGAAGTAGCCTAGCCCCTAGCATAGTGTTTTCTAACTGCCGGGTTGAGAAGTAGCCTAGCCCCTAGCATAGTGTTTTCTAACTGGCGGGTTGAGAAGTAGCCTAGCCCCTAGCATAGTGTTTCCCAACTGGCGGGTTGAGAAGTAGCCTAGCCCCTAGCATAGTGTTTTCTAACTGGCGGGTTGAGAAGTAGCCTAGCCCCTAGCATAGTGTTTTCTAACTGGCGGGTTGAGAAGTAGCCTAGCCCCTAGCATAGTGTTTTCTAACTGGCGGGTTGAGAAGTAGCCTAGTCCCTAGCATAGTGTTTCCCAACTGGCGGGTTGAGAAGTAGCCTAGCCCCTAGCATAGTGTTTTCTAACTGACGGGTTGAGACCCAACTGGTGGGTTTAGATCCACTAAAGGGTCACGCAGTCAGTTCCTCTTGGGTCGTGGCTAAAGACTGGGTTTGGTCCAGAAACATGGTCTTGTTTACCTTGTGGGTCACAGGGAGCATTGAAAGCCTTTGGGGGAGTCAAGATGAACAAAAGTGATTTGCTTTTTAGCGTTAGCGTTTTGGAGCAGAAATCAATGATCTAAGACAATGTTTGCTCATGTCGTATCCTAGTGATTTGATGCTGGACAGAAAGTCAGTCTTTAGTGATTCTGCCTAAAGAATGTATTGGAAAGATCCTTTGGCCGAATCCTGATTCAAGATACACATGTGCTTCTCCATCGTTTGCACAAATCTCAAATCTCACATTAATGGGTGATTAATGCAAAACTTAAAGGGATAGTTCAGAAATTGTACATATTTAGATATTTCTTTCCTCATCTCAAAATTATTTGGGCAGGAAATTTTAAACATGCTTAACTGGGGAGATTGATCTACATGGTGCTTTGGTTAAAAATGTAACATTTTGTTGGCAGTGGCTAGTTTAACAAAACCCAAATGTGGATTTCAGTCACTCCTTGTCCATAGACTGCTTCTAAGGTAAGAAAACAAATATCTAATAAATATGTAAAATCGCTGAACCATCCCTTAAAGTTACGTTCAAGTTTATGTCTTGGACCCAGGTCATTTTCTTGGTCAGGTCATGAAAAACTCCTGGCCCCAACTTTGTCCAAAGGCATGTTGATACTCAGTAATGTAACTTACCTTTTCCCGCACTGTCCCTCAGCTCCTCCAGGTGGCTGGCCCGTCAAGTCCCCTCGCCACCCAGCTCGCCAACCCCCTCACCAGCCCCAGCCCCACCGCCCACCTGTCCTTCCCCGCCTGGAGAGGGACGAAACCAGGGGGAACCGACTACCCCAACCCCCCCGAGGAGGTTTGCTCCACCTCACCCCAATCTCTCCCTCACCTCATCTCACCTAATCATCAACCCCTATCTCACCCCCACTCCCCCAAACCCCAACTCTACCCTTACTCAAATGCTACAATCCTCTCTGCCTCCCCCCATTACTCAACTCTTCCTTTAATCTATCCTACTCTACTCTTCCCTTTAATCTATCATACTCTCTACTCTACTCTTCCCTTTAACCTATCCTACTCTCTACTCAACTCTTCCCTTTAACCTATCCTACTCTCTACTCAACTCTTCCCTTTAACCTATCCTACTCTCTACTCTACTCTTCCCTTTAATCTATCCTACTCTCTACTCAACTCTTCCCTTTAACCTATCCTACTCTCTACTCTACTCTTCCCTTTAATCTATCCTACTCTCTACTCTACTCTTCCCTTTAACCTATCCTACTCTCTACTCAACTCTTCCCTTTAACCTATCCTACTCTCTACTCAACTCTTCCCTTTAATCTATCCTACTCTCTACTCTACTCTTCCCTTTAATCTATCCTACTCTCTACTCTACTCTTCCCTTTAATCTATCCTACTCTCTACTCTACTCTTCCCTTTAACCTATCCTACTCTCTACTCAACTCTTCCTTTAACCTATCCTACTCTCTACTCTACTCTTCCCTTTAATCTATCCTACTCTCTACTCAACTCTTCCTTTAACCTATCCTACTCTCTACTCTACGCTTCCCTTTAATCTATCCTACTCTCTACTCTACGCTTCCCTTTAATCTATCCTACTCTCTACTCTACTCTTCCCTTTAATCTATCCTACTCTCTACTCTACTCTTCCCTTTAATCTATCCTACTCTCTACTCTACTCTTACCTTTAATCTATCCTACTCTCTACTCTACTCTTCCCTTTAATCTATCCTACTCTCTACTCTACTCTTCCCTTTAATCTATCCTACTCTCTACTCTACTCTTCCCTTTAATCTATCCTACTCTCTACTCTACTCTTCCCTTTAATCTATCCTACTCTCTACTCTACTCTTCCCTTTAATCTATCCTACTCTCTACTCTACTCTTCCCTTTAATCTATCCTACTCTCTACTCTACTCTTCCCTTTAATCTATCCTACTCTCTACTCTACTCTTCCTTTAATCTATCCTACTCTCTACTCTACTCTTCCCTTTAATCTATCCTACTCTACTCTTCCCTTTAATCTATCCTACTCTCTACTCTACTCTTCCCTTTAATCTATCCTACTCTCTACTCTACTCTTCCTTTAATCTATCCTACTCTCTACTCTACTCTTCCCTTTAATCTATCCTACTCTACTCTTCCCTTTAATCTATCCTACTCTCTACTCTACTCTTCCCTTTAATCTATCCTACTCTCTACTCTACTCTTCCTTTAATCTATCCTACTCTCTACTCTACTCTTCCCTTTAATCTATCCTACTCTCTACTCTACTCTTCCTTTAATCTATCCTACTCTCTACTCTACTCTTCCCTTTAATCTATCCTACTCTCTACTCTACTATCCTCAATTCCCCTACTCACTCTCAGAAACTCATCTGTGCCATCCTAAACATAGTTTTTTTAAATCAGGGTATTACACAATCTGTGCTGAAATCAACTCACTGCTGCTCTTTCTACTCCCTTAGGGCATTGTGGGAAATGTAGGCGGGCTCGGGGTCGAGGGGAGCGCCAGAGGCAGTACTGCCAGAAAGACTTCGGTACGTCTGAACTTCTTGAATACCTGGAGTTAGAGGTTCAAACACCCTTGTGTGCTTTATGAACACAATACCTTTCGATTCACATTACCCAATTTGCAGCTGGTTTGGGTTTACAACATTAGGGGTTAGTGGTGTAAATTGACAAATCTCACTTTAATTGTAACATTTTTTTTTAATTCTGTAAAACTGAAAACCAGCCATTTGAAGTCACAAAATCACAGTATGGAAAAACAAGCATGGCACAACAAGCCTTATTATAAAACATTGTAAAGGCTCATACATGCTTGTAAGTTATAAGTTCTAATAAATTATACCTGTTGGCTTTAAGTGTTACCGTAATGTCTTTCATCGGTTGTCAGTGTTCCGTGCCAAGGTCATGAGCAAGCTGTACCGGGGCGAGGAGACGCGCTACGATGTCCAGATCATCCACACCTACCGCAATCGGTTCCGCCTGGAGCACCGCGAGTTCCTGTGGGTGCCTAACGTGTGTGACTGCCCCCCTCTGGAGGAAGGGCGCCAGTACGTGCTGATGGTGCGCCGCCACATTAACTACGAGCAGACGTTGAACCGGATACTGATGGAGGAGGACAGCTACGCTATACCCTATAAACCCAGAGAGGACACTCTGTTGCGCCCCCTGGAGGATCTGTGTAGTAACAGAGGGCCCAGGCCACCTGCGGAACTGAGGGGCGGCTATGCCTAGAGACAGACATGTACAGTATATACCTGCACACCAGACACCACTGATGCACACATACACTTTCACTGTCACGACTCCTTAACACTCCTCAAGACTGGGCACTTCTGATGGCGAATCAGACAAACAACAGGGCTGCATGTGTGTGTGAGACATTAAAACCCCATACACCCCACGCAACAACTGCTCCCTCTGACCCTTCAAAAGACACACAGAGAGCAACAGAACCACTAGAATTCCAAAATGGGGGAACTGAAAATGGCAGAAGCAAACACTAGTTGAACCCTTGGAAGATACTCAGAGTGACCCAGTAGATCTGTCAGTCACCACGATAAGAAAGCAAATCCCTCTCAAAGAGCAATGCAAAAGCTGACCAGCTCACAAAGTATAGCACTTTAGGTGGATGTTATCACCCACCTTTAAATTTCAGATACCAAAGAGAAGAATATATCCACTTCAATGGCCAAGCGTTTGTGTTTTGTTTTGTACCCTTTGCTAACCAGATAACTGACTATAACTATCTGTCTGGGTTACTAACAGGCAGTGTTGGGGAAGCTACTCTAAAAATATAGTTTACAGCTTGTATCAATTACTTCACCCTGGAAGAGGTTAAGCTACACTTAGGCCTAGATTCAATCAGATCAAGCGTTAACCGGCGATAGCCGACACCTGCATAGCTGATGGTTTGACGGTGCCGGAGATGTAACTGCGTTGGAGCTGTCAAATCGGTGAATAGATGCTCTTAATCATTGTCACTCGCGTTAGATGTTCAGAACGACAAAGTGTAGGCTATATAGAAATAATGACGCTCAAATTGAAAATCAGTAGCCTAAATGAATTAATGAGGATTTTTATCAGCCTAATCGAGATGTAGATTACATCTCACATTCCAGTGTTTCAAACTTATAAACAAGGCTGCATGAGATTTCTCTTAATGCAACTCCGTGCAGCCAATGGCAATGTCCGCTTTAGGTATAATGCCACGAGCTGCTTGTGTATTTGACAGCTCTAATGCAGTTCCACCTCCAACACTGCCTAAACAACTGCTATGCGGATGTCGGCTAAAGCGGATCTGATTGAATAGAACCATTAAGCTACCCTTAAGAAACATATAGTTTACTTTAATAGTTACTTTGAAAACTACCTCGTGAAAAACTATCATATCTAAATCTGAAATGTCATAGACTACAAAGTTTTAAAAAATGACTGCAAGAACACATCACTGGAGTCAGATGTTAACAGTGTAGTGAGATCTGTGTGACAGCCAGAGTGAGTGCTTCGGCTTAGCCCAGTGAGATCTGTGTGACAGCCAGAGTGAGTGCTTCGGCTTAGCCCAGTGAGATCTGTGTGACAGCCAGAGTGAGTGCTTCGGCTTAGCCCAGTGAGATCTGTGTGACAGCCAGAGTGAGTGCTTCGGCTTAGCCCAGTGAGATCTGTGTGACAGCCAGAGTGAGTGCTTCGGCTTAGCCCAGTGAGATCTGTGTGACAGCCAGAGTGAGTGCTTTGGCTTAGCCCAGCGGCCAGGGAGAGAGAGAAAAAATAGGGGGTAGTTATTTACCAAAAATGTTTGTTGTTGAATAAATGTAGTGGGTAGTTCCAGTAGATAGCTACACCACTACATGATAAAAATAATGAACTACCAAAGACACTACAAAGATTTGAATGTAGTTAAGCTACCACCAAGCTACTGCAAAAATTTAGGTAAATTACTATCTGAATTACATGTAGTGGAACTACTCCCCAACACTGCTAGCAGTTCAGTCACTCTTTGTCAAAATAAATATGTGCCTTTTCCTTTTTTTCTCATACCTAAGATGTATAAAACAACATATTGTTCCATATTGTATTTATGTGGCAAAAGAATAGCTAGATCATAACATTTATATTTGTGTTTTGCTTCTAAAATATAATATTTTTAAAAATAATCTATCAATGCATTTCTCTCTATTGATGTACAGTATGTGTTTTGGGTAACAATTTACATTCATTTGCTCTTATACCTGTGTAGTAACACTGTCATGAATTACACTAGTAACATTGTATTTACATGTTATAATATAGTACTTCATTAATTGCATTGTAATTGCATAGTGATGAGGTGGAGTTTATTCCACTTGTATAGTAACAGAAACCGCTCAACTCTACTACTGTTACTATGCAATTAAAACTACACCGATATAAGAGCAAGTTAATGTGTTACTGTGTTTTGAATATAAAAAAAATCAGGTTCCCTTAGTCTGTTTTGTTATGTCTCCTGTTGTCCTATTCACATGAATATTTAGTTTTGTGAGAAAGTAAAAATATGGATTATACAGTATTGTATATTGGTGTGGCACTGAGTAGCTACAAATATAAGAAACATATTTAATTTGAATGACTGGTGAATTATTTGCAATCCATTCCGATACATTAACTATGCTGTAACAAGTTATTTTTTTATTATAAGGTTTAAAACATGTGCCAACACATTGCTGTCTTTAACACCACCGAGACCACATTTTACAAGGCCAGATGGGCCTGTGCTCATATGCATTTTTGTATAGGTAGATTACCTGTTAAATTTAGAAAGTTACTGACAGCAATTTTTTGTGGGGCTTGTGAAGCAAGAGTTTTTGTTATACTTCTTATTATTTGGAATGCTACTCCTCTTACACCGTTTAAACTAGAAACGTCATTCAAACTTTCAAATGTGCAGAATGCTTGCATACAACTTTTTGATATATTTTATACTTTTTAAACTATTAAGCTTTTTGTCCTTTTTTCCCCCATCTTCATTCACTTTCATGGGATTTCTAAAGGTCCCGTTGTGACAATGTCAACTTCCAACATTCAATTCACTGTGAACAATGCAACTTTTGACACAAATCAGCTACTTTGACCAGTTTCTCAACAAGTTAGACAAAAAGTTGGGCGTTTGATATCTTCCTCTACTTCTCTGCTATTTAAATCGGAAATCAGAAACAAAAATATCTGCTACCAATCTAACGATACATCTGTTTTAGTAACTGCATAAACCAACTTTTTCCAAACAACAGACATTTTGACAACTTTCGCAGCACTTTAGACAACAACTTAGACGTAATGACATCTTGGTCTACTTATCTGCTATTCAAATCTGGAATCAGAACAGAAGTATCTACTACCAATCAAAGGTTACAGCTTTTTGAGTTGAGTGATGAAAATTAGCTAGCTAACTTCAGCTAACAGCTCTCTCATGTCTCGTCATTAAGCTGTTGCTATGGATATTCACACTCGCAAGGAAAATGAAGAGAGTGAAAAGGGTGATTGAATTTAGAACAATAGTGTAAGGATGATGAAGAATTGTGAACAACAAGAAAGCAGCTACTGCTCCAGAGGAGGCAGCCAAGGCAACAGCGTGTCATCCTCCTTCTCAGCACCGTGCTGTAAATACCTCAACTGGCTAGTTGCCTGTCTGTAAAGAGAAGGGAGGGCTGTACGTTGATCCTGCTACTCTGATTGGATAGAGTGAAGCTGTCTCTGTTCACTCGCTTCATATTTCACCCGATCACTTCCCATCGCATGTTTCGGTCTGATCATTTAGACTGCTGCTGCCTCCTGTTAGCCTGCTACTATGATACAGTAAATCAATAGGAGAGGAGGATTGCTAGCAAGCTATCAATGTGCACAATATCTAACAAGCGAAGTGAGAGGAGGGAAAGGAGAAGGAACACTGACCCACATTCTGACTTTACATTTTTTGCATGTGAAAACTTCTTTCGGTTTTCACATGCAACAACTGTAGTTTAGACATTTTAATTTGAATGAGAGTTGTGTAGCCTATTCGGTTCAGTCAGTCAGCATTAGTAATTCGTATTTTCCTGCAACTTTCTGAAACGGAACAGGAATACCCGTGTGTGTGTGTGCGCGTGTGCGTGCGTATGTACAGTACCAGTCAAAAGTTTGGACACACCTACTCATTCTAAGGTTTTTCTTTATTTTTAGTATTTTCTACTTGGTAGATTAATAGTGAAGACATCAAAACTATAGTGTATTCAGAAGATAGCCCTATTTGGTATAAAAGACCAAGTCCATATTATGGCAAGAACAGCTCAAATAAGCAAAGAGAAACAACAGTCCATCATTACTTTAAGACATGAAGGTCAGTCAATACGGAACATTTCAAGAACTTTGAATGTTTCTTCAAGTGCAGTCGCAAAAACCATCAAGCGCTATGATGGAACTGGCTCTCATGAGGACCACCACAGGAATGGAAGACCCAGAGTTACCTCTGCTGCAGAGGATAAGTTCATTAGAGTCACCAGCCTCAGAAATTGCAGCCCAAATAAATGCTTCACAGAGTTCAAGTCACAGACACATCAACATCAACTGTTCAGAGGGGACTGTGTGAATCAGGCCTTCATGGTCGAATTTCTGCAAAGAAACCACTACTAAAGGACACCAATAATAAGAAGCTTGCTTGGGCCAAGAAACACGAGCAATGGACAATGGACATTGTTTTTCAACAGGACAATGACCCAACACACCTCCAGGCTGTGTAAGGGCTATTTTACCATGAAGGAGAGTGATGGAGTGCTGCATCAGATGACCTGGCCTCCACAATCCCCCGACCTCAACCCAATTGAGATGGATTGGGATGAATCGGACCGCAGAGTGAAGGAAAAGCAGCCAACAAGTGCTCAGCATGTGGGAACTCCTTTAAGACTGTTGGAAAAGCATTCCAGGTGAAGCTGGTTGAGAGAATGCCAAGAGTGTGCAAAGCTGTCATCAAGGCGAAGGGTGGCTATTTGAAGAATCTCAAATATAAAATATATTTTGATTTGTTTAACACTTTTTTGTTTACTACATGATTCCATATCTGTTATTTCATAGTTTTGATGTATTCAATGTTATTCTACAATGTAAAAAATAGTAAAAATAAAGAAAAACCCTTGAATGAGTAAGTGTGTCAAAATGTTTGACTGGTAGTGTACGTCCACACTTTGTGTAGCCGTTAGCGATGATGCTAATGATAACCTTCTTCTGGTAGAGATGGAAAGGCTTTTCCCAAAAACCTTCTCAATTAAATGTTAACTACAAAGTAGCCTATGCCTACCTGGCAGAATTATATGATTATTTGCATCAATCCAGTGGCCATTTGTTTAGCAAACTCTGCAATCACTTGAGCGCTACAGAAACGTCAATAACCAAACAACAGTCTCTTGCTGGTGCACACTTGCTTTAAATGGCAACACCAAAAAAAAATTATGTCTTCAATTTTTCACAGACCTCAAAAGTGGTCTCCTGATGTGGTTTAAGCATTGTTGTAGACTTGGAACATCCAATTTTGTTGTTATCTGTTAAAAAAGTGTGATTTTTGAGAGCAAAAACCTGAAAAATCGGGGGGAAACTAAACGGAGAAAACGGTATTCGGGAAACAACTAAACGGAATCAGGCAAAAAAGTTACATGATTTTATAGGGCCCTATGTATGCTGTGTTCAGTTAACTTGTGTCCCCCCTGGGGGCAGAGGTCCTCAGAGGGAAGGGGTTCCGCCTTTCCGGCCAGTGGGTCCCTCTTCCCACTGATCCCCCTCCAGCCCAGAGGACTTCATGAACATCCCGCTGTCGTCCAAATACGTTGTGAAATAATGTTTTCTTTATTTAAAACTTAAACAATGCCTCATTGTCTTCTGTGCTCTTTTATTACAGTTTGCATATACTGTGATATTCTAGTAGGAGAGTGTATAAAAGTGTAGTAGTCCAAGTGTAGTTATTTCTGATGAAATGTGTGATTTAACTGCCCTACAATCCAAAGTAATAAGGTTGATCTAGTAGTCTATCAAAGTAATCAGATCAATTATTTTACTACATTTAACTTTGACTATATTTAACTGCTTATCTTAAGTAAAACGTTTTAAACTTCTTCCACTACCACAAAAATAGTCTTAAAGAGTTCCACAATTATTCTTCATGGAAAATTACCATCTAGTTAGTACACACAATTCAAAATGTGGTCCTCTTAGTTAATCTGGGCCATAGTTTTTTCCCGGCCATGTCATGTGATTAGAGAAACCCACTCGCCATAACCCTTACCAAAATCCATGTGGTTTTAGGGGTTGTTCGCTTACAAAAAAATCACACTTTAATCAACAAAAGCTGTGTTTCGTTACAAAATGTATTTACAAAAATAACTTCACACATCTGCTATCATAGTGGGTTTTACAGAGTCAAATTACTGGTCATTAACTGTGGAGAAGTCTTCACAGAAACGTGGCTCTCGATCCTCAATGGGTCTTCTAAAACGGGTGTATTCATTAGTGAACTCCGTAGCGAAGCATTTTGCAACGTGAATACAAAAACAAGCGTTTCCTATTGGAACATTTCAGGTAGGTCTCTTCCCGTTTCGGCACATTTGTTTCCGTTCTGTTCCTAGCGAATACACCCCAGATCACAGAGAGCCCCTTCAAACCAAACATGTCAGGGTCTTGTAACTGGGGTTTCTTGTAAAACTTAACTGCCAAAACAAATGTACCACATTCTCCTTTCAAAAACCAATTTAGAAATGGATACTCCACTCCCACGATGTTAAAAAGGCATTAAAGAATAAATAATTGGTATAAGAGTATTTAGTAACACTTTACTTAAAGCCGACAGATATAATGCATTGCAAGACTTGTCATAAGCATATATTTTACATTTACATTTACATCATTTAGCAGACGCTCTTATCCAGAGCGACTTACAAATTGGTGCATTCAACTTATGATAGCCAGTGGGACAACCACTTTTTTTTTTTTATGGGGGGAGGTAGAAGGATTACTTTATAATATTCCAGGTATTCCTTAAAGAGGTAGGGTTTCAAGTGTCTCCGGAAGGATATATGAACCCCTTATAATGTGTTGTAATCATCTCATAATGATCCTGACTATATAAGCCATTAGGTCAGTTGGAAATTTGCTCGGCCAACATAAAACATTATAGGCCTTATTGTAAGGCATTATAAAGGCTCATACATGCTTATAAAAGTAATATAGCATTATACCTGTTGGCGAAAGTGTGATGTAATATTTTAGAATAATTCACTTTAGCTCCACACCAGAGCGAACATAATAAAACAGTAAAGGTATTCAAATGAACACACAAATGTGCAAAATGTTCATGTAAACCTTCGAAATGGTGTGAAACTTTCAGGGAAACTTTTACCGAAACATTGCGAAGCATTCATGTAAACCTTCAGTTGTTGAGAGACCCCTGTGAGAAAAATAATGATCCTACTGACAAATCTACCCTGGTTGTAATTCTAAAAATGCTACACAGTCCTTACTATAAGAAATAAAAGATTCAAAGAGAGTAAAAAGTCAGCCAACATTTCCCTACAGCTCCCGTCGTACACGAGTCGAGAGCTCATCCTTTTTGTTCCCTTTGGCAGTCTCAGCATAGTAGTCCATAGTGGTTCTTGCCTGGTTAAATACTTCACTCACCGAGTGAAACAATGGTGAAATGTAGCAAAATTAGTTTGGATGGCAGGATGTATTGTTTCTCTATAGGGTCTTTGTTCCTGTTTCAGAGCACAGTCTGGTTAGTCTCTTGGTCTGTGTTTGGAGGTTCAGGTGGTCTGTGAGGAACATCAGATTCAATAATTAATCCTCTGGCTAGTCTATTAGTCTGTCCTTCTAGCTGGAGTGAGTCTCTGACCCTTGACCTCTCATCTCTGACCCTGACATATGGGAGGCAGGTGGAGGGTGCAAGGGGACATAATCAAAACCACCTCCCACCCTCAGGGTACCACAGCGGGGGTAGTTGTCCATCTTCCCCTGCCAGCTGTCCTGTCTTGTTCTCCACCCCCAGAAACCAGGCTCTGGCCCAAAGGTCACAGGTCAGACGCTGACACTGACGTGGCTGGAGGAGTTGGCTGAGCGGCGTTTAATGCGGGAGCGTCGCGGGCGGTGCGAGTCGGAGCCACAGTGGCAGAGTGGGCTCAGCAGCAGCCAGAGGTAGAGCACCACGCATGCCCAACACGACGACATCTTCACCCAGAACGTGGACCAGCTGCCGTGGGTGAACGTGGTCTCCAGCACCGCCGACTCATAGCTGGAGGTAGAGGAAGGAAAGGAGGGAGAGGAATTTTGATTAGCACCGCAACGGAGGTACAATGGCACAATATAGCTGCTGTGTACACCCAGGTAATGGGTGAGGTGAGTCAACAAGAAACTTACCCAGAGTTAAGGGAACTAAAATGTTTTTTAGTTATTTTTTACCGTGTACTGCGGTACATGTTTTTGAGACAAACTATCGCTACATGATGCTATAGGGTAGTGTTGCAACGTTTAGTTTGTAATATGGCTGTGTGAAGTTAGGTTCTATGTCGACATGGCAATTTCCCCCAAATGAAGCGAGACGCTCCGCTTTGAACAGCTGAGCTGTTGTTGCGCTCCGCCGAGTCAGTGCGCTTTTTTTGTTGCTAGGTGACCCCAACCAAATTGTTTGGTTCTCTTTCTGGCTGGAGGCTAGCTGGCTATTTCACAAAGCTCAGTTAAAACCCCCAAAGATTTAATCAACACTCACCAGCAATGATTCAATATCAGCAGCAAGTGAACTAGTTACAGTGCCTTCGGAAAGAATTCAGACCCCTTGACTTTTTTCACATTTTGTTACGTTACAGCTTTATTCTAAAATTGATTAAATTGTTTTTTTCCCCCTCATCAATCTACATCTACAATAAATCTACAATACCCCATAATGATAAAGCAAAAACAGGTTTTTAGAAATGTTTGCTAATAAAACATTTAAAAAAACTGATATTACATTTACATAAGTATTCAAACCCTTTACTCAGTACTTTGTTGAAGCACCTTTGGCAGCGATTACAGCATAGAGTCTTCTTGGGTATGATGCAACAAGCTTGACACACCTGTATTTGGGGAGTTTCTCCCATTCTTCTCTGCAGATCCTCTCAAGCTCTGTCAGGTTTGATGGGGAGCGTTGCTGCACATCTATTTTCAGGTCTCTCCAGAGATGATCGATCGGGTTCAAGTCCGGGCTCTGGCTGGGCCACTCAAAGACATTCAGAGACTTGTCCCGAAGCCACTCCTGCGTTGTCTTGGCTGTGTGCTTAGGGTCGTTGTCCTGTTGGAAGGTCTGAGGTCCTAAGCGCTCTGGAGCAAGTTTTCATCAAGGATCTCTCTATACTTTGCTCCGTTCATCTTTCCCTCGATCCTGACTAGTCTCCCAGTCCCTGCCATTGAAAAACATCCTCACAGCATGGTGAAGCCAGGTTTCCTCCAGACGTGACGCTTGGCATTCAGGCCAAAGAGTTCAATCTTGGTTTCATCAGACCAGAGAATCTTGTTTCTCATGGTCTGAGAGTCTTTAGGTGCCTTTTGGCAAACTCCAAGCAGGCTGTCATGTGCCTTTTACTGAGGAGTGGCTTCTGTCATAAAGGCCTGATTGGTGGACTGCTGCAGAGATGGTTGTCCTTCTGGAAGGTTCTCCATCTCCACAAACTTCTTCCATTTAAGAATGATGGAGGCCACTGTATTCTTGGGGACCTTCAATGCTGCAGAAATGTTTTGGTATCCTTCCCCAGATCTGTGCCTCGATCCTGTCTCGGAGCAATCCTGTCTTGGAGCTCTACGGACAATTCCTTCGACCTCATGGCTTGGTTTTTGCTCTGACATGCACTGTCAACTGTGGGACCTTATATAGACAGGTGTGTGCCTTTCCAAATCATGTCCAATCAATTGAATTTACCACAGGTGGACTCCAATCAAGTTGTAGAAACATCTCAAGGATGATCAATGGAAACAGGATGGATCTGAGCTCAATTTCGAGTCTCATAGCAAAGGGTCTGAATACTAATGTAAATAAGGTATTTCAGTTTTTTTTTTTTTATAAATTAGCAAAAATTCCTACAAACCTGTTTTCACTTTGTCATTATGGGGTATTGTGTGTAGATTGCTGAATAATTTTTTCAAATGTAATCCATTTTAGAATAAGGCTGTAATGTAACAAAATGTGGAAAAAGTGAAGGGGTCTGAATACTTTACGAAGGCACTGTAGATGCAGTCCTCTAGCTACCTAGTTAGCGACGATAGCTAACGTTAACATACATCTCTAACTAGCTATGCCGAAAATGTTTCACTCATCTTAGCTACTAGTACTAAATGAATAGCTAGCTAGTTGTAGGCATTTACTGACAAACTGACATTGACAAGCAGTGCTGCGCTGCAAATGTTGAGCTATCCTCAGGCGTTTGGGATGCGCTGCGAAGCGCTTCGCTTTGGAAAAGCAGTGCACCAAACGCGAGCACAACAGAGGAAAAATGTGCTAGCGCGTTGAAAGCTGTCATGACTGTTTATGACATCTGTTGTATTATGGCAGGGTTATATGTTGTGACGGTTATGTTATGACAGGGTTCTGTTATGACAGGGTTATGTAGCCCTTATGATTGAGCCATCAAGCATCAAGTGTCTTCATTTCCATGTATCGTCAACATTGAGACAACGTTGTGTTGTGGTTGTGTGTTTGCTGGGGTGTCCAATGCTCAGTGAGTGAGATATTGACCTGAACCAGTTGGTGAGGGTCATCATGACGTAGAGCGAGGCCAGGAAGAAGACGAAGTGGAAGAAGAAGTAGCTGTAAGCCACTCTCTGGCTCTCGTTTTGAATCACCTTCTGGCAGCCCTTGAAATCTTCGTCAATCACAAACTCCACCTCTGGAAACACCACAGACAGAACATATAAAGTCAATCACCTGAAGGTACTAAGGAATAGTGCTGCTCTCGACAATACCATAGCAGCGTATAGAAAACATGCAATTTATCTTTCACCAGGATTTTCTTTTCCCAGAGGGTGTAAAAATAGGGCTTAATAATATTGGTGTTATGACATTCAAATAAATCAGTCTCAGTATAGGCTAGCCGCTAGTCTGTACATAAATAATAACCAAACAGAAACATTGAGCTATATTTAGACATCGTCGTTCATATTTTCTATTCTGCAGCCTTAATACTGCCATCTTCATAATATGGAGACGAAGCCGTAATTAAGATAACTAGTTACTCTTTATTTAATGGGTACCTACATAAGGACTTCATTACACTGTCATAAACATTCATAAGCACTACATTAACATTCATGCTTATGTCAACAACCGCAACTTTAAAATATGTTTTTCATAAATGTACTGCTTATTTTAGTTTTATGTATGTTTCATGAATGTCCTTATTCAGGTACCCTTCAAATAAAGTGTTGCTGAGAATTTATTGACATGTAGGCTATTAACCTTCCTCTTCGTCAGGGCAGCAGAAGCAGCATGTGGCTTTCTAGGAAAACAGAGAGAGAGAGAGAGAGAAAGATTCCAGGAGTTACATCAAACTGCTAGAGGTAAGCAGAGCTCAGGGTGCCCATACATTCTCTACACATGTATGGAGTTTGGAAGCATGTTGCTCACACATCACAAATGAATACGAAGATCAGTGGAGGCTGCTGAGGGGAGGACGCCTCATAATAATGGCTGGAAACCATGTGTTTGATGTATTTGATACTATTCCACCTATTCCGCACCAACCATTACTACGAGCCCGTCCTCCACAATTAAGGTGCCACCAACCTCCTGTGACCAAGATGTATGCAGAGCCACAGGTACACAGAGTTCAGCAAATTATCCTCCATTATCCATGTTGGCAGCGAATGATCCTCAACAGTAATATTTTTATATGAATTCGTACTTTACCTGGAACTCATAGCGGTAAACTTTGATCATCCAGAAAGGGCCGAAAACCTCTGCTAGGTAGGACGCTTCGTTACTGGAAATATAGCATTATTTGAATAAGCAATTGAAGTAAACTAATATTAAGACAAGCAAACAATGTATATATATTTTTTTAACAGAAATGAAAAATAACCTCAAAACATTACACTCCATTTGTTACATAGAACGTGAGTGAGTGAGTAAGTAAGTAGCCTAAATAAGTCAATAAGTAAAGTACTTAGGGCTCTATTCAATCTGTATCGATGAAGTGTTACAGATTCCGCAATAGAAATGTAAAGGTAATTTCCGATTGAGCCGACATATGCAGTGTTTACCGTGAATGCAGTCTCCACTAACGCGGGAACATTGCCTTTTAAATTTCAATAACTTCAGCGATACAGATTGAATAGAGCCCTTAGTGTTCGATCACTGTATGACGTTGACTTGTGGTAGTTATGTGTAGAGGGACTCATAACAAAAACTGAAAAAGACAAGACTATACATATAATTCAATGGGAATACATTTTTGCCATTCATCACACACTCCTCTAGTGACGTGGCACTCACCATGCGAAGAGCACACAGCAGTACATGATGGCAGCTCCTATGATGGCCACAGCGTTGGTCTCTTTCTGGACGCCATCCTGACCCACACTGGGGTAACACACCGTCATATTCACCCCCTGGTACACCACTGGGGAAACAGAGAGAGGGAGCAGAGCAAAGAATGTGTCATCCTCTGTTTCCAGCTTTTCTTTAGTAACAGTGAACTGTGTGGTTTTACTGAGTGAATAGAGGAAGGGAGGGAGTAAAGAAAAGTGTGTTTCTCCCTGTCTGTATGACCCTGTAGTAGTGTGTTTCTCCCTGTCTGTATGACCCTATAGTAGTGTGTGTTTCTCCCTGTCTGTATGACCCTATAGTAGTGTGTTTCTCCCTGTCTGTATGACCCTATAGTAGTGTGTTTCTCCCTGTCTGTATGACCCTATAGTAGTGTGTTTCTCCCTGTCTGTATGACCCTGTAGTAGTGTGTTTCTCCCTGTCTGTATGACCCTATAGTAGTGTGTTTCTCCCTGTCTGTATGACCCTATAGTAGTGTGTTTCTCCCTGTCTGTATGACCCTGTAGTAGTGTGTGTTTCTCCCTGTCTGTATGACCCTATAGTAGTGTGTTTCTCCCTGTCTGTATGACCCTATAGTAGTGTGTTTCTCCCTGTCTGTATGACCCTATAGTAGTGTGTTTCTCCCTGTCTGTATGACCCTGTAGTAGTGTGTTTCTCCCTGTCTGTATGACCCTATAGTAGTGTGTGTTTCTCCCTGTCTGTATGACCCTATAGTAGTGTGTTTCTCCCTGTCTGTATGACCCTATAGTAGTGTGTTTCTCCCTGTCTGTATGACCCTATAGTAGTGTGTTTCTCCCTGTCTGTATGACCCTGTAGTAGTGTGTTTCTCCCTGTCTGTATGACCCTATAGTAGTGTGTTTCTCCCTGTCTGTATGACCCTATAGTAGTGTGTTTCTCCCTGTCTGTATGACCCTGTAGTAGTGTGTGTTTCTCCCTGTCTGTATGACCCTATAGTAGTGTGTTTCTCCCTGTCTGTATGACCCTATAGTAGTGTGTTTCTCCCTGTCTGTATGACCCTATAGTAGTGTGTTTCTCCCTGTCTGTATGACCCTGTAGTAGTGTGTGTTTCTCCCTGTCTGTATGACCCTATAGTAGTGTGTTTCTCCCTGTCTGTATGACCCTATAGTAGTGTGTGTTTCTCCCTGTCTGTATGACCCTATATTAGTGTGTTTCTCCCTGTCTGTATGACCCTGTAGTAGTGTGTTTCTCCCTGTCTGTATGACCCTGTAGTAGTGTGTTTCTCCCTGTCTGTATGACCCCGTAGTAGTGTGTTTCTCCCTGTCTGTATGACCCTATAGTAGTGTGTTTCTCCCTGTCTGTATGACCCTGTAGTAGTGTGTGTTTCTCCCTGTCTGTATGACCCTATAGTAGTGTGTGTTTCTCCCTGTCTGTATGACCCTATAGTAGTGTGTGTTTCTCCCTGTCTGTATGACTCTATAGTAGTGTGTTTCTCCCTGTCTGTATGACCCCATAGTAGTGTGTGTTTCTCCCTGTCTGTATGACCCTATAGTAGTGTGTTTCTCCCTGTCTGTATGACCCTATAGTAGTGTGTTTCTCCCTGTCTGTATGACCCTATAGTAGTGTGTTTCTCCCTGTCTGTATGACCCTGTAGTAGTGTGTTTCTCCCTGTCTGTATGACCCTATAGTAGTGTGTGTTTCTCTATAATCGCCAGGGGCTATATTCATCTCAGAGTAGGAGTGCTGATCTAGGATCAGGTCCCCCCTGTCCATATTATCTTTTTCACTATCTTCTAAAATACAAAACAGCACTCCTTCTCTGAGATGCTAAATGAATACAGGCTCTGATTCAGAATGTCAGATTATGGAGGCCCAGTGTTGTATATGTTGTGTTTTGTTGTATTTCTGAGGATCCCAATTAGCTGAGGCAGAAGCTAATCTTCCTGGGGTCCAAACAGGATTAAAACAATTACATCACAACAAAACCTAACAGCCTGTATCATAAACAACACTATACATCATACAGATATTATTATATTATTACTCTATTATTACACATTTACAATATAAAATGTACAATACAACAATATTACAATAATAGCCAAGGCAAGACAAGAAAACATCCCTGGAGGTAAGTAAGTAGAATGATAACAATATACTTGACCGGACATTGTTTTCTTTGCCTCATGTCTATCCCTGGGACAATTCAAACTATTTAGGTAGAGGGGCCGCTGAGTCTCTGTCTGTGCGAACATGGTTTATGGGTTCAAACATGGTTTATTTAGTATGAGATGAAGACTAACACCATCACTGACATTACTGTGTTATGATAAGCATCTCTCTCTCTCTCTCTCACTCTCACTCTCACTCCCACTCCTACTCTCACTCTCACTCTGTGTCTCTGTCTTTCTTGCTCTGTCTCTCAGCCATACAGTCTCTTGAAAAACTGTATGGTTGAAAGAGATGGGGCAAAAGGAGTGGCTAAAGTCTGGCTGCACATCTGACTGGTTGACTTACTGAGAAATTATGTGACTAAACTCAACAAAAAGAAGAAGAAACTGTATTATGAAGCCAAGATCAATGATATAAAGAATGATGGAAAAAAACTTTGGAGTACTTTAAATGAAATTATGGGCAGAAAGACAAATTCAACTCCATCTTTCATCGAATCAGATGGCTTATTCATCACAAAACTATTTGATGTTGCCAATTATTTTAATGATTACTTCATTGGCAAAGTGGGCAAACTTAGGCAGGAAATGCCAACAATGAACAGTGAGCCATCGTATTCATGCATAAAAAAAACAAATAATGAAAGAAAAGCATTGCAAGTTTGAATTTTGTCAAGTTAGTGTGGGAGAGGTGGACAAATTGTTATCGATCAATAATGACAAACCTCCTGGCATTGACAATTTAGATGGAAAGCTACTGAGGATGGTAGCTGACTCTATAGCCACTCCTATCTGTCATATATTTAATCTGAGCCTAGAGGAAAGTCTTTGTCCTCAGGCCTGGAGGGAAGCCAAAGTAATTCCGCTACCCAAGAATGGTTGCTGCCAGCTCTTAGCAAACTGTTGGAAAAAATTGTGTTTGACAAAATACAATGCTATTTCTCTGTAAACAAATGAACAACAGACTTTCAGTATGCTTATAGAGAAGGGCACTTAACATGTACTGCACTGACACAAATGACTGATGATTAGGTTGAAAGAAATTGATAATAAGAAGATTGTGGGAGCTGTACTGTTAGATTTCAGTGCAGCCTTTGATATTATTGACCATAACCTGTGTTTGAAAAAACGTATGTGTTATGGCTTTTCAACCTCTGCCATATTGTGGATTCAGAGCTATCTATCTAATAGAACTCAAAGGGTTTTCTTTAATGGAAGATTCTCTAATGTCAAACATGTAAAGTGTGGTGTACCACAGGGCAGCTCTCTAGGCCCTCTTCTATTTTTACCAATGACCTGCCACTGGCATTAAACATAGCATGTGTGTCCATGTATGCTGATGATTCAACCATATATGCATCAGCAACCACAGCTAATGAAGTCACTGAAACCCTTAACAAAGAGTTGGAGTCTGTTTTGGAATGGGTGGCCACTAATAAACTGGTCCTGAACATCTCTAAAACTAAGAGCATTGTATTTGTTACAAATCATTCCATAAGTTCTAGACCTAAGCTGAATCTGGTAATGAATGGTGTGGCTGTTGAACAAGTTGAGGAGACTAAATTACTTGGCCTTACCTTAGATTGTAAACTATCATGGTCAAAACATATAGATTCAATCATTGTAAAGATGGGGAGAGGTCTGTCTGTAATAAAGAGATGCTCTGCTTTTTTGACACCACACTCCAAAAGCAAGTTCTGTAGGCTCTAGTTTTGTCTAATCTTGGTTATTGTCCAGTCGTGTGGTCCGGTGCTGCAAGGAAAGACCTAGTTAAGCTGCAGCTGGCCCAAAACAGAGCGGCACGTCTTGCTCTTCATTGTAATCAGAGGGCTGATATAAATACTATGCATGCCAGTCACTCTTGGCTAAGAGTTGAGGAGAGACTGACTGCATCACTTCTTCTTTTTATAAGAAACATGAATGTGTTGAAAATCCCAAATTGTTTGCATAGTCAACTTACACACAGCTCTGACACACACACTTACCCCACCAGACATGCCAATAGGGGTCTTTTCACAGTCCCCAAATCCAGAACAAATACAAGAAAGCGTACAGTATTATATAGAGCCATTATTGCATGGAACTCCGTTCCATCTCATATTGCTCAAATAAACAGCAAACCTGGTTTCAAAAAACAGATCAAGCAACACCTCACGGCACAACACCTCTCCCCTATTTGACCTAGATAGTTTGTGTGTATGTATTGATATGTAGGCTACGTGTGCCTTTAAAAAAAAATTATGTAGTTCTGTCCTTGAGCTGTTCTTGTCTATTAACGTTCTTCTGTAATATGTCATGTTTCATGTGGACCCCAGGAAGAGTAGCTGTTGCTTTTGCAACAGCTAATGGGGATCCTAATAAAATACCAAAATACCAAATCCCCCCCACACACACACACACACACACACACACAGATGGCCATAACAGGGCCGGCTGTGGATTCCAGAGTGGATTCCTGTGTGTTGTGACCAAGATTACAGGGCTGCTTCCTGTACACACACACACACATACACATACACACACCAGGCCGAGTCCACTGCAGGGGAGAGGGGACCTGTCCTGCTCCCAGTGTTGTGTGTTTTCAGTCCCACTCCAGACTAATTCCTCCACTTAAACACAGGGATTAGTCTCCCAATGTGCCTGTGTGTGTGATGAGGTCACCAAGCAGACAGAGCCAAAGGGAAACTGAACAGGCAAACATGGCTGAACAGGACAGGAGCGAGGATGGATCACTCTATGGTTGCATCCCTTTATAGTGCACTACTTTTGAACAGGGCCCACACATACACATGCATGCGCACGCACACACACACACACTCTCCAGTGAAAATTGCTATTTAAAACACCATCCATACTGGGGATGTACAGTGTGAGTGTATGTGTTGAACAGATGTTTTTATAGACAGTACTGATTTCCTCAACAAGTTGCAGCATTACCCTGTACTGCCCCGGGACAGCACACTCCCCTGCCTCCACGCAAAACAACAAGCAGGTACAAAGAATGTACAAATCAGAATGGGTGGAACAGACGTTCTTTTTCAAAACAATGTTATGTACAGTACATGTCAACTCAAAGCAATATCACAACAAACTGGATTTCAGAAACACTGGTTTGGTGTATTGTATGCGTCACAATAAAATGTACAAGGCTTCAGAGGGGTCACAGTGCACAAAGGTTTTTGGGGAAGCTTGCAGAGGAGCTCAAAGACTGTAAAAAAAATGGACCCCCTACTTTATCATCACAGTAATCTCTCTCTCTTCTCTCTTTCTCTCTCTCTCTCTCCCTACTTTCGCTGGAATTTTGTCTTGACGCTCCTTTACTTTATCATTACAGTAATCTCTCTCTCCCTCTCTCTCCCCCCTCTCTCTCCCCCCCTCTCTCCCTCTCTCTCCCCCTCTCTCTCTCTCTCTCTCCCTCCCTACTGGTATTTTGTCTTGAAGCTCCTTTAAATTATCATCACAGTAATGGCATGTTGACAAAGTATTTGACATTGTGAACTTTTACCCAGCTATGCACAGTTAACAAAACCATTAAAACACAAAATTATATTTGAATGATAAATTGATTGATTATTTCATCCCATTTGACGTTTGACCTGACTATGTCAGAGTAACTGTTCAGCAAAACCGCTAAAATGCTTTCAGAATAGCATTTGACTATTTCATCCTGTAGCCACTAGTTACCATTGAAAAAATGACTGACAGACAAATAGACAGACAGACAGACAGACAGACAGACAGACAGACAGACAGACAGACAGACAGACAGACAGACAGACAGACAGACAGACAGACAGACAGACAGACAGACAGACAGACAGACAGACAGACAGACAGACAGACAGACAGACAGACAGACAGACAGACAGACAGACAGACAGACAGACAGACAGACAGACAGACAGACAGACAGACAGACAGACAGACAGACAGACAGACCGACCGACCGACCGACCGACCTACAGATAAAGACAGACAACAGATAAAGACAGACAACAGATAAAGGGACAGACAGACCTACCTACCTACAGATAGATAGACAAACAGATAAAGACAGACAGACAAACCGATAAAGAAGACTGACAGACAGACAGACAGATACAGACAGATACAGACAGACAAACCGATAAAGAAGTCTGACAGACAGACAGATACAGACAGATACAGACAGACAAACCGATAAAGAAGTCTGACAGACAGACAGATACAGACAGATACAGACAGACACAGACCGATAAAGAAGTCTGACAGACAGACAGATACAGACAGATACAGACAGACAAACCGATAAAGAAGTCTGACAGACAGACAGATACAGACAGATACAGACAGACAAACCGATAAAGAAGTCTGACAGACAGACAGATACAGACAGATACAGACAGACAAACCGATAAAGAAGTCTGACAGACAGACAGATACAGACAGATACAGACAGACACAGACAGACAAACCGATAAAGACAGACGACAGACAGACAGACAGACAGACAAACCGACCGACAGACAAACCGACACAGACAGACAGACAGACAGACAGACTGATAAAGACAGTCAGACAGACAGATAAAGACAGACAGACTGATAGACAGAGACAGACAGACAGACAAACTGATAAAGACAGTCAGACAGACAGATAAAGACAGGCAGACTGATAGACTGAGACAGACAGACAGACAGACAAACTGATAAAGACAGTCAGACAGACAGATAAAGACAGACAGACTGATAGACAGAGACAGACAGACAAACAGATACAGACAGACAGACAGGGACTACCTGTTCAACAAGACAAGTTGTGTAAGAGTGTGTAATGATGCAGTCAGGCAGCATTACTGTGTTATTATGTTGTCATTAGATCCATCACCAATGTCAAATAGCCTCTTCACTTCCCTACAGCATACTGTCTCCACTAAGAACAACATGTAGCAGCAGATAGTGTGTGTGTGATGTACAGGGCCTTTGTCTTGGAGGAGTGTATTTGATTTGATTTAACAGGTAAGTTGACTGAGAACACGTTCTCATTTACAGCAACGACCTGGGGAATAGTTACAGGGGAGAGGAGGGGGGATGAATGAGCCAATTAGAAGCTCAGCAATTGTGTGTGCGTGTGTGTGCGCATACATCCGATATAGGGATATGATGTGCACACGTGGGTGTGTCCCAAAGTGTTTCCAATAGCCCATTTCCCATAAGGAAAAGACTAGCGTGCCATACTTTTCTCTGGGGGTCGGCTGGACAGGGCAGACAAGGTGAGGTACATGACATAGCAGCTGATGATGGAAGCCTGCAGGAGCCCTGAACGAGGCTGTTCTGTAGACAGAGAGAGGAGAGCTTGAGAACTAAGAACACACACACACACACACATAATTATGAGCACACACAACCACAAATGGACAAACACATGCACGCATACACACACACACGGACGGACGGACGGACGGACGGACGCACGCGGACACATGCACACGAATGCACACACACATCCTTAAGCACACACACACACAAAGTGGGAGGCCATGTCGGGAAATCGGCATGACATTCAATACATGGTAAAAACATCCTGGTAAAACCCTGGCATGTATAGACAGAGGTCCCCTAACACAGTCCTGTCTGTGAACAATGATAAAGAGCAGTATGAGAGATGACATCAGGTTAGATGACATTATTATTATATGTCATCATCCACACATAGACCTCAGCCTGAGATGTAGTAAGTGTTCCCTGCTGAGTACTGGAGGACAGACATGCTGCCTGTTTCACATCAGTGGTGGTCCTCCTGACTGCTGTCAGCTTTAAGAGCTTTCTGGATGACACCATTATGTTTCTGTTCTAACCCTTTACTGGGCTTAAATATATCCTGATAAAACAATACCGTGTGTGTGTGTGTTCACATGTATGTGTGCTTGCGAGAGAAAGAGAGTATGTGTGTGTATGCCATGTGCATTTGTGTGTTCACATCTTTATGTGTGTGTGTGTGTGTGTGTGTGTGTGTGTGTGCAAGCATGTCAATGTGCATTGTGTGTGTGAGAGAGAGAGAAAGACATAATATCTGTATGCCTCTATATGTGTGTGTCCATTTAACTACTCACTCTGCTGTACACAGGGCGTGACTGCGATGAAGGACATGATGCCACACAGGGTCAGGTTGGTCCAGAGCAGGACCTTGTTGGACTGGCAGGCGGTGGGGTGGGTGTAGTACTTATACATGAAGGTGAAGGCCATGGTTGCGATGGTGTAGAAGAACAGGGTTGCACACATCACCGCCAGGTACCAGCGCTTGTCCTCCGCCGCCCCCGTCAACCTGAGAGGAGAATCCAGAAATAAGCCACTGCCTCCGGAACACAAATACCGCCCCCAGCATGGCAGCGCACTAGCCAAAGCAGCATTCTAGCCAATCGTTCAATCAAAAACATTGGTCTTGGTTAAGCAGGGGTAATACTTACACAGGGTGACTTGAGTGCCCAATGCTTGCTCTGGTGCTGACAATCAGCCAATATACTATAAAATCTAATAACATCACATTAATTGTAGTCGTGCAGTTGACAGGATGACTGATGAAAGGTTTATGGCACTTAAATACAGTGGGGGAAAAAAGTATTTAGTCAGCCACCAATTGTGCAAGTTCTCCCACTTAAAAAGATGAGAGAGGCCTGTAATTTTCATCATAGGTACACGTCAACTATGACAGACAAATTGAGAAAAAAAAATCCAGAAAATCCCATTGTAGGATTTTTTATGAATTTATTTGCAAATTATGGTGGAAAATAAGTATTTGGTCACCTACAAACAAGCAAGATTTCTGGCTCTCACAGACCTGTAACTTCTTCTTTAAGAGGCTCCTCTGTCCTCCACTCGCTACCTGTATTAATGGCACCTGTTTGAACTTGTTATCAGTATAAAAGACACCTGTCCACAACCTCAAACAGTCACACTCCAAACTTCACAATGGCCAAGACCAAAGAGCTGTCAAAGGACACCAAAAACAAAATTGTAGACCTGCACCAGGCTGGGAAGACTGAATCTGCAATAGGTAAGCAGCTTGGTTTGAATAAATCAACTGTGGGAGCAATTATTAGGAAATGGAAGACATACAAGACCACTGATAATCTCCCTCGATCTGGGGCTCCACGCAAGATCTCACCCCGTGGGGTCAAAATGATCACAAGAACGGTGAGCAAAAATCCCAGAACCACACGGGGGACCTAGTGAATGACCTGCAGAGAGCTGGGACCAAAGTAACAAAGCCAACCATCAGTAACACACTACGCCGCCAGGGACTCAAATCCTGCAGTGCGAGACGTGTCCCCCTGCTTAAGCCAGTACATGTCCAGGCCCGTCTGAAGTGCATTTGGATGATCCAGAAGAGGATTGGGAGAATGTCATATGGTCAGATGAAACCAAAATATAACTTTTTGGTAAAAGCTCAACTCGTCATGTTTGGAGGACAAAGAATGCTGAGTTGCATCCAAAGAACACCATACCTACTGTGAAGCATGGGGTTGGAAACATCATGCTTTGGGGCTGTTTTTCTGCAAAGGGACCAGGACGACTGATCCGTGTAAAGGAAAGAATGAATGGGGCCATGTATTGTGAGATTTTGAGTGAAACCCTCCTTCCATCAGCAAGGGCATTGAAGATGAAACGTGGCTGGGTCTTTCAGCATGACAATGATCCCAAACACACCGCCCGGGAAACGAAGGAGTGGCTTCGTAAGAAGCATTTCAAGGTCCTGGAGTGGCCTAGCCAGTCTCCAGATCTCAACCCCATAGAAAATCTTTGGAGGGAGTTGAAAGTCTGTGTTGCCCAGCGACAGCCCCAAAACATCACTGCTCTAGAGGAGATCTGCATGGAGGAATGGGCCAAAATACCAGCAACAGTGTGTGAAAACCTTGTGAAGACTTACAGAAAACGTTTGACCTGTGTCATTGCCAACAAAGGGTATATAACAAAGTATTGAGAAACTTTTGTTATTGACCAAATACTTATTTTCCACCATCATATGCCAATAAATTCATTAAAAATCCTACAATGTGATTTTCTGGAATTTTTTTTCTCATTTTGTCTGTCATAGTTGACGTGTACCTATGATGAAAATTACAGGCCTCTCTCATCTTTTTAAGTGGGAGAACTTGCACAATTGGTGGCTGACTAAATACTTTTTTTCCCCACTGTACATAAACACATACCCACACACCAGCCATCACTATGTTCTACACAACCATCATAAAGTGAATAGTTTCAAGTAACATTAGGATGACCAATTAAATTGGATTATGACAGAGTGAAGGATAATACATTGATATTAAAATCGTTGTTTAAAAGAAAATTACTTTGGTAAATTAAAATAACATCTGGATGCCCATTGCCTAACGGGAAATTTGACAGAGCCTCTCCTCTCCTCTCCTTCACCTCTTCCTCTCCTCTCCTCTCCTCTCCTCTCCTCTCCTCTCCTCTCCCTCTCCTCTCCTCTCCTCTCCTCTCCTCTCCTCTCCTCTCCTCTCCTCTCCTCTCCTTCACCTCTTCCTCTCCTCTCCTCTCCTCTCCTCTCCTCTCCCTCTCCTCTCCTCTCCTCTCCTCTCCTCTCCTCTCCTCCCCTTCCTTCACCTCTCCTCTCCTCCCCTTCCTTCACCTCTCCTCTCCTCTCCCTTCCTTCACCTCCTCTCCCTTCACCTCTCCTCTCCTCTCCTCTCCCTCTCCTCTCTCTCCTCTCCTCTCCTCCTCTCCTCTCCTCTCCTCTCCTTTCCTTTCCTTCACCTCTCCCTCTCCTCCCCTTCCTTCTCCTCTCCTCTCCCTTCCTTCACCTCTCCTCCTCGCCTCTCCTCTCCCTTCACCTCTCCTCTCCCTTCCTTCACCTCTCCTCTCCCTTCCTTCACCTCTCCTCTCCCTTCCTTCACCTCTTCCTCTCCTCTCCTCTCTCTTCCTTCACCTCTTCCTCTCCTCTCTCTTCCTTCACCTCTTCCTCACCTCTTCCTCTCCTCTCCCTTCCTTCACCTCTCCTCTCCTCTCCTCTCCCTTCCTTCACCTCTCCTCTCCTCCACAACTCCTCTCCTCTCCCTTCACCTCTCCTCTCCATTCCTTCACCTCTTCCTCTCTCCTCTCCTCTCTCTTCCTTCACCTCTTCCTCTCCTCTCCTTCCTTCACCTCTTCCTCTCCTCTCCTTCCTTCACCTCTTCCTCTCCTCTCCCTTCCTTCACCTCTTCCTCTCCTCTCTCTTCCTTCACCTCTTCCTCTCCTCTCCCTTCCTTCACCTCTTCCTCTCCTCTCCTCTCCCTTCTCTTCTATCCTCTCCTCTTCATTTTCCATTCCTAAAACTAAATCTCTTTCCACTCATAAACCCAGCACACCCTGAGAGAGACAGACTCAACACAGACATAGGGCAGCTGGTTTAGGTCAGTGACAGGGAAGTCAAGAAAACAGTGCAGTGAAAGAAGGGAGAGACAAAGGGCTCTAATCTGTATCAATGAAGCGTTACAGATTGCACAATAGAAATGTAAAGATAATTTCCGATTGAGCCGACATATGCAGCGCTTACCGTGAATGCAGTCTTGGGAATATTGGCTTTAAATGTCAATAGCGCTGTAATGCTGAACTTCCATGATGAGAGAGAGAGTGAGAGAGAGAGAGAGAGAGAGAGAGAGTGTGTGTGTGTGTGTGTTCTGGTTTCTAGAAAGAGGTAGCTGACCAGGCAGCAACTGGATTTATGTTATGTTACATTGATGTTAACCGTATGTCATGAGAAACTAGGGGAGAGGGAACATGACCGTGTGGGACTGGAACACCATGACAAGGCTTACACAGGCTTCCTGGTAAGTGTGTGTTTGGCTTGGAGATGTTCCAGATAGAGCAAAGCCTCTTAACTTGTGTTAGCTACAACTCTGTCATGGCGGGGCGAGGGGTTCAGCATTTACCTGACCTCCCACGCACACACACACACAAACACGCACAGACACACATGTTCGCCTGCAAGAGCGCATCTCTCACACACACACACCCCTGCCTCACATACAGCAGTGAGAACAGCAGCTGGAGTTGATGTTTTACTGTAGAAAATAACAAACATCTGGAAACAAGCTGGCTGTCAGGGGATGAGCGGGAACGAGGGAGTGAGAGAGAGAGAGAGAGAGAGAGAGAGAGAGAGAGAGAGAGAGAGAGAGAGAGAGAGAGAGAGAGAGAGAGAGAGAGAGAGAGAGAGAGAGAGAGAGAGAGAGAGAGAGAGAGAGAGAGAGAGAGAGAGAGAGAGAGAGAGAGAGAGAGAGAGAGAGAGAGAGAGAGAGAGAGAGAGAGAGAGAGAGAGAGAGAGAGAGAGAGAGAGAGAGAGAGAGAGAGAGAGAGAGAGAGAGAGAGAGAGAGAGAGAGAGAGAGAGAGAGAGAGAGAGAGAGAGAGAGAGAGAGAGAGAGAGAGAGAGAGAGAGAGAGAGAGAGAGAGAGAGAGAGAGAGAGAGAGAGAGAGAGAGAGAGAGAGAGAGAGAGAGAGAGAGAGAGAGAGAGAGAGAGAGAGAGAGAGAGAGAGAGAGAGATAGTAGTGTTTTTTGAGGCCCTCCCCTTGAGGACAGATGTTTTCATTAAAACAAGTCTGTATGATTTATACAGTGATGGAGGAGAGGAGACAGATAGCAGGCCAGTGAGGGACTGTGCAGGGCAGTCAGAGTGATACGCTACATACTCTATGCTGCATGTGTAGCACAGGAGACTGGTGAGGGGAGGATGGCTCATAACAATGGCTGGAATGGAGTGAATGGAGTGGTATCAAACACATGGAAACCATGTGTTTGATACATTGAATTCATTCCATTCCAGCCATTACTATGAGCCCGTCCTCCCCAATTAAGGTGCCAGTAGCCACCTGTGATGTATAGGAAGTAAAGGATATGTAATTGTGCTGCACTCTTGTGCCCAGACCATGCCTTCTGGACTGCCCCTTAAAGTTGTATTGCATTGAGTTGAACTGAGTTGCAATCATGAGTTACAGAAATGGAAACCCTAGCCCGCTGCAGATGGGAAGAGCAGCTCCTAGCAGAAAAAGATTAGTACATGTAACCCCCAGTCCAGTCAAACTGCAGCTCCTAGCTAAAACAGATCAGTACAAGGTAACGTCCAGTCAAACTGCACTTGCCCTTCTATGGTTGGAGGACGAGGCCTGTCCTTCTCCAGAACAAGGACACTAGCATCTTCTCTCACACCCTCCGCTTCAACTGACAACTGCCCAAACTTTATATAACCTCACACCCCCAACACACCACACTCAACCCCCCAAGACCCCCCCACCTCTCCCTGCTCTCCCTCCCCTCTCACCAGTTCTTGTTCCAGGTGTGGGCGAACGCTGTGATGAGGCTAAGTTGGATGAGGATGAAGGAAAATCCTCCCACCACGCCTACGTAGTGCCAGGCTGAGAGAGAGAGAGACAGAGAGAGGGAGCAGGGGAAGGAGAGAGAGAGAAAAACAGACAGACAGAGACCGAGAGAAACAGGTTCAAGAAAACTTAATTAACCATCATCCTCTCTGTCTGCTGTCTAACTCACTTGATGCAGGCCCATTCTGAATGTGTGTGTAGTCCAAATGTATGTATACTTTTTTAAATTATATATGTGTGTGAAAGTATCTTCATATGTGAATGTCGCAAAACATATTTTCTCATCAAGCATAACATACTGTAGTCCTCTATCTATCAAATAATTAATTTATAGCACAGGAGTTTCAGAGGCAGAGGAACAGCCATAAAACATGTAGGATCTGAAACCAGTTACTGTGTCACAATGAGATTGACTGCTGCCAAAACAACACTATCCAACCACAGAGAAATGTATGGTGGATTGACTGCAGGGCGAATATAGTGAGTTGATGATTAGGTATACAGTGCCCCCTATCGGTATTAAAATAGACCTGCACCTATTGCTTTGCAGATCGGGCGATCCTATGTGTTCAGAGTTTAGTAAAGTATTCTAAGGGGGGATCTTGATTGTGTGTGTCCAGGCTGCTCACCATGCAGGAACGACTCAGTAGGGATGAAGAATGCAGCAGTACACATCCCAAGCAGGGTGATGAACTTCAGAAACCAGAATCTGCATTAGGACCAGAGAGGACCAGTTATATGTTTGTACGCATAATAAGATGTTTTTTATATGTTTGTTTGAAACCACCTAGGGACAACTACAATATATACTGCCATATATACAGAGGATGTGCAGATGAAGAGCATCTTAGTTAAGAAGCTGCATGACACAAGGGAAGTGAATGGAGAAATAGCTGAGTAGGTAGGTCTAAGGAAAGTGAACCTGTAATCACCTTGTATAGCCTTGATCAATTATAGTATTTCATACCTGCACAGGTCAAAACGTGACAGATAATTTATGTCAAAAGTCTGAGGAACAAAATGTGCTTGAATGTTGAGAGTGGGTAGAATGGGAGGTGGAGTACCTTCGTAAACAAATTATGTCATGACAATTATTCTTGCATATGGGATGTAACATTATGAAATGCTTAATGTAAGAGAAAAAAGTCTGAGTGACTCACACTGATCTCAAGTTAGAATTCTGCCCCTAGTGCGTACTGAGAAGTGCCCAGGAGTTCCAGGGCCCTGTGGCCGACTGTCTGGCTTCTCATTAATAAGAGCCTTATGGGAGATATGCCGCAGAGGGCCAGCAAGAGGCCATGCGTCTCCCAAAGCCTAACCCTCCCATCCCCGACCCCCACACCTAGAGCGCGTCACTGCTCTAATCAACAGCACAGCAATGGACAGTATAACAAGCTGGTTTAAATAGAACACTGGTGCATTGGTCAGACAGGCGAGGAGAAGGCACATGTTGCCTCAAATAGACATTTTGATAATGACGTTAGTACTGTACGATGTATTAGCACAAAACACCTTAAAGGGGTAGTACAAGTGGCCCGCAAACTTTAATTCACATATACGCAATGGTAGTTCTCCTGCGTCTCCCCAATATAAATGGACCTTCAGGGCTACTGCTGACCCATTGTGGATGAGCGCTCTGAAGTCCTGGCTGGACTTGACGTCGATGAGGAACAGCGCCATCATCAGGTAGAAGCAGGCGGTACCGAAGCAGACCCTGTAGACCGCTGAGTAGCCAACCAGCATCTCACAGTGCCCTCCGCCATGGGCCTGGTCACACACCATGTTGAAGAAAGGCACCTGAAACCCACACACACAGTCCTCTGTTATGGAGTGTGTGTGTGTGTGTGTGTTGCCTGTGTGTGTGCGTGTGCCCATGTGTGTGTGTCTGTCTGTCTCAGTTTGTGTGTGTGTGTGTATCTTTCTGTTTAAGTGTGTGTGTCCATGCATGTACAGTATACAGTATGTTTACGTGTAGCCTAGAGGTTAGCAGGTGGAAGCCTCCAGGCCTTTCTCTGACTGTCTTTGGGAGGAAAACAGTGAACTGAGATTATCCTGTAGCCTACTGCGTATATCCTTAGCACAGGGATTAACCAGACAGTTATTGAATGTGACGTGACACAACAAACAGAACCAGTATTCTCATTGGCACATATTATGAGTGAATTTACACTACAAAGAGTGACAGGGAGAGAGTAGGGATGCATCCCAAATGGCACTCTGTTTCCTACATTGTGCACTACTATGGGCCCTGGTCAAAAGTAGTGCACTGTATAGGGGATAGGGAGTCATTTGGTACTCGTCCTGGGAGAGAGGAAGTGTCAGACAGACAGTTACTTTAAATCATTAAAATATTTTTTGTGTTTGCTGTAGCCTGCCTGGAGTGCCAGACGGGTGGGGTTTGCACTTTTGTGACTATTCAGTGGAGCCCAGCTTAAGTATTTGAAATGATTTTGAATAGTGTTTGAACCCAGGTCTGCACAGCGCTGGCCTAAACCCAGCCTATTCACTCCCACTGTTATAATACAGAACACTGCACACTGGGACTGCACTTCACTCCCAGAATAGGCAGGCGATGAAATCTGATGGTACTGTTGCTTTGTACTCATTTGTTATACCTGATCCCAGAGCTGTTTGTGCTGTCTTGTTAACTCCTGACTGATCTGGGACCAGGCTACTGATTTGAAGAATTGTGTTTTGAAACATTAAATGTAAGGGTTGGTGATGGTGGTTAGAGTTGTTTAACTTGAACTGTACTCCCTATATTTGATGTGGGTAGCAGAAAACTTCACAATAGACAACTGTGAAGCCAACATTACAGTCAGGGTAGAAATGACTTGTTACTATGGTTGCAAAGCTACCGGTAATTTACCAAATGTACCGGAATCTTCAGTAATTTTGGTAATTAACAGAAAAACTATGGCAATCTATTGTAACTTTGGTAATTTATACTTGAATAACTTTAACAAAATGTATTCATATATAGTATCCATTTTTATGTCTGTGTCCATATTGTTCATGAGCTTCCAGTGGATAGACCATATGGTTCAAGAGAAAATTACCTAATTAATTGAAAAAGCCAACAATGGCATTATTTGCAATTAACTCTGCACCTCTTCCAACTGTTTTTTCACAACTGCCACAAGTTTGACGCCAAAACATTGACAGCAAATACATACTAACAGAGAAAAATAAATAAAAGTGTGTAAAAACAATATTTCATGCTGAAACCCTCATATGAAATGCCAATGGCATTCACTAAGTCGATGGTTTATATTTAGGATAATGTTTTACACTTTTGTCGTTCTATTTTTTATTTGAAAATGATCTTATTTAATTATTTCATAACTGTTATGTGATAAGGCCACACAGAGGGCCACTAGATGTCTTGTGATAGATTACATAAAATCCTTGAAAGATACCAAAATTCTGCTAGTTTACTGGTAAACTTTGAAAGTCTCCAGTAATATACCCTCCCTTTGCAACCCTACTTCTTACTGACTCTTTTTGTGTGTGGATGGGACCAACACTACCCAGAGAAACATACTTAGCCTACTACATCCTACCCTTGCCTGGTATCCAAACGGAATCCATGTTCTGTTTCACTAGTAAATGTTTCACTTCTACACATTCAAGAAATCAGTCTGGGCCTGGGATGGTTACATGAGACGTGGGATGGCACACATGAGACGTGGGATGGCACACATGAGACGTGGGATGGCACACATGAGACGTGGGATGGCACACATGAGACGTGGGATTGGACACATGAGGCCATTGGAGAGGGACTTGGTATAGTGAAGCGTGGGGATATATTCTCCCAAATGCAATAGATAGTGTAAGGACCCTTTCCTTACTATCTCATCCTATTGGTTGTGTAGCGGTTAGCAAGTTTGCCTATGGGCTGGCAAGACCAGGGTTCGAGACCTGCAAGGTGTTGCTGTTCTAATGCACTAATTCAGGGCTCTCCAATCCTGTTCCTGGAGAGTTACCCTCCTGTAGGTTTTCGCTCCAACCCCAGTTGTAACTAACCTGATTCAGTTTATCAACCAGCTAATTAAATAGAATCAGGTGCGCTAGATTAGGATTGGCACGAAAAACCTACAGGACGGTAGCGCTCCAGGAACAGGGTTGGAGAGCCCTGCACTAATTAACAGGACATTTCATTTAGTTAGAGACTCGCAAGGTGCACACTTGTCGGCGTTCGCTACAGTAGTAATGTACTAATCTCGGTTAACCCAGAACTCAAATATTGCATATTAAGTAGTCTGACCACAAGAGATTACTAATGTACTAATGTAATTGAATCAGGACAGGAACACTTTATAGCACCTCAATGGAAAGTGCTCAGACATTGACAGAACTTTGTTGATCCCCAGAGGAGGACATGACATCAGACACTCACATTCTCCCGGACGGCCTCGGAGACGGTGCGTGAGAGCATGAGGCAGGAAACGGCACAGGCCATGATGTGGAAGAGGGTGTACATGATCCTCGTGCTGGACGACGACTTCACCGGGGGGCAGAAGGAGCAGCACAGCGAGCACGGGGCCGGGCCACAGCAGCAACATATCTGGGGAGAGGAGAGAGATATGTTACAATCTGAGAGGAGAGAAGATGAGAGGAGAGAGGGGGAGAGCAGAGGAGAGGAGAGAGGGGAGGGGAGAGAAGAGAGGGGGGGGAGCAGAGGGGATGGGAGAGGAGAGGAGAGAAGGGGCAGGGAGGGAGGGAGGGAGGGAGGGAGGGAGGGAGGGAGGGAGGGAGGGAGGGAGGGAGGGAGGGAGGGATCAATACATCTGAGAGAAGTCAGGTTGCTGCTGCATAGACACTGTATAGAATTTATTTATTGTATATATTGATGAACCTATCTGGAGAGAGGAAGAAATCTATCTGGAGAGAGGAAGAAATATATCTGGAGAGAGGAAGAAATCTATCTGGAGAGAGGAAGAAACCTATCTGGAGAGAGGAAGAAATCTAATCTGGAGAGAGGAAGAAATCTATCTGGAGAGAGGAAGACATCTATCTGGAGAGAGGAAGAAATCTATCTGGAGAGAGGAAGACATCTATCTGGAGAGAGGAAGAAATCTATCTGGAGAGAGGAAGAAATCTATCTGGAGAGAGGAAGAAATCTATCTGGAGAGAGGAAGAAATCTATCTGGAGAGAGGAAGAAATCTATCTGGAGAGAGGAAGACATCTATCTGGAGAGAGGAAGAGGTGAGGAGTCAGCTCAACAATACAGTAACTATGCTTAATATATTTTTTACATTTACATTTTAGTCATTTAGCAGACGCTCTTATCCAGAGCGACTTACAGTTAGTGAGTGCATACATTTTCATACTAAGTGAGTGCATACATTTTCATACTTTTGAAAGTTATGTCTGGAAAACTTGATATCTGACATGCAAAACACCTTGGGACTATATCAACAACGGACCAATGAAACAAACACCAAAAAAGAGTTTTAGGTGGCGTTTTCCTTTAAGGTTAGGATTGGGGATGCGAATCTTAGATCTGTTCCTAGTTGAAACTTCACCCTGGAGCGATACAGTACTATCCTAGGAGATGAGGAGAGAGATGCTCAATATATCTGAGGGAGGAGGAGAGAGGGATTTTCAATATAAATGATATACAGTGCATTTGGAAAGTATTCAGACCCCTTGACATTTTCCACATTTTGTTATGTTACAGCCTTATTCTAAAATTGCTCCCCCCAAAATATCCCCCATCAATCTAAACACAATACCCCATAACGACAAAGTGAAAACAGGTTTTTAGAAATGTTTGCTAATTTATTACAAAAAAAAAATAGAAATACCTTATTTACATAAGTATTCATACCCTTTGCTATGAGACTCGAAATTGAGCTCAGGTGCATCCTGTTTCCATTGATCATCCTTGAGTTGTTTCTACAACTTGATTGGAGTCCACCTGTGGTAAATTAAATTGATTGGACATGATTTGGAAAGGCACACACCTGTCTATATAAGGTCCCACAGTTGACACTGCATATCAGAGCAAATAGCAAGCCATGAGGTCGAAGGAATTGTCCGTAGAGCTACGAGACAGGATTGTGTCGAGGCACAGATCTGGGGAAGGCTACCAAAACATTTCTGCAGCATTGAAGGTCCCCAAGAACACAGTGGCCTCCATCATTTTGGAACCACAAAGACTATTCCCAGAGCTGGCTGCCTGGCCAAACTGAGCAATCAGGGAAGAAGGGCCTTGGTCAGGGTGGTGACCAAGTACCCAATGGTCACTCTGACAGAGCTCCCGAGTTCCTCTGTGGAGATGGGAGAACCTTCCAGAAGGACAACCATCTCTGCAGCAGTCCACCAATCAGGCCTTTATGGTAGAGTGACCAGACGGAAGCCACTCCTCAGTAAAAGGCACATGACAGCCCACTTCGAGTTTACCAAAAGGCACCTAAAGGACTCTCAGACCTTGAGAAACAAGATTCTCTGGTCTGATGAAACCAAGATTGAACTCTTTAGCCTGAATGCCAAGCGTCATGTCTGGAGGAAACCTGGCACCATCCCTGCGGTGAAGCATGGTGGTGGCAGCATCATGCTGTGGGGATGTTTTTCAGCGGCAGGGACTGGGAGACTAGTCAGGATCGAGGAAAATATGAATTTAGCAAAGTACAGAGAGATCCTTGATGAAAACCTGCTCCAGAGTGCTCAGGACCTCAGACTGGGGCGAAGGTTCACCTTCCATCAGGACAATGACCCTATGCACACAGCCAAGACAACGCAGGAGTGGCTTCGGAACAAGTCTCTGAATGTCCTTGAGTGGCCCAGCCAGAGCCCAGACTTGAATCCGATCTAACATCTTTGGAGAGACCTGAAAATAGCTGTGCAGCGACACTCCCCATCCAACCTGACAGAGCTTGAGAGGATCTGCAGAGAAGAATGGGAGAAACTCCCCAAATACAGGTGTGTCAAGCTTGTCTATTTCGCAACAAATCCTCCTTCACTCATGCTGCCAAACATGCCCTCGTAAAACTGGCTATCCTACCGATCCTTGACTTTGGCGATGTCATTTACAAAATAGCCTCCAACACTCTACTCAGCAAATTGGATGTAGTCTATCACAGTGCCAGCCGTTTTGTCACCAAAGCCCCATATACTACCCACCACTGTGACCTGTACGCTCTTGTTGGCTGGTCCTCACTACATATTCGTCGCCAAACCCACTGGCTCCAGGCAATCTATAAATCACTGCTAGGCAAATCCCCGCCTTATCTTAGCTCATTGGTCACCATAGCAACACCCACCCGTAGTATGCGCTCCAGCAGGTATATCTCACTGGTCATCCCCAAAGCCAACACCTCCTTTGGCCGCCATTCCTTCCAGTTCTCTGCTGCCAATGACTGGAACGAATTGCAAAAAATCTCTGAAGCTGGAGACTCTTACCTCCCTCACTAACTTTAAGCATCAGTTGTCAGAGCACCTTACCGATCACTGCACCTGTACACAACCCATCTCAAATTAGCCCACCCAACTACCTCGTTATTTATTTTGCTAATTTGCACCCCAGTATCTCTATTTGCACATCATCTCTTGCACATCTATCATTCCAGTGTTAATACTAATTGTAATTATTTTGCACTATGGCCTATTTATTGCCTTACCTCCGTAACTTGCTACATTTGCACACACTGTATATATATTTTCTGTGGTATTTTTGACTTTATGTTTTGTTTTACCCCATATGTAACTCTGTGTTGTTGTTTTTATCGCACTGCTTTGCTTTCACAGTTGTAAATGAGAACTTGTTCTCAACTGGCTTACTTGGTTAAATAAAGGTGAAATGAAAATAAAATAAAATAAAATAATTTGTAGCGTCATACCCAAGAAGACTCGAGGCTGTAATCGCTGCCAAAGGTGCTTATGTAAATCTCATATTTCCATTTTATATCTGTAATATTGCTAAAAAAAAATAAAACTGTTTTTGCTTTGTCTGTATTGGGTATTGTGTGTAGATTGATGAGGGGGGAAAACAATTTAATCCATTTTAGAATAAGCTGTAACGTAACAAAATGTGAAAAAAGTCAAGGGGTCTGAACACTTTCCGAATGCACTGTACAGTGAGGGAAAAAAGTATTTGATCCCCTGCTGATTTTGTACGTTTGCCCACTGACAAAGAAATTATCAGTCTATAATTTTATGGTAGGTTCATTTGAACAGTGAGAGACAGAATAACAACAAGAAAATCCAGAAAAACGCATGTCAAAAATGTTATAAATTGTATTTGCATTTTAATGAGGGAAATAAGTATTTGACCCCCTCTCAATCAGAAAGATTTCTGGCTCCCAGGTGTCTTTTATACAGGTAACGAGCTGAGATTAGGAGCACACTCTTAAAGGGAGTGCTCCTAATCTCAGTTTGTTACCTTTCTAAAAGACACCTGTCCACAGAAGCAATCAATCAATCAGATTCCAAACTCTCCACCATGGCCAAGACCAAAGAGCTCTCCAAGGATGTCAGGGACAAGATTGTAGACCTACACAAGGCTGGAATGGGCTACAAGACCATCGCCAAGCAGCTTGGTCAGAAGGTGACAACAGTCACTGTAACAGTCATTCGCAAATGGAAGAAACACAAAAGAACTGTCAATCTCCCTCGGCCTGGGGCTCCATGCAAGATCTCACCTCGTGGAGTTGCAATGATCATGAGAACGGTGAGGAATCAGCCCAGAACTACACGGGAGGATCTTGTCAATGATCTCAAGGCAGCTTGGACCATAGTCACCAAGAAAACAATTGGTAACACACTACGCCGTGAAGGACTGAAATCCTGCAGCGCCCGCAAGGTCCCCCTGCTCAAGAAAGCACATATACAGGCCCGTCTGAAGTTTGCCAATGAACATCTTAATGATTCAGAGGAATCGAGCCCTTTGGCATCAACTCAACTCGCCGTGTTTGGAGGAGGAGGAATGCTGCCTATGACCCCAAGAACACCATCCCCACCGTCAAACATGGAGGTGGAAACATTATGCTTTGGGGGTGTTTTTCTGCTAAGGGGACAGGACAACTTCACCGCATCAAAGGGACGATGGACGGGGCCATGTACCGTCACATCTTGGGTGAGAACCTCCTTCCCTCAGTCAGGGCATTGAAAATGGGTCGTGGATGGGTATTCCAGCATGACAATGACCCAAAACACACGGCCAAGGCAACAAAGGAGTGGCTCAAGAAGAAGCACATTAAGGTCCTGGAGTGGCCTAGCCAGTCTCCAGACCTTAATCATATAGAAAATCTTTGGAGGGAGCTGAAGATTCGAGTTGCCAAACGTCAGCCTCGAAACCTTAATGACTTGGAGAAGATCTGCAAAGAGGAGTGGGACAAAATCCCTCCTGAGATGTGTGCAAACCTGGTGGCCAACTACAAGAAACGTCTGACATCTGTGATTGCCAACAAGGGTTTTGCCACCAAGTACTAAGTCATGTTTTGCAGAGGGGTCAAATACTTATTTCCCTCATTAAAATGCAAATCAATTTATACCATTTTTGACATGCATATTTCTGGATTTTAATGTTGTTATTCTGTCTCTCACTGTTCAAATAAACCTACCATTAAAATTATAGACGGATCATTTCTTTGTCAGTGGGCAAACGTACAAAATCAGCAGGGGATCAAATACTTTTTTCCCTCACTGTATATATGAGAGCTGTAACTGGGAGGAGGTGAAGAGAGAGATGCTCAATATATCTATAAGAGGAGAAGAGAGATGTTCAATATCTGTGAGGAGATGTGTAAATTCAACAATAAAAAGTTTATACTGCACATATCCAATTGCGATCAAAACCTTGGTCATCATCAACCACTCCAACACTCCAAAGTCAACATATTTGATTGAGGGAAAAGGAGAGGGGTGTTTAGCATATTTTAGGATGGAGTGGAGTCAACATGTTGTCTGTGCATCAGAAGTCAACTGAACATAGCCTTAGTGCTAGACAGAAAGCTGCATAACTGAAGGAAGAGAGAGGTGATGAGTGAGTGAGTGAGTGAGTGAGTGAGTGAGTGAGTGAGTGAGTGAGTGAGTGAGTGAGTGAGTGAGTGAGTGAGTGAGTGAGTGAATGAATGAACAATAAATGCATGAATGAATGACATTGATCATCCCTCAAGAGGAAATTCTTTCCACAACTCACCGAAGGTGCACATACCTGCCTACAAATTCACCTAAATCTAATTCACTGTAATACCACAGAGAAAACATGACGCTCTCAATAACCAAGTAATATTTGTTTATAGGGGGGATACCTTTTAAACAGTGAATTAACTCAATGAACTATTCCCAGAGGAGCTTCCCCTTGATATGAGGATTTTGGGCAGGTGGTTGTTGCGTGTTACAGGTGGTTGAATGTAGTCCAAACACACAGATTATCTGATCCGCCTGGAGTCAAACCAATTTATAGACTAAGAGCATTGTATTGTAGTGCACTGTGTAGAACTGCTTGTCCCATGGTAAGTCGCTGTTATCCAGGATTTTACTGGGGGGGGGGGGTGTTGTTACGGGATGAGGGAGAAGAGCACAGACTGTTTCTTTGATAAACATCCAGAACTGTAGATTAAAGCTATCTATCTATCTATCTATCTATCTATCTATCTATCTATCTATCTATCTATCTATCTATCTATCTATCTATCTATCTATCTATCTATCTATCTATCTATCTAATCTACAACAGAAAGCTGGTTCGCTAGGTCAGTGTAATTTGTAGTGGCTAGGTCATGTTGGATTTGTGGGACAATGACTCACGTCTTTCCAATATGAGATTAACCTGCATTGTTGCATCAAATGTATATCTTGCCAATACCACTTCAGAGTCCAATAGACCTAATATAAATACAGGGCACAGCCTCAGGTGTCAAGCGGAAGGGGTGGAGAACGGGGGAAATGCAATGAGACACAGTATAGACTACTGCACAACAGGTGTATTGATCTCTATCCAACATAGTACACCTGATGCATTGTAACAGATACTGGCATCTGCTAGTTCTGGATCTGATACAAATTAACAACAGGCCAGGCCAGTTAGGTACAAAACGATAGCCACGAGAAAGTTAAAGAGTTATGTTTTAACACAACAACTAATATAGCTATGTTTAAACACAACAACTAATATAGCTATGTTTTAACACAACAGCTACTAGCAAACGCATCATGAAAATATGGGACTCAATGTCTTACTAAACAGACAGCAATCCAAACTTGTTAACGTGACACACAAACACATTCTCATTCATGTGTAACCTGTCTCCATAATTCCTCTTATATGTTCCCTCTGTCATTCAGGACTCTGTCTCACCTGGTAGGCAAACATGTTGAGGAAGTAGCTGTAGATGCCACTCTGGTGCATCTCCTGGGCTGTCATCCGGTCAGAACCCTCCAAAACGGACAGCTTTGGGTGTTCGATCACAGACCCTTTGAGGACGACATCCTAAAAGTCCCCGCAAAAAGATCCTCTAGCATCTAAAACACATTTCAATGTGAAAAAGTACAAATTGTTTTCCCAAAAGAAGTACCGACGTTACAAAACAAAAGCGCTACTTGTGGTTGTGCAATCCTACTTCCAACGGGTCAACAGGGTATCAAAAAGAAAGGAGGACCAAGGCACTCTTCATATAATTAATTAAAATGCCTTTATTTGTATGGCATGTTCAATAGAAACAATATTTTTTTTTTTATCTGACGTGTTTCGGCAGGGTAGTTCTTCCTGAGTTCTTCTCTCCTATATCCTGGATCACATGTAACACAAAGACACATCCAACCAACCTTGCTAAATCTCAAAATCTCAGCATCGACCTCAATCCAACTTCGGGGGGATAGAAAGTGTCCGGGTATCTATTTTGCTCATGTCCTGTGTGCTCTCCCTTTGCTTCTGTGTCGGGCGCTGCCAGAAGAGTTGGAGAGAGAGGTGGTGGCGATGAATTCCCAACAGCCCTCAACCCCTCCTCCCCCTGCTCTGCTTTACCCTGGCAGATTAGGCAGAGAGAGAGAGAGAGAGAGAGAGAGAGAGAGAGAGAGAGAGAGAGAGAGAGAGAGAGAGAGAGAGAGAGAGAGTGAGAGAGAGAGAGAGTGTGGAAGGTGGGGGCCAATGTGTTAGTCCCATCTGTCCCTCCCTTCCCCCAGGGCCCTCGCTCCACTGCTCCAGAGACAGCCTCCAGGCACACACACACACACACACACACACACACACACACACACAGGACAGAGCAGCCCCATGGTCACAATAGGCTTGGGCCACACTGTTAATCGGGTTACTTACCCACAAGAGTGGAATTACCCGCAAATTACTGTTGATTTTTAAACATTTAAGGACGCTATCAGATACCTTCTGCTTTCCTACACAGCGCCGCCCACCGCCGGACGGTACCTCCTGGCTAAACTCTGTGATACTCCCTGCTTGTCCATCATAGAAAGAGGCCACATCCATAATCCTATCATCATTACGCTCTCCGGCCCAGAAACAAACAGTACAAGAGGAGTGGGCACAGGCCAGGTCTCTCTCCAGTCAAAATCCTGACGGAACGCAAAATCCATTTGTCCATATTTGGTTGATATTTAGTTGAGTTCTCAACAAACGTGAAATTCTACTGTACTTGAAATTAACCAACCCTTGAAATCCTGTTGTTGATTTGTTGTTGAAATCTGGTTCAAATGAGTGTACTCTTTGGCCTGAATGCCAAGCGTCACGTCTGGAGGAAACCTGGCACCATACCTACGGTGAAGCATGGTGGTGGCAGCATCATGCTGTGAGGATGTTTTTCAGCGGCAGGGACTGGGAGACTAGTCAGGATCGAGGAAAAGATGAACGGAGCAAAGTACAGAGAGATCCTTGATGAAAACCTGCTCCAGAGCGCTCAGGACCTCAGACTGGGGCGAATGTTCACCTTCCAACAGGACAACGACACTAAGCACACAGCCAAGACAGCGCAGGAGTGGCTTCGGGACAAGTCTCTGAATGTCCTTCAGTTGCCCAGCCAGAGCCCGTACTTGAACATCTCTGGAAAGACCTGAAAATAACTGTGCAGCGACACTCCCCGTCCAACCTGACAGAGCTTGAGAGGATCTGCAGAGAAGACTGTGAGAAACTCCCCAAATACAGGTGTGCCAAGCTTGTAGCGTCATACTCAAGAAGACTTGAGGCTGTAATCGCTGCCAAAGGTGCTTCAACAAAGTACTGAGTAAAAGGTCTGAATACTTATGTAAATGTGATATTTCAGAAGTTATTTTTTATTATTATTTTTTTTATCTAAAAACCTGTTTTTACTTTGTCATTATGGAGTATTGTGTGTAGAATGATGATAATGATCATCAATTTTAGAATAAGGCTGTAACGTAACAAAATGTGGAAAAAGTCAAGGGGTCTGAATACTTTCCGAATGCACTGTACAGTAAACTCTGTTCAACTCTTCTCCACAAGAGAGACTCTCACTTAACCTCCTCTGAGTTTATGAAAGAGATTTCCCCTCAGTTCTGCTTTTAAACTGGCATAGACTGTGGCTGAGTGTCAGGGTGGGGGCCCTACCCATGGCAGAAGAGTACAGTAGCCTATAAAAAAATGCTTGTGATCTGTACAAAGGTGGACTTGCTCGATATTTCAGCCTAGTGGCCTTTCTCAAGACAAGAGAAGCACTGCGCCCTCATTCTTATCTGGAGTACAGTAGTCCACACAGGTTGTTTACACAGGGAGGGAGTACACAGGGAGGGAGTACACAGGGAGAGAGTACACAGGGAGGGAGTACACAGGGAGGGAGTACACAGGGAGAGAGTACACAGGGAGGGAGTACACAGGGAGGGAGTACACAGGGAGGGAGTACACAGGGAAAAGGTACACAGGGAGGGAGTACACAGGGAGGGAGTACACAGGGAGGAGTACAGGGAGAGAGTACACAGGGAGAGAGTACACGGGAGGGAGTACACAGGGAGGGAGTACACAGGGAGAGAGTACACAGGGAGGGAGTACACAGGGAGAGAGTACACAGGGAGGGAGTACACAGGGAGAGAGTACACAGGGAGAGAGTACACAGGGAGGGAGTACACAGGGAGGGAGTACACAGGGAGAGAGTACACAGGGAGAGAGTACACAGGGAGGGAGTACACAGGGAGAGAGTACACAGGGAGGGAGTACACAGGGAGGGAGTACACAGGGAGAGAGTACACAGGGAGAGAGTACACAGGGAGAGAGTACACGGGAGAGAGTAAGGGAGGGAGTACACAGGGAGAGAGTACACAGGGAGGGAGTACACAGGGAGAGTACACAGGGAGGGAGTACACAGGGAGGGTGTACACAGGGAGAGTACACAGGGAGGGAGTACACAGGGAGAGAGGGAGTCAGAATAGATTTGGGTCAGTGTGCAGGGCGCTGTGCCAGGATAATCCAGGGGAGTTGTACAGTCCTCTCAGTCTCAGTTAGGGTGACCTTCATCAGTCACGCTCTCTCTCTCCCCGACCCCGCCGCAGCCTAACTCCATAACCCAGACTGGGTTATCATCGTTCGGCTGCAGAACAGTTCCTACTGGGGCTAGTACTCTATGACAGCATAGGCCTAACTCATCAGTGGTTCCCAAACCTTTTGGGGTTGTGTGACCCATCTAGGGCCTGTCAAATATTCTTGTGACAGACCAAGTAAACAAAACAAATTCTACCACAACACAGTTTTTAGCCACCTGCAGCCTATGAAGAACTGTCAGCAACTCAGAACAACAATTTTAAGCACTTATGTTTGATGGGTTATATACACTTATGAATGGACTTTTGCAGCCCTAGTCTAGGGATTGATTTAAGAATGGCCTATGTTATCTAACTGCACACTCCCTGATGCACTGGTTCTCCCTGATGCTTCTCTTGCACTGGTTCCCCGCATGCCTGGTTACTTTCATTTTCTCCTATGCATTCTCCCTGATGCACTGGTTCTCCCTGATGCACTGTAAAGCTGTGTTGATTATCAATGACAAACTCGTTTTAGACATAGTGGAAAATGGACATTGTGTCAATATTTCCTATCTGCTCTCAGAATAGCAGCAACTATAATACCTACTTTCTCTGTCTTCCACAACTCTAATCCTTGGTACAAGTGAATGAACTGAGCACAGTAAGAGGCCTAGAGAGCTGTCTGACGCGACCCTCTCTGACTGGGATAAGAGGCTTGTGGGGGGATACAAACCGTCTGAATCAATACTCGGTAACACTTTACTTGACACCTAGCGTCATAACACGTTATGACATGGACATAACCATGTCATAATATGTCATAACAGCTGACATACTGTAACGTGTCATAACCTGTTACAATATGGTAATAACTCTGTCATGACACATATATTTAGACCTGTTGTGACATATATTGTGTTATTTATGGCTGGTTATGACACCTACATAAGAATGTCAAAACCCACAAAACCTACCACACAAGGCAAAACATTCCATTACACCATGGCCTACTTGTCAACATTATTTTCTATGTTATATAACATTTTCTGAAATTGACCATGTTGAATTATCATTGTAATTGCACACATATTGATGTCAGACATGCGCCTACCCCAATGCTCTGTTGCTGATGACTGGGATGAATGCAGGAGCAGATTTCAGGAGCAGGACAAGACACCCTCTTTTTGACTGATGACTGACATAAGGGCGTGTACGTGATAGGCCTATCTGGCTTATATGATTATGATGGTCATAATACTTCTTGACAGTGTGATAAAGTGTATTTTCTTAGTCCAAGTAAAGTGACACAGTATAGTCATAATGCTTCATGACAGTGTCATAAAGTGTATTTTCTTAGTCCAAGTAAAGTGACACAGGATGGTCATAATGCTTCTTGACAGTGTCATAAAGTGTAAAAACATGACTTTAAATAATGAATTTCAACAACAACAACAACAAAATATTTTTAAAAACAACTTTCAAACGAAAAGAAAACTTATTGGCAAAGAAAAAAACATATTTGAATAAATGTGGGTTTTGACACTTATGCAGGTGCCATAACCAGCCATAAAATAACCCAATATATGTCACAACAGGTGTAAATATATGGGTCATTACATTTTAGTCATTTAGCAGGCGCTCTTATCCAGAGCGACTTACAGGAGCAATTAGGGTTAAGTGCCTTGCTCAAGGGCACATCAACAGATTTTTCACTTAGTCGGCTTGGGGATTAGAACCAGCGACCTTTCGGTTACTGGCACTACGCTCTTAACCACTAAGCTACCTGCTGCCCTGACAGGTTATGTCAGCTTTATGATATGGTTATGACCATGTCATAATGTGATATTATGACGCTAGGTGTCAAGTAAAGTGTTACCGAATACTCTCACATTGATTGTCTGCCGGGGACGCACAAGCGCTACACAGCCTGTAGCATAACAACAGTTGTAGGATTGTAGCCAAAAATAGCTAGAAATAGCCAATGCCTGTCCTTTTTCTGGGGACCTGTCTCACTAATGACAGAGAGGATAGATGACAAGTTGGATGAAAGATCTCACTGCTGTCTCTCAGTAGATAATTGATGTAATACAGATTGAGTTATAGGTCTATACTGTACAGGCTTGCGCTGGAGATGTTCATGTATTTTCCTCTCATTAAGCTACAAATGGAAATATGTCAATCAATCTGCCAAATGTGACACAGTGGGCCACTGTTTTCCTTCTTCAGACGTGACAGTGGTACTATCTGTTTTCCTTCTTCAGACGTGACAGTGGTACTATCTGTTTTCCTTCTTCAGACGTGACAGTGGTACTATCTGTTTTCCTTCTTCAGACGTGACAGTGGTACTATCTGTTTTCCTTCTTCAGACGTGACAGTGGTACTATCTGTTTTCCTTCTTCAGACGTGACAGTGGTACTATCTGTTTTCCTTCTTCAGACGTGACAGTGGTACTATCTGTTTTCCTTCTTCAGACGTGACAGTGGTACTATCTGTTTTCCTTCTTCAGACGTGACAGTGGTACTATCTGTTTTCCTTCTTCAGACGTGACAGTGGTACTATCTGTTTTCCTTCTTCAGACGTGACAGTGGTACTATCTGTTTTCCTTCTTCAGTTGTGACAGTGGTACTATCTGTTTTCCTTCATCCCAGTTGGTTGTCACGCAATCATAGCTCCTGTCTGAGATCACAAAACCATCAACACTCGCAATCATTGCCCTAAAAAACACAATACTGACTACCAATTCATTCCTTACAGTGACAATGAACAAATACTATTCTCCAAGAATCAACATTAACTGATGTCATCGCAGCAGAGAAGAATCACTAAGAACTTTAATCTGGTTTGAAGATCTTTAATCTGCTGTTGGCTAAATCACTCCACCGTGAATTTACAAGAACCAATTAGTCCCTTCAGATAATGTAACGATCCCGGCAGTCTGAGTCGGGTCCTGTCGGTGGATTAGTTTTTTCTGCTCGGGATCTCCAGTTTCCCGAGGGTTCTGGAAACGCTCCCTGCCTGCTTGATTCCCGCACCTGCATCCCATCAGCAATCTACACACCTGGTCCTGATCATCACCCTTCTTAGGCTCTGTCCTAAGATCCAGTCCCTGCCGGATCGTTAGCCATAAACAGTATGTTTTGCCCGCGTATCAGCCTCAGAGTACTAGCGTTAGTTTTGTTGTTTTTGCACCTTGTTGACCTGCCTTGTACTTACCTCCGTTTGTTCTGTCTACAGTATTCTCCCGGAACCTTCACCCAACCCCTGCCGTGCCATCAGTTCATCTGCTACTTCACCACCACCTACTCATCTCCGCCACCCGCTCCGTCTACTGGACTATTCTGCATCTGTTCTGTAAATAAACACTCTCATTCGTTCTACTCACCTTGTCCTGGTCTGCTTCTGGGTTCGGTCTTAGCAACTCGTGACAGAACGATCCGGCCATTAATGAACCCAGCGGATCTGGACTCTGTTCGCCATGCCATTTCCCATCAGGAGAAGATGTTGGGACAACATAGCACGGCACTACAGGAGATCGCGTTGTCAGTTCGGAACCTTTCTACCGGGCTGACGGAGGTCCAGAACCAACGCGAGTTTCGGTGGAGGATCCACTACCGGTTTCACCCATCTCGCCTGCCGCTTCTGAAGCTGTGTCCTTCCGTGAGCCCAAGGTTCCGACGCCGGATAAATATGAGGGGGAGCTGGGAAGATGCCGTTCCTTCCTTATGCAGTGTGGATTAGTGTTCGATCTACAGCCCTACTCTTATGCCACAGACAAGGCTAGGATAGCCTTTGTGATTGAGTTGCTGCGTGGTCGAGCGCTGGAGTGGGCTTCAGCCGTTTGGGAACGACAGGATTCCTGCATGGCTTCATACCAGGGGTTCACGGCCGAGATGAGGAAGCTCTTCGACCATTCCGTCCGAGGGAGGGACGACAGCTAGGCGCCTGTTTTCGCTTCGCCAAGGAACTCGCAGCGTGGCCGACTTCGTGATCGAGTTCAAGACGTTGGCTGTGGAGAGTGGGTGGAATGAGGAGTCTCTGCAAGCGGCCTTTTACCAGGGTCTGTCGGAGCAGCTCAAGGATGAGTTGATCTCCTATCCGGAGCCTAGTGACCTGGACAGCTTGGTAGCCTTGTCTATTCGGGTGGATAATCGAGTCCGAGAGCGAAGGAGGGAGAAGCAATGGGTTCCGTCCAATCGATCAGCTTCTCAGTTCCCAGTCGGGTCGGGTGGTGGACCAGAACACGTCGATCATTCTCCACCACAAAGGATTAGTGGAGAGGTTCTCTCGCTCGATTCTGAACCCATGCAAGTGGGGCGGCACGGGTTAACCAAGGAGGAGCGTCAACATAGACGTAAGACCAACTGTTGCCTCTACTGTGGTAGCTCGGGACATTACATCTCCACTTGTTCCCGGCGGTCGTCAAACTGCCCGGCTCGCTAAAGTTGGGAGGACTTTTAGCGAGCCAGTTTCAACCTCTCAGTACCTCTGTCAGACCCCGTTTCCCGGCTACCCTTGTGAACAGGAATCAGAGCTTAGCGATTAACGCTTTGTCGATTCAGGAGCCGATGGAAGCTTTCTTGATGCCGAGTTGGTGGAACAGCTGGGGCTTTCCAAGGAGCAATTGCCGGAAGCCATTGAAGCGACCACTCTGAACGGCAGTAGTCTGGCACGTATCACGATGAGGACTGAACCGGTTAAGATGCTGTTGTCGGGAATCATTCGGAGATGATTTCATTCTTCATTCTGCCGTCTTCCCATGTTCCTCTGGTCCTTGGATACCCCTGGCTGAAGGAACACAATCCCACGTTCGATTGGGTGACGGGCAAGGTAACGAGTTGGAGCCTGGATTGTCATGCTAACTGTCTCAAGACTGCCTGCCCCCATTCGGTTCCCAGTCAGGTGGTTGAGGCTAAACCCCCAGATTTGTCCCTGGTTCCCGAGACATATCACGATTTGGGGGAAGTGTTCAGTAAGCAGAAGGCTCTGTCACTCCCTCCCCACCGACCATATGATTGTGCCATCAACCTGTTCCCTGGAGCTGTCTACCCCAAGGGAAGGTTATACAGTATCTCCCGACCTGAACGTGAGGCTTTGGAGACCTACATCAAGGAGTCCCTAGCGGCTGGTCTCGTTCGTCCCTCGTCATCGCCCCCTGGGGGCAGGATTCTTCTTTGTGGGTAAGAAGGATGGCTCTCTTCGACCGTGTATTGATTATCGGGGGTTGAATGACATCACGGTCAAGAACAAGTATCCCCTGCCCTTGATGAGTTCTGCCTTCGACTCCTTACAGGGTGCTACGGTGTTCACCAAGCTAGACCTACGCAATGCGTATCACATGGTCCGGATCAGAGAGGGAGACGAGTGGTTGACGGGTTTCAATACACCGATGGGTCACTTCGAGTATCAGGTGATGCCGTTTGGACTGACCAATGCTCCAGCGGTATTCCAGAGTATGGTGAACGACGTCCTGAGAGATATGATCGGTCTCTTTGTGTTTGTTTACCTGGATGACATTCTGATCTTCTCGAAGGAACCTTCCGACCACGTCCAGCATGTCCGGCAGGTTCTGCAGCGATTGTTGGAGAATCGCCTGTTCGTGAAGGCCGAGAAGTGCGAGTTTCACGCCCACACGACATCCTTTCTCGGGTACATCATCTCCAGGGGAGAGATTAGGATGGACCAGGAGAAGGTTAGAGCGGTTCTGGAATGGGCCCAGCCCGGTACGAGATTGCAGCTCCAGAGATTTTTGGGGTTTGCGAATTTCTACCGCAGATTCATCCGGGATTACAGCCGTGTGGCCGCTCCGTTAACTGCCTTGACTTCCAGTATCAGGAGCTTCAAGTGGAATCCGGAGGCGGATCGAGCGTTTCTGGATTTGAAGAGGCGATTCACCAACGCACCGATTCTCTCTCAACCGGACACGGCCCGTCAGTTCGTCGTTGAAGTGGACGCGTCTGATGTGGGAGTTGGCGCCATCCTGTCGCAGCGATGCTCCACGGACAGTAAACTCCATCCCTGCGCCTACTACTCTCGTCGCCTTTCGCCTGCGGAGAGGAATTACGATGTGGGTAACCGGGAGCTTCTCGCGGTGAAACTTGCCTTGGAGGAGTGGCGCCACTGGTTGGAGGGGGCGGAGCAACCGTTTATTGTCTGGACTGACCACAAGAATCTTGCTTACGTGCAATCGGCTAGACGTCTCAACTCCCGTCAGGCCAGGTGGTCGTTGTTTTTCGGACGATTCAATTTTTTCCCTGACGTTCCGACCTGGATCTAAGAACGGCAAGGCGGACGCCTTGTCTCGGATGTTCTCCAAGACGGAGGAGAGTGGGTCCAAGACCGAGACAATTCTCCCCGGAACTGCGTCGTGGGAGCTGTTAGGTGGAAGATTGAGGAGGAGGTGATGGCGGCCCTTCGGACGCAGCCCGGTCCCGGTAACGGTCCACCCGGTCGGTTGTTTGTGCCTGAGTCGGTTCGTCCTGCGGTCCTCAAATGGTCCCACGCCAGCAAGATGGCTTGTCACCCTGGCGTGGCTCGGACGATGGCGTTTCTTCGCAGACGTTTTTGGTGGCCTGCCATGGCCGAGGATACTCGGGGTTATGTTGCTGCCTGTCCAGTGTGTGCGCAGAATAAGAGTACCAATCGGCCCAGCTCTGGACTACTTCACCCCCCTTCCTATTCCCCGGCGACCATGGTCGCATCTGGCCCTGGACTTTGTCACTGGGTTGCCCGCTTCTGAGGGGGAACACGGTCGTTCTGACTATCGTGGACAGATTCAGCAAGTTCGCCCACTTTGTGCCAATTGCCAAGCTTCCCTCTGCCTCGGAGACGTCCGAGATCCTGGTTAGGGAGGTTTTCCGGGTCCACGGGTTGCCCAGTGATATCGTTTCCGACCGTGGCCCTCAGTTTACCTCTGCTGTCTGGAAGTCCTTCTGTTTGGCCATTGGAGCTACAGTCAGTCTCACATCTGGTTTTCACCCCCAATCTAATGGTCAGGCGGAGAGAGCCAACCAGAAGATGGAATCCACGCTACGCTGCCTGGCCTCTTCCAACCCCACCTCCTGGGTCTCTCAGTTGCCTTGGGTTGAGTATGCCCACAATACTCTCCCTACATCTGCCACTGGGATGTCTCCCTTCCAGTGCCTGTATGGCTACCAACCTCCCTTGTTCCCTTCTCAGGAGAAGGAGCTCTCAGTGCCTTCTGTTCAGGCCCATATTCGTCGTTGCCACCGGACCTGGCATCGGGCCAGAAAGGCACTCCTTAGAGTTTCGGACCGGTATCAGCTCCAGGCGAATCGTCGCCGGATCCCCGCTCCCACCTATACCATCGGAGATAGGGTCTGGTTGGCCACACGGGATCTTCCTTTACGGACTGAGTCTAGGAAGTTGTTACCGAAGTTCATTGGTCCGTTTGTGGTGGAGAAGGTGATCAATCCGGTGGCAGTTCGACTCAAACTCCCGAGGACGCTCAGAGTCCATCCCACCTTTCATGTCTCCTGCCTCAAGCCTGTTCTCCTCAGTCCTCTGTTGCCTCCTCCGCCTCCTCCTCCTCCTCCTCGGATGATCGGAGGTGGTCCTGCTTACACGGTGCGACGCATCATGGATTCCAGACGGCGGGGCCGGGGTTTCCAGTATCTCGTGGACTGGGAGGGGTATGGTCCTGAAGAGAGGAGTTGGATTCCGCGGCGACAGATCCTAGATGATGGCCTCATTCGTGACTTCTACCGCCTCCATCCTGGCGCTCCGGGAGTCCGCCCGGTGGCGTTCGTCGGAGGGGGGTACTGTAACGATCCCGGCAGTCTGAGTCGGGTCCTGTCGGTGGATTAGTTTTTCTGCTCGGGATCTCCAGTTTCCCGAGGGTTCTGGAAACGCTCCCCTGCCTGCTTGATTCCCGCACCTGCATCCCATCAGCAATCTACACACCTGGTCCTGATCATCACCCTTCTTAGGCTCTGTCCTAAGATCCAGTCCCTGCCGGATCGTTAGCCATAAACAGTATGTTTTGCCCGCGTATCAGCCTCAGAGTACTAGCGTTAGTTTTGTTGTTTTTTTGCACCTTGTTGACCTGCCTTGTACTTACCTCCGTTTGTTCTGTCTACAGTATTCTCCCGGAACCTTCACCCAACCCCTGCCGTGCCATCAGTTCATCTGCTACTTCACCACCACCTACTCATCTCCGCCACCCGCTCCGTCTACTGGACTATTCTGCATCTGTTCTGTAAATAAACACTCTCATTCGTTCTACTCACCTTGTCCTGGTCTGCTTCTGGGTTCGGTCTTAGCAACTCGTGACAGATAAACAGTATTGTATTCATTAGCACACATCGTAGCAACACTTTTTCAAAAAATATACAACGGAAAAAACAGTTGTCCCTCCCTGTTTCAATCCGTTTCTTTCCATTTGGTGCATAATGAGTACGTCCCGGGTTTTACTCTCGAGGGTCGGTCAGGGAGGCCCACCACCGTCGCCCTCGCCACTACCCAGCATTCCTGGGGGCCTTTTCTCTGACAGATAATTGCTGTTTCCTCGTGGGAGAGGAGACACTGCCAAAGCGAGCAGACAAAAGCAAATTAGAGGAGCCAAAACAACGCTTGAGTGAAAGCATTCAATCTATAGGCCTTTTGGAAGAACGGTTGGATCGAGTCCAAGCACATGCTTTCCAAAAAACACAGTTGACTGTAGTTTTTTTTTGTGTAAAAAAAAAAAGTGTCTTAATATTCTTTAGAGCCCAGTTATTTTAGAGATATGTTTTAAGTGTAAGCATTTATAAACATTGTAGTTTTACTGTCCATTGAGTGTGATGAGACACAGAACTAAGACGATGACCCAGAGAGAGGCAAGCCTCACATGTCAGTTAGAGGATTCCCATGTCAACCCATGGCAACACAATTTATCCATTCATCAACAGTGACATAACTGATTGAGTGTGCGTAACAGTCAATTTTCCAATTTACGCTCTCTGGATTACACAGAAGCTGCAGATTACAGCAAATTTTCCACACATAATCTACACCACAATCCCAAACATTTCTGAAAGGATGAAACATCATATTTCTACTTCACAGGTTGGGGGATTAAAAACAGTATTTGATTGCCTTTTCAATGTGGCCTGCAACCCATGAGTTTAAAGTTCAAACTAGCAGCTCAATGAACTGAGGATTTTTTCAATGATACTTTTTATCAAAATAATATACAATATAGGCCTATGTGACATGAATTATATAACAGAAAAATGGGCCATTTCACTCTAAAGAATCATATCAATATGATCACAATGTCCTGTTTCTATGTCTGTCTGATTTATGTCTGTCTGCCTGTCTGTCTACCTGTCTGTCTACCTGCCTGTCTGTCTGTCTGCCTGCCTGCTGGTATCGGCGGGTTGTTCAGTCTGTTTGTCAATCAATCCATAGCATACTGTAACTGTACATGTATAGGACAACAGCAACTATTATAGATCAAGAAGTGGATCATAGTGAGGTGTTGATGAACTACTGAACACAGCCAGGAGCTAAATTGGGTGAGAAGGAAGGCAGTCAGTGAGACAAATTCCACCAGGCAGGGGAAGGGAAGGGGGGTGACACAATAAGACATTCTATTCATTCCATTTTGTTTACCAAGATGGTAATGTCTGCAACACCATTCACTGTTTCTCAGGGAGGGCTGGGAATGTGATCCATAAAAACTATAGAATTCATAAATTCATATTCTTTGTTATTGAATTGAATCCATTTTGAAGGCAGTCCGACCAGAGTTGGGTTCAATTCCATTTAAATGAAATAAATTCAGGAAATACATTTTAACTACATTGACTGAATTGAAATGGAATTGACCCCAATACCAGAGTCCCACCACTTGCAAAAGCCCAAGCTCACTCCCTCAATGCTTCATTCTGAGTTCTGAGCAAACACCCTAAGAGGGAGAGACAGTCAAAGCGATGTTGGCTTCAGAAGTGATCAGGGAAGGTTTCTCTACTCTTTAGGCTTAAGCTGATTAAAATAAATTGGATGGATTGGTTAGTGTAGTGTAGTGTACAGGAGGCGGGAAAACTGTTGTGGGGGGACTGAGTGAGAAATGTAGGAGAGGAGGTTGACCAGGTTGTTGGCACTCCGAGTATTAAAGTACTGTAAACCTCTTATGCGAGACAGAAATAAGCCTAGATGTGTGGAGTTCCCTTTAATCCATCCTCATGCAGTCTACACATCAACCTATCCAGTCAGAATATCATGTCCCATTTGGCCAAGTGACACTTGGAAGATGGATATCACATTTTTTTTTAAGGGATTGAACTTGATCTTAAAGTAACTGTCCTGTGAAAATCTCACTTTTAAAAGTTAATATTCCGTTATCTCATACCCAAATAATGTTGTTGACTCATCCTATACTCATATTTGTGGCCAAAGCATAAATTGGAGAACAAACACTTTAAAAAACCTACCTCAAACTTGTATCTCAAACAGACCACTTCAAAAAATGCTTGCTATTTCCTCAATAGATGATGAATCCGAGTTGGGTAATGAATATTTTTAATTACCGGTATATGCCCATACCATTCTGTTTTTGGGGTACGCCCACACCATTCCAACACAGAAAATATGCTTTTTAACATACTTTACAGTTGTTTGGAAGGAACATATTGTAATTAATTATAGGTCATATTTAATATTAATCTGGAAGTCCCAAGGAACCCGTACAACATGGACCGCTTTGCTAAATTACACCGGAAACCATGTGACATTGGTGCTTCTTAATTTGCCTTCCGATAGTTCTGTAAACTGATACTCACTTTATTTTCGTTCCGGATCTACAGGAGCAAATATGGCGGCAGAGGGAGATGTGGATTTGGACCTGGAAGCTGAGGAGAACTGCACTGGAAAACCAGCAGAAAAGCCTCGGAAACATGATAGCGGGGCCGCTGATTTGGAGAGAGTCACCGATTATGCCGAGGAGAAGGAAATCTCAAGCTCCGATCTTGAAACGGTGAGGCTGGGCCAAGCACGCGGGGCGACGATGGGTGCCCACATTACAGTAGTATGATAGCGAGGTATGTTGGTTTGCTAGCTAGCTTATGCTAACAACAGGCCTAACTGCGTACAGTGAAGAATGGCAACAATCTTTGCCCAAACCATGTTGTTGTGAAAGTGTTATCGTAATCAACTCACAAACGCGTAATTTCACGTTAGCACGTGGTGTTCAACCAAGTTACCCCAGAACAGAACAGGCGCTGTACTTCCCATGACAGGGTAGGGCTTCTGTATATTCAGCGAACGTTAGCCTATGGCTACTTCTATGTTTTTATGCTGTGCAGAATTGATACTCTTCCAACCTGTTTTTGGAGTACTAGTTACTGACTCGTCAGTACTGTCATAATAATATGATCCCTTTGACGATCTGATAATGTCTGTATGTCCTGTTTCAGGCTATGTCAGTGATTGGAGACAGGAGATCAAGAGAACAGAAAGCCAAACAGGATAGGTGAGTCACTGTTCCTTTGTCAGATTTTAATTCAACAACCACTGATCTGTCAATTGAGTACACTAATGGCTTGTCTGGGGTTATGATTTCAGAGAAAAGGAACTGGCTAAAGTCACTATAAAGAAAGAGGACGTAGAACTCATTGTAAGTATCCCCCCAGATATTTTTCTTGTTTAAATGTGTCAGTCACAACCCTCATCTAAAGTTAAATGGTCTTTTGCATCACAAAAGCATTTAATCAAATTAGTCCTTAAACTCTAGTTCTATTATGGGGTGTTAATAAAAACCTATACTTCAGAGATACATTCATAGATTGTATGAATGTCTCTGAAGCTTTTTCTCCCATCAATACAACTACCCATTCTGATGTCCCACCCCTCAACTGTCTATCCACAGATGGGCGAGATGGAGATTTCCCGAGGAGTGGCCGAGCGCAGTCTGAGAGAACACATGGGGAACGTGGTAGAGGCTCTGATTGACCTGTCAAACTAACTGACCCCAGAGCAGCTTTATGCAGCAGCATTGGACACTGGACTGCTTCCTAGCCTGACCGTATTCATTGACTCCATTCCATGGCTCAAATCAGACATTGTCAACTGAAATAAAACATTGCATTTCTTTGTATATTCTTCAACAATACTTAAAATTGATTAGTCTTGTTTACATTTTTGATTTATAATAAATGTGGAATGAAATAAAACCAATGGATGAAAATGCAATGTGTTTTAATCACTTACGCTGTATATCCAAGTTAGAAGAAAATGACTTGTCAGATCAATGGGGATAAAACAAAATCAGGGAAGATCTAAAACTGAAAACAAAATAGCTACACAACTTTGAAAATTTACAAAATTACATAAATATGCCACCATGAAGCATCCACACATTATCAGGGCATAGCCCTAAACCCAGGGCCTTGCTCAAGTGGTTGGCGCATTCAGGATATTGCAGGTAAATGTATGGCCATAGAACATACTTCAGTGAAGTCTAGTACATTTCCATCTGCAACATTCTGAAACATTTCACCCCAAGCTCGTTGAAAAGTCTGAAAATGCAGGAGAAATACTGAAGTCTCCCACCCCAACTCGGATTCAGGTCTTCCTCTTTTGCACTGTTGGCCGGTCAAACACGTCTCTCACTCCTGCAGCCTTCTGCTTGAAGAACTTGCTGTTCTGAGCGCTCTCCTGAGCCCAGGCTGAGTCGAACGATGTGGTGTCCTGGTCCACCAGGTGGGTGTACTTAGTGCGTCCGGAGCGACCAAAGTTCTTGACCTGGAATTAAATGAGGGGGTTGTTAAAGATGCACTATCTGTAGATGTTTATTTGCCAATTGTTGACGTCACATTTCGGATTGATTGTTGGCTGTATGGTTCATATACAATTGTATAATTTCTTATGTCATGAAACCACACACATCCTTAGTTTGAGGTAGTTTCTGGATACTATCTGTCCATTTAGATCATTTTTGTCTCAAGAGCAGCTCCAGAAGCAAACATTCTGTATAGCCACTATAAATGAAAGAAATTGGTGCACAGGGGTTGCCAATACACTGGGTTCAAAAACAGTCTGAATTTTCTGTTTACATCAATAGTGTACATTTATAATACATAAACATAGGGGATACATGTGTTACAAAAGTACTATGTATGCAACGTGACGATTGAAAGAAGTCCAGCTGACCTGCATGACTTTGGGGAGGATGGTTTTGTTGAAGTGGTCCTCCAGAGTGGGGGCGCTGAAGTCTCTCTTGAACACATTCTCCTCTTCGTCCTGGAAACAGATCACGTTCAGCATTTAGCCAACATCAAAGCCAAGACAAGCTATTCGGAAAAAATAATACATCTTTACCAAGTTTCAATTATATGAATGGAGGATAATGGCAGAAAAGCAGGAATCACATCCCTGAATATTCTACAACAGTCCACACACTGCTTATAAGAATCACTCATACAACAATCTAACACTTGTAGTGGTTAACAAACGTGGGACAGTTCACTCCTATACTTACACTTTCTCCTACAATTATAACAATCACTCATCAGCAACATATAATCTGAGGGTGGTGTGTTTCTTATAAGAATGCACTGTATTGCGTTCTCTGAACCCCAGTGTCTACAGCAAACTCACCATGAAGAAGGCTCCTCTGTGGTAGTACTTCTGGAGGAACTTGTATTTGCCCTTTGAGGCCTTGTTTGTGATCTGTTTGCCGTTGTTACGCAGCTCGGCCCTGCGCTCCTCCTCGGTGAGGCTGTGGAACCTCTCAATCTCAGACTTCTCTTTCTCCATTCTGGAAAATCCGACACAAGGCAAGTAGGTTACATGGACAGCAAAGGCCTGTATCAATATAATTAACTCTGGACCAGTAATTATTAACATGGTTCAAACACTAAAAGTGTACAGATCATACATACAATAATCAAATACTATAATACAAAGATGCAAGTATTTTTGACTGCGAGGGAACAACACCAGCTTTCAATAGTAATGTGAAGTATTTCTGATGAAGGCAACATGCAGAAGCGTGTTGGTTTTAATAATTGAGAAGCATTTTGTCTACTTCCATTGTCACCCAAGACTGTCTGAATATGTTCCTCTCTTATGCATTTGCCTGTAATTTGCTTTGAATAGCTTAAAACATGCTGCACAATTAAATGTACCACCACCATGGGGCACTTTAGGGCACACTGTAGCAAAACGTTTCAAAACTTTGCGCAACATAAAAATGAAAACGAATGTTTCTTATTGGACAAGTTAAGATAGTACTTGCCCGTTTCAGATCTATTTTCATTTTGTGCCTAGTGAACACCACCATGGTTCATATTTAAGTCTGACTGTACTCACGCTTCACGGGCCTCCCGGTCCCTCTTGATGCGTTTGAGCTCCCGGACCTTCCACGCCTCGTACTCCTCCTCCTCGTTCTCCCCGTCTGTGTCCAGGGTGTCGAGAGCGGCCAGAGTGCGGCGGTTCTCCTCAAACTCCTTCTTGGCCTCCTCCTCCACGATCTTCAGGGTGTAGCGCCGGCGGTCCTCCACCTGCTTCTTGGCCTCCGCCTCCAGCTCCCGCTGTTTGAGCTCTTCCGCCTCGCGCTCCGCCACTGTCACTCGGTCCTTCCTGAGGAGAGACACACACCAAAATCTACTTCTTTCACTCGGCACACAAACGCTGCAACACAATCAATTTGTACCGTGAACATACTCAGTTCATATGATAACAGGACAGCATGTATACAAACTGATGCATGCAGTATAAAACAGCATAAGAGCTGATAAGTTTTGTACTGGCTTGTAAATGAAAATGGTGTTTCTCGTATAGAGCCTAATGTATTTGCATCAGTCATGTATAAATGTGGCTGTTTTTTATTGTCTAATCCCAAGGCCACGACCAAAGTTTCCTTTAGAAAAATAAAGTTATTACATTCTATAAAATAAATTATATTAAGTCCTGATAATGGTTCGGGAGTGATCTTGGATGGCAGGACTCCTTACTTGCGGATGAACACTGGTTTTAGCCGCGGCTCTGCCTCATCTTCACTGTCCGTGTACTCCTCGTACTCTGACTCCGACTCCTCCTTCTCCGCGCCCGAATTCCCTTCTTCCTCCACCTCCATGATCTCTGGCATGTCCTCGTTCTTCCGCTCCTGCGCTCGCTGGCGCATCATCGCTCGCCGCCTCTCGATTTCCTGCAGACATAAAACCAAGTCAATGTGTTACATACAGGGTATCTTTCATAACAATCCATATGAAACACCTGGGACCATCTTCCCAAAGCATCTCAGAGTAGGAGAGATGTTCCAAGATCAGTTTGGTCTTTTAAATCTTAATGAATAAGAGGGGGACCTGATCCAGCTTTCCAAGAAAATCCTTGTGCCACTCACCTCATCGTCCACTTCTTCCTCTTCCTCCTCCTCTTCGTCACTGCTCTCTTCGGGTGCTCTCTCCGGGTGCCAGGTTCCCTCGTCGGAGTCCTCACTGCTCTCTGCAACCACCTCCGGTTCTGCGATCTGTCTGTGTCTCGCCAACCTGAGAGAGAGAGAAAGAAACATTTACAATCTTCACAGCGCTCAACATCCAGTAGGGCTAATAGTTAGGACTAAATGGTTTAGAGATCAAAGCCCAAGAAAAATAAATAAATCATTCATAGTATTCAAAATCCTGAAAACCCACAATATGTGCAGAGATTTTTTTAACAACCCCTCACCCAACTATGGGTGTCCACTGACAAATAAAGTTCAGCTCAGTACAGCTCAATGAAGTTGGGACTGGGAGCCATCACAACCAACACAGGATGCCACTGGTTTACAAGATGAACCGATGAGAAGTATCTTCACCTCTCCTCCACATCCTCAGAGACGCGGTTTAGCAGACGTTTGAGACGTGGGTCAGACACCACCTCTTCCTCCATCTCCATCTCAGGCTCGGCATCCTTTGCCTTTTTTATAAACTGGAAGTCCTCCTCCTCCTCGTCAGAGGAGTCCATGGGAGCATAGTCGGGACGTTTACCCGACACATAGCGCTTCACCTTCACCTTCTCCATCGAAATCTCACCTGGGAGGGAAAGTTGGGGAGCACACTTAGTTAACATGAACTTTCCATTATCATAGATGGCTCTATTTACTATGTTACATGTGGTGAAGTTAAGTTGTATATACTGTAGTTTTGGTTTAGCTGGTGGCGCATGGACTGAAACATGGATAAGGCCGGGCATGGAATGTTGTGTTATTTTGATATCTAGAGGCAGACAAAAAGTTTGTCCATACACACTATTAATGTATGCTGCAAGCAATTATATAGTGATATGTAATATTAACTACCTAAGTTACAAAAAAGTGTTGTACTTGGATGGCTAGCTATTGCTACCATAATGAAATCGGCTACCAGCTGGTGCAGGATAGCTTGAGTTAGCTACAGGAAAACTCACCTTTCTCATTTCGAATCGGCACAGCGCCAGCCGTGGACTGGATCGGCGGTTGCTTCATGTTGAGGGCGTCCCGTCCAGACATGACTGCCCGATCAACAATATCAATATATGAAGAAAAATGTAATCAACTTTTAGATAGCAAAACAAACCCGTCGTTTATTTTCTAGACCACGACAGGCAATGTTCTGACGGTCCCGGAAATACTTATTCTTCTTCGGGATTGGGTTGGCGGACCGCATCCAACTTTTAAGGTGCATACACTGCCACCTACTGTACTGGAGTGTGAGGCCAGTCACGGTCTACCCATTTTACATTAAATTCTATTCATTATTCCTGTTCCTCTAAGAAAGTGAAAGAGCCCTAGACACCACTTTCCTTAGTCTACTACAGCACCCCAGCCAGCCTCTCTAACCCTTTCATACAATCTCTCCCTATGTCATACAGTTCACAAAATATCAACACATGCACCACCGTTTCCTCCACTAAACACTCATCACACAGACCTGTTTCATGTCTTCCTATCATCCACAACGTGGCATTCAAACCTGTGTGCCCAAACCGTAGTCTACTCCACACAACTTCCTCTCTCCTACATCCCATACTCCCCACCTCTTCCTTTCCTGACCGGTGCACGCGGTAAAATTCCCTACCCTTACTACTAGCATCATACTCCCTTTGTCAAAGATCGAGCCCTTTTGCTCAGATCAAGGACCTTACTTCCCTGCGGCCCAGCGGGACCTGAATATCTACCCCCTCTCTCCTCACAGCACTCTTAGCCACCACATCTGCCTTCTCATTACCCCTCCACACCCACATGGGCGGGAACCATCAACTCGGCCGCATACACTGGCACCTAATCAGTTAACTGCTGATCTAACATTGAAATCTGGGATATACACCTCTGCCCCCACACTACCACTGACTGGAACCTTTGAACCATCTGTATATATCCCTAAAAAGTAATAAAACCAATTATCTACCAGTCAGGTTTCAAGACTGGTCATTCAACTGAGACTGCTCTTCTCTGTGTCACGGAGGCTCTCCGCACTGCTAAAGCTGACTCTCTCTCCTCTGCTCTCATCCTTCTAGACCTATCTGCTGCCTTTGATACTTTGATACTGTGAACCAACAGATCCTCCTCTCCACCCTCTCCGAATTGGGCATCTCCGGCGCAGCTCACTCTTGGATTGCGTCCTACCTCACAGGTCGCTCCTACCAGGTGGCGTGGCGAGAATCTGTCTCCGCACCACGTGCTCTCACCACTGGTGTCCCCCAGGGCTCAGTTCTAGGCCCTCTCCTATTCTCTCTATACACCAAGTCACTTGGCTCTGTCATATCCTCACATGGTCTCTCCTATCATTGCTACGCAGACGACACACAATTAATCTTCTCCTTTCCCCCTTCTGATAACCAGGTGGCGAATCGCATCTCTGCATGTCTGGCAGACATATCAGTGTGGATGACGGATCACCACCTCAAGCTGAACCTCGGCAAGACGGAGCTGCTCTTCCTCCCGGGGAAGGACTGCCCGCTCCATGATCTCGCCATCACGGTTGACAACTCCATTGTGTCCTCCTCCCAGAGTGCAAAGAACCTTGGCGTGACCCTGGACAACACCCTGTCATTCTCCGCTAACATCACAGCGGTGACCCGATCCTGTAAGTTCATGCTCTACAACATTCGACCCTACCTTACACAGGAAGTGGCACAGGTCCTAATCCAGGCACTTGTCATCTCCCGTCTGGATTACTGCAACTCGCTGTTGGCTGGGCTCCCTGCCTGTACCATTAAACCCCTACAACTCAGCCCGTCTGGTGTTCAACCTTCCCAAGTTCTCTCACGTCACCCCGCTCCTCCGTACACTCCACTGGCTTCCAGTTGAAGCCTGCATCTGCTACAAGACCATGGTGCTTGCCTACGGAGCTGTGAGGGGAATGGCACCTCCGTACCTTCAGGCTCTGATCAGTCCCTACACCCAAACGAGGGCATTGCGTTCATCCACCTCTGGACTGCTGGCCCCCCTACCTCTGCGGAAGCACAGTTCCCGCTCAGCCCAGTCAAAACTGTTCGCTGCTCTGGCACCCCAATGGTGGAACAAGCTCCCTCATGACGCCAGGACAGCGGAGTCACTCACCACCTTCCGGAGACACTTGAAACCCCACCTCTTTAAGGAATACCTGGGATAGGATAAAAGTAATCATTTTTTAAAATATATATTGTAAAGTGGTTGTCCCACTGGCTATCATAAGGTGAATGCACCAATTTGTAAGTCGCTCTGGATAAGAGCGTCTGCTAAATGACGAAAATGTAATGAAATGTAATCTATACATCTCTCCACACACCGTCTCACGCCCTCACCCCATTCTCTCCTGCCCTCAATCATGCCCACATCTACACTTGGTTTCAGAAACAGCCACGGAGGAACGTTCCCCAATGCAATTGCCGGCCCTATCTCTCTCTCCCCCAGTCCATACTCTACCACATTCTATCCGATTGTCCACCCGTACGCCCTCTGCTTACCAACTCCTCACTCCCAGCATTTCCCAGTTGCTGTGACTGTAGGATGTCCTTCTGAACTCCCTTTCAACCTCGCCCAGTACGCTAACACAAGTTTGTCCCACCTTAGACTTTTAAGACTTTTAAGACTTTTAAGACTTTTAAGCAGGTCAACATTCACAAGGCCGCAGGGCCAGACGGATTACCAGGACGTGTACTCCGAGCATGTGCTGACCAACTGGCAAGTGTCTTCACTGACATTTTCAACATGTCCCTGACTGAGTCAGTAATACCAACATGTTTCAAGCAGACCACCATAGTCCCCGTGCCCAAGAACTCTAAGATAACCTGCCTAAATGACTACCGACCCGTAGCACTGACGTCTGTAGCCATGAAGTGCTTTGAAAGACTGGCCATGGCTCACATCAACAGCATAATCCCAGAAACCCTAGACCCACTCCAATTTGCATACCGCCCCAACAGATCCACAGATGATGCAATCTCTATCGCACTCCACACTGCCCTTTCCCACCTGGACAAGAGGAACACCTACGTGAGAATGCTATTCATTGATTACAGCTCAGCATTCAACACCATAGTGCCCTCTAAGCTCATCACTAAGCTAAGGATCCTGGGACTAAACACCTCCCTCTGCAACTGGATCCTGGACTTCCTGACGGGCCGCCCCCAGGTGGTAAGGGTAGGTAACAACACATCTGCCACACTGATCCTCAACACGGGGGCCCCTCAGGGGTGCGTGCTCAGTCCCCTCCTGTACTCTCTGTTCACCCATGACTGCATGGCCAGGCACGACTCCAACACCATCATTAAGTTTGCCGACGACACAACAGTGGTAGGCCTGATCACCGACAACGATGAGACAGCCTATAGGGAGGAGGTCAGAGATCTGGCCGTGTGGTGCCAGGACAACAACCTCTCCCTCAACGTGACCAAGACAAAGGAGATGATTGTGGACTACAGGAAAAAAAAGAGGACTGAGCACGCCCCCATTCTCATCGACGGGGCTGTAATGGAACAGGTTGAGAGCTTCAAGTTCCTTGGTGTCCACATCACCAACGAACTATCATGGTCCAAACACACCAAGACAGTCGTGAAGAGGGCACGACAAAGCCTATTCCCCCTCAGGAGGCTAAAAAGATTTGGCATGGGTCCTCAGATCCTCAAAAAATTATACAGCTGCACCATCGAGAGCATCCTGACTGGTTGCATCACCGCCTGGTATGGCAACTGCTTGGCCTCTGACCGCAAGGCACTACAGAGGGTAGTGCGTACGGCCCAGTACATCACTGGGGCAAAGCTCCCTGCCATCCAGGACCTCTATACCAGGCGGTGTCAGAGGAAGGCCCTCAAAATTGTCAAAGACTCCAGCCACCCTAGTCATAGACTGTTCTCTCTGCTACCGCACGGCAAGCGGTACCGGAGTGCCAAGTCTAGGTCCAAAAGACTTCTCAACAGCTTCTACCCCCAAGCCATAAGACTCCTGAACAGCTAATCATGGCTACCCGGACTATTTGCACTGCCCCCCACCCCATCCTCTTTACGCTGCTGCTACTCTGTTAAGTATTTATGCATAGTCACTTTAACTCTACCCACATGTACATATTACCTCAACTAGCCGGTGCCCCCGCACATTGACTCTGCAACGGTACCCCCCTGTATATATAGCCTCCCTACTGTCACTTTATTTTACTGTATATATAGCCTCCCTACTGTCACTTTATTTTACTTCTGCTCTTTTTTTCTCAACACTTTTTTGTTGTTGTTGTTTTATTCTTACTTTTTTTGTTTAAAATAAATGCACTGTTGGTTAAGGGCTGTAAGTAAGCATTTCACTGCAATGTCTGCACCTGTTGTATTCGGCGCATGTGACCAATAAAATTTGATTTGATTTGATTTGATTATCCTCAGTGGCAGGTCCAAAAGACTTCTCTAGGTCCAAAAGACTTCTCAACAGCTTCTACCCCCAAGCCATAAGACTCCTGAACAGCTAATCATGGCTACCCGGACTATTTGCACTGCCCCCCCACCCCATCTTTTTACGCTGCTGCTACTCTGTTAATTATTTATGCATAGTCACTTTAACTCTACCCACATGTACATATTACTTCAACTACCTCAACTAGCCGGTGCCCCCGCACATTGACTCTGCACCGGTACCCCCCTGTATATATAGCCTTAGTTATTTTTTTTACTTCTGCTCTTTTTTTCTCAACACTTTTTTGTTGTTGTTTTATTTTACTTTTTTATTAAAAATAAATGCACTGTTGGTTAAGGGCTGTAAGTAAGCATTTCACTGTAATGTCTGCACCTGTTGTATTCGGCGCATGTGGCCAATAACATTTTATTTTATTTTATTTGAGTTCCACACTATCCACCTGCAATGCCTCAACAGGTGGCGTCCTGAAGGAACCCACACACAATCTCAGGGCCCTTGACTGTATCCTATCCAGGTATTATAGTACCGTTTTGGTAGCCGATCCATATACAAAGCACCCATAATCCAAAGATGACCTGATCAATGCCTGGTATATACAGTTGAAGTCGGAAGTTTACATACAGTGGGGAAAAAATGTATTTAGTCAGCCACCAATTGTGCAAGTTCTCCCACTTAAAAAGATGAGAAAGGCCTGTAATTTTCATCATAGGTACACGTCAACTCAAATCCTGCAGTGCCAGACGTGTCCCCCTGCTTAAGCCAGTAAATTAATTTGAGGACAACTCATTTGTATGGGATACGAACAAAAAACCTATTGCGTTACTTTGAACAGTTACTGCTAATACAGCAGGCTGAAACATTCTGATGATGGATAGGCCAACCTAGCTACAGGTTATTTTACATTATCTGGTATACAAATATTTTTGGTATCCATTACTGGGCGTTACAGGTTTGCCTATACAAAACGTCCCCATGGATTTTTTCTACTAATATGGTATTGGCGATACCATTTTGTTCTCAATTCGGAAGAAATGTGTATCTTATAAATGTCCATGTTCAGTTGAAGGTGGTTCTCTAAAAAACAGAGAATATTCAGAAAGATAGTAAAATCCACATTTTGCACCGAGTGAGGAGTTCCCTCGCCATTAAAGCTGTCATAGATCTTGTATTTCCCGTTTCTATGCGGCGCGGCCACGCGTGAGTAGATGACAGCGCATCACACAATGTGACCGCCCCAAAAATATCTACACACGCAAGAGGCATTTCTCGCACAATACAAAACGTGTATTTTAATGTCTTTCAGAATATTCTCTGGTTTTTGGAGAACCACCTGCAACTGAACACAGACATTTTATAAGATACACATTTCTTCCGAATCGAGAACAAAGTATAAGCAAGAACAGGTTAATTGAAAAATTGCTTCGGACCGATTCTACTAGCCAAGGTATAACGGCTTCTATAGAATAATTCACATATCGCCGTTTCAAATGTTTAGCTCATTCGATTCCTAACCCCCTACATTTATATACTTAAAAAATAAATGACATACAATAAATCAATAAAAAAGTATTTTAGTTCAGTGTGTCATTACATTTACATTATTTAGCAGACGCTCTTATCCAGAGCGACTTACAGGAGCAATTAGCCATGATAGAGTAGTTACAGGTTCTGCATCACCATTAAATATTATAATCATTTTTTACCATTTTCACTTTTACGAGTGCATAGCATTGCTTTATTCAATCCAGCGAGAACTCAAGGTGACATTGTTGGTTTGCCAGTTCTACACACAATGTATACAAAGTACTGTACTTAAAATGAAGAATCAAATCACCGATAAAAATAAATCCAAAGTAACCTTTTCCTTGTGAGTTAAGAGTATATAAAAGTATATTCCATGGAGAAGCTAACAAAGACAATTCGCTCAAGGTCTTAAACTCTTTACAAAAGTGTGCGTCAACAGTTGCTCTGTTGTGGCACCCTGTGTCAGAAGCAGAGAGGTGTCAAAGCTCGATCCCCCTCTGTTTGAAGAGCTCCTCTAGGTGTCCCTCCAGTGCTGGGTTGGTCCCCCTTAGCCCTCTCACTACCTGGGCTGCCCACACAAAGTACTCCTGAACACGCTCTGCTGTCCAACCTGGCAACCACAACACAGAAGAAATATAAGATATGGGCTTGGGGTAAAGAGAGGGACAGTCAGACAACCAGAGAGGGAAGCAAGTGAAGAGAAGCAACAAGCCAGAGAGAGAAAGAGATAAAGAAAGAGAGGAAGAGGAAAGAGTAGTGTCCTGCTAGGGTATCAGTTCATTGCGTCTAGCCTATGACATGCCATTTGCCTAGTCAGTTGGTTGGATCAAGATGGCTGAATAAAGACAGAGAAAAAAAGAGAGAAAAACAATCACCTGTGGGCGTGCAGCGGTTGATGTCCCTTAGGTTGTACAGTTTGTCAGCCAGTTTGACCAATTTGGCCTGGTGGCTGGCGTGAGGTGCGTACTCCACCTGCTGACGCTTTGTCTCCTCCTTGGACAGCGCCTTGTCGTCTGTCACTTCCTGGACAAGCCGTGCCACCGTTTGCCCAAAGACAGCCTGTAGCTCTCCTATGCTGGTGTCAGTGTCCTCCACTGTGTCATGGAGCAAAGCTGCCTGCAGACAGTTGGAAAATACACAAATATCAGTGAAAAACCATTCATTCCTGTTAACACAAACTATTGTTAACACAAACGTTGAATGCTTTAATGAGCTTAACATTGCCCATTGACTATCAATACTTAATCATATAAATTTAATTTACGATTTAGAATGTTGCCCTCCATGAACAAGTACACTACATGAAGAAAAGTATGTGGACACCTGCTCGTCGAACACCTCATTCCATAATCATGGAACATTAATATGGAGTTGGTCCCCCCTTTGCTGCTATAACAGCCTCCACTCTTCTGGGAAGGCTTGCCACTAGATGTTGGAACATTGTTGTGGGGACTTGCTTCCATTCAGCCACAAGAGCATTAGTGAGGTAAGGCACTGATGTTGGGCGATTAGGCCTGGCTCGCAGTCAGCGTTCCAATTCATCACAAAGGTATACGATGGGGTTGAGGTCAGGGCTCTGTGCAGGCCAGTCAAGTTCTTCCACACCAATCTCAACAAACCATTTCTGTATGGACCTCGCTTTGTGCACAGGGTTATTGTCATGCTGAAACAGGAACAGGCCTTCCCCAAGCTGTTGCAACAAAGTTGGAAGCACAGAATCATCTAAAATATAATTGTATGCTTTAGCATTAAGATTTCCCTTTACTGGAATAATAATAATAATAATAATAATAATAATAATAATAATAATAATAATAATATGCCACTTAGCAGACGCTTTTATCCAAAGCGACTTACAGTCATGCGTGCATACATTTTTGTGTATGGGTGGTCCAGGGGATCGAACCCACTACCCTGGCGTTACAAGCGCCGTGCTCTACCAGCTGAGCTACAGAGGACCACCCATACACTAAGGGGCCTAGCCCGAACCATGAAAAACAGCCCCAGACCATTATTCCTCCTCCACCACCAGACTTTACAGTTGGCACTATACATTGGGGCAGGTAGCGTTCTCCTGGCATCTGCCAAACCTAGATTCGTCCGTCGGACTGCCAGATGGTGAAGCGTGATTCATCAATCCAGAGAACGCGTTTCCACTGCTCCAGAGTCCAATGGTGGTGAGCTTTACACCACTCCAGCCGATGCTTGGCATTGCGCATGGTGATCTTAGACTTGTGTGTGGCTGCTCGGCCATGGAAACCCATTTCATGAAGCACCTAACGAACAGTTCATGTGCTGACGTTGCTTCCAGAGGCAGTTTGGAACTCGGTAGTGAGTGTTGCAACTGAGGACAGACTACCACTTCGCGGCTGGGCCGTTGTTGCTCCTAGACATTTCCACTTCACAATAACAGCACTTACAGTTGACCGGGGCAGCTCTAGCAGGGCAGAAATTTGACGAACTGACTTGTTGGAAAGGTGGCATCCTATGACAGTGACACGTTGAAAGTCACTGAGCTCTTCAGTTAGGCCATTCTACTGCCAATATTTGTCTATGGAGATTGCATGGCTGTGTGCGCTTGATTCTATACACCTGTCAACAACGGGATAGGCTGAAATAGCCGAATACACACATTTTAAGGGGCGTCCACATACTTTTGAGGGCATTTTGGAGTCTTCACTGGTTACCACAGCCAAAGTCATAAACCCGCCTATTTCTACAATGTATTTTCTTTAAATTATATTTTAAACCAAGCCTTAACCACACTGCTAACCTTATGCCTAACCCTAACCTTAAATCAAGGCCAAAAAGCAACAAAATGTTTAATACATTTTTATGACATAGCCAATTTTGACTTTGTGGCTGTGCCATCTTGTGGAAACCGGTCTTTTGAGTCGGTCTGAAACATAAAACACTTACTTGCAAAACTTCAATGTCTGTGATCCCACCTTCATGGCTTAGGATCCTTGCCACTCCTGCAAAATTGTAAACACGGCAAATGTAAATGCAGATATCCATGCACTGAAGTCCGAGTAGAGAGAGAGTTATTGCTAAGGACCTATCTAGCTAGCTTCTGTTAAGAGTGTTGTCACAACTATACCTATTGGGTGGGTGATATATGGGGTTTTTTCAGCATCTTTACGTCGTTGATTGCGGTGCTTTTCAGCAGCGAAGTTGACTGTCTCCAACAGAATGGCCGATTCTGAACTCATGCTGTAAAAGTAGTTATAGACACACAATACAGACAGGACATTAACGCTTGATCACAGTATATCACACTCGCAGATCTCAGGTATGTCCACGTCCTCGCTTTAAAGGGCGCGTTCAACCAGCTATATGGACTCGCCTAGGTGCCCAAAATGATGACGTATTTCGCCAGCCTGGTCTCATGCACTAGAGGTAACATAGTAAATGTAAATCTCGGACACTACATAAGAGAGAAGGTTAATGTTAGCTAGCAGGTCCACCGAGGCTATGGCTAGGGCCCTATAAAATCCACCATATGGAGAACGCGGACAGAATCACAGAATCCAGTCAATAAAACGGAATCTAACAGTATTAAAACATTTGTTGAACTTAGTAGAGAATCAACTAAATCAATTGAAAAACAGAATTAGGGAAAAAACTAAACGGAATCAGGCAAAAATATAAAGAGATTTCATATGTCCCTACATGACTCACTGGAGCCGGGCCGTGGAGGTGGAAGCACAAAAGTACACTGAACAAAAATATAAACGCAACATGTAAAGTGTTGGTCCCATGTTTCATGAGCTGAAATAAAAGATCCCTGAAATGTTCCATCGGCACAAAAACGTATTTCTTCACATTTTGTGCCCAAATTTGTTTACATCCCTCAATTGAAAAACAGAATTAGGGAAAAAACTAAACGGAATCAGGCAAAAATATAAAGAGATTTCATATGTCCCTACATGACTCACTGGAGCCGGGCCGTGGAGGTGGAAGCACAAAAGTACACTGAACAAAAATATAAACGCAACATGTAAAGTGTTGGTCCCATGTTTCATGAGCTGAAATAAAAGATCCCTGAAATGTTCCATCGGCACAAAAACGTATTTCTTCACATTTTGTGCCCAAATTTGTTTACATCCCTGTTAGTGAGCATTTCTCCTTTGCCAAGATAATCCATCCACCAGACAAGTGTAGCATATCAAGAAGCTGATTAAACAGCATGATCATCACACAGTTGCACCTTGTGCTGGGGACAATAAAAGGCCACTCTAAAACATGCAGTTTTATCACACAACACAATGCCACAGATGTTTCAAGTTTTGATGGAGCGTGCAATTGGCATGCTTGACTGCAGGAATGTCCACCAGAGCTGTTGCCAGAGAATTGAATGTTAATTTCTCTACCATACGTCATTTTGGAGAATTTGGCAGTACGTCCAACCGGCCTAACAACCGCAGACCACGTGTATGGCATCGTGTGGGCGAGCGATTTGCTGATGTCAACATTGAGAAGAACAGAGTGCCCTATGGTGGCGGTGGGGTTATGGTATGGGCAGGAATAAGCTACAGAAAATGAACACGATTGCATTTTATCAATGGCAATTTGAATGCACAGAGATACCGTGACAAGATCCTGAGGCCCATTGTCGTGACATTCATCCACCGCCATCACCTCATGTTTCAGCATGATAATGCACAGCCCCATGTCGCAAGGATCTGTACACAATTCCTGGAAGCTGAAAATGTCCCAGTTCTTCCATGGCCTGCATACTCACCAGACATGTCACCCATTGAGCATGTTTGGGATGCTCTGGATCGACGTGTACGACAGCATGTTCCAGTTCCCGCCAATATCCAGCAACTTCACACAGCCATAGAATAGGAGTGGGACAACATTCCATAGGCCACAATCAACAGCCTGATCAACTCTATGCGAAGGAGATGTGTTGCACTACATGAGGCAAATGGTGGTCACACCAGATACTGACTGGTTTACTGATCCATGCTCCTACTTTTTTTTAAAGGCATCTGTGACCAACAGATGCATATCTGTATTCCCAGTCATGAGAAATCCATAGATTAGGGTCTAATTATATTATTTTAATTGACTGATTTCCTTAAATGAACTGTAATACATTAACATCTTTGTTCAGTATATTTATTCCACACCAGGGAAACACCATGAAAAACCCCAAATGGAAATTCGACATTGGTCTGGCCCCAAGTCGGGGCAGGTCCACCAAGGCCATGGCCGAGTTAGTCTTTTGGGCCGGGTCTTGGAGGTGGAAACACGAAAAGTAGAATTTTTCAGCTAAACACTGTAGTCAAATGTGACAATGGAAATGTGCCAATATGAGCCCCTAAACCCAACTTTGCAATAGTGAATCACTTTAGTTGCCTCATTTGTGTGGAAGTTGGGGCATAAGAACCGAGCAACGTAAGGGTTAAATACTAGAACAGATATAAGGAAGTGGTTCAGGAAGGCACAGGTGATTGGTGGGAACCACATTTCCTTAAAAAAAATTCTGGTATTTAACCCTGACGCTGCTCGGTCCTAATGTCCCACCTGCTAAACAGAACATAACTTTCTGGGACAATTCAAGGATAACTTTAGCAAAGGGTCATGTCTACAACTTAATGCACTCTGTTTGAATTGAGATCGGATGATTCATTTATGAGAAATGTAGCAGAATGTCGACCCAGTTGAATCTTACTCCATCTTCTCCCTCTGCCTTGCCACTGCACTTCCTCTCATCATCAAATTTGGTAAAGAGTGAAAGCCCTTAGTGGACTGTTCAGATTTTTCTCCATGTGCCCAATTTGGGTTTTCCCTTTCACCAGTGGGAAACTGGGACTCTTCAGGCTGCAATGGCTTACATGGCACCTTCCACGGTTAACACCTCACAAAGCAACTGTTCTGATTATGCAGAGGTTGCTGACACTTCTCTTTCCAAGTCCTAAGAATCACCCTGGGTGATGCAAACACAATCACCAAAAATATAACTAGTGCTTAAAAGAAACACTGGAGTAGATTGCTGCTATGGAAAAACCCTAGGCCTAATAATAGTGAATTTCAAAGACACGTGTAGTGACATTGCAGAAAAAACACATACCGTGTCTGAAATGCATTGTCACAGTGATGGAGGAGACATTAGAAGTCACATGATAATGCATGGTAAATACAGTGATGATAATGGCAGGAGATACTGGCCTATGACAGTATCAGGAGTAGGTTGGCCAGCACAGTAAGGGTATACGCCCATGACCTGAAAGACTGCATTCTTGGCAGTTGAAACGAATCAGCCTATGAATGTTTGCTCTAAAGTTTCGGTAAAGGGGTTGTGAAGGAGTGGCCTTCACTAGAGAGACATTCATTTAAAAGTATTTGTTCCATGTATTTATAGAGCAAGTTGTGTTTGTCTAGGTCATTATTTAATCCAGTCATTTACCAAACTCCCCACCCACTGGGCACACCACGTAATTTCAACGTGGACATTTGGGTAATATTTGGTTGAGACATTGATCAATGAGATTACAAACTATATTCACCCACTCAAAAAGACAGTCAAAAGTTAGTTAAATAGCCAATGTTTTATCACTATACTTTCAATCATCTAAAAGCACAACCAAATTCCACTAGAAAAACAATGTCAGATGTTTTGGTTAATTTTTACCCCAATTGTCTATCACTGCACTTTCATCCATTTAAAAACACAGCAAAGTTTAAATGGGGAATACAATGTCAGATATTTTGTTTATTTATACAACAGATGAATGTGTTTTGATTTATCTAATAGCAGGACCCAAATGACCTGGATTGCAGTTGAGATTACATTAAAAGTACATGGTGCAAGTGATCAATACCGATTCTGCCTAGATAATTACAACAATTGTAAGATCTCCACAGACCTGCAATGACCTATGCATGCTATCTTGAACATTAACACTTTATATGATTACAGAAGAAGAAATAGTTACATTAACCTCAAAATGTGGCCATGGATGTGTTACTCATTTTAAGGTTGAATGTTACATCAGTTTGTAAGATAGCCTTAATGAGGGGCATTTCTAGGATTTGAAGACATTCAGGGATTAGCCCAAAGTCAGTAGGGGGGTCCGGGGGCATTCTCCCCCTGCAAAAAAATGGGACATTTCAACAGCTAAAGGCATGGATTTGGTGTACTTTGAGATGAACTATGACTGTGATATGTGGTTGTCCCACCTAGCTATCTTAAAGTGAATGCACTAACTGTAAGTCGCTCTGGATAAGAGCATCTGCTAAATGAATAAAATGTAACATTGAGAGATTAGATCATTTTCAGGTAACTTGCACCTTCCCAATTCCCACAGCAGACACTGCCAGTACTCAATTACAGTTGCTACTGTGGGTCTCTCTACTCTGGAACACTCTCTACTCTGGAACACATACATCTACAGTCTATTGCAAAAAAACACTGAACAACTTCAAACATAGACTCTGACCTGATTAAAGAATCCCACAATCAATCAATCAATCAATTTTATTTTATATAGCCCTTCTTACATCAGCTAATATCTCGAAGTGCTGTACAGAAACCCAGCCTAAAACCCCAAACAGCTAGTAATGCAGGTGTAGAAGCACGGTGGCTAGGAAAAACTCCCTAGAAAGGCAAAACCTAGGAAGAAACCTAGAGAGGAACCAGGCTATGAGGGGTGGCCAGTCCTCTTCTGGCTGTGCCGGGTGGAGATTATAACAGAACCATGCCAAGATGTTCAAAAATGTTCATAAGTGACAAGCATGGTCAAATCAGGAATAAATCTCAGTTGGCTTTTCATAGCCGATCATTAGAGTTTAAAACAGCAGGTCTGGGACAGGTAGGGGTTCCATAACCGCAGGCAGAACAGTTTAAACTGGAATAGCAGCAAGGCCAGGCGGACTGGGGACAGCAAGGAGTCACCACGGCCGGTAGTCCCGACGTATGGTCCTAGGGCTCAGGTCTCTCAGTTGGCTTTTCATAGCCGATCATTTAGAGTTGAAAACAGCAGGTCTGGGACAGGTAGGGGTTTCGTAGCCGCAGGCAGAACAGTTGAAACTGGAATAGCAGCAAGGCCAGGCGGACTGGGGACAGCAAGGTGTCATCATGCCCGGTAGTCCTGACGTATGGTCCTAGGGCTCAGGTTCTCAGAGAGAAAGAGAGAACGAGAGAAGTGTTAGTTTCATTTGGAAGCTTTTATTTTTATATTTACCACTGTAAAACATATTTACCACTACATTGTTAAATTAGCATTATTTAGAGATGCTAAATCAAATGACTATACAGCATAGCTTCAAAGTCATCATTCATTTTAGTAATAGGCTATACGATATATTTTCATTATTTTTATTATAACCTATTTTAGGGGTAGATAAATACCTATCCATAGCCATATATTTAAAAAATTATATTCTGAAAATACTGCTGTTATCAAAAACTCATAACATGTTTCTGTTTGTCTCTATCATGCATCACCAGGGATCCTTTTTAAAGAACTAGATCTCGTGGTTATTGGTGCCCGTGGTTGTGGAAATAATAAAACTGGAAACATCCTCTTAGGCAAAAAGGCATTCATGATCAGGAAATCGAATCATACTGTCACGTTCGTTTAATGACGGGTCAGACCAAGGCGCAGCGTGATATACGTACATGTTTATTTACACTGAATAAACACACGACAAAACAACAAACAAAACGAAACGTGAAGTCCAAGGTAGAACACACAACATACCTCACACGGAACAAGATCCCACAACTAGACAGTGCCAATAGGCTGCCTAAGTATGGTCCCCAATCAGAGACAACGAGCGACAGCTGCCTCTGATTGGGAACCACACCGGCCAACATAGAAATACACATACTAGATAATACAACATAGAACATACAAAGACTATACACACCCTGACTCAACATATAAGAGTCCGCTGAGTCAGGGCGTGACAGTATCCCCCCGCAATGGTGCGGACTCCGACCGCACAACATAAACATAACAGGGTAGGGGCCGGGTGGGCATTCCGCCACGGAGGCAGATCCGGCTCGGGGCGTGACGACCTCTCACTCTCCGCCTCCCTGTTGCGCCCCTGGTCTGATCTGGACCTCGGCGTGCTACTTCCCCTCTCCTTCCTCCCACGATACGCCAGGCCCTGTCTGGACCCTGGTGTGGGAGACCCCGAACCTGGAGCCGCTGACCGGAGCTGGACTGGGCACCGGTGGAGCAGACTGCTCTGGCTCCGGAGTGGAGCCGCTGACCGGAGCTGGATCAGGCACCGGTGGAGCGGACTGCTCTGGCTCCGGAGTGGAGCTGCTGACCGGAGCTGGACTGGACCCCGGTGGAGCGGACTGCTCTGGCTCCGGAGTGGCGTAGCTGACCGGAGCTGGATCAGGCACCGGTGGAGCGGACTGCTCTGGCTCCAGAGTGGAGCAGCTGACCGGAGCTGGATCAGGCACCGGTGGAGCGGACTGCTCTGGGTCCGGAGTGGAACAGCTGACCGGAACTGGATCAGGCACCGGTGGAACGGACTGCTCTGGCTCCGGAGTGGAGCAGCTGACCGGTGCCGGACCAGGCACCGGTGGAACGGGCACGGGCCTTGCCGGACTGGACAAACGCACCACTGGTCTGGTGCGAGGAGCCGGAACAGGCCGGGCCGGACTGGCGACGCGCACCACTGGCTTGGTGCGAGGAGCAGGAACAGGCCGGGCTGGCGATGCGCACCACTGCCTTGGTGCGAGGAGCAGGAACAGGCCGGGCCGGGCTGGCGACGCGCACCACTGGCTTGGTGCGAGGAGCAGGAACAGGCCGGGCCGGGCTGGCGATGCGCACCACTGGCTTGGTGCGAGGAGCAGGAACAGGCCGGGCCGGGCTGGCGACGCGCACCACTGGCTTTGTGCGAGGAGCAGGAACAGGCCGGGCCGGACTGGCGACGCGCACCACTGGCTTGGTGCGAGGAGCAGGAACGGGCCGGACCGGACTGTGAAGGCGGACTGGAGGTCTGGAGCGGAGAGCTGGCACAACCCGTCCTGGCTGGCTGCCCACTTTCGCACTACACGTGCGGGGCGCTGGCACAGGACGCACTGGGCTGTGCATGCGCACTGGCGATAACGTTCGTAGAACTGTCGCAGGATATGGGGGACCGAGGAGGCGTACTGGAGACCAGGAGCGTTGAGCCGGCACACCCCGTCCTGGCTGGATGCCCATCTTCGCACGGCACATGCGTGGTGCAAGCACAGGACGTACAGGACTGTGCCGGCGCACTGGCGACACAGTACGTAGCTCCGCATAACACGGAGCTTGCCCAGTCATACGCTTCCTCGCGTGAGTACGGGGAGTTGGCTCTGCTCTAACCCTAGGCTCCGCCAACCACCCCGTGTCCCCACCCACATTTTTTTATTGGGGCTGCTTCTCGGGCTTCCTCCTCGACTGGGCTCCTCCGTGTTGCCGTTGCTCCTCTCCTGCCTGGGCATCTACCTTAGCCCATGGTCCTTTCCCCGCGAATATCTCCTCCCATGACCACAAATTGGCCACCTGTGACATGGCCATCCGCTCCGCCTGGACACGCTGCTTGGTCCTCGTTTGGTGGGATCTTCTGTCACGTTCGTTTAATGACGGGTCAGACCAAGGCGCAGCGTGATATATGTACATGTTTATTTACACTTAATAAACACACGACAAAACAACAAACAAAACAAAACATGAAGTCCAAGGTAGCACACACAACATACCTCACACGGAACAAGATCCCACAACTAGACAGTGCCAATAGGCTGCCTAAGTATGGTCCCCAATCAGAGACAACGAGCGACAGCTGCCTCTGATTGGGAACCACACCGGCCAACATAGAAATACACATACTAGATAATACAACATAGAACATACACAACAAAGAATATACACACCCTGACTCAACATATAAGAGTCCCCCGAGTCAGGGCATGACACATACAAGACGTATGAAGAAAAATAGTAATAAACACAACCAGAGAATATGTGTGATCCAACTACAGGCTGGATTTGGCTTCGCCATCAAAAGGAGATAGAACTGCAGAGTAGGAGCCTGTTGAGCATAATTCTGATGCATTTACAGATGGACCTAATGCTATTCTCTTAGTTCTTAAAATGGACACTTGTAACAATGAGATTGAGAGTGATATTATGAAACTGGAAGAAAGAGAGTATGGGATCACAGTGGTGCTATTCACAAAAGGACAAACGTTGGATAAAGGGATAGCCAAAATGTAGAACTATACATCACTACATCAAAGCTGGATGATTTGATTAAGAAATGTGGTAACAGGCAGGAGGCAGGCTAAGAGGTTGATCAAGAGATTAGAGGTAATGATAATACAAACATAAACGTTATATGCATGAGGTCATGGACAACATCAAGATACTGGTGAAGAAAAAAACTCTAAAAACAAACATTGCCCCAAAAAATAAAATAACTTGGGTCAAGTCTGAGAAAGTGTATCAGTAGCTATGTTTCCATCCAATTGGCGACAGATTTTCATGCAAATATTCTAAAAATCTGCATAAAAACAATATGCCCATTTTCCCACCAGAGATGTTTCCATCAAATTGACTATTTTATTTCTTTATTATTATTATTATTATTATTTAAAGAATATATATATATATATATATTATTCATTATACAAAATTATCAACAACATCCCTACATCAAACATGTCTAACAAAACAAAACACAGGTAAAATGGTCAAGGCCTCCCGAGTGGCACAGTGGTCTAAGGTGCTGTGCCACTAGAGATCCTGGTTCGAATCCAGGCTCTGTCGTAGCCGGCCGCGACCGGCCTATCTCAGTCATGGATCAAACCATTCTGCTGGTGTTTTGGCGCTTATCCACAAATGTAAAGGCGGCATTCTAAAATCCACATCTTCACAGGATGGGAGATGGGTCATAGTAACTCTTAAATTTGACAATGCTATTTTCATAATCTGTAATGTGTATGGACATAACTCACATGCTCCAAATAAGCCCAATTTACCAGAAAATTTACAGGATTTAAGCAACAAATACTCAGAGGCTTTTCTAATTCTCTCAGGTGATTTTAACGAAACACCTGATGACTCTGCAGATAATGTTCCTCGTAGAATGAGTCAAAGCTCTCAAAATAGCAATATCATCACAACATTATGCAAGGATCTCTCTGTTGATGATGCCTGGCGTCATTTCAATCCGGATGCAAAGGGTTATACCTGGAAAATCTAGAATTATTTGTATTCCTAATTCTCCCTTTTTTGTTACAATTTGTTATAGATGTAGATCATCAGCTGGCTCCCTTTTCTGATCATCATTTGATTTCTCTGAATTTACAAGCTGCTAAAAAATCAAAAGGTATTCGAGGATATTGGAAATTAAACAACACACTTCTTAAAGAGCCTATTTTCATTGGAAACATCAAATCCTTAGCCAAATATATTTTTGCAAGAAAATACTTGGGTCATGGAAGTAGATGGGAATTATTCAAATCTAAAGTCAGAGTTGTAGCCATTAAATGTGCCAAAGAGCTGAAGCACCTGAAGAACCTTAGAGAAAAAGATTTGATGAGCAAGCTTGACAGTTTTCTAAAGATAGATAATCTATTTAGAGAAGAAGAGTCTGTATTTAAATCTTTACAACTTGAATTAGAACAGCTTTACACTGATCTGGCAAAGGGTGCCTTTGTCAGATCAAGAGCAAAATCGATTGAAGAGGGGGAAAGAAACACCTGTTATGTTTTACTGGTTGCAGATAAAAGGCTGTGTGTGATGATGTACGTGCGCTCTAGCCAACAGCTCTGTCTGCGCGCTCTTGGCAATAGCCTACATGATGAGATTATTATTATGGACAAAAGAGCTAGATTATTTGTATTTGTCAATATCCAGTGGCAACCAATGATTCGGGGCAGTTGAGGCAGAGCACAAAAAAACAGAAAAAAATGAAGGACAAAATTTGCCCATGAAGGACCGCCGCGCCACCTTCCTGTTCAAGTGAGCACAGCACAACAAGTCCAAAAATGTATTAGATGCTGCTGCATAAATTATGTAATACACAGGGAGATATGTATGCTGTAGCTAAGAAAGTAATACTAAGTGTATGTTGTGTAGTAAGCTGTTAGTAGCCCATGTGCCTCACCCTAATAATTTGGTCTATTTTCCCCTCTTAATTTTGCCAACTGTTCTGACTTGGTGGTGCACATGTAGCCTATAACCTGTTTTAGAGAAATGTTATCATTTAATATTGTAAGAGCTTTCATTGTCTGCTTATATGCCCCCTTTATTTATCCTACGGTTCTGACTTGGTGTACAGGGAGAACACTGTAAGAATGGCCCATGTTCTGAATTCTGTCGCCTACATTTCAAAAGTGCTAAACAAATAGATATATTGACTAGGTCCTTCCTAGCTCGCTCATGTCTTAATCGGAATTACGGATTGCCTCTTATCTGCTTGTCATCCCCTTACGCCATAGTTTGTACATCTCAATTGTCTGTAGAAACCACATTTGTTTAAGCAAGTCAGCCATATCAGCTATGTTTTTTTTTTAAGGCAGTAAATTAGGCTGAATGAACTGTTTCGCTGCCAGACAAGGCTCTGCTGATAACCAGGTGTAGCAGTGGTAAGATGTTGGGACTGCCGTTTGTCACCCTTCTAGTGCAGTTAATGTATTGTTTAGTGTTGTGTTGTGTAGTGGCTTTGCTGGCATGCATCCCACTTATTCTTTTTTTTGTCCCACCAAGATTTACCTGCTAAAATCGACCCTGGTTACATCAATATTTGCACATAAAAGCGTTCCCACCAACATTTCTTGCATAATTAATTTTACCGACACAAAAAGATCCCACCTTGTCTAGCGTATTTTGTTTTATTTGGAAAGTTTACCGAAAAATGTAATTTTTCCATCAGGCCTGTCATGACCTTTTTGATCCGATGTACTTTACTTGCATAAAATGGTTGGATGGAAACCTGGTTAGTGACAAAACCATGGAATCCCATCGAAACGAAATAGTAAATCTGTGGAAGATCTTTGAACAGAGTGATGCTGACATAAAAATATTAAATAGTCCTGCACTTGGTCAGTGTTTCCAACCTCAGAATCCTGTGCTCAATGCAAATGAAGAAGAAGTGGAGTGGAAAGAGGCATTAATCAATATCATGGATCAGCTCAAAGACCGTGAATTTCAGCGAATGAAATATCTTCTGCACGACATCCCCTAGGAAAACGGCAACGCGTAGAATGTACAAGAGCTCTTGATAAAATAACTTGGATTGATTCGATCAATCACACGAACACAAGAGCTTATGGAGAGGGTACCACGCAGCAGGGACGCACGCATGCTGTGCAAAACCTGCTGATGCCCATGTAAAGAAAGATCTGCAGAGGCTCCAATAGAAGACACATGATTGTAAGCATATAATGAAAAGTAAGATTATAAAAATGAAATAAGTGCTTCCTACTTTAGACTCAGCTTTTTGTGTCAGTGAAGTCACTGTTAAGGTCTCACTCCAAATGGCAGTTTTTTTTTATTTTTTTTTACAAAAAGTGGGACAGACCCAGATGTAGGCTAGGCTATAATGTGTTCTAAATGTAGCATGGTTAAACGTATATGGTTATGTAAAACCTTTGTAGGTAGGCCTATTGGCTACGATAGCCAAATTATATTTACATATAAGGAATGCCTTCGAAATATGGCCTAGGCCTAAAACTAGGGGAGGTTTCCCTTCCTTGTGTATTTTTACGACGCACCTGCTGAAAGCTGCAGCACACTGCAGGCGCGGGAGGTTTCCCTTCCTTGTGTATTTTTACGATGCACCTGCTGAAGCCCTCATATGTGCGAGTGCATTTCATTTAAGAAAAATATTACATCAAAACTAACATCAACGGAAGTCCCAAACAAATTGTAGCCTATAAACAAGATAAGAACAGTGACGTGGCCTCTTATCGGTCCCAGGAGTTGTCAAAAGTAGTGTATATAGGCTTGCTGTTTTTGTTTGTGAAATTGTGAGAGTTAAATCTATATATTGCTAAATCAACTATTTCTTACACTTGAAACTGTCGTGTAGGACATTAGTACTTATATGTTGTACATTTCATATGGGACTGGTTTGTTTATTAGTGAGCTACATCAACTACATCAACTAACACTTGAAACTATTGTCTATTGGACATCTGCCTGGAGTTTACAGCTGGAAATGTAAGATGTGTATTTCTTGTGGAACTGGAAAAGGAAAATAAATGATTAGTAATGCAAAAACACTTCACCCTTCCTTTTCCCATGTTCTCTCCCTGAATTTAAAGAATCTGTGCTTTAAGATAGACCTGTGTTTTAGCTCTGAGGACATCACCTCATGATACAAAAGGCTGGCATAGATCAGCTACGTAACGATAGGCCTATGCGTATTTATCATGTCTCCTAATCCCCCATGTTATAGCTCTAAGACATTTCAGTGCCCTGGTTTCCTCAAGCTTGCACACACTCATGTGTTTGTATATTTGTAGCCTATTATTTTTTACTTGTTGACTTACAGTATGCTCTATTATTCAGAAGCCAAAGAGATGTCTGCAAATAGTCTGGGTAACCATTTGATTAGATGTTCAGGAGTCTTATGGCTTGGGGGTAGAAGCTATTTAGAAGCCTCTTGGACCTAGACTTGGCACTCCGGTACCGCTTGCCGTGCGGTAGCAGAGAGAACAGTCTATGACTAGGGTGACTGGAGTCTTTGACAATTTTTAGGGCCTTCCTCTGACACAGCCTGGTATAGAGGTCCTGAATGGCAGGAAGCTTGGCCCCACTGATGTACTGGGCCGTACGCACTACCCTCTGTAGTGCCTTGCGGTTGGAGGCCGAGCAGTTGCCATACCAGGCAGTGATGCAACCAGTCAGGATGCTCTCGATGGTGCAGCTGTAGAACCTTTTGAGGATCTGAGGACCCATGCCAAATATTTTCAGTCTCCTGAGGGGGAATAGGTTTTGTCGTGCCCCCTTCACGACTGTCTTGGTGTGTTTGGACCATGATAGTTTGTTGGTGATGTGGACACCAAGGAACTTGAAGCTCTCAACCTGTTCCACTACAGCCCTGTCAATGAGAATGGGGGCGTGCTCAGTCCTCTTCTTTTTCCTGTAGTCCACAATCATCTCCTTTGTCTTGATCACGTTGAGGGAGAGGTTGTTGTCCTGGCACCACACGGCCAGGTCTCTGACCTCCTCCCTATAGGCTGTCTCGTCGTTGTCGGTGATCAGGCCTACCACTGTTGTGTCATCAGCAAACTTAATGATGGTGTTGGAGTCGTGCCTGGCCATGCAGTCATGAGTGAACAGGGAGTACAGAAGGGGACTGAGCACGCACCCCTGAGGGGCCCCCGTGTTGAGGATCAGCGTGGCGGATGTATTGTTACCTACTCGTTACATTTTGAATGCTGAGCAGTACAGGAATATTGTCTAATTCACGCACTTATCAAGAGAACATCCCTGTTCGTCCCTACTGCCTCTGATCTGGCAGACTCACTAAACACAAATGCTTTGTTGGCAAATGATGTCTGAGTGTTGAAGTGTGCCCCTGGCAATCCGTAAATTAAAAAAACAAGAAAATCTTGATGTCTGGTTTGCTTAATATAAGGAATTTGAAATGATTTATACTTTGACTTTTGATACTTAAGTATATTTTAGAGATTACATTTACTTTTGATACTTAAGTGCATTTAAAGTAGTATTTTACTGGGTGACTTTCACATTTATTTTAAGGTATCTTTACTTTTACTCAAGTATGACAATTGGGTACCTTTTCCACCACTGCATATAACAGCCTTGTCTGCAAGACATTGTATTGTTTGTTCTGAAGGAAGGGGTAAGTGTAGCGACCTTAGGCAATATCAGAGGTGCTTGGAGTAAATAACAGCTAAAGTGTCCCGGGCCGAGACTATACCCCCTGACTTTGCTACAATCTACTTCCCTAATCTCGGTAGCCCAGGTATGCACCCATTCAATTTATTTACCAACTCAATAAACTCAGAAGTAGTAGAAGAAGAAATGTACTACTTTAAAATGGAGATCGCCCTCAATGGTGCTGCCCATGCTGTCACAGAAGCAATTATGGCAAGATGCAAAGATGTGCCCTTTATCCAACTGATATGGCCTCATATAGTCAAGGACAGGGTTGCCAATTAACCCAGTATATAACATTCTGTATTTTCTATTGTCTGTTGTCTTTTCCAAAGGTTGTATTTTCTATTCATGAAAATATTAAGATTGAGAATATTCTATTGAAAGTATTCAGACCCCTTCCCTTTTTCCACATTTTGTTATGTTACAGCCTTATTCTAAAATGTATTAAATTTATTTTCTCCTTCATCAATCTACATACAATACCCCATAATGACAAAGCAAAAACAGGTTTTTATAAATGTTTGCAAATGTGTATATATATATATTATTTACATAAGTATTCAGACCCTTTGCTATAAGACTCGAAATTGAGCTCAGGAGCATCCTGTTTCCATTGGTCATCCTTGAGATGTTTCTACAATTTGATTGGAGTCCACCTGTGGTGAATTCAATTGATTGGATATGATTTGGAAAGGCACACACCTGTCTATATAAGGTCCCACAGTTGACAGTGCATGTCAGAGCAAAAACCAAGCCAAGAGGTCGAAGGAATTGTCCCTAGAGCTCCGAGACAGGATTGTGTCGAGGCCTAGATCTGGGGAAGGGTATCAAAACATTTCTGCAGAACTGAAGGTCCCCAAGAACACAGTAGCCTCCATCAATCTTAAATGGAAGAAGTTTGGAACCACCAAGACACTTTCTAGAGCTGGCCGCCCGGCCAAACTGAGCAATCGGGGGAAAAGGGCCTTGGTCAGGGAGGTGACCAAGAACCCAATGGTCACTCTGACAGAGCTCCAGAGTTCCTCTGTGGAGATGGACAACCATCTCTGTAGCACTCCATGAATCAGGCCTTTATGGTAGCGTGGCCAGACGGAAGCCACTCCTCAGTAAAAGGCACATGACAGCCCACTTGCAGTTTGACAAAAGGCACCTAAAGGACTCTCAGACCATGAGAAACAAGATTCTCTGGTCTGATGAAACCAAGATTGAACTCTTTGGCCTGAATGCCAAGCGTCACGTCTGGAGGAAACCTGGCACCATCCCTACGGTGAAGCATGGTGGTGGCAGCGTCATGCTGTGGGAATGTTTTTCAGCGGCAGGGACTGGGACACTAGTCAGGATCGAGGGAAAGATGAACGGAGCAAAGTACAGAGAGATCCTTGATGGAAACATGCTCCATAGTGCTCAGGACCTCAGACTGGAGCGAAGGTTCACCTTCCAACAGGACAACGACCATAAGCACACAGCCAAGACAACGCAGGAGTGGCTTCGGGACAAGCCTCTGAATGTCCTTGAGTGGCCCAGCCAGAGCCTGGACTTGAATCCGATCGAACATCTCTGGTGAGACCTGAAAATAGCTGTGCAGCGACGCTCCCCATCCAACCTGACAGAGCTTGAGAGGTTATGCAGAGAAGAATGGGAAAAACTCCCCAAATACAGGTGTGCCAAGCTTGTAGCGTCATACCCAAGAAGACTTGAGGCTGTAATCACTGCCAATGGTGCTCTAACAAAGTACTGAGTAAAGGGTCTGAATACTTATGTAAATGTGACATTTAAGTGTTTTATTTTAAATACATTTGTAAAAATGTATAAAAAAACTGTTATGGATTTGTCATTATGGGATATTGTGTGTAGATTGATGAGGATAAAACAAAAAAAAACATTTTTAGAATAAGGCTGTGACGTAACAAAATGTGGAAAAAGTCAAGGGGTCTGAATACTTTCCGAATGCACTGTATGTACTGTATATGACCTCAGTGATGGGAACTATTAGCCTGGTAGAACCAGTATGATAGCGGAACCAGAATGGTTTCACAAGGCTATGTATATACTGTAAACTGTATGTTGGCAAACCGGTTTGAACGTTCTGTGACAGGAAAATATGTTCTAAAAAGTGTTTAATGGAAAAATGGATAAGATCACATACTTTGGCGGCAACTCACAAGTGAACGCTGGCATTGTCCAGACAGAGAAATACAACAACCTGGGAAATGTTCAATGCTTGAAGTGACTTACAGGAACAGCTCTTTAATCAGCTGCTCTGTCAAGCTTCACTTGCTGTCTGGAAAGGTGGTGGTGACAGGTGTAGCTCCAGTGAGACCGAATGGGGTCTCTTCTGGGAAATGGGAGGCACAGTTGTAAGGGTTGGTGTGAGGTGTGACCCAGATGCGGTGCAGGATAGACAGTAGGCAGAGATGGTGAAACAAGGATCTTTACTGGTGGTCCCGAAGCCAGGATACAAAACAACGGACTTAACACGATAAAAGAAAGGTGGAGCAAATAAGTCTCCAAAAACAGGCTGACAGCCAAAATACGAAATAGTAACTATGACGGAAATAATAAAGAAACAGGGAGAACACTTCTCGAGTACCTGTACATACTTCTCCGATCAGACACTGATTAGTACTGCTGAGCATAGAGAAACTAGCAGAGAAAACTGAGCAAGGGAACACAGGGAAGTGAGGGCATAAATACACAGGTGAACAGGTAGACACAGGTGACACCAATAGGATGATGATTAGTCCAGACTGTAAGTAAGGAAGTGCATAAGATTGTCGGAGGATGACACCTAGTGGGTCGCTCCGGAACTGCGACCCCCTCCTGTAACACACAGTTTCACCAGAGATGTGTTCACGATGCTTTAAACTTTGAATTAATGTTTCAAATGGTAAAAGTTGTTGAATTGAACATTTGGCTTACAGGGCTGTCAGCAATAATATCAGCGATTGTGTAATGCATTCTTTTGCTGAAAATTATACACACCCCATACTTGATAAACATGAGAATTGGAACCTGGTTACAGCTCTGGAGAGGGGTGGAGAACAGTGGAGGCTGCTGTGGGGAGGACGGCTCATAATAATGGCTGGAACGGAGCAAATGGAATGGCATCAAACCATGTGTTGATGTATTTGATACCATTCCACCAATCCGCTCCAGCCATTACCACGAGCCCGTCCTCCCCAATTAAGGTGCCACCAATCTCCTGTGGTGGAGAACAGGTGACACAGTTGGTCTTCAAATCAACATTTATTTGTCAAATGTGCCGAATACAACAGGTGTAGTAGACCTTACAGTGAAACGCTTACTTACAAGCTCTTTCCCAACAATGCAGAGTTAAAATAAGAAAATAAAAACACAACAGAAATAAAACACACAAGAATGAAGCTATATACAGTACCAGTCAAATGTTTGGACACACCTACTCATTCAAGGGTTTTTCTTTATTTTTACTATTTTCTACATTGTAGAATAATAGTGAAGACATCAAAACTATGAAATAACACATATGGAATCATGTATTAACCAAAAATGTGTTAAACAAATCAAAATATATTTTATATTCTTCAAAGTAGCCACCCTTTGCCTTGATGACAGCTTTGCACACTCTTGTATTCTGTATTCTTAAAATAAAGTGGTGTTCCTAACTGACCTAAGACAATTTTTACTAGGATTAAATGTCAGGAATTGTGAAAAACTGAGTTTAAATGTATTTGGCTAAGGTGTATGTAAACTTCCGACTTCAGCTGTACATGTAGGCAGGGTAAAGTGACTAGGCATCAGGATAGATAATAAGAAGAGTACAAATCAAAGTTGCAGCAGAGTATAAAATGAGTATGTGTACATGTGTGTGCGTGTGTGTGTGTGGGGGGGTCAGTATGCGTGTGTCCGTTATGTGTGTTTGTGTGCGTAAATGTGTGTGTGTTTGTGTGAGAATGTCAGTGTAAGTGTGTGTGAGTGTGTGTTGATAGAGTCCTGTGAGTGTGCATAGAGTCAGTGCAATAGACTGCATATAGTCCGGGTCCATTTGATGAACTATTCAGCAGTCTTATGGCTTGGGGATAGAAGTTGTCTCTGAGCCTGTTGGTCCAAGATCCGATTCTCCGGTACTGCTTGCCGGACTGTAGCAGAGAGAACAGTCCATGGCTTGGGTGGCTCATTCTTTCAGGCCTTCCCCTGACACCGCCTGATATTGAGGTCCTGGATGGCAGGGAGCTCGGCCCCAGTGATGTACTGGGCCATCTGCACCACCCTCTGTAGAGCCTTGCGGTCGAGGGAGGTGCAGTTGCCTACCAGGCGGTGATGCAGCAAGAAGAAGATGATCTCAATGGTCAGCTGTAGAAGCTCTTGAGGATCTGAGGGCCCATGCCAAATCTCTTCAGCTTCCTGAGGGAGAAGAGGCGCTGTTGTCCCCGTCTATGTGAATGGGGCGTGTTCGGCCCTCCGTTTCCTTTATGCCATGATAAGATCCTTTGTCTTGCCCACGTTGAGGGAGAGGTTGTTGTCAGGTCTCTGACCTCCTCCCTATAGGCTGTCTCAACGTCGTCGGTGATAAGGCCTACCACCGTCGTGTCATCGGGCAAACTTAATGATGGTGTTGGAGTCGTGCGCTGCCACGCAGTCGTGGGTAAACAGGGAGTACAGGATGGGACTGAGCACGCACCCCTAAGGGGCCCCCGTGTTGAGGGTCAGCGTGGCGGATGTGTTGTTGCCTACCCTCACCACCTGGGAATGGCCCGTCAGGAAGTCCAGGATCCAATTGCAGATGGAGGTGTTCAGTCCCAGGGTCTTTAGCTTAGTGATGAGTTGGAGGGCACTATGGTGTTGATTGGGAAATGTCACTGTGGAGTGCAATAGAGATTGAATCATCTGTGGATCTGTTCGGGTGGTATGCGAATTGGGGTGGGTCCAGGGTTTCTGGGATGATGGTGTTGATGTGAGCCATGACCAGCCTTTCAAAGCATTTGATGGCTACAGATGTACAGTAAGTGCTATTGGGCAGTAGTCATTTAGACAGGTTACCTTGGTGTTCTTAGGCAGAGGGACTAAGAATGTGGTTCTTGGTCCCTGTGGTGGTTTGCTTGAAACATGTAGGTATTACAGACTGGGTCAGAGAGAGGTTGTCACTGAAGACACTTGCATCCTGGTAATCCGTCTGGCCCTGCAGCCTTGTGAACGTTAACCTGTTTAAAGGTCTTACTCACATCGGCTATGGAGAGCGTGATCATACAGTCGTCCGGAACAGCTGGTGCTCTCACGCATGGTTCAGTGTTGCTTGCCTCGAAGCAAGTATAGAAGGTATTTAGCTCGTCTGGTAGGCTTGCGTCACTGGGCAGCTCTCAGCTGGGTTTCCCTTTGTAATCCGTGATAGTTTACAAGTCCTGCCACATCCGACGAGCGTCAGAGCCGGTGTAGTAGGATTCAATCTTAGTCCTGTATTGACGCTTTGCTTATTTGATGGTTCATTGGGGTGCATAGCAGGATTTCTTATAAGCATCCAGATTAGTGTCATGCTCCTTGAAAGTGCAGCTCTAGCCTTTAACTCAGTGCAGATGTTGCCTGTAATCCATGGCTTCTGGTTGGGATATGTACGTACGGTCACTGTGGGGACAAAGTTATCAATGCACTTATTAAAGAAGACGGTGACTGATGTGGTAAACTCCTCAATGCCATCGGTTGAATCTCGGAACGTTTTCCAGTCTTTGCTAGTGAAACAGTCCTGTAGCTTAGCATCCGCTTCATCGGACCACTTCCGTATTGAGCTGGTACTTCCTGTTTGAGCTTTTTGTTTGTAAACAGAAATCAGAAGGATAGAGTTATGGTCCAATTTGCCAAATGGTGGCTGGGGGAGAGCTTTGTGTGTGGAGTAAAGGTGATCTAGAGGTCAGGTGACATGCTGTTAGAAATTAGGTCAAATGGATTTTCCTTCAATATGTTTTGCACATTACATATTTTAATATACATTTAATAACATTATTATTTCAATATTAAAACAAAGTGGTAACTCTCCCAACATTGGGATATGCATAAGCACTTGAGGAACTCAAACTCTCGTGTAAGCCTCATAAAAGCTACAAAAGCGTCAGTGCTCAACCTTAACATGTAATGACAATACAACAGAACATGAACCGGAATGGCATTTACTCTCACAGTTGGCCAAAAATAACTATTTGAAAGCCACACCCCTACTAAGCCACGCCTACAGTCTTCTGATCTGACCCGGTGGATCAAGCTCAATAACCCAGCATAAATAACCCAACAACCCAACTAAGTGACCCAACTGGCTGGGTCAAAATAATGCAACTTGTGTTCTGTCCAATACTTATCCAAATTGGGTTGTTTTTAACCTAGCATTTTTAGAGTGTAGCCAGGCAAGGATAAGCCTACCAGACCCAGAAACCCTGTAATGCTAACTGTAACCCTAAACCCCTACATTTGTATACAAAACATAGTAACCATTTTCATCTTTACAAATGCATAGCATTGCTTTATTCAATACAGTGAGATAACTCAAGGTGACATTCATGGTTTGCTAGTTCTACAAACAATGTATACAAAGTTCTGTAGAATAAATGTATAATCAAATCACCTACTAAAATAAATCAAATTAACCTTTTCCTTGTGAGAGTTAAGAGTATAGAAAGTATATTCCATGGAGAAGGCATCTAACATAAAGACAATTCGCTCAAAGTCTTCAAATAAACTCTTTACAAAAGTGTGCGTCAACAGTTGCTCTGTTGTGCCACACTGTGTCAGAAGCAGAGAGGTGTCAAAGATCGACGCCCCTCTGCCTGAAGAGCTCCTCTATGTGTCCCTCCGGTGCTGGGTTGGTCCCCCTTAGCCCTCTCACTACCTGGGCTGCCCACACAAAGTACTCCTGAACACGCTCTGCCGTCCAACCTGGCAACCACAACACAGAAGAAATATAAGATATGGGGGGGGTAAAGAGAGGGACGCAAGTGAAGAGAAGCAATGAGCCAGAGAGAGAAAGAGATCAAGTAAGAGATTTATTTATTGTGTACTATGACATGATATGCAATTTGACTGCAGTTCAGTTGGTTGGATCCAGATGTCTGAATAAAGACAGAGACAGACAGACAGACGGACACAGAAAGATAGATAGATAGACATACAGATGGAGAGCACGCGAGGGAGATCAACAATAGAGAGAGAGAGAGAGAGAGAGAGAGAGAGAAACACCCATGTGGCCAATGGCCCACCTCTTTGCCACAGTCATCCTATTTCCAAAGTAGAAATTGCCTTTGAATGACCAAAACATCACCCATAATATTTATACACTATTAAAATGCTCAGAATTGAAGAAATTGTACCTTTTCTCTCATCTCCAACTATCAGGAAGCCTGAAAGAGCAGGTTGAGTGGGCGGGGAGCTTATATTCATGAGAAAATATGTTATTTTCCCGCTGAATTGAATAAAGCAATCGTTTGGTAAAGGTGAAAATGGTTACTTGTTTTTACGTTTATTTTTTCTTTAATGGTAATGCAGAACCTGTAACTACTCTATAACGACACACTGAACGAAAAATACATTTTATTTCTTGATTTGTGTGTGTGTCATCTATGTTTTGTATACACATGTAAGGGTTTAGGGTTACAATCAACATTACAGGGTCTCTGGGTCTGGTAGGCTTATTCTTGCCTGGCTACCTATCCACATCGCGCCAAACTGGCATTTCTTCTCAACGATGAATGTACAGTATGTAGCGATCGATAGAGCAGCGGAATTAAATTCAGGGTGAGTCGTTAGGCGAGGCCAATGACTGTATATGGGCGAGGCCAATGACTGTATATGGGCGAGGCCAATGACTGTATATGGGCGAGGCCAACGACTGTATATGGGCGAGGCCAACGACTGTATATGGGCGAGGCCAATGACGGTATATGGGCGAGGCCAATGACTGTATATGGGCGAGGCCAATGACTGTATATGGGCGAGGCCAATGACTGTATATGGGCGAGGCCAACGACTGTATATGGGCGAGGCCAATGACTGTATATGGGCGAGGCCTATCCTTCCTATTTCAGCCTATATTACCTTTTATTAGCAGTAACTTTTCAAAATAATGAAAGATTTCACATTTCTATCTCAGTTTTATTTCTGTAGCAAGTTTAACGTTTAACATGTGTATCAATCTGAAGTTTTGTCCTATTTTGACAAGTTAATCATACATGCAGGTAGAACTTATCTCTCTAGCTGGAGGTAAGCAGGAGGTAAGCTTCTCATATGGTGTTGAGTAAAGCTTAACCATGTATTAGATCGTAGGTAGGTAGTTAGCTGTAGTTAGGTATTGTATTTATTATAGGTTAGTATTGTTGTTATTGTAGGTTTCCGTAGGTAATTGTAGGTTAGTATCGAAGCACGAGGCTAGCTAGCTAGCGGGTAGCTACTGGTAACGATTAGCAACGCTGGAGAGCTGTTTCCAATGTTAATGTAGTCCTAGCCAACGTTTAATTTTTTGCTTAACCATGTATTAGATCGTAGGTAGGTAGTTAGCTGTAGTTAGGTATTGTATTTATTATAGGTTAGTATTGTTGTTATTGTAGGTTTCCGTAGGTAACTGTAGGTTAGTATCGAAGCACGAGGCTAGCTAGCTAGCGGGTAGCTACTGGTAACGATTAGCAACGCTGGAGAGCTGGTTCCAATTGTTAATGTAGTCCTAGCCAACGTTTAATTTTTTGCTTAACCATGTATTAGATCGTAGGTAGGTAGTTAGCTGTAGTTAGGTATTGTATTTATTATAGGTTAGTATTGTTGTTATTGTAGGTTTCCGTAGGTAATTGTAGGTTAGTATCGAAGCACGAGGCTAGCTAGCGGGTAGCTACTGGTAACGATTAGCAACGCTGGAGATCTGTTTCCAATGTTAATGTAGTCCTAGCCAACGTTTAATTTTTTGCTGCGTTATGCGTTATGAAAGGAACTAGACACGGACTTGAATTATCTGTTTAGTGTGCTAACACACTCTTGGCAGTTTGTTGTAACCAAGTATTGATGCTAAATTGTGTGTTAATGGATGCTAGCTTGCAAGTTAGCTACGGCGTCATAGCTAGGCTTCGTGGGTTGTTGTTGGTAGTTACTGTGTCTTGGCAGTGTCCTCGGCCGTGCCGGCTGTAGCACGAAGCTAGCTAGCTAGCCGTTCTTCAAACAAAGTCAACACAGTGGCCATTGCTAGCTCCCCAACACGACCAGCTAGCTGTACTGTAGTAGCTAACTACAATATACTTGTCCTAGCTAGCCAACGTCTAATCATTGCTGCGTCATGAAAGGAACTTGACACAGACACAAATGATCTGTTTAGTGTGTTATCACATTATTGGTGGTTTGTTGTGACCAAGTGTTGGTGCTAAACGGTGTGTTATTGTTATTGGATGCTAGCTTGCTAGTTGGCTATGGTGTCATAGTTGGCTAGCTGAATAAAGTGGGTTGAGTCTATTCCTTTAAACATTGAACCGCTGTGGTTCACAACAATTCTGATTTCTAAAGGCGGAAGTTGGGAGAGTTTTTGTTCGGGTGGTTCAGTGAAACAATTTTAGTTTCTGAGGTAGAAGTTTTTGGTGAGGGAGGCCCTGCTCTCTCCGCTCCCAGATGCTTAGCCCATTTCATTCCGATCTCCTCTGCATTTTTGTAGCCATTTGCTACAGCCTGTCAACTATGCCTCTGCCTATCCCTGTTCTCTCCTCTCTGCACAGGCTACACAAACGCACCACACCGCGTGGCTGCTGCCTCTCTAACCTGGTGGTCCCTGCACGCACCACCCACGTGGAGTTCCAGGTCGCAGGCAGCCTCTGGAACTGCCGTTCTGCTGCCAACAAAGCTGACTTCATCCCAGCCTATGCCAACCTCCAGTCCCTCGACTTCCTGGCGCTGACGGAAACATGGATCACCACTGAAAACACTGCTACTCCTACTGCTCTCTCCTCGTCTGACCATGTGTTCTCGCATACCCCGAGAGCATCTGGTCAGAGGGGTGGTGGTACAGGAATCCTCATCTCTCCCAAGTGGACATTCTCAATTTTTCCCCTAACCCATCTGTCTATCTCCTCATTTGAATTCCATGCTGTCACAGTCACTAGCCCATTTAAGCTTAATATCCTTGTCATCTATCGCCCTCCAGGTTCCCTTGGAGAGTTCATCAATGAGCTTGACGCCTTGATAAGTTCCTTCCCTGAGGATGGCTCACCCCTCACAGTTTTGGGGGATTTCAACCTCCCTATGTCCACATTTGACTCATTTCTCTCTGCCTCCTTCTTTCCACTCCTCTCCTCTTTTGACCTCACCCTCTCACCGTCCCCCCTACTCACAAGGCAGGCAATACGCTTGACCTCATCTTCACTAGATGCTGCTCCTCTACTAATCTCACTGCAACTCCCCTCCATGTCTCCGACCACTACTTTGTTTCCTTTTCTCTCTCACTCTCCTCCCACACTACTCACTCTGCCCCTACACAGATGGTAATGCGCCGCCGCAACCTTCGCTCTCTCTCTCCCACTACTCTCTCCTCTTCCATCCTATCATCTCTTCCCTCTGCTCAATCCTTCTCCCTCCAATCTCCTGATTCTGCCTCCTCAACCCTCCTCTCCTCCCTTTCTGCATCCTTTGACTCTCTGTGTCCCCTATCCTCCCGGCCGGCTCGGTCCTCCCCCTCCAGCTCCGTGGCTTGATGACTCATTGCGAGCTCACAGAACAGAGCTCCGGGCAGCGGAGCGGAAATGGAAGAAAACTAAACTCCCTGCCGACCTGGCATCTTTTCACTCCCTCCTCTCTACATTTTCTTCATCTGTTTCTGCTGCTAAGGCCACCTTCTACCACTCTAAATTCCAAGCATCTGCCTCTAACCCTAGGAAGCTCTTTGCCACATTTTCCTCCCTCCTGAATCCTCCCCCCCTCCTCTCTCTCTGTGGATGACTTCGTCAACCACTTTGAAAAGAAGGTTGACGACATCCGATCCTCGTTTGTTAAGTCTAATGACACTGCTGGTCCTGCTCACACTGCCCTACCCTATGCTTTGACTTCTTTCTCCCCTCTCTCTCCAGATAAAATCCTGCGACTTGTGACTGCAGGCCGCCCAACAACCTGCCCGCTTGACCCCATCCCCTCCTCCCTTCTCCAGACCATCTCCGGTGACCTTCTCCCCTACCTCACCTCGCTGATCAACTCATCCTTGACCGCTGGCCATGTCCCTTCCGTCTTCAAGAGAGCGAGAGTTGCTCCCCTTCTCAAAAAACCAACACTCGACCCCACTGATGTCAACAACTACAGACCAGTATCCCTTCTTTCTTTTCTTTCCAAAACTATTGAGCGTGCCGTCTTTAGCCAACTCTCTTGCTATCTCTCTCAGAATGACCTTCTTGATCCAAACCAATCAGGTTTCAGGACTGGTCATTCAACTGAGACTGCTCTTCTCTGTGTCACGGAGACTCTCCGCACTGCTAAAGCTAACTCTCTCTCCTCTGCTCTTGTCCTTCTAGACCTGTCTGCTGCCTTTGATACTGTGAACCATCAGATCCTCCTCTCCACCCTCTCCGAGCTGGGCATCTCCGGCGCGGCTCACTCCTGGATTGCGTCCTACCTGACCGGTCGCTCCTACCAAGTGGCGTGGCGGGAAGCTGTCTCCGCACCACGTGCTCTCACCACTGGTGTCCCCCAGGGCTCGGTTCTAGGCCCTCTCCTTTTCTCCCTATACACCAAGTCACTTGGCTCTGTCATATCCTCACATGGCCTTTCCTATCATTGCTACGCTGACGATACACAACTAATCTTCTCCTTTCCCCCTTCTGATAACCAGGTGGCGAATCGCATCTCTGCATGTCTGGCAGACATATCAGTATGGATGACGGATCACCACCTCAAGCTGAACCCTGGCAAGACGGAGCTGCTCTTCCTCCCGGGGAAGGACTGCCCGTTCCATGATCTCGCCATCACGGTTGACAACTCCGCTGTGTCCTCCTCCCAGAGTGCGAAGAGCCTAGGCGTGACCCTGGACAACACCCTGTCGTTCTCCGCCAACATCAAGGCGGTGACCCGCTCCTGCAGGTTCATGCTCTACAACATTCGGAGAGTGCGACCCTGCCTTACACAGGAAGCGGCGCAGGTCCTGGTCATCTCCCGTCTGGACTACTGCAACTCGCTGTTGGCTGGCCTCCCTGCCTGTGCCATTAAACCCCTACAACTCATCCAGAATGCCGCAGCCCGTCTGGTGTTCAACCTTCCCAAGTTCTCTCACGTCACCCCCCTCCTCCGCACACTCCACTGGCTTCCAGTTGAAGCTCGCATCCGCTACAAGACCATGGTGCTTGCCTATGGAGCAGTGAGGGGAACGGCACCTCTGTACCTTCAGGCTCTGATCAGTCCCTACACCCAAACGAGGGCATTGCGTTCATCCACCTCTGGCCTGCTGGCTCCCTTCCTCTGCGGAAGCATAGCTCCCGCTCAGCCCAGTCAAAACTGTTCGCTGCTCTGGCACCCCAATGGTGGAACAAGCTCCCTCACGACGCCAGGACAGCGGAGTCACTCACCACCTTCCGGAGACATTTGAAACCCCACCTCTTTAAGGAATACCTGGGATAGGATAAAGTATTCCTTCTAACCCCACCCAAATTGTAAAGTGGTTATCCCACTGGCTATAGGGTGAACGCACCAATTTGTGAGTCGCTCTGGCTAAGAGCGTCTGCTAAATGACGTTAATGTGCCCTTGAGCAAGGCACTTAACCCTAATTGCTCCTGTAAGTCGCTCTGGATAAGAGCGTCTGCTAAATGACTAAAATGTAAATGTAAATGTAACTTGGTTTATGATGAAATCATCTGTTATATTCCACTTGTTACTATTCCACACAGACATTTTGAGGTTAAATATGTGTGAGGGAATATGGTCAAGAAGATGGACTTCTCTGAAGTCTCTACTGATTCTCTTTTGGAGGGATTTACATGTCAGCTTTGGTTAAAGTTCATTCATGTTCTTTGGACCGTGGGATTTTCTGAAGCTCCTGGGTAGTTTGCTTAAAAGATGCAGGAGTTATTTGACTGCGGTGTTCCTTTTTAGGTAGTGTGTGTACAGGGCCCTTGCTATATTGTCTTTACCTGAATCCTCACATCCACTTTCTTTTCCTTCTGCTCAAAACGCATTGGAGGAGAAGATCCAAGGTTGTCATCGGGGGGGTTGAGAAGGATACGAGGAAAGAGGATGTGAGAAATCAAGGACAGATAATTAACAAATAGCCCAGTAGAAAAAATATAAGCAGTCTAATTGGTAACCTGAGAGTACAGGTGATGTAACAAGGCACTCGTTATGTTTGGAGGAAAAAGGGGGATGCTTGCAAGCCAAAGAACACCATCCCACGGGGGTGGCAGCATCATGCTGTGGGGGTGCTTTGCTGCAGGAGGGACTGGTGCACTTCACAAAATAGATGGCATCATGAGGAAGGAAAATGATGTGGATATATTGAAGCAACATCTCAAGACATCAGTCAGGAAGTTAAAGCTTGGTCGCAAATGGGTCTTCCAAATGGGCAATGACCCGAAGCATACTTCCAAAGTTGTGGCAAAATGGCTTAAGGACAACAAAGTCAAGGTATTGGAGTGGCCATCACAAAGCCCTGACCTCAATCCTATAGAAAGTTTGTGGGCAGAACTGAAAAAGCGTGTGCGAGCAAGGAGGCCTACAAACCTGACTCAGTTACACCAGCTCTGTCAGGAGGAATGGGCCAAAATTCACCCAACTTATTGTGGGAAGCTTGTGGAAGGCTACCCGAAACATTTGACCCAAGTTAAACAATTTAAAGGCAATGCTACCAAATACTAATTGAGTGTAACTTCTGACCCACTGGGAATGTGATGAAATAAATAAAAGCTGAAATAAATCATTCTCTCTACTATTATTCTGACATTTCACATTCTTAAAATAAAGTGGTGATCCTAACTGACCTAAGACAGGGAATTTTTACTAGGAGTAAATGTCAGGAATTGTGAAACACTGAGTTTAAATGTATTTGGCTAAGGTGTATGTAAACTTACGACTTCAGCTGTACTTAAGTATCTAAAGTAAATGTAATTGCTAAAATATACTTAAGATATACTTAAGTATATACTTAAGAGGGCTATACTCAGACAAGGCTGAGTATAGCCCACAAAGATCTCCTCAACCCACGGCGCGCGCACGTAGACAAGATGGCGTATTGAATAGAAAGCGGTACAAACCACCTCAAGATAAAAACATAATATTCGAAATCAGTAAGTTAGACTAAATATTAGCATTTCATATATTCGCAGTAAATACAATTCTATCTGGATAATAACACAAAACAAATCATAAGGCTAGAGAAATATATCGACAAATATTACAACAACACGCAACACCCAAACATGGCGGAAGATAAACGAGGAGAACCAATCCCCAAGAGAAAACGCGACTCGTCGACTGATACAGATGATATATGCTTTTCATCACTGGGTCTGGTAAGAGTGGAAAGCGACCTGTTGAAGTCGATAAATGACAAATTGGGCATACTAGAATTGGTCAGTAAGGACGTAAAAGAGTTGAAAGCGAGTCTTGAAATGAGTGACGAAAAAGCATCGATAATGGAAACAGAAACCAAAAAATTAAAAGTGACAGTAACTAAGATGGAAACGGACGTTAGGGAACTTAAAAAGGAGAACAACCTTCTGAGAGAAGCCTTACTAGACATCCAAACTAGATCGATGAGAGAAAATCTAGTACTTACGGGTATTCAGGAAAAGGAGGGAGAAATAACCGAGAATATTATGAAGGATTTCCTTCATACAGCGCTTCAAATACCACTCGAGGCTGTCGATAAAATCCAACTCGAACGTGTACACCGTTTCGGACAAAGATGACAGAAATATGATCGCCCAATCGTTGCCAAATTTGTATTTTTTTAAGGGATAAAGTTATGGTTAAAAGCCTAGGAAAAATAATTGCTGTCACGAAAATAGGCATGAATGATCAGTTCCCGAGGGAGATTGCAGAAAGGCGCAAAGTTCTGTATCCAATCTTCAAGGAAAATAGATTAAAAGGGAAACGTGTGGCACTTGTGGTCGATAAACTATATATTGACAACCAAATGTTCAGAGACACAAATGGATGGGATGGACCACGGTAATTATTTGCTAGGATAATAATTGCTTGTCAATAAATTAAATGTAATACAATGGCAATCCGGGTTATATGTTAAAATCCTACGTATGAACTGCCGACATTATTACGCATATTAATTGATAATGATGGAAAATAAGATATGCAATATATTTGAATAGATATATATTTTTAAATAGTTATATATAGAGGTGACAGCATTGGAAATGGTTTTGGCGGTTAATCTGCTTCTGTTTTGTGCGTGGCACTGTGTGCTGTTTTCGATGGATGGGTCCTGGCCTCTCGGGGCCCTAGGGATCCGGAGGGATGTGGGTGGGATGCCGATCACTGGGATGACGGCTCAACTTAGGATGGGGAGGGGCTTTAGCTGGGGAATTAGTGGAGAACAATTGAAGGGATACTTAGTAGCAATGCAAATATCATGGTACAGCTCAATCATTACGTTTTTTTTAATGGTAAATTTACAAACATATATAATGATAAATAGACTTGAAACTTGTATCTCATTATGGTGTATGGTGAAATAAGTATAGCCAGTTATAATTGTAATGGCTTAGCTGATAATAACAAAAGAAGAACAATATTTACATGGCTCAAAGAGAAGGAATATAATATCTATTGTTTACAGGAAACTCATTCAACAATTCTAGATGAAGTTGCGTGGAAAAAGGAATGGGGGGGCAAAAAATACTTCTCCCATGGGCAAAGAAATTCAAAAGGGTTGATGATATTAATTAATAGTAATTTCGATCCGAATGTGCAAATTGTCAAAATAGATACGCAAGGTAGATGGATTATTTTAAATATGTTATTGGACAATAAACAGATATGGCTCATTAACATTTACGGACCAAATAATGATGATCCACACTTCTTTGACAATATATACAGTGGGGAGAACAAGTATTTGATACACTGCCGATTTTGCAGGTTTTCCTACTTACAAAGCATGTAGAGGTCTGTAATTTTTATCATATGTACACTTCAACTGTGAGAGACGGAATCTAAAACAAAAATCCAGAAAATCACATTGTATGATTTTTAAGTAATTAATTTGCATTTTATTGCATGACATAAGTATTTGATCACCTACCAACCAGTAAGAATTCCGTCTCTCACAGACCTGTTAGTTTTTCTTTAAGAAAAGCAGAACTTAATATTTGGTACAGAAACCTTTGTTTGCAATTACAGAGATCATACGTTTCCTGTAGGTCTTGACCAGGTTTGCAATAAAATGCATATTAAAAATCATACAATGTGATTTTCTGGATTTTTGTTTTAGATTCCGTCTCTCACAGTTGAAGTGTACCTATGATACAAATTACAGACCTCTACATGCTTTGTAAGTAGAAAAACCTGCAAAATCGGCAGTGTATCAAATACTTGTTCTCCCCACTGTATATAATAAATTATCAACCCTGCAAGCAATTCAAGACAATATTATTATGGTGGGGGATAATAATACTGTTTTAAATAGCTCAATGGACCGTAAAGGAAATCACACCACAAACAATCACCCACATGCTCTTAAGGAAATCGTGAATGTTGTGGATACATTAGAACTAGTAGATATATGGAGGCTTAAATATCCTGATCTAGTGAGATATACATTGCGGAGACTCAATCAAGCTAGTGGTCTTGACTTCTTTCTTATCTCACCAAAAGTTTAAAAAGTGTTGATAGGGGACAGAATGTGGTCGGACCATCATATAATTGGCATATACATTACTCTTACTGAATTTCCACGTGGGCGAGGATATTGGAAATTTAATCAAAGCCTATTGGATGATAATTTATTTTTAACTAGGACAAAGGAATTTATAACTGACTTTTTCCGACATAACATAGGTACAGCAAATCCCCTTATTGTATGGGACACCTTTAAATGTGCCTTTAGAGGCCATGCAATTCAGTACTCATCTCCAAAACAAAAGCAATTTAGGTCAAGAGTTTATACTAACAAAGGAAATAGAAAGTCTAACAGAACAGATAGATGGCAATAAAAACTGTAACATAGAGGCTCAGAATAACAAAAAGAAATGGAGAAACTTATTCAAGAAAGATCAAGTGTAATATATTATAAAAATAAAGCAAACTGGATGGAATATGGGGAAAAATGCACCAAATTATTTTTTAATCTTCAACATAGGAATGCTACCAAAAAGAATTTAATGAAATTGGTTACAATTGACGGAGTAACCCATGATTCACCAAATGATATTTTGAAGGAGGAAACAAGGTACTTTAAGCATATGTTTTCGTTTCAGTTGCCTCCATCTCCTCTAACTGAAGTTAATTGTAGAGATTTTTTTTCTACTGATAATGTAAAATTAACAGCCAAACATTTACAGTCATTTAGCAGACGCTCTTATCCAGAGCGACTTACAGGAGCAATTAGGGTTAAGTGCCTTGCTCAAGGGCACATCGACAGATTTTTCACCTAGTCGGCTCTGGGATTAGAACCAGCGACCTTTCGGTTACCGGCACAACGCTCTTACCCACTAAGCTACCTGTCGCCCAAACAGAAAGACTCATGTGAAGGTGAAATTACAGAGGAGGAACTTCTGGATGCAATTAAAGACTTTAAGTCTGGGAAAACTCCAGGGTTGGATGGCATACCAGTCGAAGTATACCAAACCTTTTTTGATATACTAAGAGGACCGCTATTAGCATGTTTTAACCACTCCTATGTAAATGGTAGATTATCTGACACTCAAGAAGAAGGTCTGATCTCATTATTACTGAAACAGGATACAAGTGGAAAATATAAAGATCCAGTCCATTTAAAAAATTGGAGGCCCCTTACACTTCAGTGTTGTGAAGCAAAAATTCTAGCAAAATGTATAGCGCATAGAATTAAAAAGGTATTGTCGGATATTATTAATTCTAATCAGACAGGTTTTTTACAAGGAAGATACATTGGAGATAATATAAGGCAAGTATTGGAAACAATAGAACATTATGGAAAATCTGAGAAACTAGTCCTGCTATTCATAGCAGACTTCGAAAAGGCATTTGATAAAGTACGACTGGGGTTTATATATAAATGCCTGGAGCATTTAAATTTTGGTGAATCTCTTATAAAATGGGTCAGAATCATGTATAGTAACCCTAGGTGTAAAATAGTAAATAATGGCTATTTCTCAGAAAGTTTTAAACTGTCAAGAGGAGTGAAACAAGGTCGTCCACTATCGGCATATCTATTTATTGTGGCCATCGAGATGTTAGCTATTAAAATCAGATCCAACAATAAGGCAGTTAGCTTAGTGGTTAAGAGTGTTGTGCCAGTAACCGAAAGGTTGCTGGTTCTAATCCCTGAGCCGACTAGGTGAAAAATCTGTCGATGTGCCCTTAAGCAAGGCACTTAACCCTAATTGCTCCTGTAAGTCGCTCTGGATAAGAGCGTCTGCTAAATGACTAAAATGTAATATCAGGGGATTAGAAATCCAGGGCTTCAAAACAAAGGTGTCATTGTATGCTGATGATTCATGTTTTCTTTTAAATCCACAACTAGAATCACTCCACAGCCTCATAGAGGATCTAGATACATTTTCTAACCTCTCTGGATTACAACCAAATTATGACAAATGTACTATATTACATATTGGATCAATAAAATATACAATTTTTACATTGCCATGTAGTTTACCAATAAAATGGTCTGATAGTGATGTGGATATACTCGGAATACATATCCCAAAGGAAATAAATGATCTCACTTCAATAAATTATAATAGAAAGTTAGCAAAAATAGATAAGATCTTGCTACCATGGAAAGGTGGGTGCCTGTCAATTTGTGGAAAAATCACCCTGATTAACGCTTTAGTATTATCCCAGTTTACCTATTTGCTTATGTTCTTGCCGACGCCTAGCGAACAGTTTTTTAAATTATATGAGAAAAAAATATTCCATTTTATTTGGAACGGCAAGCCAGACAAAATTAAACGGGCCTATTTATATAAAATATGACAAAAAAACAGAATCATTAGATCATTTGTTTTGGTACTGTCCATTTGTAGCTTGTTTTTGGACACAGGTCCAGGAATGGCTAAAGGATTGCAATATTTCCCTGGAGCTAACCCTGCAGATAGCACTACTGGGTGATCTGAAAAGTCATAGTCAATCGATCAATAACATAATAATACTATTAGCAAAAATGTTTATTTTCAATTCACAATCTGTAGAAACAATGAGAATAGAAAGGTTCAGAACTTTTGTAAGACATCACAGTACAGTTGAAATATATATGGCAAATAGAAATCCTATATGGATGGTGTTAAAAGATAGATGGGAGGTGTTGAATGGAATTGAAGGATGAGACTAATAACAACAAACAATAACAAGATAACTAATAATGTAGGCACGCTGTGTCCATAATAAGTGTATGGGTTGTAGGTTGGGAGCTTTTGTGAAGGAGCACAGTTAGAAATATATGGCATATAGAAGCAAACCGGGTGGACATCATGAAAATGATCGGAGAGGTTGAGAGTAGAAGAAGTTCAGGAGAAAGAACAAACAAAATGTAATTACTGTAAAATTGACTGTGTCCATAAAAAGTAGATAGTGGGTATGGGCTGGAAGTAGAGGCCTAGGCGTTGTTGTTCACTAGTTTACTCCAAGTGGGGAAAGGGTGGCGGGGTTGGAAAGTAATAAAGGGGAATATATATATATTTTTTAAGGATATGTATGTATGTGTGTATATGTGTATGTATGTGTATGTATGTATGTATATACACTGCTCAAAAAAATAAAGGAAACACTAAAATAACACATCCTAGATCTGAATGAATGAAATAATCTTATTAAATACTGTCACGAGTTGCTAAGCCAGAACCCAGAAGCAGACCAGGACAAGGTAAGTTGAAACGAAGGTGAGTGTTTATTTACAAGTTCAAGAGTGATGCTGAATAATCCAGGGAACAGAGCGGGCGGCGTTGATTAGTTGTTGGGGGTGCAGTGGTTGATCCCATCCTGTCCGGCAGCCGCACCACCAGGCAGAGGTTGGATGAAGGTTCCGGACGGGTGACTGCAGATGGAACAAAACGGGGGTAAGTAAGCAACAAACCAACAAGGTGCAAAAACAACAAAACTAACGCTAGGCTCTAAGACTGATACTCTGGTAAACCTACTGTTCATGGCTAACGATCCGGCAGGGAATGGATGTTAGGCCAGAGCCTAAGAAGGGTGATGATCAGGACCAGGTGTGCAGATTGCTGATGGGATGCAGGTGCGGAAATCAAGAGAGCTCCCCGGAGCGTTCCCGAACCCTCGGGAAACTGGAGATCACGAACAGAAAAACTAGTCACCAGACAGGACCCGACTCAGACTGCCGGGATCGTTACAGTACCCCCTCCGACGAACGCCACCGGGCGGACTCCCCGGAGCGCCAGGATGGAGGCGGTGAAGTCACTGATGAGGTCAGCATCTAGGACCTGTCGCCGCGGAATCCAACTCCTCTCTTCAGGACCATACCCCTCCCAGTCCACGAGATACTGGAAACCCCGGCCCCGCCGTCTGGAATCCATGATGCGACGCACCGTGTAGGCAGGGACCACCTCCGATCATCCGAGGAGGAGGAGGAGGAGGCGGAGGAGGCAACAGAGGACTGAGGAAAACAGGCTTGAGGCAGGAGACATGAAAGGTGGGATGGACTCTGAGCGTCCTCGGGAGTTTGAGCTCGAACTGCCACCGGATTGATCACCTTCTCCACCACAAACGGACCAATGAACTTCGGTAACAACTTCCTAGACTCAGTCCGTAACGGAAGATCCCGTGTGGCCAACCAGACCCTATCTCCGATGGAATAGGTGGGAGCGGGGGATCCGGCGACGATTCGCCTGGAGCTGATACCGGTCCGAAACTCTAAGGAGTGCCTTTCTGGCCCGATGCCAGGTCCGGTGGCAACGCACGAATATGGGCCTGAACAGAAGGCACTGAGAGCTCCTTCTCCTGAGAAGGGAACAGGGGAGGTTGGTAGCCATACAGGCACTGGAAGGGAGACATCCCAGTGGCAGATGTAGGGAGAGTATTGTAGGGCATACTCAACCCAAGGCAACTGAGAGACCCCGGAGGTGGGGGTTGGAAGAGACCAGGCAGCGTAGCGTGGATTCCATCTTCTGGTTGGCTCTCTCCGCCTGACCATTGGATTGGGGGTGAAAACCAGATGTGAGACTGACTGTAGCTCCAATGGCCAAACAGAAGGACTTCCAGACAGCAGAGGTAAACTGAGGGCCACGGTCGGAAACGATATCACTGGGCAAACCGTGGACCCTGGAAAACCTCCCTAACCAGGATCTCGGACGTCTCCGAGGCAGAGGGAAGCTTGGCAATTGGCACAAAGTGGGCGAACTTGCTGAATCTGTCCACGATAGTCAGAACGACCGTGTTCCCCTCAGAAGCGGGCAGCCCAGTGGCGAAGTCCAGGGCCAGATGCGACCATGGTCGCGGGGGGAATAGGAAGGGGGTGAAGTAGTCCAGAGCTGGGCCGATTGGTACTCTTATTCTGCGCACACACTGGACAGGCAGCAACAAAACCCCGAGTATCCTCGGCCATGGCAGGCCACCAAAAACGTCTGCAAGAAACGCCATTGTCCGAGCCACGCCAGGGTGACAAGCCATCTTGCTGGCGTGGGACCATTTGAGGACAGCAGGACGAACCGACTCAGGCACAAACAACCGACCGGGTGGACCGTTACCGGGACCGGGCTGAGTCCGAAGCGGCCGCCAGCACCTCCTCCTCAATCTTCCACATAACTGCTCCCACGACGCAGTTCCGGGGAGAATTGTCTCGGTCTTGGACCCACTCTCCTCCGTCTTGGAGAACATCCGGGACAAGGCGTCCCGCCTTGCCGTTCTTAGATCCAGGTCGAACGTCCAGGGAAAACTTGAATCGTCCGAAAAACAACGCCCACCTGGCCTGACGGGAGTTGAGACGTTTAGCCGATTGCACGTAAGCAAGATTCTTGTGGTCAGTCCAGACAATAAACGGTTGCTCCGCCCCCTCCAACCAGTGGCGCCACTCCTCCAAGGCAAGTTTCACCGCGAGAAGCTCCGGGTTACCCACATCGTAATTCCTCTCCGCGAGGCGAAAGGCGACGAGAGTAGTAGGCGCAGGGATGGAGTTTACTGTCCGTGGAGCATCGCTGCGACAGGATGGCGCCAACTCCCACATCAGACGCGTCCACTTCAACGAGAACTGACGGGCCGTGTCCGGTTGAGAGAGAATCGGCGTTGGTGAATCGCCTCTTCAAATCCAGAAACGCTCGATCCGCCTCCGGATTCCACTTGAAGGTCCTGATACTGGAAGTCAAGGCAGTTAACGGAGCGGCCACACGGCTGTAATCCCGGATGAATCTGCGGTAGAAATTCGCAAACCCCAAAAATCTCTGGAGCTGCAATCTCGTACCGGGCTGGGCCCATTCCAGAACCGCTCTAACCTTCTCCTGGTCCATCCTAATCTCTCCCCTGGAGATGATGTACCCGAGAAAGGATGTCGTGTGGGCGTGAAACTTCGCGACTTCTCGGCCTTCACGAACAGGCGATTCTCCAACAATCGCTGCAGAACCTGCCGGACATGCTGGACGTGGTCGGAAGGTTCCTTCGAGAAGATCAGAATGTCATCCAGGTAAACAAACACAAAGAGACCGATCATATCTCTCAGGACGTCGTTCACCATACTCTGGAATACCGCTGGAGCATTGGTCAGTCCAAACGGCATCACCTGATACTCGGTGACCCATCGGTGTATTGAAACCCGTCAACCACTCGTCCCCTCTCTGATCCGGACCATGTGATACGCATTGCGTAGGTCTAGCTTGGTGAACACCGTGAGCACCCTGTAAGAGTCGAAGGCAGAACTCATCAAGGGCAGGGGATACTTGTTCTTGACCGTGATGTCATTCAACCCCCGATAATCAATACACGGTCGAAGAGAGCCATCCTTCTTACCCACAAAGAAGAATCCTGCCCCCAGGGTTGATGACGGGACGAACGAGACCAGCAGCTAGGGACTCCTTGATGTAGGTCTCCAAAGCCTCACGTTCAGGTCGGGAGATACTGTATAACCTTCCCTTGGGGTAGACAGCTCCAGGGAACAGGTTGATGGCACAATCATATGGTCGGTGGGGAGGGAGTGACAGAGCCTTCTGCTTACTGAAAACTTCCCCTAAATCGTGATATGTCTCGGGAACCAGGGACAAATCTGGGGGTTTAGCCTCAATCACCTGACTGGGAACCGAATGGGGGCAGGCAGTCTTGAGACAGTTAGCATGACAATCAAGGCTCCAACTCGTTACCTTGCCCGTCACCCAATCGAACGTGGGATTGTGCTCCTTCAGCCAGGGGTATCCAAGGACCAGAGGAACATGGGAAGACGGCAGAATGAAGAATGAAATCATCTCAGAATGATTCCCCGACAACCGCATCTTAACCGGTTCAGTCCTCATCGTGATACGTGCCAGACTACTGCCGTTCAGAGTGGTCGCTTAATGGCTTCCGCAATTGCTCCTTGGAAAGCCCCAGCTGTTCCACCAACTCGGCATCAAGAAAGCTTCCATCGGCACCTGAATCGATAAAAGCGTTAATCGCTAAGCTCTGATTCCTGTTCACAAGGGTAGCCGGGAAACGGGGTCTGACAGAGGTACTGAGAGGTTGAAACTGGCTCGCTAAAAGTCCTCCCAACTTTAGCGAGCCGAGGCAGTTTGACGACCGCCGGGAACAAGTGGAGATGTAATGTCCCGAGCTACCACAGTAGAGGCAGCAGTTGGTCTTACGTCTATGTTGACGCTCCTCCTTGGTTAACCCGTGCCGCCCCACTTGCATGGGTTCAGAATCGGGAGAGAGGACCTCTCCACTAATCCTTTGTGGTGGAGAATGATCGACGTGTTCTGGTCCACCACCCGACCCCGACTGGGAACTGAAAAAGCTGATCGATTGGACGGACCCCATTGCTTCTCCCTCCTTCGCTCTCGGACTCGATTATCCACCCGAATAGACAAGGCTACCAAGCTGTCCAGGTCACTAGGGCTCGGATAGGAGATCAACTCATCCTTGAGCTGCTCCGACAGACCCTGGTAAAAGGCCGCTTGCAGAGACTCCTCGTTCCACCCACTCTCCACAGCCAACGTCTTGAACTCGATCACGAAGTCGGCCACGCTGCAGTTCCTTGGTGAAGCGAAAACAGGCGCCTAGCTGCGTCCCTCCCTCGGACGGAATGGTCGAAGAGCTTCCTCATCTCGGCCGTGAACCCCTGGTATGAAGCCATGCAGGGGTCTTGTCGTTCCCAAACGGCTGAAGCCCACTCCAGCGCTCGACCACGCAGCAACGCAATCACAAAGGCTATCCTAGCCTTGTCTGTGGCATAAGAGTAGGGCTGTAGATCGAACACTAATCCACACTGCATAAGGAAGGAACGGCATCTTCCCAGCTCCCCCTCATATTTATCCGGCGTCGGAACCTTGGGCTCACGGAAGGACACAGCTCCAGAAGCGGCAGGCGAGATGGGTGAAACCGGGTAGTGGATCCTCCACCGGAAACTTGCGTTGGTTCTGGACCTCCGTCAGACCGGTAGAAAGGTTCCAACTGACAACGCGATCTCCTGTAGTACCGTGCTATGATGGCCCAACATCTTCTCCTGATGGGTAATGGCATGGCGAACAGAGTCCAGGTCCGCTGGGTTCATTACTGGCCGGATCGTTCTGTCACGAGTTGCTAAGCCAGAACCCAGAAGCAGACCAGGACAAGGTAAGTTGAAACGAAGGTGAGTGTTTATTTACAAGTTCAAGAGTGATGCTGAATAATCCAGGGAACAGAGCGGGCGGCGTTGATTAGTTGTTGGGGGTGCAGTGGTTGATCCCATCCTGGGTCGGCAGCCGCCACCACCAGGCAGAGGTTGGATGAAGGTTCCGGACGGGTGACTGCAGATGGAACAAAACGGGGGTAAGTAAGCAACAAACCAACAAGGTGCAAAAACAACAAAACTAACGCTAGGCTCTAAGACTGATACTCTGGTAAACCTACTGTTCATGGCTAACGATCCGGCAGGGAATGGATGTTAGGCCAGAGCCTAAGAAGGGTGATGATCAGGACCAGGTGTGCAGATTGCTGATGGGATGCAGGTGCGGAAATCAAGAGAGCTCCCCGGAGCGTTCCCGAACCCTCGGGAAACTGGAGATCACGAACAGAAAAACTAGTCACCAGACAGGACCCGACTCAGACTGCCGGGATCGGTACAAATACATTTTTGCTGACAACAAAATCACACAAAAATTATCAATGGTAATCAAATTTATCAACCCATGGAGGTCTGGATTTGGAGTCACCCTCAAAATTAAAGTGGAAAACCACACTACAGGCTGATCCAACTTTGATGTAATGTCCTTAAAACAAGTCAAAATGAGGCTCAGTAGTGTGTGTGGCCTCCACGTGCCTGTATGACCTCCCTACAACGCCTGGGCATGCTCCTGATGAGGTGGCGGATGGTCTCCTGAGGGATCTCCTCCCAGACCTGGACTAAAGCATCCGCCAACTCCTGGACAGTCTGTGGTGCAACGTGGCGTTGGTGGATGGAGCGAGACATGATGTCCCAGATGTGCTCAATTGGATTCAGGTCTGGGGAACGGGCGGGCCAGTCCATAGCATCAATGCCTTCCTCTTGCAGGAACTGCTGACACACTCCAGCCACATGAGGTCTAGCATTGTCTTGCATTAGGAGGAACCCAGGGCCAACCGCACCAGCATATGGTCTCACAAGGGGTCTGAGGATCTCATCTCGGTACCTAATGGCAGTCAGGCTACCTCTGGCGAGCAAATGGAGGGCTGTGCGGCCCCCCAAAGAAATGCCACCCCTCACCATGACTGACCCACCGCCAAACCGGTCATGCTGGAGGATGTTGCAGGCAGCAGAACGTTCTCCACGGCGTCTCCAGACTCTGTCACGTCTGTCACATGTGCTCAGTGTGAACCTGCTTTCATCTGTGAAGAGCACAGGGCGCCAGTGGCGAATTTGCCAATCTTGGTGTTCTCTGGCAAATGCCAAATGTCCTGCACGGTGTTGGGCTGTAAGCACAAACCCCACCTGTGGACGTCGGGCCCTCATACCACCCTCATGGAGTCTGTTTCTGACCGTTTGAGCAGACACATGCACATTTGTGGCCTGCTGGAGGTCATTTTGCAGGGCTCTGGCAGTGCTTCTCCTGCTCCTCCTTGCACAAAGGCGGAGGTAGCAGTCCTGCTGCTGGGTTGTTGCCCTCCCACGGCCTCCTCCACGTCTCCTGATGTACTGGCCTGTCTCCTGGTAGCGCCTCCATGCTCTGGACACTACGCTGACAGACACAGCAAACCTTCTTGTCACAGCTCGCATTGATGTGCCATCCTGGATGAGCTGCACTACCTGAGCCACTTGTGTGGGTTGTAGACTCCGTCTCATCCTACCACTAGAGTGAAAGCACCGCCAGCATTCAAAAGTGACCAAAACATCAGCCAGGAAGCATAGGAACTGAGAAGTGGTCTGTGGTCACCACCTGCAGAACCACTCCTTTATTGGGGGTGTCTTGCTAATTGCCTATAATTTCCACCTGTTGTCTATTCCATTTGCACAACAGCATGTGAAATGTATTGTCAATCAGTGTTGTTTCCTAAGTGGACAGTTTGATTTCACAGAAGTGTGATTGACTTGGAGTTACATTGTGTTGTTTAAGTGTTCCCTTTATTTTTTTGAGCAGTGGAGTTAACTTTGTGATTGATTATTCACTCTATTAACTTGTGTGCTGCATATAAACCTGTTGGATCTGGATCTGTCTGCTAATCTGAGGAAAACATTTAAGCAATTCATTCCGATCAGACAGTCACTGGAGGAAAAAGGAATCAAATCTCAACTCCGATTCCCGGCAGTGCTGTGGGTATGGATGGGAACACAGAGGATGGAGTTCACAAGCACCGATGAAGCCCTGAACAGGCTGAAGGAAACCTTTCCAGTTGAAAGAGAGCCTAATGCCCTGAGGAGAGGAAGAGTTGGGAAAAAGTGATAAGCACACTAGGCTACAAACAGTGATGCCCAAGACCAGCTTATCGTAAATTGAGTCAGTATTATTTTCCCCTCCCCCAATACAATCTAGACTTTATTGTCCCCAAGTAACTGTTATTTTCTAAGAAGTAGAGATGGAATTAGCTGATGCCAATGAGATACATGGACACTGAAGAAATATAGCATGTACTGTATGTCAATAATTGTCAATAATTGTTCTATGAACGTGTGTGTGTGTGTGGGCGAGAGGGTGTGAGTGGGTGAATGTGTGTGTATGTGTCTGTGCATATGAATGGGAGAGTGAAGGAGGATGAATATGAATAAGTGTAGGAGGGCGGGCGGGAGAGAATGGGTGTGCGGAGGCATAGGGTGTATGTTGTGTGTGAATGAAGGAGAATGGATGACTGATATATCGTCTTGTCATAGTGTTGTGGGAACAAAGTTAAATCTGTTAAATAGGTAAATCTTGGTGCCACATGGTGCCACAGAGTCTGAATGCCAAGGGTTCCATTATGTTGAGGGAGCTTACTAGGGTTTATCTTAGAATGATTGATAGATGGAATATACTGACTTGGGGTACAAGGTAATAACATCAGAGTGGGGAGTGCCCACTGATGGTTACCAGATGTTGTTGAAGAAACGTTTAACATGAAGTATATAAACTGAGAAATGTCCTTTGTCCAGAGTTCGGATGACAAGAGGCAAAGCACGTGCCGTTTGTTATACGAACCCGGTACCGTAATCAATTGAATACTTCAAATCAAATCAAATCAAATCAAATCAAATTTTATTGGTCACATGCGCCGAATACAACAAGTGCAGACATTACAGTGAAATGCTTACTTACAGCCCTTAACCAACAGTGCGTTTATTTTAAACAAAAAAAGTAAGAATAAAACAACAAAAAAAAAAAAAGTGTTGAGAAAAACAAAGAGCAGAAGTAAAATAAGGTGACAGTAGGGAGGCTATATATACAGGGGGTAACGGTGCAGAGTCAATGTGCGGGGGCACCGGCTAGTTGAGGTAGTTGAGGTAATATGTACATGTGGGTAGAGTTAAAGTGACTATGCATAAATACTTAACAGAGTAGCAGCAGCGTAAAAAGGATGGGGTGGGGGGCAGTGCAAATAGTCCGGGTAGCCATGATTAGCTGTTCAGGAGTCTTATGGCTTGTGGGTAGAAGCTGTTGAGAAGTCTTTTGGACCTAGACTTGGCACTCCGGACCCGCTTGCCGTGCGGTAGCAGAGAGAACAGTCTATGACTAGGGTGGCTGGAGTCTTTGACAATTTTGAGGGCCTTCCTCTGACACCGCCTGGTATAGAGGTCTTGGATGGCAGGGAGCTTTGCCCCAGTGATGTACTGGGCCGTCCGCACTACCCTCTGTAGTGCCTTGCGGTCAGAGGCCAAGCAGTTGCCATACCAGGCGGTGATGCAACCAGTCAGGATGCTCTCGATGGTGCAGCTGTAGAATTTTTTGAGGATCTGAGGACCCATGCCAAATCTTTTTAGTCTCCTGAGGGGGAATAGGCTTTGTCGTGCCCTCTTCACGACTGTCTTGGTGTGCTTGGACCATGATAGTTCGTTGGTGATGTGGACACCAAGGAACTTGAAGCTCTCAACCTGTTCCACTACAGCCCCGTCGATGAGAATGGGGGCGTGCTCAGTCCTCTTTTTTTTTCCTGTAGTCCACAATCATCTCCTTTGTCTTGGTCACGTTGAGGGAGAGGTTGTTGTCCTGGCACCACACGGCCAGATCTCTGACCTCCTCCCTATAGGCTGTCTCATCGTTGTCGGTGATCAGGCCTACCACTGTTGTGTCGTCGGCAAACGTATATGATGGTGTTGGAGTCGTGCCTGGCCATGCAGTCATGGGTGAACAGAGAGTACAGGAGGGGGACTGAGCACGCACCCCTGAGGGCCCCCGTGTTGAGGATCAGTGTGGCAGATGTGTTGTTACCTACCCTTACCACCTGGGGGCGGCCCGTCAGGAAGTCCAGGATCCAGTTGCAGAGGGAGGTGTTTATCCCCAGGATCCTTAGCTTAGTGATGAGCTTAGAGGGCACTATGGTGTTGAATGCTGAGCTGTAGTCAATGAATAGCATTCTCACGTAGGTGTTCCTCTTGTCCAGGTGGGAAAGGGCAGTGTGGAGTGCGATAGAGATTGCATCATCTGTGGATCTGTTGGGGCGGTATGCAAATTGGAGTGGGTCTAGGGTTTCTGGGATTATGCTGTTGATGTGAGCCATGACCAGTCTTTCAAAGCACTTCATGGCTACAGACGTCAGTGCCACGGGTCGGTAGTCATTTAGGCAGGTTATCTTAGAGTTCTTGGGCACGGGGACTATGGTGGTCTGCTTGAAACATGTTGGTATTACAGACTCGGTCAGGGACATGTTGAAAATGTCAGTGAAGACACTTGCCAGTTGGTCAGCACATGCTCGGAGTACACGCCCTGGTAATCCGTCTGGCCCAGCGGCCTTGTGAATGTTGACTTGCTTAAAAGTCTTACTCACATCGGCTACGGAGAGCGTGATCACATAGTCGTCCGGAACAGCTGGTGCTCTCATGCATGCTTCAGTGTTGCTTGCCTCGAAGCGAGCATAGAAGTGGTTTAGCTCTCTGGTAGGCTTGTGTCACTGGGCAGCTCGCGGCTGTGCTTCCCTTTGTAGTCTGTAATAGTTTTCAAGCCCTGCCACATCCGACGAGCGTCAGAGCCAGTGTAGTATGATTCAATCTTAGACCTGTATTGACTCTTTGCCTGTTTGATGGTTCGTCGGAGGTCTGCGTGACGGATTTCTTATAAGCTTCCGGGTTAGAGTCCCGTTCCTTGAAAGCGGCAGCTCTACCCTTTAGCTCAGTGCGGATGTTGCCTGTAATCCATGGCTTCTGGTTGGGGTATGTACGTACGGTCACTGTGGGGACGACATCATCGATGCACTTATTGATGAAGCCAGTGACTGATGTGGTGTACTCCTCAATGCTGTCTGAAGAATCCCGGAACATGTTCCAGTCTGTGCTAGCAAAACAGTCCTGTAGCTTGGCATCTGCGTCATCTGACCACTTTTTTATTAACCGAATCACTGGTGCTTCCTGCTTCAGTTTTTGCTTATAAGCAGGAATCAGGAGGATAGAGTTATGGTCAGATTTGCCAAATGGAGGGCGAGGGAGAGCTTTGTATGCGTCTCTGTGTGTGGAGTAAAGGTGGTCTAGAGTTTTTTTCCCTCTGGTTGCACATTTGACATGCTGGTAGAAATTAGGTAGAACGGATTTAAGTTTCCCTGCATTAAAGTCCCCGGCCACTAGGAGCGCTGCATCTGGATGAGCGTTTTCCTGTTGATTAATGGCCTTGTACAACTCATTCAGTGCAATCTTAATGCCAGCATTGGTTTGTGGTGGTAAATAGACAGCTATGAAAAATATAGCTGAAAACTCTCTTGGTAAATAGTGTGGTCTACAGCTTATCATAAGATACTCTACCTCAGGCGAGCAAAACCTCGAGACTTCCTTAGTATTTGATTTTGTACACCAGCTGTTGTTTACAAATATACAGAGACCGCCACCCTTTGTCTTACCGGAGCCAGCCGTTCTGTCCTGCCGATGTAGCGTGTAGCCTGCTAGCTGAATGGTATCATTGTTGTCGTTCAGCCACGACTCGGTGAAACATAAGATATTACAGTTTTTAATGTCCCGTTGGTAGGATAACCGTAATCTTAAATCGTCAATTTTATTCTCAAAAGATTGAACGTTGGCTAATAGTATTGATGGGAGAGGCAGTTGACTCGCTGCCGTCGGATCCTTACAAGGCGACACCCGACCTACGTCCCACGATATCTCCGTCTCTTCCTCAGGCGAATGACGGGGGATCTGGGCCTTGCCGGGTGTCTGTAGAATATCCTTCGCGTCCAACTCGTTGAAGAAAAAGTCTTCGTCCAATGCGAGGTGAGTAATCGCTGTCCTGATATCCAGAAGCTCTTTTTGGTTATAAGAGACGATGGCATAAACATTATGTACAAAATAAATTACAAATAACGCGGAAAAACACACATAATAGTACAATTGGTTAGAGGGCTGTAAAACGGCAGCCATCTTCTCCGGCGCTGTTTATGTAGATGGACTTTGCATCAATGGACTTTGCATCAATGGACTTTGCATCAACTCTCCATCTAAGTGTTAAATATCTTCTTGCAACATGAATTACTTGATACCAGAGAAACTCGTCATAACAACGGCTAAGTAAATATATAGAGGGGTCTAATTGTGTTTGAGAAGAAGGGAGGGGAGGGGAGGGAGGAGAGATGGGAGGTTGCGATAAACTTGGCCTGGGTGGGTAAGAGAGGGTAAGAATGGGAGGGTGGGACAAGCTTGGCTTGGGAGGGCAAGGGTGGGTAAGAATGGGAGGGTGGGACAAGCTTGGCTTGGGTGTGGAAAAGGGGGGAGAACTGGGAGTGGGTGGTGGAGAGCGATGGATTGGGTTTGGGAGAGAGAGAGTGAAGGAAGGACCTAATCATACAACAAGGAAAATAAAAAATAAAAAAGAGTTGACTTGCAAAAAGAGTTCTGGACAGATTAGGAAAGGATGTCGAATCATTATTATTCCTTGTTTGTCATAATAACTAAGATTCAATTGTGGTTATTGGTGAGAATGGAGGAGGGCTTTAGCCAGGGGACTGGGATGGGTGACGGGGAGGACATCAGACTCTTCTCTGAGGAGTGCGTTGGGGCCTCCACTCATTTCAGTCTTTCGGTGGACATACTCTGCCCAAGTAAACCCCCACCAGCCACTATACTTTAATTTAATTTATAAGGTAACACAAACCGGCCACAGTACTTAAGTGGCAGTCTTTCTCCAATGTACAGTACAGGGTACTAAACAGGGTTGATTAAAAATAGACACTTATAACAGGGATGCAAACTGGTGAGGGCCCAAAAAGGTCACACTTTTTTGGCACTGAAACATGCAAAAAATCCCCGCTAGGGGGAAATGCAGGTTTTAACTAAATAAACAACAAAGAATATGATCTACATGATCAGTCTGTGTGTAAAATAAAAAGTGGTTAATGTGAACCTAACTCACAGCTAAAAAATTTAAAGAAAGCAATCCTATGTTAGTTGTTGCCTGGACTTTACTTCAAATGACACTCAAGTCTTGAGAAAAAACAATACACTAATATTGCAGTTAGCCATGACAGCTTTTACAATAGAACGCTTGTGACCACACACATCTAAATATTGCACTTGGGGAAAAAAACATCTTCAAGTAGAAATAGAATGAAACAAACAGGCATTCTATTTTTGCTCTATTATAGTGGCCAATATAGTAGACATCGATCAAGTGTACAAGACTACATGTGTGCAAAAATAATGTTCACTGAGTAAAAAACTAAACACAAGTGTTACTGTCAAATTCAACACAACAAAAGCAATATCTTTGGGCTACACTGCACATTGTTACATTGTACATGTTCTGCCTGTGGACATCTGTTCTACAATGTGCCAGCAGAGCATGATACCCTTTGTTGGCATAATTGATCTCTTTCAGGCAGAGAGTACACCTGGCATACCCCTTTATATCCGCTGTATTGAAAAAGTGAGAAAGAGGGAAAGTGTGTGGTCTTCCTTTCACCTCTATAGTGGCATCCAGCTTAAACCAGTCCCGGCTCCAGCTACACTTGATCCCTGAATCCACTTGTTTAACAAGCAATGCCTCATTGGGCTCCCGAGTGGCGCAGTGGTCTAAGGCACTGCATCTCAGTGCTTGAGGCGTCACTATAGACCCCCTGGTTCGCTTCCAGGCTGTATCACAACCGGCCGTGATTGGGAGTCCCATAGGGCGGCGCACAATTGGTCCAGCGTCGTCCGGGTTTGGCCGGGGTAGGCCGTTATTGTAAATAAGAATTTGTTCTTAACTGACTTGCCTAGTTAAATAAAGGTTAAATACATTTTTACAAAATCACCTAATTCTCTCATTCTGAAAATTAACCACATACTGTAGAGGGAAAACATTAGTTCACAGATAGTAATTAGTTAATTAGCTAGTTAACTAGTTAACATTTCACACAGATTGCCAGGGTCCAGTAAGCAACTAACGTGTTATAACTTGAGGAATGGTATTACTATAGCGAATTGATTTGGTTACTAACGTTAGCTCATCTGATGTTATAACGTTAGCTAGCAAACGTTAGCTGTCTGACTATTAGCCAGCTAATTTTCACACCATAAACTAAATTATTTGATCAGTTAAGTTGGCTAATGTTGCTCAACATTTCTGCTAGCTAACGGAGAATTCGATCCAGCTAGCAAGATACTTAACAATGCTTGTTCCACCACACTTTCTCCCTCACCTCAAACTTTCAGTTACAAATCATGAAGTACGCTTCATTACCTTCTCACCCCCATCTCCGTGGTCAGGCTTCTCACCTACCTCTTCGTTATCGTTCAGGGGACGCGCTGCTGTAACTGGCAAACTACCTTTCCACTCTCTGCTGTCTTTCCAGTGCGCACGCTGATGCTGTAACTAGCAAGTTGGTTGTCTCTTCTCTCTTCAGTCGCGTGCTGTATTCTGTTGTTATGTGAACAATTGGCTGAGCCTTGGATACAGCCAGTATTGCTCCAAACGCACATCACTCGTTCGCTTACAGCCAGAAGTGATCCAAAGGATTCAAAACTGAGAATTTTGCCGAAAGGTCACTAGTTTGGATCCCTGTTATAAACAAATATAAGAACATGTTTCAGTTTAATACAATACAATAAAAAACAAGATATAGATTTATCAATAATGGCTGTTGATGCCGAAAAGGCTTTCGACCGTCTTGAATGGCCTTTTCTATTCAAAACTTTGGAAGCTTTGAACTTTCCAGCTGAAATAATACATTTTATAAAAATATAAATTTCCTAAAGCAAAAATATACACAATTAATACATTATCTGAAGAAATTGCTTTAGAAAGGGGCACAAGACAGGGATGTCCCCTCTCCCCCTCCTGTTTGCACTGGCATTGTTTTTTACACCTTTATTTAACCAGGTAAGCCAGTTGAGAACAAGTTCTCATTTACAACTGCGACCTGGCCAAGATAAAGCAAAGCAGTGCGATAAAAACAACAACAACAGAGAGTTACATATGGGATAAACAAAACGTACAGTCAAAAACACAATAGAAAATCTATATACAGTGTGTGTACAATTTAGTATTAAAACTGGAAAGATAGATGTGCAAAAGATGATGTGCAAATGGAAATAATGGGGTGCAAATGAGCAAAATAAATAACAATATGGGGATTAGGTAGTTGAGTGGGCTAATTACAGATGGGCTGTGTACAGGTGCAGTGATCGGTAAGCTGCTCTGACAACTGATGCTTAAAGTTAGTGAGGGAGATAAGAGTCTCCAGCTTCAGAGATTTTTGCAGTTCATTCCAGTCATTGGCAGCAGAGAACTGGAAGGAATGGCGGCCAAAGGAGGTGTTGGCTTTGGGGATGACCAGTGAGATATACCTGCTGGAGCGCATACTACGGGTGGGTGTTGCTATGGTAACCAATAAGCTAAGATAAGGCGGGGATTCGCCTAGAAGTGATTTATAGATGACCTGGAGCCAGTGGATTTGGCGACGAATATGTAGTGAGGGCCAGCCAATGAAAGCGTACAGGTCACAATCGTGGGTAGTATATGGGGCTTTGGTGACAAAACGGATGGCACTGTGATAGACTACATCCAATTTGCTGAGTAGAGTGTTGGAGGCTATTTTGTAAATGACATCGCCAAAGTCAAGGATCGGTAGGATAGTCAGTTTTACGAGGGCATGTTTGGCAGCATGAGTGAAGGAGGCTCTGTTGCGAAATAGGAAGCCGATTCTAGATGTAACTTTGGATTGGAGATGCTTAATGTGAGTCTGTGTCACGTTCGTTGAATGACCGGGCCGGGCCGGGCTGGCGACACGCACCACAGGCTTGGTGCGAGGAGCAGGAACGGGCCGGGCCGGACTGGCGATGCGCACCACAGGCTTGGTGCGAGGAGCAAGAACGGGACGGGCCGGACTGGCGACGCGCACCACTGGCTTGGTGCGAGGAGCAGGAACAGGCCAGACCGGACTGGCGACACGCACCACTTTCTTGGTGCGAGGAGCAGGACTGGGTTCCTTTATTAACCCCCGCTCCTTCTGCTGCCTAACCAGCTCCTCTCGCCGTGCCTCTACTTTTTCCTTCTCCCTTTTAGCCTCCTGTAGCGCCTCCCTCTGACCGAATAACTCCTGCTCCCGCTGAGCCAACAGCCCCCGTATCATGGTGGCCCCCTCTCCTAACCTGCAGATCCGCCCTTTCACGGCCTCCTGCTGCCTCGTCGTCCACACCGTGTGCCCCCCCCCAAATGTTTTCTTGGGGTTGCCTCTCGGGTCTCCGTTGTCGGCACTGTTGGTGCCGTTTCTCCTCTCCTACCCTGGCCTCCTCCTTTATCGCCTTCCGATAACGGACGGCCTCCTCCTCTGTAATTCTCCCCTAACCAAGGAGGACATCTACTAATGTTACCTCCTGTTGAGTCCCAGGCGTTTGCTCCTTCTCGGCACACTGCTTGGTCCTTGTTTGGTGGGATCTTCTGTCACGTTCGTTGAATGACGGGTCAGACCAAGGCGCAGCGTGATATGCGTACATGTTTATTCAACTTAATAAACACACAACAAAACAATAAACGAAACGAAACGTGAAGTCCTAAGGTAGACAACACAACATACCTTACACGGAACAAGATCCCACAAATAGACAGTGCCAATAGGCTGCCTAAGTATGGGCCCCAATCAGAGACAAGGAGCAACAGCTGCCTCTGATTGGGAACCACACCGGCCAACATAGATCCACACATGCTAGATCGACAACATAGAATAAACACAACAAAGAATATACACACCCTGACTCAACATATACGAGTCCCCTGAGTCAGGGCGTGACAGTCTGGAAGGAGAGTTTACGGTCTAACCAGACACCTAGGTATTTGTAGTTGTCCACATATTCTAAGTCAGACCTGCCGAGAGTAGTGATTCTAGTCGGGCGGGCGGGTGAAAGCAGCGTTCGATTGAAGAGCATGCATTTAGTCTTACTAGCGTTTAAGAGCAGTTGGAGGCTACGGAAGGAGTGTTGTATGGCATTGAAGCTCGTTTGGAGGTTTGTTAACACAGTGTCCAATGAAGGGCCAGTCAATGCCCCCTTCCTAAAAATATTTTCAGAATACTCTATAATCTTAGGATCTAAAATTAACATGAAAAACCCCAGAACTAATGGCAATAGGAAAAATAAATATAATAACTCACGATCTACAGCAATCTTTCAAGTAGACCACAAAAAATATTAAATACTTAGGATGATTAATAAGTGACAACAAACAACAAATATATAAAGATAACTTTATTCCATTACTCAACAATATGAAAGCAGATCTAATTAAATGGAACAATCTTCCCATAACTCTTACAGGTAGAATAAACCTCTTCAGAATGGCATGGCTCCCAAAGTTTTTGTATTTATTTTCAGTAATGCCAATTATCCCACCGAAGACATTCCTTAAAAAAGTATACTCGGTCATAACAGACTTTATATGGGCAAATAAAAAGGAACGTTTTACATCTTCCTAAGTCTGAGGGTGATTTTAACTTTCCAGACTTGGAATTGTATCAACTCACTACCCAAGGCTTTTACTTGCAACATATAGTTAAATGTACTCAAGATGAACAATGGGTACATATTGAAGATGCGCATGCTCATCCCCAGAATCTTTTTACGTGTCTATTTTCAAAGGATAAAGCTAAGAACATTAATAACTTCATAGTTAAGAACACTATAATAATATGGAAGAAAATTAAACGTATTCTACAAGAACCAATATCACTCCCTAAAAACACAACCTAGTGGAACAATCCTTGGATAGCTTTTCAGAATTCACCGATAAATCGAAAAACTAAAGACATAGAAACCGTAAATTACTTGGTAATAGGAAATAAATGTATTTCCATGACAACTTTAAAAAGCAATTTTGGATTGACCAATGTAGATATTTTCAAATACATGCAAATTAGGAGTTTTATATCACAAAATGTTGATTTTAAATATTTTAGAGTAATCTTGAGGGAATCCTATTTCAGTCAAAAAAGGATATTCATATTATAGGTAAGCTATACAAAACCTTGCAGGGAGCCTATCCAACTGACAATCTATTAGAAAAAACCAAGACTTAAAAAGAACTGATATTGGCACAAGATGGAGGGAACGTTGGAACATAGCTAACAAGATTACAGTCAAAGAAATGTACGCGTAATCCAGTATAAATTAATGTATAGAATGTATTATACAGTGAGGGAAAAAAGTATTTGATCCCCTGCTGATTTTGTACGTTTGCCCACTGACAAAGAAATGATCAGTCTATAATTTTAATGGTAGGTTTATTTGAACAGTGAGAGACAGAATAACAACAAAAAAATCCACAAAAACGTACGTCAAAAATGTTATGAATTGATTTGCATTTTAATGAGGGAAATAAGTATTTGACCCCTCTACAAAACATGACTTAGTACTTGGTGGCAAAACCCTTGTTGGGAATCACAGAGGTCAGACGTTTCTTGTAGTTGGCCACCAGGTTTGCAAACATCTCAGGAGGGATTTTGTCCCACTCCTCTTTGCAGATCTTCTCCAAGTCATTAAGGTTTTGAGCCTGACGTTTGGCAACTCGAACCTTCAGCTCCCTCCACAGATTTTCTATGCGATTAAGGTCTGGAGACTGGCTAGGCCACTCCAGGACCTTAATGTGCTTCTTCTTGAGCCAGTCCTTTGTTGCCTTGGCCGTGTGTTTTGGGTCATTGTCATGCTGGAATACCCATCCACGACCCATTTTCAATGCCCTGGCTGAGGGAAGGAGGTTCTCACCCAAGATTTGATGGTACATGGCCTCGTCCATCGTCCCTTTGATGCGGTGAAGTTGTCCTGTCCCCTTAGCAGAAAAACACCCCCAAAGCATAATGTTTCCACCTCCATGTTTGACAGTGGGGATGGTGTTCTTGGGGTCATAGGCAGCATTCCTCCTCCTCCAAACACGGTGAGTTGAGTTGATGCCAAAGAGCTCCATTTTGGTCTCATCTGACCACAACACTTTCACCCAGTTCTCCTCTGAATCATTCAGATGTTCATTGGCAAACTTCAGACGGCCCTGTATATGTGCTTTCTTGAGCAGGCGGACCTTCCGGGCGCTGCAGGATTTCAGTCCTTCACGGCGTAGTGTGTTACCAATTGTTTTCTTGGTGACTATGGTCCCAGCTGCCTTGAGATCATTGACAAGATCCTCCCGTGTAGTTCTGGGCTGATTCCTCACCGTTCTCATGATCATTGCAACTCCACGAGGTGAGATCTTGCATGGAGCCCCAGGCCGAGGGAGATTGACAGTTATTTTGTGTTTCTTCCATTTGCGAATAATCGCACCAACTGTTGTCACCTTCTCACCAAGCTGCTTGGCGGTGGTCTTGTAGCCCATTCCAGCCTTGTGTAGGTCTACAATCTTGTCCCTGACATCCTTGGAGAGCTCTTTGGTCTTGGCCATGGTGGAGAGTTTGGAATCTGATTGATTGATTGCTTCTGTGGACAGGTTTCTTTTATACAGGTAACAAGCTGAGATTAGGAGCACTCCCTTTAAGAGTGTGCTCCTAATCTCAGCTCGTTACCTGTATAAAAGACACCTGGGAGCCAGAAATCTTTCTGATTGAGAGGGGGTCAAATACTTATTTCCCTAATTAAAATGCAAATCAATTTATAACATTTTTGACATACGTTTTTCTGGATTTTTTTGTTGCTATTCTGTCTCTCACTGTTCAAATAAACCTACCATTAAAATTATAGACTGATCATTTCTTTGTCAGTGGGCAAACCTACAAAATCAGCAGGGGATCAAATAAATTTTTTCCTCACTGTACAAGAGACAAAATTCACAAATTCTACAGCACAACGGCAGAGTCATGTCTGAAGTGTAAAACTAACAATGACTCAATAATCCATGCCTTCTGGGAATGTTATTAAGTCCAAAAGTTATGGGCGGAGTTGGAAAGTTGGCTGTCAGAAATATTACAATGTAAATGTACTTTTAATCAGTCTGTCTGCATATTTCAAGACATGGTATATGAGGGTGCAGTGAGACACCCGATGGGTTGGACGATACATTTCTCATCAATCAGCTTTAAAAAACGTACACTTAAAAAATAAAAATCAACCAATCCTCCATTGTTAACGCAATGGAAAGGTCAAATGCTTCACTATCTAAACAAATGTGTGTGGGCGATGGAGAGAAAATTGTGCAGTTTGAGGCCATGTGGCGGAAAGTGATGCGGGCGCTGGAGATGAGTGTGTGTGCTAGTGGGTCTGGGCAGGTGTGATGTAGTTGATGTTTGTATGATGTTGTCGTTTGTTTGTGTATGTTTTGTATTGTTTATAAAATATAAAATAAAATCATACCCAAAACAATTATGAAAAAAATATATATATTGAAAAAGATGAGACATTCCTTCTCATATTTATTGGTGCACCTAGCAACATAACAAGAAAATGTAGCAGAACATCTCTTTGAAAGAGCACAACTTCTCATTGATAACCTGTCATATGGAAAATAGTTACAAAGTATTTACATTGTTTATGGTTAAAAAAAGAAGTAATCAAAAATGTGCTTGAAGGAAACATAGAATTGACAATAACTGCAAATCAAATCAAATCACAATTTATTTAAAGTGGGGGACAGAGGGGGGAGGAAGGTGCACAAGGAGGAAGAGAGAGACAGAGGGGAAGGAAGGTACGGATGGAGGGAGAGCGAGACAGGGGAAGGAAGGTACAGAAGGAGGAAGAGCGAGACAGAGGGGGAGGAAGGTGCAGAAGGAGGGAGAGCGAGACAGAGGGGAAGGAAGGTACGGAAGGAAGGACAGCGAGACAGGGGAAGGAAGGTACGGAAGGAAGGAGAGCGAGACAGAGGGGGAGGAAGGTACAGAAGGAGGAAGAGCGAGACAGAGGGGGAGGAAGGTGCAGAAGGAGGGAGAGCGAGACAGAGGGGAAGGAAGGTACGGAAGGAAGGAGAGCGAGACAGGGGAAGGAAGGTACGGAAGGAAGGAGAGCGAGACAGAGGGGGAGGAAAGTACAGAAGGAGGGAGAGCGAGACAGAGGGGGAGGAAGGTACGGAAGGAGGGAGAGCGAGACAGGGGAAGGAAGGTACGGAAGGAGGGAGAGCGAGACAGAGGGGGAGGAAGGTACAGAAGGAGTGAGAGAGAGACAGAGGGGGGAGGTAGGTACAGAAGGAGGGAGAGCGAGACAGAGGGGGAGGAAGGTACGGAAGGAGGGAGAGCGAGACAGAGGGGGAGGAAGGTACAGAAGCAGGTAGAGAAAGTGTGGTCTGTGTAAAATAACGGGCTGGACCAAAGATGATATTCTTAACACTAAACCAAATGTGTACATTGTCCCCTAAACCTGGCATTCATCTAGTAATTTCCATAGGTTGTAATTATAATTATACATTTACAAACAGTATATTTTACCTCCACCACAAACACCCATATCATTCAAACAGTGCTCTTGAATATCAGCTTAAAGACAGAATAAAACCAATGTAGTTAAAGATGCAGGAAATAAGTTAATTGGAGTCTTTTGCAGGTGCAGTGCTGGACTTCTGATAGAACCTGTGAGGGGATATAGGTAACAGAAGGCAGGTGTAAAGTAATTCATAATATCCCAGCAACATTACTAATTCAAATATTTGACTAACTCCCACTACTACTAGTATTACTGCTACAAACTGCCATTGAGTCCCATTCATTTCACGGTAAAGGAAGTAAGATATTTAGCCAGAAAGGACACCCAAATACTACTAAAAACAATTTACAGTGCCTTCAGAAACCGTTCACACCCCTTTACAATTTCCACATTTTGTTGTATTACAAAGTGGGATTAAAATAGATTTTTATTGTCATTTTTCTATCAACGATCTACACAAAATACTCTGTAATGTCAAAGTGAAGAAACATTCTAACATTTGTAAAGATTGTATGAAAAATAAAACACTAATATACTGTAGTATTCAACCCCCTGAGTCAATAGATGTGAGAATCAGCTTTGGCATTGATTGCAGCTGTGAGTCTTTCTGTGTAAGTCTCTGAGAGCTTTGCACACCTGGATTGTACAATATTTGCACATTATTCTAACCCCCTGAGTCAATAGATGTGAGAATCAGCTTTGGCATTGATTACAGCTGTGAGTCTTTCTGGGTAAGTTTGTAAGAGCTTTGCATACCTGGATTGTACAATATTTGCACATTATTCTTTTTAAAATTATTCAAGCTATTTCAAGTTGGTTGTTGCCATTTTCAAGTCTTGCCATAGATTTTCAAGCCAATTATTATCGGATGTATTAGGTTATGAAATCCAACTTTTTGGATAATCTGTTAATGAAATGTTAGAGAAAGACCCCACTGAACTATATATTTGTCTTGGTAAAATGTATTTTATAACTTAAGGAAGTGAAATTTTATCACTAAAGCGTGGAGTGGGTGGACACCCTAGTGATTGTTTCTTTCTTTCTTTCTCTCTCTCTCTCTCTCTCTCTCTCTCTCTCTCTCTCTCTCTCTCTCTCTCTCTCTCTCTCATTTCGCTCTTTTTTCCTTGCGTGCTCTCCATCTGTCTGTCTATCTTTCTGTTTGTCTGTCTGTCTTTTATTCAGCCATCTTGATCCAACCAGCTGAACTGTAGGGAAATGGCGTAGAATGTCAAAGTACACAACAAACATAGTACACACACTGAACAAAAAATACATTTTATTTATTGAATTATTGTGTGTATGTGTCATCTATTCTTTGTATACAAATGTAGGGGTTTAGGGTTACAATCAGCATTACAGGGTTTCTGGGTCTGGTAGGCTTATCCTTGCCCTGGCTACCTATCCACATCGCGCCAAACTTACGTTTCTTCTACACGATTAATGTATATAACGTTTGATAGAGCAACAGAATTAATTTCAGGGTGAGTCCTCAGGCGAGGAAAGTATTCAGACCCCTTGACTTTTTCCACATTTTGTCACGTTACAGCCTTATTCTAAAATTGATTAAATCGTTTTTTCCCCTCATCAATCTACACACAATACCACACAATGCCAAAGCAAAAACTGGTTTTGAGAAATATTTGCAAATGTATTAAAAATAAAAAACTGAAGTATCACGTTTACATAAGTATTCAGACCCTTACTCAGTACTTTGTTGAAGCACCTTTGGCAGCAATTACAGTCTCGAGTCTTATTGGGTATGATGCTACAAGCTTGGCACACCTGTATTTGGAGAGTTTTTCCCATTCTTCTCTGCAGATCCTCTCAAGCTCTGTCAGTTTGGATGGGGAGCGTCGCTGCACAGCTATTTTCAGGTCTCTCCAGAAATGATAGATCGGGTTCAAGTCAGGGATCTGGCTGGGCCACTCAAGGATATTCAGAGACTTGTCCCAAAGCCACTTCTGCGTTGTCTTGGCTGTATGCTTAGGGCCGTTGTCCTGTTGGAAGGTGAACCTTCGCTCCAGTCTGAGGTCCTGAGCACTCTGGAGCAGGTTTTCATCAAGGATCTCTCTGTACTTTGCTCCATTTATCTTTCCCTCGATCCTGTTCCCTCGAACTCCAAGTGAGCTGTCTTGCTTTTTACTGAGGAGTGGCTTCCGTCTGGCCAGACTACCATAAAGGCCTGACAGGTTTTTTGAAATTGTAGCACATTTATTAAAAATAAAAAACAGAAAAACCTTATTTACATAAGTATTCAGACCCTTTGCTATGAGACTCGAAATTGAGCTCAGGTGCATCCTGTTTCCATTGATCATCCTTGAGATGTTTTTACAACTTAATTGGAGTCCACCTGTGGTAAATTCAATTGATTAGACATGATTTGGAAAGGCATACATCTGTCTATATAAGGTCCCACAGTTGACAGTGCAAAAATCAAGCCATGAGGTTGAAGGAATTGTCTGTAGAGCTCCGAGACAGGATTGTGTCGAGGCACAGATCTGGGGAAGGGAACAAAAACATTTATGCCGCATTGAAGGTCCCCAAGAACACAGTGGCCTCCATCATTCTTAAATGGAAGAAGTTTGGAACCACCAAGACTCTTCCTAGAGCTGGCCGCCCGGCCAAACAGAGCAATCGGGGGAGAAGAGCCTTGGTCAGGGAGGTGACCAAGAACCCGATGGTCACTCTGACAGAGCTCCAGACTTCCTCTGTGGAGATGGGAGAACCTTCCAGAAGGACTACCATCTCTGCAGCACTCCACCAATTAGGCCTTTATGCTAGAGTGGCCAGACGGAAGCAAATCCTCAGTAAAAGGCACATGACAGCCCGCTTGGAGATTGCCACAAGGCACCTAAATGACTCTCATACCATGAGAAACAAGATTCTCTGGTCTGATGAAACCAAAATGATCAGGGATCACTACACCGACCTCCCCAGCCTGCTCTCTAAGACTGAGCATCTCCAGGCCCAGAGCAAGATGGAGGGCGCCCAGACCGACCACATGTGGACGGGTCTGATCTTCCTGGCCAGAGAGTGGCTGTGGGTGAACAGGGACCCCCTGGAGTACCAGGCCTGGTCCGGCAGGGTGCTGCCCCACTGCCCTGCCCAATACCTCCACTGTGGGACCCTGAAAAGAGATGAAGAGCACTGGGGAACCAGGAACTGTGAGTAGAGGAGGAACTTCCTCTGCTACAGAGCGTGAGCCCCAGAGGAGAGAGATATTACTGTAGTAGATATGATCATCTATGTATGCTCTCTACTTATTACTAGTTAACTTTGTGATTGATTATTCACTCTATTTACTTGTGTGCTGCATATAAACCTATTGGGTTTGTGTTTTATACAATAGTCTACTATTATTGTACCTATAGATGTTGTGGTTATAATAGTGTGTGGTTTGTGAGTACAAAGACCAGACCACTGGGCACAGATGTCAGTTCAACATCTAGGTTTGATTTACATTTAATTGAGTTGGGAATTTATAAAAAGGTTTTAACCATGTCATTCAATTTAGGTAGAGTAAAACAAATAGACAAGAAATCACAAAATTCCTTCAGGTTAATGACTTTTTGCAAATCCAATCAGTTTTCCACTTTGATTAATCATCATCTGAATGAAAAACATAGATTTTTTTGTTCCGTAAAAAAATTACGTGGAAACAACATTGATTCAACCAGTTTGTGCACAGTGGGAAGTCAACTAGCTCACATTCTGTATATAAAATAGTAAAGATGCATTGCAGCTGCTGTATGCTAGTTACTAGCATCTAGTACATGTAAACTCCATGTTAACTCCTTCAGCCTGTAGGCCTAAGTCTGTGTATTATTATTATTAGCTTGGACAGTAACAGTAGATATGAACGTACAGATGTATTGTATATCATGTCTTGAAACCGACTGTTTGTACGAAATATATAATTGACGTAGACAACGATTAAATATTCCTTCTCATTTTTATTGGTGCACCTACAGTGCCTTCAGGAAGTATTTATAGCCCTTGACTTTTTCCAAATGTTGTTGGTTGCAGCCTGAATTTAAAATGTAAGATTTTTTGTAACTGGCCTATACACAATACCCAATAACGTCGAAAGTGGAATTATGTTTTTTAAATTTGTACTAATTAATTAAAAATGAAAAGCTGAAATTTCTTGAGTCAATAAGTATACAACCCCTTTGTTATGGCAAGCCTAAATAGGTTCAGGAGTATAAATGTGCTTAACAAGTCACATAAGTTGCATGGACTCACTCTGTGTGCAATAATAATGTTTAACATGATATTTGAATGACTACCTCAACTCTGTACCCCACACATACAATTATCTGTAAGGTCCCTCAGTCGAGCAGTGAATTTCAAACATAGATTCAAACACAAAGACCAGGGAGGTTTTCCAATGCCTCGCAAAGAAGGGCGCCTATTGGTAGAAGGGTAAAAAATTAAAATAAAGCAGATATTGAATATTCCTTTGAGCATGGTGATATTATTAATTACACTTTGGATGGTGTATCAATACACCCAGTCTCTACAAAGATACAGGCATCCTTCCTAACTCAGTTGCCAGAGAGAAAGGAAACCACTCAGGGATTTCACCATGAGGCCAATGGTAACTTTAAAACAGTTACAGAGTTTAATGGCTGTGATAGAATGGTAACTTTAAAACAGTTACAGCGTTTAATGGCTGTGATAGGAGAAAGCTGAGGATGAATCAACAACATTGTAGTTACTCCACGATGCTAACCTAATTGACAGAGTGAAAAGAAAGAAGCATGTACAGAATATAAATATTCCAAAACATGCATCCTGTTTGCAACAAGGCACTAAAGTAATACTGCAAAAAATGTGGAAAAGCAATTCACTTTTTGTCCTGAATACAAAGTGTTATATTTGGAGCAAATCCAATACAACCCATTATTGAGTACCACTCTCCATATTTTCAAGCATAGTGGTGGCCACACCATGTTATGGGTATGCTTGTAATCGTTAAGGATTGGGGAGTTTTTCCAGGGTAAAAAATCAACAGAATGCACCACAGGCAAAATTCTAGAAGAAAACCTGGTTCAGTCTGCTTTCCACCAGACACTGGGAAATTAATTCACCTTTCAGCAGGACAATAACCTAAAACACAAAACCAAATCTACACTGGAGTTGCTTACCAAGAAGACAGTGAATGTTCCTCAGTGGCCGAGCTACAGTTTTTACTTAAATCTACTTGAAAATCTATGGCAAGACCTGAATATTGTTGTCTAGCAATGACCAACAACCAGAGCGTGAAACATTTTGAAAATAATAATGGGCAAATGTTGCACAATCCAGGTATGGAAAGACTCACAGCTGTAAACGCTGCCAAAGGTGGTTCTACAAAGTATTGACTCAGGGGTGTGAATACTAAACTGGCACTTTGTAATTATGGGTAATGTGTGTAGATGGGTGAGACAATCTATTGAATCCATTTTGAGTTCAGGCTGTAGCACAACAAGATGTGGAATAAGTAAAGGGGTATGAATACTTTCTGAAGGCACTATAACAACAGATATAACAAGGAAATAAATAGAAGAACATCTTGTTGAGAGGGAACACATTCTCGCTGATAACCTGTCATGTACCATGAAATATGATATGTCTGAAATAATGAAAATAGTTACTAAGTATTTACACGGTTTATGGTTACAAAAATACGTAATCCAAAATCCACCTGAAGGAAACATAGAATTGACAATAACTGAAAATCTATTACTAATATTATTATACCACTGTTGAATTGATAGGACATTAACATATACACATATATTTTACATAATTCTGATGGCTGCAATTGAAAATAACTAATTTCAAACCTAGAATCCTCATATATCAATGTTTTTTTTTGTAATGAAGAGTGGACATCCATTCAACATTCATACGTTTCCTTTATTGGATGTACTGATATAGAGAGGAATGAAGAACGACAGTCTAAACGTGAAGGGTGAGTTTTGAAACCACCCCAAGTTGGGCAATGTTTGGTCAAGCATCGGCAGCACTACCACAAGAACAGACTCTGGCACAAATATAAATGTTTTTATTGTACACCTATCCAGGAATTAGCAGTGGTGGAAAAAGTACACAATTGTCATGCTTGAATCAAAGTTAAGATACCTTAATAGGATATGACTCAAGTAAAAGTGAAAGTCACCCAGTAACATAAATTACTACTTGAGTAAAAGTCTAAAAGTATTTTTTGTTTTAAATATACTTAAGTATCAAAAGTAAATGTAATTGCAAAACTTGACTTAAGTATCAAAAGTAAAAGTATAAATCATTTCAAATTCCTTATATTAAGCTAACCAGATGGCACAATTGTTCGTGTTTTTTTTATTTATTTACGGATAGCCAGGGGCACACTCCAACACTCAGACATCATTCAGAAACAAAGCATTTGTGTTTAGTGAGTCGCCAGATCAAAGGCAGTAGAGATGACCAGGGATGTTCTCTTGACAAGTGCGTGAATTGGTCAATTTCTGTCCTGCTAAGCATTCAAAATGTGACCAGTACTTTTTGGTGTCAGGTGAAATGTATGGAGTAAAAAGTACATTATTTTCTTTAGGAATGTAGTGAAGTAAAAGTAAAAGTTGTGAAAAATATAAACAGTAAAGTAAAGTACAGATGCCCCCAAAAACTACTTAAGTAGTACTTTACACCACTGGGGATTATATTTGAAAATGTACTTAGCCCTCAGAACAGCCTCAATTCGTCGGGGCATGGACTCTTACAAGGTGTCGAAAGCGTTCCACAGGGATGCTGGCCGATGTTAACTCCAGTAATTACCACAGTTATGTCAAATTGGCTGGATGTCCTTTGGGTGGTGGACAATGTTCCCTCTACAAGTGCGCAGCCGCACATCTCTTCCAGAACTGCCGTGCAGAAGAAATGCCAGGCTGTGCAGAGACGCAAGAGATTGAAAGTTTGCCCCATTACTTTGCACTTTACAGATCAAGTTTTTTCTGTGATCGAATCAACATTATATCAGCCCCTTTTCAATGCAACAAACCAAAACAAATCTAACTTTGCAAGATTGACTCTGTGATTTGGTTGTAGGCAGAACCAGAGCGCAACAGGCAGTGTTGCATTTTGAGACAGGCTTGAATATGCAAATAAGCCAATAGGCAGAGGGGTAGCCTACATTGTCTAATTCTCTGTTTGGTAATAATAATTAATTGTATTTTGTAAAATGGTTTCTTGCATCATATACAATACAATGCAATTTACAGTCACCGACTTGGCCCATGGTGTTACAGACCAAGTAAAAAATAATTAATTAATGTCAAGCCCTTCATAATGTAAAAACTTTTTAAAAGTCTCATGCAATGTAGGCCTGCATTGAACACCACATATAGGCTACTGTAGGCTATATCATAGAAATCAAAAGCTATTTCCATGTGAAAATGTTATGGGATGTGCTCCATTGGTTTTGTTGGTAGGCCTACATTATGCTCAAATACAGTTTATTCAGAAAGTATTCAGACCCCTTTACTTTTTTCCCAAAAAAATGTACGTTACAGCCTTGTTCTAAAATTGATTAAATTGTTTTTTTCCCTCATCAATCTACACACAACACCCCATAATGACAAAGCAAAAACAGGTTTTAAGACATTTTTGGAAATGTATAAAAAATTTAAAACTTAAATATTACATTTACATAAGTATTCAGACCCTTTACTCAGTACTTTGTTGAAGCACCTTTGGCAGCGATTACAGCCTTGAGTCTTCTTGGGTAAGCATTTTAGAATAAGGCTGTAACGTAACAAAATGTGTAAAAAGTCAAGGGGTCTGAATACTTTCCAAATGCACTGCATATCCTCTCACAGGTTCTATCAGAAGTCCAGCACAGCACCAGCAAAACACTCCAATGAACTTATTTCCTGCTTCGTTAACTACATTTGTTTTATTCTGTCTTTATGATGAAATTCAAGAGCACTGTTTGAATGACATGGGTGTTTGTGATACGAGGTAAAATATACTGTTTGTAAATGTATAATTATAATTACAACCTATGGAATTTAGTAGATGAATGCCCGGTTTAGGGGACAATGTACAAAGTTGGTTTAGTGTTCAGAATATAATCTTTGGTCCAGCCCGTTATTTTACACAGACCACACTTCACAGTGCTTGTGGTTGTTACAATGACTATTACTGGACAAAACTGTCAGATGAAACAGATTAATTTATTATTATTATTATTATTACGTTTATTTGATGGACCAGAGGCTGAAATCAGATACATTGTACCAGATATAGTTAGCTAAATTAATATACAGTATATCAGTAACCAAACAACAACAACAACAACAACAGCGATACACAAGGACACCTCCCAGACAACAGGTTTCCCAGATCACCATCTGTCTCTCTCTCCCTCCTTCCTGTACCTACCTCCCCCCTCTGTCTCTCTCCCTCCTTCCTGCACCTACCTCCCCCCTCTGTCTCTCTCCCTCCTTCTGTACCTACCTCCCCCCTCTGTATCACTCTCCCTCCTTCCTCCCCCTTCTGTCTCTCTCTCCCTACTTCCATACCTCCCCCTCTGTCCCCCACTTTAAATAAATTGTGATTTGATTTGCAGTTATTGTCAATTCCTTCAAGTGCATTTTGGATTATGTCCTTTTGTAACCATAAAACATGTAAATACTTAGTAACTATTTTCACTATTTCAGATAAATATATGGTACATGACAGGTTATCAATGAGAAGTTTTGCTCTTTCAATGAGATGTTCTGCTATTTATTATTATTGCTAGGTGCACCAATAAAAATGAGAAGGAATGTCTAATCTTTGTCTAAGTTAATTATTTATTTCATTCAAACAGTCGGTTTCATTACATAATATACACTACATGATATGTTTGTTCATATCTACTGTTACTGTCCAAGCTAATAATACACAGACTTAGGCCTACAGGCTGAAGGAGGAGTTAACATGGAGTTTACATGTACTAGATGCTAGTAACTAGAATACAGCAGCAGCTTTGCATTTGTACTGTTTTATCATGTTATATAATTATGAAACAGAATATGAGCTAGGTGACTTCCCACTGGGCACAAACTGGTTGAATCAATGTTGCTTCCACGTCATTTTTTAACAAAACAAAAAATCTATGTTTTTCATTCAGATGATCAAATCAAATTTTATTGGCCACATGCGCCGAATACAACAGGTGCAGACATTACAGTGAAATGCTTACTTACAGCCCTTAACCAACAGTGCATTTATTTAAAAATAAAACAACAACAAAAAAAGTGTTGAGAAAAAAAGAGCAGAAGTCAAATAAAATAACAGTAATGAATCAAAGTCGAAAACTGATTGGATTTGCAAAGAGTCATCAACCTGAAGGAATTTCATGATTTCTTATATTTTTTTACCCTCCCTAAATCGAATGACATGGTTAAAAACATGTTTTAATTCCCAACTCAATTAAATTTAAATCAAAACTAGATGTCGAACTGACATCTGAGCCCAGTGGTCTGGTCTTTGTACACACAAAGCACACACTATCATAACCACAGTATCTATTGGTACAAAAATAGACTATTGTAGGAAACACGCACAAAAAATCTATGTTTTATTGTCACATACACCAGATAGATACAGTGAAATGTGTTGTTTTACACGGAGGGTCATGTGTCTGCTGGTTTTACCTTTCAATTAAGACCTAGACAACCAGGTGAGGGGAATTAGTGCCCTTAATCCATCAATCAAGTACAAGGGTGGAGCAAAAACCCTCAGTGGAATGAGTTTGACACGTGTTTTATAGGGTCAGCCATAGTAGTACGGTGCCCCTGGAGCAAATTAGGGTTAAGTGCTTTACTCAAGTGCATATCAACAGATTTTTCACCTTGTTGGATCAGGTATTCGAACCAGCGACCTTTTGGTTACTGGTCCGCTAGGACACCTGCCGCCCCGTGGGTTAACCCAATCGGTTTATATGCAGCACACAAGTAAATAGAGTGAATAATCAATCACAAAGTTAACTAGTAATAAGTAAAGAGCATACATAGATGATCATATCTACTACAGTAATATCTCTCTCCTCTGGGGCTCACGCTCTGTAGCAGAGGAAGTTCCTCCTCTCCTCACAGTTCCTGGTTCCCCAGTGCTCTTCATCTCTGGTCAGGGTCCCACAGTGGAGGTATTGGGCGGGGCAGTGGGGCAGTTTCCCCCCGGTCCAGGCCTGGTACTCCAGGGGATCCCCGTTCACCCACAGCCACTCTCTGGCCAGGAATATCAGACCCGTCCACACATGGTCCGTCTGGGCACCATCCATCCTGCTCTGGGCCTGGAGATGCTCAGTCTCAGAGAGCAGGCTGGGGAGGTCTGTGTAGTGATCCCTGCAGTACTCCAGAGCCTCCTCCCACATCTTCATCTCCTGAACCAGGATCAGCTTCTCCTTGTAGCAGAAGAAGGGGAGTTTCCGGGAGCACGGCGAATCCATCCATCTCATATCCCACTGTACCATGACACAGTCCTCAATGCCACCAGCATTGTTTGGCTCTTCTGATTTCCAAAACATAAATTTTAATTTCTCTCCTCCTGACCATGTCCATCCTGTTGTGTCATTAGCATCTCTGTGCAAACCAATCCAGGTCCAATCACCCCTTGAAATGGGAGAGAGCTGATCTACTTCTTCCTGGTTGCTGATGAAGGCCAGGGCAGTGTAGTGCTCACGGCAGTACTGCTGAGCCTCTGACCAGGTCTTCTGTTCAGACACATAGTGATATTCTCTGAGTTTATCAGAGGCCACTGCACACAGAGCAGTGATGAGGAGCCCAGTGAAGCTGCTCTTCCTCTGCATGATGCCCCAGTGCTCAGTCAGTGTGGAGTAGAGCTGACCCTGCTGCTACTACTGCTATTATGACCCTGCTGCTACTCTACTGGTCCCCTCTCACGTGTCCACACAGCCCACCAATCAGAGTGCCTCCTTAACTCACCACCACCATCTAGCTAACCAATCCATGGCTCTTCCTCATAGGTTTCCTGATTCCTCACATCCTCTTTCCTCGCCTTCTCTAAACGAATTGGAGGACAGCGGATCTTTTCCTCCAATGAGAAGGAGTCAAAGAAAGTGGATGTGAGGATTCAGGTAAAGACAATATAGCAAGGGCCCTGTACACACACTACCTAAAAAGGAACACCGCAGTCAAATAACTCCTGCATCTTTTAAGCAAACTACCCAGGAGCTTCGGAAAATCCCACGGTCCAAAGAACATGAATAAACTTTAACCAAAGCTGACATGTAAATCCCTCCAAAAGAGAATCAGTAGCGAGTTCAGAGAACTCAATCTTCTTGACCATATTCTCTCACATATACAGTGGAGAAAAAAAGTATTTAGTCAGCCACCAATTGTGCAAGTTCTCCCACTTAAAAAGATGAGAGAGGCCTGTAATTTTCATCATAGGTACACGTCAACTATGACAGACAAAATTAGAGAAAAAAATCCAGAAAATCACATTGTAAGATTTTTTATGAATTTATTTGCAAATTATGGTGGAAAATAAGTATTTGGTCAATAACAAAAGTTTCTCAATACTTTGTTATATACCCTTTGTTGGCAATGACACAGGTCAAACGTTTTCTGTAAGTCTTCACAAGGTTTTCACACACTGTTGCTGGTATCTTGGCCCATTCCTCCATGCAGATCTCCTCTAGAGCAGTGATGTTTTGGGGCTGTCGCTGGGCAACACGGACTTTCAACTCCCTCCAAAGATTTTCTATGGGGTTGAGATCTGGAGACTGGCTAGGCCACTCCAGGACCTTGAAATGCTTCTTACGAAGCCACTCCTTCGTTGCCCGGGCGGTGTGTTTGGGATCATTGTCATGCTGAAAGACCCAGCCACGTTTCATCTTCAATGCCCTTGCTGATGGAAGGAGGTTTTCACTCAAAATCTCACGATACATGGCCCCATTCATTCTTTCCTTTACACGGATCAGTCGTCCTGGTCCCTTTGCAGAAAAACAGCCCCAAAGCATGATGTTTCCACCCCCATGCTTCACAGTAGGTATGGTGTTCTTTGGATGCAACTCAGCATTCTTTGTCCTCCAAACACGACGAGTTGAGTTTTTACCAAAAAGTTCTATTTTGGTTTCATCTGACCATATGACATTCTCCCAATCCTCTTCTGGATCATCCAAATGCACTCTAGCAAACTTCAGACGGGCCTGGACATGTACTGGCTTAAGCAGGGGGACACGTCTGGCACTGCAGGATTTGAGTCCCTGGTGGCATAGTGTGTTACTGATGGTTGGCTTTGTTACTTTGGTCCCAGCTCTCTGCAGGTCATTCACTAGGTCCCCCCGTGTGGTTCTGGGATTTTTGCTCACCGTTCTTGTGATCATTTTGACCCCACGGGGTGAGATCTTGCGTGGAGCCCCAGATCGAGGGAGATTATCAGTGGTCTTGTATGTCTTCCATTTCCTAATAATTGCTCCCACAGTTGATTTCTTCAAACCAAGCTGCTTACCTATTGCAGATTCAGTCTTCCCAGCCTGGTGCAGGTCTACAATTTTGTTTCTGGTGTCCTTTGACAGCTCTTTGGTCTTGGCCATAGTGGAGTTTGGAGTGTGACTGTTTGAGGTTGTGGACAGGTGTCTTTTATACTGATAACAAGTTCAAACAGGTGCCATTAATACAGGTAACGAGTGGAGGACAGAGGAGCCTCTTAAAGAAGAAGTTACAGGTATGTGAGAGCCAGAAATCTAGCTTGTTTGTAGGTGACCTAATACTTATTTTCCACCATAATTTGCAAATAAATTAATTACAAATCCTACAATGTGATTTTCTGTAATTTTTTTTCTCAATTTGTCTGTCATAGTTGACGTGTACCTATGATGACAATTACAGGCCTCTCTCATCTTTTTAAGTGGGAGAACTTGCACAATTGGTGGCTGACTAAATACTTTTTTCCCCCACTGTATTTAACGTCAATCAGGGGTGTAGTGGTGCCTGGGAAAGTGGGTATTCTCTCATTTTGCCAACATTTTTCCAAACGTCCCGCCAGGCGAAGGAAAGGTGCCCTGTGTGAAAAATTCTATGAGAAACAGTGACATACACTCTGAATGACCTAAAATTATAAATCCCATTTTGGTCTTTCACAGTCAGACCAACCCAAGATGTACTGTACAAGTAGGCTATTAGTAGGCCTACTATTGAAACCGATAAATGAGGCTGTCAACTGAGTCACAAATTCACAGGTTTCAGATTTTTTCCCATTTCTGTAAGGTTTACGTTCTGTCACACTTCTTACAGAAAACAATGTAATTGTATTATCTAAGTCCATAAAAATGCTTAAACCACATCAGTAGACCACTTTTGAGGTTTGGGAAAAATCTAAGATTTGTTTTTGTGTAGTTAACCTTTAATTCAAGTGTGCAGGCACCTAGCACTGTTGTTTGCTTAGAGGTGTTTCTGTAGCACATGAGATGGAGTTTGCAAAATAAATGGCCACTGGATTGATGCAAATAATTATGATACACTATATATACAAAAGTATGTGGACATCCCTTCAAATTAGTGAATTCGGCTATTTCAGCCACACCCGTTGCTGACAGGTGTATAAAATCGAGCACACAGCCATGCAATCTCCATAGACAAACATTGGCAGTAGAATGGCCTTACTGAAGAGCTCAATGACTTTCAACGTGGCACCATCATATGACGCCACCTTTCCAACAAGTCCAATTTCTGCCCTGCTAGAGCTGCCCCGGTCAACTGTAAGTGCTGTTATTGTGAAGTTGAAACGTCTAGGAGCAACAACGGTTGAGCTGCGAAGTGGTAGGCTACACAAGCTCACAGAATGGGACCGCCGCGTGCTGAAGCGCGTAGCCTGTAAAAATCGTCTGTCCTCGGTTGCAACACTCACTACTGAGTTCAAAACTGCCTCTGGAAGTAATGTCAGCACAATAACTGTTTGTTGGGAGCTTCACCGAAAGGTTGCTGGATCGAATCCCCGAGCTGAATAGGTAAAAATCTGTTGTTCTGCCCCTGAGCAAGGTAGTAAACCCACTGTTCCCTGGGCGCCTAAGACGTGGATGTCGATTAAGGCAGCCCTCTGCACCTCTCTGATTCAGAGGGGTTGGGTTAAATGCAGAAGACACCTTTCAGTTGAATGCATTCAGTTGTACAACTGACTAGGAATCTCCCTTTCACTTTCATGAAATGTGTTTCCATGGCCGAGCAGCCGCACACAAGCCTAAGATCACCATGCGCAATGCCAAGCGTCGGCTGGAGAGGTGTAAAGCTCGCCGCATTGGACTCTGGAACAGTGAAAATGCTTTCTCTGGAGTGATGAATCACACTTCACCATCGGGCAGTCCGACGGACGTATCTGGGTTTGGCAGATGCCAAGAGAACGCTACCTGCCCGAATGCATAGTGCTAACTGTCAAGTTTGGTCGAGGAGGAATAATGGTCTGGGGATGTTTTTCATGGTTCGGGCTAGGCCCCTTAGTTCCAGTGAAGGGAAATCTTAAATGCTACAGCATACAATGACATTCTAGACGATTCTGTGCTTCCAACTTTGTCGCAACATTTTGGTTGAAGGCCCTTTCCTGTTTCAGCATGACAATGCCCCTGTGCACAAAGCAAGGTCCATCAAGGAATGACCTCAACCCCATTGAACACCTCAGCCCTGACCTCAAACCCATTGAACACCTTTGGCATGAATTGGAACACCGACTGCGAGCCAGGCCTAATCACCCAACATCAGTGACCGACCACACTAATGCTCTTGTGGCTGAATGGAAGCTGCAGCAATGTTTCAGCATCTAGTGGAAAGCCTTCCCAGAAGGGTTGAGGCTGTTATAGCAGCAAAGGGGGGACCAACTACATATTAATGTCCATAATTTTTGAATGAGATGTTCGATGAGCAGGTGTCCACATACCTTTGGTCATGTACTTTGTAGCTAATTAACATTTAATAGAGAAGGTTTATGGGAAAGCCTTTCCATCTACCAGAAGAAGGTTAGGCCTATCATTAGCATTGCTATATTTTCCCTGTTCCTTAATAGTTTGGAACATGGACGTTTTACTTCATATTATGAGGCATGTCTTACCTTGCTTCAAAGTAGCCTATAGCCAAAATCCCACCATAGAAACATGGAGGCAATTCTTTTTTATAAAGATTTACTTATATGCATTCTCCTGTTCTATTGGTTTTCTTTCAACTTTCTTTCATTTTCTAGCAGGCAAAGATATTATCCTAATCATATTAGCAACCCATGATAGTTGTTGCGTCTTTAAATCCCTATTTTTCTAACGGATACTTCCATCTCTGACCATGAAAGCTTGCATGTGGGGTGCGCATTTTAGAACGGTGTTTTCCCGCAACTTGCATTTTGGAACATTCACATGTAGGCCTAGCGCCGTGTGTACATTGCTGCACCTAAAATGTGAAGAAAGAATAGTTTATCAACATTTTAAGCTAAACATTCTGATCTGTTCCATCAGCCTTATTAATTGATTATGCATATACCTCCACTACACTACTTTGATAAGTATCAGTGGGGATTAAGAAGTGAGTATATGCAATGACCATTTAAAAATAAGTGGGTATAATACTTGTATACAGTGAGTTTTTGATTAACTTTGTAGGTGAAGCCATAAGAACGGGGACACTTTCAACAGTATTCTGTGATAATGACACTTTAACCCAGATGTACAACATGGGCCTAGGAAGTCTGCAGGGATATTTGTATCAACAGAACTCCACCAAAGATATTGTTTTGAATTTACTACAAGACCATGGTACTTGCTTATGGAGCAGCAAGAGGAGCTGCCCCTCCCTCCTTCAGGCTATGCTCAAACCCTACACCCCAACCCACGCACTCTGTTCTGCCTCCTCTGGTCTCTTGGCCCTCCCACTCCTACAGAAGGGCAGCTCTCGCTTACCCCAGTCCAAGCTCTTCTCTGTCCTGGCACCCCAATCAATGGTGGAACCAGCTTCCCCCTGAAGCTCGGACAGCAGAGTCCCTGCCCACCTTCAGAAACCATCTGAAACCCTACCTCTTCAAAGAGCATTTTAAATAATCCCACAGCACCCCTCCTCGCACCACCTCCTCACACCGCGCCCCTCCTCGCACCACCTCCTCACACCGCGCCCCTCCTCGCACCACCTCCTCACACCGCGCCACCTCCTCACCGCGCCACCTCCTCACACCGCGCCACTCCTCGCACCACCTCCTCACACGCGCCACCTCCTCGCACCACCTCCTCACACCGCGCCACCTCCTCGCACCACCTCCTCACACCGCGCCACCTCCTCGCACCACCTCCTCACCGCGCCACCTCCTCGCACCACCTCCTCACACCGCGCCCCTCCTCGCACCACCTCCTCACACCGCGCCACCTCCTCGCACCACCTCCTCACACCGCGCCACCTCCTCGCACTAGACTTTCCCCATTACTAGCTCTGACCTAGCTGATAGCTACTTTATTGAGGAGAAATGTACTTACTATGACTGTGATATGTGGTTGTCCCAACTAGCTACTGTATCTTAAAATGAATGCACTAACTGTAAATCGCTCTGGATACGAGGGTCTGCTAAATCACTAATACGCTAAAAGAAATATATAGTGTTACTTATTTTTATTGAGGGGGAGAAATATACATTTATTTTCACGACCCCATCTTTGATTGTCAGTACTGATGATTCAAAAGGCAACTGATGCAATGTATGTGATAAAACAACATACATATCAGAATTTAGATGAATCCTGCAAACTATGATTTACAAATGTCCTCTAGCACTTTGCGGTTTTGACTTCGTGGCCATGTTAACTAGTGGGAACCGTTTACCATTGACTTTGTGGCTGTGGTCATTTTGATTCCACTGTAAAATAATCTCTGCTTCTTTACATCTTTGACTCGTTGACATCTCATGTAAATTAATTTGAGGACAAGTATTAGTTGTATGAGGTACAAATGTGAAATATTTTTCATTACTTTGATCAGTTCCTGCTAATAAAAGGTAATATAGGCTGAAACATTATGATGGAGGCCTCGCCCATATACAGTCATTGGCCTCGCCTGACGACCCTGAATTTAATTCTGCTGCTCTATTGATCGCTACATACATTCATCGTGGAGAAGAAACGTCAGTTCGGCGCAATGTGTATGGGTAGCCAGGCAAGAATAGGCCTACCAGTTCCAGAGACCCTGTAATTGATGATTGTAACACAAAACCTCTTCATTTGTATTCAAACATATCTATGACACATACTGTAAAAAAGACTACCCCTCTCTGTCTGATTGGCCTTCAAACATGTCAATCACATCTCTCATCCCAACCAATCAGAACGCTTTGACACACTCCAGGGCTCCGCCCCGACACCTCTGTTATTGCATGTTTACATGCAGTCGCAAGAAGAAAGTATTGTGCTCACGGACTGTGCACGTGCTGTTGCCCAAACAAATTGTTGTGTGGGTCTATTGCAATAAGTACGTCTTGGAAATGCTACTGGGCTAAGATGGGGGGCAATATTAGTGAGGAATAGTTACGTTACTGTGTAAGTTTGTAAGATAAGTTTGCTAGCTTCCAGCTAATGCTAGCATTGTTTGTGTGTAACGTTACCCCGTGCATGCTACCTCGTTCGATAATTGTTATCATTGCTACAAGTGTGTTTATTGAGTGCAACTAGCTTATTCACCATTCCTGTATTAGCCCCGTTTAAGGTATTTGCATGCTACTGCTGCAAGATGCATAGCCTTAGATGTACTTATTCTGGTAGCTTCCTCTCGGGTTGGTTGTGTCATCGCTTTACAATTATTGCATGCTGTACATGTATGTCTTAGTATCTTATAATGGGTCCTCATGATTGTATTGTTTCTCCCATTTTAGACCACATAATCATATAAACATCTTCAAATGGAAACAGCTGGGTCTGTGTGGTGGTGACTATTAAGAGTACAGTGATGGGCTCAACATCATGTTCTAACCGGACAGCACTATAGTGGGCAGAACCAAACCAATCAGTATTAAGTATATAGCGGGGTAGGCCATTAACGGCCGACCGATCAGACGAGCTCCAGCTAGCCGTTTTTACACATACACACAATCATGTATTTTTCGTTCAATGTGTCTTAATAGAATAGTTAGTTACAGGTTCTACATCACCATTAATGGGATTTTTTTTAAACAAGTAACCTTTCACATGTACAAAATTATGCATAGCATTGCTTTATTTAATACAGCGATAAAACTCAAAGGTGACATTGATGGTTTGCCAGTTCTACAAACAATGAATGCAAAGTACATTGTGCCACCCTGTGTCAGAAACAGAGAGGTGTCAAAGATCGACGCCCCTCTGCCTGAAGAGCTCCTGTAGGTGTCCCTCCAGTGCTGGGTTGGTCCCCCTCAGTCCTCTCACTACCTGGGCTGCCCACACAAAGTACTCCTGAACACGCTCTGCCGTCCAACCTGGCAACCACAACACAGAAGAAATATAAGATATGGGATGGGGGTAAAGAGAGGGACAGTCAGACAACCAGCGAGGGAAGCAAGTGAAGAGGAGCAAAGAGCCAGAGAGAAAGAGATAGGAAGAAAATAAGAGTTGTTTCCCCAGTTCAGAGAAATTAGTCATTGAAGTTGTTAGGTTTATGTCCCATCATGCATCCTGATATTACCAGCTTCTAACCACTAAATGGTGCTGCTCTTGCTATTTATTATTTTATAAAATCGGTCACCTGGCATTTGTGGCACATCCAATGCAAGTCAATGGTACCTACAGTGCATTCGGAAAGTATTCAGACCCCTTGACTTTTTCCACATTTTGTTACGTTACAGCCTTATTCTAAAATGGATTCAATTATTTTTTCCCCGCAATCTACACACAATACCCCATAATGACGAAAACCAAAACGGGTTTAGAAATTTTTGCAAATCTATCAAAAATAAATACCTTATTTACATAATTATTCAGACCCTTTGCTATGAGACTCGAAATTGAGCTCCGTTGCATCCTGTTTCCATTGATCATCCTTGATGTTTTCTACAACTTGATTGGAGTCCACCTGTGGTAAATTCAATTGATTGGACATGATTTGGAAAGGCACACAACTGTCTATATAAGGTCCACAGTTGACAGTGCATGTCAGAGCAAAAACCAAGCCATGAGGTCGGAGGAATTGTCTGTAGAGCTCCGAGACAGGATTGTGTCGAGGAACAGATCTGTGGAAGGGTACCAAAAAGAAGTTTGGAACCACCAAGACTCTTCCTAGAGCTGGCCGCCCGGCCAAACTGAGCAATCGGAGAAGGGCCTTTGTCAGGGAGGTGACCAAGAACTCGATGGTCACTCTGACAGAGCTCCTCTGTGAAGGTGGGAGAACCTACCAGAAGGACAACCATCTCTGCAGCACTCCACCAATCAGGCCTTTATGGTAGGGTGGCCAGATGGAAGCCACTCTTCAGTAAAAGGTACATGACAGTCCGCTTGGAGTTTGCCAAAAGGCACCTAAAGAATCTCAGACCATGAGAAACAAGATTCTCTGGTCTGATGAAACCAAGATTTAAGTATTTGGCCTGAATGCCAAGCATCACGTCTGGAGGAAACTTGGCACCATCCCTACGGTGAAGCATGGTGGTGGCAGCATCATGCTGTGGGGATGTTTTTCAGCGGCAGGAACTGGGAGACTAGTCAGGATCGAGGGAAAGATGAAACGGAGCAAAGTACAGAGAGATCCTTGTTGAAAACCTGCTCCAGAGTGCTCAGGACCTCAGACTGGGGGTGAAGCTTCACCTTCCAGCAGGACAACGACCTAAGCACACAGCCAAGACCACGCAGGAGTGGCTTCGGGACAAGTCTCTGAATGTCCTTGAGTGGCCCAGCCAGAGCCCGGACTTGAATCCGATCGAACATCTCTGGAGAGACCTGAAAATAGCTGTGCAGCGATGCTCTCCATCCAACCTGACAGAGCTTGAGAGGATCTGCAGAGAAGAATGGGAGAAACTCACCAAATACAGGTGGGTCAAGTTTGTAGTGTCATACCCAAGAAGACTCGAGGCTGTTATCGCTGCCAAAGGTGCTTCAACAAAGTATTGAGTAAAGGGTCTGAATACTTATGTAAATGTGATATCAGTTTATTCTTTATAAATTTGCAAACATTTCTAAAATCCGGTTTTTGCTTTGTCATAATGGGGTATTGTGTGTAGATTGAGGGGGGAAAAACTATTTAATCAATTTTAAAATAAGGCTGTAACATAACAATGTGGAAAAAGTCAAGGGGTCTGAATACTTTCCGAATGCACTGTATATCTATAACATTATTTTACCCATTGGTCCACATATGCGTTTTTGATTGGACACCCTACAATCACCTGTGGGCGTGCAGCGGTTGAGGTCCCTCAGGTTGTACAGTTTGTCAGCCAGTTTGACCAGTTTTGCCTGGTGACTGGCATGAGGTGCGTGCTCCACCTGCTGACGTTTCCTCTCCTGCTTGGGTAGCGCCTTGTCGTCTGTCACTTCCTGAACGATCCGCGCCACTGTTTGCCCAAAGACGACCTGTAGCTCTCCTATGCTGGTGTCAGTGTCCTCCACTGTGTCATGGAGCAAAGCTGCCTGCAGACAGTTGGAAAATACACAAATATCCGTCATGACCTTCTTGTTAACGAACTCTGGTTAACGCAAACTCTGTTAACACAAATGTTGAATGTTTTCATGAGCTTAACATTGCCCATTGACTGTGGTCTATACTTAATCAGATAATTTAATTACGATTTAAAATGTTGCCCTCCAGGAGCAAGTATGTATGCAAGAAAGTATTTTGAGTCTTTCTGAAACGTAAAACACTTACTTGCAGAACTTCAATGTCTGTGATCCCACCTTCATGGCTTAGGATCCTTGCAACCAGTTTGTGCACAGTGGGAAGTCAACTAGTAATCCAAAATCCACCTGAAGGAAACATAGAATTGACAATAACTGAAAATCTATTACTAATATTATTATACCACTGTTGAATTGATAGGACATTAACATATACACAGATATTTTACATAATTCTGATGGCTGCAATTGAAAATAACTAATTTCAAACCTAGAATCCTCATATATCAATGCTTTTTTTTGTAATGAAGAGTGGACATCCATTCAACATTCATACGTTTCCTTTATTGGATGTACTCATATAGAGAGGAATGAAGAACGACAGTCTAAACGTGAAGGGTGAGTTTTGAAACCACCCCAAGTTGGGCAATGTTTGGTCCGGCATCGGCAGCACTACCACAAGAACAGACTCTGGCACAAATATAAATGTTTTTATTGTACACCTATCCAGGAATTAGCAGTGGTGGAAAAAGTACCCAATTGTCATGCTTGAATCAAAGTTAAGATACCTTAATAGGATATGACTCAAGTAAAAGTGAAAGTCACCCAGTAACATAAATTACTACTTGAGTAAAAGTCTAAAAGTATTTTTTGTTTTAAATATACTTAAGTATCAAAAGTAAATGTAATTGCAAAACTTGACTTAAGTATCAAAAGTAAAAGTATAAATCATTTCAAATTCCTTATATTAAGCTAACCAGATGGCACAATTGTTCGTGTTTTTTGTATTTATTTACGGATAGCCAGGGGCACACTCCAACAATCAGACATCATTCAAAAACAAAGCATTTGTGTTTAGTGAGTCGCCAGATCAAAGGCAGTAGAGATGACCAGGGATGTTCTCTTGACAAGTGCGTGAATTGGTCAATTTCTGTCCTGCTAAGCATTCAAAATGTGACCAGTACTTTTTGGTGTCAGGGGAAATGTATGGAGTAAAAAGTACATTATTTTCTTTAGGAATGTAGTGAAGTAAAAGTAAAAGTTGTGAAAAATATAAACAGTAAAGTAAAGTACAGATGCCCCCAAAAACTACTTAAGTAGTACTTTACACCACTGGGGATTATATTTGAAAATGTACTTAGCCCTCAGAACAGCCTCAATTCGTCGGGGCATGAACTCTTACAAGGTGTCGAAAGCGTTCCACAGGGATGCTGGCCGATGTTAACTCCAGTAATTACCACAGTTATGTCAAATTGGCTGGATGTCCTTTGGGTGGTGGACAATGTTCCCTCTACAAGTGTGCAGCCGCACATCTCTTCCAGAACTGCTGTGCAGAAGAAATGCCAGGCTGTGCAGAGACGCAAGAGATTGAAAGTTTGCCCCATTACTTTACAGATCAAGTTTTTTCTGTGATCGAATCAACATTATATCAGCCCCTTTTCAATGCAACAAACCAAAACAAATCTAACTTTGCAAGATTGATTCTGTGATTTGGTTGTAGGCAGAACCAGAGCGCAACAGGCAGTGTTGCATTTTGAGACAGGCTTGAATATGCAAATAAGCCAATAGGCAGAGGGGTAGCCTACATTGTCTAATTCTCTGTTTGGTAATAATAATTAATTGTATTTTGTAAAATGGTTTCTTGCATCATATACAATACAATGCAATTTACAGTCACCGACTTGGCCCATGGTGTTACAGACCAAGTAAAAAATAATTAATTAATGTCAAGCCCTTCGTAATGTAAAAACTTTTTTAAAGTCTCATGCAATGTAGGCCTGCATTGAACACCACATATAGGCTACTGTAGGCTATATCATAGAAATCAAAAGCTATTTCCATGTGAAAATGTTATGGGATGTGCTCCATTGGTTTTGTTGGTAGGCCTACATTATGCTCAAATACAGTGTATTCAGAAAGTATTCAGACCCCTTTACTTTTTTCCAAAAAAATGTACGTTACAGCCTTGTTCTAAAATTGATTAAATTGTTTTTTTCCCCTCATCAATCTACACACAATCACCCCATAATGACAAAGCAAAAGCAGGTTTTTGGAAATGTATAAAAAATGTAAAACTTAAATATTACATTTACATAAGTATTCAGACCCTTTACTCAGTACTTTGTTGAAGCACCTTTGGCAGCGATTACAGCCTTGAGTCTTCTTGGGTAAGCATTTTAGAATAAGGCTGTAACGTAACAAAATGTGTAAAAAGTCAAGGGGTCTGAATACTTTCCAAATGCACTGCATATCCTCTCACAGGTTCTATCAGAAGTCCAGCACAGCACCAGAAAAACACTCCAATGAACTTATTTCCTGCTTCGTTAACTACATTTGTTTTATTCTGTCTTTATGATGAAATTCAAGAGCACTGTTTGAATGACATGGGTGTTTGTGATACGAGGTAAAATATACTGTTTGTAAATGTATAATTATAATTACAACCTATGGAATTTAGTAGATGAATGCCCGGTTTAGGGGACAATGTACAAAGTTGGTTTAGTGTTCAGAATATAATCTTTGGTCCAGCCCGTTATTTTACACAGACCACACTTCACAGTGCTTGTGGTTGTTACAATGACTATTACTGGACAAAACTGTCAGATGAAACAGATTAATTTATTATTATTATTATTATTATTACGTTTATTTGATGGACCAGAGGCTGAAATCAGATACATTGTACCAGATATAGTTAGCTAAATTAATATACCAAACAACAACAACAACAACAACAAAGCGATACACAAGGACACCTCCCAGACAACAGGTTTCCCAGATCACCATCTGTCTCTCTCTCCCTCCTTCCTGTACCTACCTCCCCCCTCTGTCTCTCTCTCCCTCCTTCCTGTACCTACCTCCCCCCTCTGTCTCTCTCTCCCTCCTTCCTGCACCCACCTCCCCCCTCTGTCTCTCTCCCTCCTTCTGTACCTACCTCCCCCCTCTGTATCACTCTCCCTCCTTCCTCCCCCTTCTGTCTCTCTCTCCCTACTTCCATACCTCCCCCTCTGTCCCCCACTTTAAATAGATTGTGATTTGATTTGCAGTTATTGTCAATTCCTTCAAGTGCATTTTGGATTATGTCCTTTTGTAACCATAAAACATGTAAATACTTAGTAACTATTTTCACTATTTCAGATAAATATATGGTACATGACAGGTTATCAATGAGAAGTTTTGCTCTTTCAATGAGATGTTCTGCTATTTATTATTATTGCTAGGTGCACCAATAAAAATGAGAAGGAATGTATAATCTTTGTCTAAGTTAATTATTTATTTCATTCAAACAGTCGGTTTCATTACATAATATACACTACATGATATGTTTGTTCATATCTACTGTTACTGTCCAAGCTAATAATACACAGACTTAGGCCTACAGGCTGAAGGAGGAGTTAACATGGAGTTTACATGTACTAGATGCTAGTAACTAGAATACAGCAGCAGCTTTGCATTTGTACTGTTTTATCATGTTATATAATTATGAAACAGAATATGAGCTAGGTGACTTCCCACTGGGCACAAACTGGTTGAATCAATGTTGCTTCCACGTCATTTTTTAACAAAACAAAAAATCTATGTTTTCCATTCAGATGATCAAATCAAATCAAATTTTATTGGCCACATGCGCCGAATACAACAGGTGCAGACATTACAGTGAAATGCTTACTTACAGCCCTTAACCAACAGTGCATTTATTTAAAAAAATAAAACAACAAAAAGTGTTGAGAAAAAAAGAGCAGAAGTAAAATAAAATAACAGTAATGAATCAAAGTCGAAAACTGATTGGATTTGCAAAGAGTCATCAACCTGAAGGAATTTCATGATTTCTTATATTTTTTACCCTCCCTAAATCGAATGACATGGTTAAAAACATGTTTTAATTCCCAACTCAATTAAATTTAAATCAAAACTAGATGTCGAACTGACATCTGAGCCCAGTGGTCTGGTCTTTGTACACACAAAGCACACACTATCATAACCACAGTATCTATTGGTACAAAAATAGACTATTGTAGGAAACACGCACAAAAAATCTATGTTTTATTGTCACATACACCAGATAGATACAGTGAAATGTGTTGTTTTACACGGAGGGTCATGTGTCTGCTGGTTTTACCTTTCAATTAAGACCTAGACAACCAGGTGAGGGGAATTAGTGCCCTTAATCCATCAATCAAGTACAAGGGTGGAGCAAAAACCCTCAGTGGAATGAGTTTGACACGTGTTTTATAGGGTCAGCCATAGTAGTACGGTGCCCCTGGAGCAAATTAGGGTTAAGTGCTTTACTCAAGTGCATATCAACAGATTTTTCACCTTGTTGGATCAGGTATTCGAACCAGCGACCTTTTTGGTTACTGGTCCGCTAGGACACCTGCCGCCCCGTGGGTTAACCCAATCGGTTTATATGCAGCACACAAGTAAATAGAGTGAATAATCAATCACAAAGTTAACTAGTAATAAGTAGAGAGCATACATAGATGATCATATCTACTACAGTAATATCTCTCTCCTCTGGGGCTCACGCTCTGTAGCAGAGGAAGTTCCTCCTCTCCTCACAGTTCCTGGTTCCCCAGTGCTCTTCATCTCTGGTCAGGGTCCCACAGTGGAGGTATTGGGCAGGGCAGTGGGGCAGCTTCCCCCCGGTCCAGGCCTGGTACTCCAGGGGATCCCCGTTCACCCACAGCCACTTGCTGGCCAGGAACATCAGACCCGTCCACACATGGTCCGTCTGGGCGCCCTCCATCTTGCTCTGGGCCTGGAGATGCTCAGTCTCAGAGAGCAGGCTGGGGAGGTCTGTGTAGTGATCCCTGCAGTACTCCAGAGCCTCCTCCCACGTCTTCATCTCCTGAACCAGGATCAGCTTCTCCTTGTAGCAGAAGAAGGGGTGTTTCCGGAAGCACGGCGAATCCATCCATCTCATATCCCACTGTACCATGACACAGTCCTTAATGCCACCAGCATGGTTTGGCTCTCCTGATTTCCAAACCATAAATTGTAATTTCTCTCCTCCTGACCATGTCCATCCTGTTGGGTCATTAGCATCTCTGTGCAAACCAATCCAGGTCCAATCACCCCTTGAAATGGGAGAGAGCTGATCTACTTCTTCCTGGTTGCTGATGAAGGCCAGGTCAGTGTAGTGCTCACGGCAGTACTGCTGAGCCTCTGACCAGGTCTTCTGTTCAGACACATAGTGATATTCTCTGAGTTTATCAGAGGCCACTGCACACAGAGCAGTGATGAGGAGCCCAGTGAAGCTGCTCTTCCTCTGCATGATGCCCCAGTGCTCAGTCAGTGTGGAGTGGAGCTGACCCTGCTGCTACTACTGCTATTATGACCCTGCTGCTACTCTACTGGTCCCCTCTCACGTGTCCACACAGCCCACCAATCAGAGTGCCTCCTTAACTCACCACCACCATCTAGCTAACCAATCCATGGCTCTTCCTCATAGGTTTCCTGATTCCTCACATCCTCTTTCCTCGCCTTCTCTAAACGAATTGGAGGACAGCGGATCTTTTCCTCCAATGAGAAGGAGGCAAAGAAAGTGGATGTGAGGATTCAGGTAAAGACAATATAGCAAGGGCCCTGTACACACACTACCTAAAAAGGAACACCGCAGTCAAATAACTCCTGCATCTTTTAAGCAAACTACCCAGGAGCTTCGGAAAATCCCACGGTCCAAAGAACATGAATAAACTTTAACCAAAGCTGACATGTAAATCCCTCCAAAAGAGAATCAGTAGCGAGTTCAGAGAACTCAATCTTCTTGACCATATTCTCTCACATATACAGTGGAGAAAAAAAGTATTTAGTCAGCCACCAATTGTGCAAGTTCTCCCACTTAAAAAGATGAGAGAGGCCTGTAATTTTCATCATAGGTACACGTCAACTATGACAGACAAAATTAGAGAAAAAAAATCCAGAAAATCACATTGTAAGATTTTTTATGAATTTATTTGCAAATTATGGTGGAAAATAAGTATTTGGTCAATAACAAAAGTTTCTCAATACTTTGTTATATACCCTTTGTTGGCAATGACACAGGTCAAACGTTTTCTGTAAGTCTTCACAAGGTTTTCACACACTGTTGCTGGTATTTTGGCCCATTCCTCCATGCAGATCTCCTCTAGAGCAGTGATGTTTTGGGGCTGTCGCTGGGCAACACGGACTTTCAACTCCCTCCAAAGATTTTCTATGGGGTTGAGATCTGGAGACTGGCTAGGCCACTCCAGGACCTTGAAATGCTTCTTACGAAGCCACTCCTTCGTTGCCCGGGCGGTGTGTTTGTGATCATTGTCATGCTGAAAGACCCAGCCACGTTTCATCTTCAATGCCCTTGCTGATGGAAGGAGGTTTTCACTCAAAATCTCACGATACATGGCCCCATTCATTCTTTCCTTTACACGGATCAGTCGTCCTGGTCCCTTTGCAGAAAAACAGCCCCAAAGCATGATGTTTCCACCCCCATGCTTCACAGTAGGTATGGTGTTCTTTGGATGCAACTCAGCATTCTTTGTCCTCCAAACACGACGAGTTGAGTTTTTACCAAAAAAGTTCTATTTTGGTTTCATCTGACCATATGACATTCTCCCAATCCTCTTCTGGATCATCCAAATGCACTCTAGCAAACTTCAGACGGGCCTGGACATGTACTGGCTTAAGCAGGGGGACACGTCTGGCACTGCAGGATTTGAGTCCCTGGCGGCATAGTGTGTTACTGATGGTTGGCTTTGTTACTTTGGTCCCAGCTCTCTGCAGGTCATTCACTAGGTCCCCCCGTGTGGTTCTGGGATTTTTGCTCACCGTTCTTGTGATCATTTTGACCCCACGGGGTGAGATCTTGCGTGGAGCCCCAGATCGAGGGAGATTATCAGTGGTCTTGTATGTCTTCCATTTCCTAATAATTGCTCCCACAGTTGATTTCTTCAAACCAAGCTGCTTACCTATTGCAGATTCAGTCTTCCCAGCCTGGTGCAGGTCTACAATTTTGTTTCTGGTGTCCTTTGACAGCTCTTTGGTCTTGGCCATAGTGGAGTTTGGAGTGTGACTGTTTGAGGTTGTGGACAGGTGTCTTTTATACTGATAACAAGTTCAAACAGGTGCCATTAATACAGGTAACGAGTGGAGGACAGAGGAGCCTCTTAAAGAAGAAGTTACAGGTCTGTGAGAGCCAGAAATCTAGCTTGTTTGTAGGTGACCTAATACTTATTTTCCACCATAATTTGCAAATAAATTCATTACAAATCCTACAATGTGATTTTCTGGAATTTTTTTTCTCAATTTGTCTGTCATAGTTGACGTGTACCTATGATGAAAATTACAGGCCTCTCTCATCTTTTTAAGTGGGAGAACTTGCACAATTGGTGGCTGACTAAATACTTTTTTTCCCCACTGTATTTAACGTCAATCAGGGGTGTAGTGGTGCCTGGGAAAGTGGGTATTCTCTCATTTTGCCAACATTTTTCCAAACGTCCCGCCAGGCGAAGGAAAGGTGCCCTGTGTGAAAAATTCTATGAGAAACAGTGACATACACTCTGAATGACCTAAAATTATAAATCCCATTTTGGTCTTTCACAGTCAGACCAACCCAAGATGTACTGTACAAGTAGGCTATTAGTAGGCCTACTATTGAAACCGATAAATGAGGCTGTCAACTGAGTCACAAATTCACAGGTTTCAGATTTTTTCCCATTTCTGTAAGGTTTACGTTCTGTCACACTTCTTACAGAAAACAATGTAATTGTATTATCTAAGTCCATAAAAATGCTTAAACCACATCAGTAGACCACTTTTGAGGTTTGGGAAAAATCTAAGATTTGTTTTTGTGTAGTTAACCTTTAATTCAAGTGTGCAGGCACCTAGCACTGTTGTTTGCTTAGAGGTGTTTCTGTAGCACATGAGATGGAGTTTGCAAAATAAATGGCCACTGGATTGATGCAAATAATTATGATACACTATATATACAAAAGTATGTGGACATCCCTTCAAATTAGTGAATTCGGCTATTTCAGCCACACCCGTTGCTGACAGGTGTATAAAATCGAGCACACAGCCATGCAATCTCCATAGACAAACATTGGCAGTAGAATGGCCTTACTGAAGAGCTCAATTACTTTCAACGTGGCACCATCATATGACGCCACCTTTCCAACAAGTCCAATTTCTGCCCTGCTAGAGCTGCCCCGGTCAACTGTAAGTGCTGTTATTGTGAAGTGGAAACGTCTAGGAGCAACAACGGTTGAGCTGCGAAGTGGTAGGCTACACAAGCTCACAGAATGGGACCGCCGCGTGCTGAAGCGCGTAGCCCGTACAAATCGTCTGTCCTCGGTTGCAACACTCACTACTGAGTTAAAAACTGCCTCTGGAAGTAATGTCAGCACAATAACTGTTTGTTGGGACCTTCACCGAAAGGTTGCTGGATCGAATCCCCGAGCTGAATAGGTAAAAATCTGTTGTTCTGCCCCTGAGCAAGGTAGTAAACCCACTGTTCCCTGGGCGCCTAAGACGTGGATGTCGATTAAGGCAGCCCTCTGCACCTCTCTGATTCAGAGGGGTTGGGTTAAATGCAGAAGACACCTTTCAGTTGAATGCATTCAGTTGTACAACTGACTAGGAATCTCCCTTTCACTTTCATGAAATGTGTTTCCATGGCCGAGCAGCCGCACACAAGCCTAAGATCACCATGCGCAATGCCAAGCGTCGGCTGGAGAGGTGTAAAGCTCGCCGCATTGGACTCTGGAACAGTGAAAATGCTTTCTCTGGAGTGATGAATCACACTTCACCATCGGGCAGTCCGACGGACGTATCTGGGTTTGGCAGATGCCAAGAGAATGCTACCTGCCCGAATGCATAGTGCTAACTGTCAAGTTTGGTCGTGGAGGAATAATGGTCAGGGGATGTTTTTCATGGTTCGGGCTAGCCCCCTTAGTTCCAGTGAAGGGAAATCTTAAATGCTACAGCATACAATGACATTCTAGACGATTCTGTGCTTCCAACTTTGTCGCAACATTTTGGTTGAAGGCCCTTTCCTGTTTCAGCATGACAATGCCCCTGTGCACAAAGCAAGGTCCATCAAGGAATGACCTCAACCCCATTGAACACCTCAGCCCTGACCTCAACCCCATTGAACATCTTTGGCATGAATTGGAACACCGACTGCGAGCCAGGCCTAATCACCCAACATCAGTGACCGACCACACTAATGCTCTTGTGGCTGAATGGAAGCAAGTCCCTGCAGCAATGTTTCAACATCTAGTGGAAAGCCTTCCCAGAAGGGTTGAGGCTGTTATAGCAGCAAAGGGGGGACCAACTACATATTAATGTCCATAATTTTTGAATGAGATGTTCGATGAGCAGGTGTCCACATACCTTTGGTCATGTACTTTGTAGCTAATTAACATTTAATAGAGAAGGTTTATGGGAAAGCCTTTCCATCTACCAGAAGAAGGTTAGGCCTATCATTAGCATTGCTATATTTCTCCTGTTCCTTAATAGTTTGGAACATGGACGTTTTACTTCATATTATGAGGCATGTCTTACCTTGCTTCAAAGTAGCCTATAGCCAAAATCCCACCATATAAACATGGAGGCAATTCTTTTTTATAAAGATTTACTTATATGCATTCTCCTGTTCTATTGGTTTTCTTTCAACTTTCTTTCATTTTCTAGCAGGCAAAGATATTATCCTAATCATATTAGCAACCCATGATAGTTGTTGCGTCTTTAAATCCCTCTTTTTCTAACGGATACTTCCATCTCTGACCATGAAAGCTCGCATGTGGGGTGCACATTTTAGAACGGTGTTTTCCCGCAACTTGCTGCACCTAAAATGTGAAGAAAGAATAGTTTATCAACATTTTAAGCTAAACATTCTGATCTGTTCCATCAGCCTTATTAATTGAGTATGCATATACCTCCACTACACTACTTTGATAAGTATCAGTGGGGATTAAGAAGTGAGTATATGCAATGACCACTTAAAAATAAGTGGGTATAATAATTGTATACAGTGAGTTTTTGATGAACTTTGTAGGTGAAGCCATAAGAACAGGGACACTTTCAACAGTATTCTGTGATAATGACACTTTAACCCAGATGTACAACATGGGCCTAGGAAGTCTGCAGGGATATTTGTATCAACAGAACTCCACCAAAGATATTGTTTTGAATTTACTACAAGACCATGGTACTTGCTTATGGAGCAGCAAGAGGAGCTGCCCCTCCCTCCTTCAGGCTATGCTCAAACCCTACACCCCAACCCACGCACTCTGTTCTGCCTCCTCTGGTCTCTTGGCCCTCCCACTCCTACAGAAGGGCAGCTCTCGCTTACCCCAGTCCAAGCTCTTCTCTGTCCTGGCACCCCAATCAATGGTGGAACCAGCTTCCCCCTGAAGCTAGGACAGCAGAGTCCCTGCCCACCTTCAGAAACCATCTGAAACCCTACCTCTTCAAAGAGCATTTTAAATAATCCCACAGCACCCCTCCTCGCACCACCTCCTCACACCGCGCCACCTCCTCGCACCACCTCCTCACACCGCGCCACCTCCTCGCACCACCTCCTCACACCGCGCCACCTCCTCGCACCACCTCCTCACACCGCGCCACCTCCTCTGCACCACCTCCTCACACCGCGCCACCTCCTCGCACCACCTCCTCACACCGCGCCACCTCCTCGCACCACCTCCTCACACCGCGCCACCTCCTCGCACCACCTCCTCACACCGCGCCACCTCCTCGCACCACCTCCTCACACCGCGCCACCTCCTCGCACCACCTCCTCGCACCACCTCCTCACACCGCGCCACCTCCTCGCACCACCTCCTCACACCCGCGCCACCTCCTCGCACCACCTCCTCACACCGCGCCACCTCCTCGCACCACCTCCTCACACCGCGCCACCTCCTCGCACCACCTCCTCACACCGCGCCACCTCCTCGCACCACCTCCTCACACCGCGCCACCTCCTCGCACCACCTCCTCACACCGCGCCACCTCCTCGCACCACCTCCTCACACCGCGCCACCTCCTCGCACCACCTCCTCACACCGCGCCACCTCCTCGCACCACCTCCTCACACCGCGCCACCTCCTCGCACTAGACTTTCCCCCTTACTAGCTCTGACCTAGCTGATAGCTACTTTATTGAGGAGAAATGTACTTACTATGACTGTGATATGTGGTTGTCCCAACTAGCTACTGTATCTTAAAATGAATGCACTAACTGTAAATCGCTCTGGATACGAGGGTCTGCTAAATCACTAATACGCTAAAAGAAATATATAGTGTTATTTATTTTTATTGAGGGGGAGAAATATACATTTATTTTCACGACCCCATCTTTGATTGTCAGTACTGATGATTCAAAAGGCAACTGATGCAATGTATGTGATAAAACAACATACATATCAGAATTTAGATGAATCCTGCAAACTATGATTTACAAATGTCCTCTAGCACTTTGCGGTTTTGACTTCGTGGCCATGTTAACTAGTGGGTACCGTTTACCATTGACTTTGTGGCTGTGGTCATTTTGATTCCACTGTAAAATAATCTCTGCTTCTTTACATCTTTAACTCGTTGACATCTCATGTAAATTAATTTGAGGACAAGTATTAGTTGTATGAGGTACAAATGTGAAATATTTTTCATTACTTTGATCAGTTCCTGCTAATAAAAGGTAATATAGGCTGAAACATTATGATGGAGGCCTCGCCCATATACAGTCATTGGCCTCGCCTGACGACCCTGAATTTAATTCTGCTGCTCTATTGATCGCTACATACATTCATCGTGGAGAAGAAACGTCAGTTCGGCGCAATGTGTATGGGTAGCCAGGCAAGAATAGGCCTACCAGTTCCAGAGACCCTGTAATGCTGATTGTAACACAAAACCTCTTCATTTGTATTCAAACATATCTATGACACATACTGTAAAAAAGACCACCCCTCTCAATCTGATTGGCCTTCAAACATGTCAATCACATCTCTCATCCCAACCAATCAGAACGCTTTGACATACTCCAGGGCTCCGCCCCGACACCTCAGTTATTGCATGTTTACATGCAGTCGCAAGAAGAAGAAAGTATTGTGCTGACGGACTGTGCACGTGCTGTTGCCTAAACAAAGTGCTGTGTGGGTCTATTGCAATAAGTACGTCTTGGAAATGCTACTGGGCTAAGATGGGGGGCAATATTAGTGAGGAATAGTTACGTTACTGTGTAAGTTTGTAAGATAAGTTTGCTAGCTTCCAGCTAATGCTAGCATTGTTTGTGTGTAACGTTACCCCGTGCATGCTACCTCGTTCGATAATTGTTATCATTGCTACAAGTGTGTTTATTGAGTGCAACTAGCTTATTCAACATTCCTGTATTAGCCCCATTTAAGGTATTTGCATGCTACTGCTGCAAGATGCATAGCCTTAGATGTAATTATTCTGGTAGGTTCCTCTCGGGTTGGTTGTGTCATCGCTTTACAATTATTGCATGCTGTACATGTATGTCTTAGTATCTTATAATGGGTCCTGTCGTAGTAAATATAAAATGTTATAGATTGATCTGAGTAATATGTTGTGCAAGAGGTTGTGCAAGACAAATTGTGTTAGGAGCTTGTTTTCAATAAATGTTCTGTGTCATGTGTCTGATACTAACAGTGTGTTAGTTGTCTGTGCATAACATTTTAGTAGCGAACAAAGAACAGCGCACCAGATGGCCTAATCTTACAGGAGTACGATAACTGGACAACACCCACACCTCAGGCCCAAGGCCCCCACCAGTTGCTTCTCACGAGTTTCCTTTGACACACACAGACATCTCACTGTGGACGCACACTCATTCTCAACCCCCCCCTTCTACTGGTCGGGTGCCAAGGGCAGAGGACTCTGCCGTGCACCAATGGGCCTTCTACTCTGGACAGAGCAGACCCGCCTCCTACGCCTCGGGAACCAATCAAGGGACTAGAAGAAGGACCCCTTCCTTTATGTTACATTGTATAAAGTAATGCTGTAAACTCTGTTTAAACATCCTTCTCAGCTGACACTAATAGAGTGCTATATGATTAGGTCCATGCATGTTAATTAGCAGGATCCCATGCATGTTAGCTAACAGTAACAGATATCTCTGTGTTTAATAAACTGCCTTTTGCTTAAGCAAATTCCTCTGTCTAGCGTCGTTGGTTTTGTACTTCCTCTCCTAATTATGTGTTCACCAACAGTCCTCATGATTGTATTGTTTCTCCCATTTTAGACCACAATCATATAAACATCTTCAAATGGAAACAGCTGGGTCTGTGTGGTGGTGACTATTAAGAGTACAGTGATGGGCTCAACATCATGTTCTAACCGGACAGCACTATAGTGGGCAGAACCAAACCAATCAGTATTAAGTATATAGCGGGGTAGGCCATTAACGGCCGACCGATCAGACGAGCTCCAGCTAGCCGTTTTTACACATACACACAATCATGTATTTTTCGTTCAATGTGTCTTAATAGAATAGTTACAGGTTCTACATCACCATTAATGGGATTTTTTAAAAACAAGTAACCTTTCACATGTACAAAATTATGCATAGCATTGCTTTATTTAATACAGCGATAAAACTCAAAGGTGACATTGATGGTTTGCCAGTTCTACAAACAATGAATGCAAAGTACATTGTGCCACCCTGTGTCAGAAACAGAGAGGTGTCAAAGCTCGACCCCTCTCTGTTTGAAGAGCTCCTCTAGGTGTCCCTCCAGTGCTGGGTTGGTCCCCCTTAGCCCTCTCACTACCTGGGCTGCCCACACAAAGTACTCCTGAACACGCTCTGCTGTCCAACCTGGCAACCACAACACAGAAGAAATATAAGATATGGGATGGGGGTAAAGAGAGGGACAGTCAGACAACCAGCGAGGGAAGCAAGTGAAGAGGAGCAAAGAGCCAGAGAGAAAGAGATAGGAAGAAAATAAGAGTTGTTTCCCCAGTTCAGAGAAATTAGTCATTGAAGTTGTTAGGTTTATGTCCCATCATGCATCCTGATATTACCAGCTTCTAACCACTAAATGGTGCTGCTCTTGCTATTTATTATTTTATAAAATCGGTCACCTGGCATTTGTGGCACATCCAATGCAAGTCAATGGTACCTACAGTGCATTCGGAAAGTATTCAGACCCCTTGACTTTTTCCACATTTTGTTACGTTACAGCCTTATTCTAAAATGGATTCAATTATTTTTTCCCCGCAATCTACACACAATACCCCATAATGACGAAACCAAAACGGGTTTAGAAATTTTTGCAAATCTATCAAAAATAAATACCTTATTTACATAATTATTCAGACCCTTTGCTATGAGACTCGAAATTGAGCTCCGTTGCATCCTGTTTCCATTGATCATCCTTGATGTTTTCTACAACTTGATTGGAGTCCACCTGTGGTAAATTCAATTGATTGGACATGATTTGGAAAGGCACACAACTGTCTATATAAGGTCCACAGTTGACAGTGCATGTCAGAGCAAAAACCAAGCCATGAGGTCGAAGGAATTGTCCGTAGAGCTCCGAGACAGGATTGTGTCGAGGAACAGATCTGTGGAATGGTACCAAAAAGAAGTTTGGAACCACCAAGACTCTTCCTAGAGCTGGCCGCCCGGCCAAACTGAGCAATCGGAGAAGGGCCTTTGTCAGGGAGGTGACCAAGAACTCGATAGTCACTCTGACAGAGCTCCTCTGTGAAGGTGGGAGAACCTACCAGAAGGACAACCATCTCTGCAGCACTCCACCAATCAGGCCTTTATGGTAGGGTGGCCAGATGGAAGCCACTCTTCAGTAAAAAGGTACATGACAGTCCGCTTGGAGGATGCCAAAAGGCACCTAAAGAATCTCAGACCATGAGAAACAAGATTCTCTGGTCTGATTAAACCAAGATTTAAGTATTTGGCCTGAATGCCAAGCATCACGTCTGGAGGAAACTTGGCACCATCCCTACGGTGAAGCATGGTGGTGGCAGCATCATGCTGTGGGGATGTTTTTCAGCGGCAGGGACTGGGAGACTAGTCAGGATCGAGGGAAAGATGAAACGGAGCAAAGTACAGAGAGATCCTTGTTGAAAACCTGCTCAGGACCTCAGACTGGGGGTGAAGGTTCACCTTCCAGCAGGACAACGACCTAAGCACACAGCCAAGACCACGCAGGAGTGGCTTCGGGACAAGTCTCTGAATGTCCTTGAGTGGCCCAGCCAGAGCCCAGACTTGAATCCGATCGAACATCTCCGTGACGCTCCCCATCCAACCTGACAGAGCTTGAGAGGATCTGCAGAGAAGAATGGGAGAAACTCACCAAATACAGGTAGGTCAAGTTTGTAGTGTCATACCCAAGAAGACTCGAGGCTGTAATCGCTGCCAAAGGTGCTTCAACAAAGTATTGAGTAAAGGGTCTGAATACTTATGTAAATGTGATATCAGTTTATTCTTTATAAATTTGCAAACATTTCTAAAATCCGGTTTTTGCTTTGTCATAATGGGGTATTGTGTGTAGATTGAGGGGGGAAAACTATTTAATCAATTTTAAAATAAGGCTGTAACGTAACAATGTGGAAAAAGTCAAGGGGTCTGAATACTTTCCGAATGCACTGTATATCTATAACATTATTTTACCCATTGGTCCAAATATGCGTTTTTGATTGGACACCCTACAATCACCTGTGGGCGTGCAGCGGTTGAGGTCCCTCAGGTTGTACAGTTTGTCAGCCAGTTTGACCAGTTTTGCCTGGTGACTGGCATGAGGTGCGTGCTCCACCTGCTGACGTTTCCTCTCCTGCTTGGGTAGCGCCTTGTCGTCTGTCACTTCCTGAACGATCCGCGCCACTGTTTGCCCAAAGACGACCTGTAGCTCTCCTATGCTGGTGTCAGTGTCCTCCACTGTGTCATGGAGCAAAGCTGCCTGCAGACAGTTGGAAAATACACAAATATCCGTCATGACCTTCTTGTTAACGAACTCTGGTTAACGCAAACTCTGTTAACACAAATGTTGAATGTTTTCATGAGCTTAACATTGCCCATTGACTGTGGTCTATACTTAATCAGATAATTTAATTACGATTTAAAATGTTGCCCTCCAGGAGCAAGTATGTATGCAAGAAAGTATTGAGTCTTTCTGAAACGTAAAACACTTACTTGCAGAACTTCAATGTCTGTGATCCCACCTTCATGGCTTAGGATCCTTGCAACTCCTGCAAAATTATAAACACGGCAAATGTAAATGCAGATATCCATGTACCGAAGTCTAAGGACCTATCTAGCCCAATAATGGACTAAAGGAGACTAACGTTACTCCTTATAGTCTAAGGACCTTACATGTGTAGAGGCGAATTGGCTCTGGCAGCCAAAACCACAAAATACTCCATCTAAACGTGAATCGATTCTCAATTGCAGTACAGTTCTAGAAACAAACTTCCATATCACAAAAATTATTTCCCAAATGCAAAATATACACTTACTGTTTTAACACAATTGCAGCTGACAGTATCTTTCAATGACAGATGCAGACAGCTAATTAGCACATGAACGCTATACCATGGAGATAAGACGTGAGAACACTTACCCTAAAAAGGTGTGTAGTAATTTAACATTTTGTGTAAAAAAAAAAAAGTAAAAAAAAGTCTAGCTAATATGAAAGATATGTTCCTTATGTTTCCAAAACCGTACCGCAAGATGTGTTTTAACGTTCAGAACAAGCGTCGGGGCTCTTATCAAAACTTCCCCAGCCAGAAGATACAAGCTATCATCAATAGGCGCTAAAGGTAGCTAGTTAGGTCCTTAACCCATTCATAGACGCTATCTAGCTAGCTTCTGTTGAGATTGTTCTTGTAAAAACTGTACCTATTGGGTGGTTGATATATGGGGTTTGGTCAGCGTCTTTACGTCGTTGATTGCGGTGCTTTTCAGCAGCAAAGTTGACAGTCTCCAACAGAATGACCGATTCTGAACTCATGCTGTAAAAGTAGTTACTAACACACTACAGACCGCACATTATTACTAACGTTTGATTGCAGATCTCACCAGTCAAGTGAGCGTCGGTGCCTTCTCTTTAAATGTTCGTAGTCAGACAAAGCCTCGCAACATTCCTATCCGCTTCTACAGAAGCAAGGGTAACAAGTTGCATTGGGGTAAAATGTGTGCATCCTTGTGAAACAATATAACTACGAATGAGCCTTCCCTTTTATATATTTTGTGTTTTTTTAGCAGTATGCATAATAGAGTCCTGATATCCATGTGTTCATTAGAGACAAAGTTTTTGCCTTAAGTCCCCATGATCAGGGGCTGGATTTGTTTAGGAAGCAGAGACTTGTGGATGAACGGGTAGGCTACCCCCAGGAGTACGTACCAGGCCTGGACCGGGGGAACCTACTGCCCCGCCCAACACCTCCACTGTGCGACCCTGATCAGAGAGGGAGAGCACTGGGGAACCAGGGACTGTCAGGAGAGAAGGAACTTAATCATGTGAGACCCAAGCATTGATCCAAATCAGGAAAAATCTTTACCAAAATGTTGTAATAGGGTTATGATTCTGAAAATATTGTACTGGACACAACTGTCAGATGAAACTGATTCATTTATTATAATTTTTAATGTTTTATTTGATGGCCCAGATGCTGAAATCAGATACATTGTACCAGATATAGTTAGCTAAGTTAATATTCATCTATAATCTCTGGTGTACAATATCAGTAACACAACAACAACAACAACAGCAAAGCGATACACAAGGACACTTCCCAGACAACAAGTTTCCCGGATCTGTCTATCCGTCCTCCTCCGTCCGTACCTTCCTCCCCCTCTCTCTCTCTCTCTCTTCCTCCTTCTATACCTTTCTCCCCCCTCTGTCCCCCACTTTTAATAAATTGTGATTTGATTTGCAGTTTTTGTCAATTCCATATTTCCTTCAAGCCATTTTGGATTACATCCTTTTGTAACCATAAATCATGTAAATACTTGCTAATAATAATACACAGCCTACAGGCTGAAGGAGTTAACATGGAGTTTACATGTACCAACATGATGCTAGTAACTAGCATACAGCAGCATCTTTGCATTTTTACTGTTTTATTATGTTATATAATTATGAAACATAATGTGAGCTAGGTGACTTCCCACTGGGCACAAACTGGTTGAATCAATATTGTTTTTTTAACCGAAACAAAATAATGTTTTTCATTCTGTTGACGATGAATCAAAGGGGAAAACTGATTGGATCTTCTAAAAAGTAATCAACCTGAAGGAATTTCCTAATTTCTGATTTTTTTTACCCTACCTAAATCGAATGACATGGTTACATTTTTTATTTTTTATTCCCAACCGAATTAAATGTAAATCAAAACTAAACGTTGAACTGACATCTGTGCCCATTAGTCTGGTCTTTGTACTCACAAATCACACACTATTATAACCACAACATCTATAGGTACAATAATAGTAGACTATTGTATAAAACACAAACCCAATAGGTTATATGCAGCACACAAGTAAATAGAGTGAATAATCAATCACAAAGTTAACTAGTAATAAGTAGAGAGCGTACATAGATGATCATATCTACTACAGTAATATCTCTCTCCTCTGGGGCTCACGCTCTGTAGCAGAGGAAGTTCCTCCTCTCCTCACAGTTCCTGGTTCCCCAGTGCTCTTCATCTCTGGTCAGGGTCCCACAGTGGAGGTATTGGGCGGGGCAGTGGGGCAGCACCCTGCCGGACCAGGCCTGGTACTCCAGGGGGTCCCCGTTCACCCACAGCCACTCTCTGGCCAGGAAGATCAGACCCGTCCACACGTGGTCGGTCTGGGCGCCCTCCATCTTGCTCTGGGCCTGGAGATTCTCAGTCTCAGAGAGCAGGCTGTGGAGGTCTGTGTAGTGATCCCTGCAGTACTCCAGAGCCTCCTCCCACGTCTTCATCTCCTGAACCAGGATCAGCTTCTCCTTGTAGCAGAAGAAGGTGAGTTTCTAGGAGCACTGCAAATCCAACCATCTCATATCCCACTGTACCATGACACAGTCCTCAATGCCACCAGCATTGTTTGGTTCTCCTGAATTCCAAAACCTAAATTTGAATTGCTCTCCTCCTGACCATGTCCATCCTGTTGGGTCATTAGCATCTCTGTGCAAACCAATCCAGGTCCTCTTGAAATGGGAGAGAGCTGATCTATTTCTTCCTGATTGCTGATGAAGGCCAGGTCAGTGTAGTGCTCACGGCAGTACTGCTGAGCCTCTGACCAGGTCTTCTGTTCAGACACATAGTGATATTCTCTGAGTTTATCAGAGGCCACTGCACACAGAGCAGTGATGAGGAGCCCAGTGAAGCTGCTCTTCCTCTGCATGATGCCGCCAGTGCTCAGTCAGTGTGGAGTGGAGCTGACCCTGTTGCTGCTGCTATTATGACCATGCTGCTGGTACTGCTGCTGCTCTTATGATGACCACCACCTTCTACCTGCCCCCTGTGACATGTGAACACTCAGCCCACCAATCAGAGTGCCTCCTTAACTCACCACCACCATCCAGCTAACCAATCAGAATGCCTCCTTAACTCACCACCACCATCCAGATAACCAATCAGAGTGCCTCCTTAACTCACCACCACCATCCAGCTAACCAATCAGAGTGCCTTCTTAACTCACCACCACCATCTACCTAACCAATCAGAGTGTCTCCTTAACATTTTGGACCTAAGCTTGTCATGTGCCTTCCCGCCTTTGGGACAACGACTCCCATTGTTAGGGCGGAGACATGAGCATCTCATCATTATATACAGATATCTGCCTGAGCACACCCAAGCCTTTTCTCAATTGGATTTGCTCAACTCCTGCGTCCTATCTCCTCCCTGCTCTCTTGCCTCCTTTTGAAAAAGGTCAACGGTAATCAAGGAGAGGTGGCGAGGAGAGGGAATGTGGACTTAAATGCGCTTGTATGAAAGGAGACTCGTCTTCTCCACTCGTGTGTCATTAGGCAAATGACATTTAAAATAAATGTGTAGAGTGATTTAAAAACGAATTATGATAGTTGGGCGAGACATTATATAGATAATATGCTACTTTTGGTTTTTAAACGTGTGCTTTTCTCTTCAAACAAAACAAAATCTGATTCAAAGGGGGATGTGGGAGATTTCAAAACTATTCTGCGAAGGACTCAGGTAGGATATGCATAACTATCTTTGGCGAAAGGTGGCTATCAAGGAGGGGAGGACACTTTTCCGTTCACCTACTAACAAATTGACATCTCCTAGACCACTCAACCACTTATCAGTTTCCGGGTCATGGAGGAGATAGGACGGAGGAGAGAGGGTGGAGGACGGACTTTTGCCTAAATTAGAAAAGGCGCCAGCCCACCATCAGAGTGCCTTGTTACATCACCTGTATACTCAGGTTACCAATTAGACTGCTTTTATTTTTTCTACTGGGCTATTTGTTAATTGTCTGTCCTTGATTTCTCACATCCTCTTTCAACGTATCCTTCTCAAACCCCCCCTGATGACAACCTTGGATCTTCTCCTCCAATGCGTTTTTGAGCAGAAGGTGAAGAAAAAGGATGTGAGGATTCAGGGAAAGACAATATAGCAAGGGCCCTGTACACACACTACCTAAAAAGGAACACCGCAGTCAAATAACTCCTGCATCTTCTAAGCAAACTACCCAGGAGCTTCGGAAAATCTCACGGTCCAAAGAACACAAATACATTTTAACCAAAGCTGACATGTAAATCCCTCCAACAGAGAATCAGCAGAGACAGAGTTCAGAGAAGTCCATTTTCTTGACAATATGCCCTTACACATTTTTTACCTCAATGTTGGTGTGGAATAGTAACATACGTGTAATATAACATATGATGTCATCATAAACGCTTTGCAAGTTCTACCTGCATGTACGATTAACTTGCCAAAATAGGACAAAACTTCAGATTGATATACATATTAAACGTTTTGCTACAACAACAAAACTGAAATAGAATGCCCTGACTATGTTAATATAAGTTACTTGTATACAGTGAGTTTTGATGAACTTTGTAGGTGAAGCCATAAGAACAGGGATACTTTAAACAGTATTCTGTTATAATGACACTTTAACCCAGATGTACAACATGGGCCTAGGAAGTCTGCAGGGATATTTCTATCAACATAACTACACCAGAAATATTGTTTTGAACTTATATGCAGTGTAATTTTAAAAACATATATTGAGGGGGAGAAATAATACATTTCTTTTCACTACACTCTTAGAAAAAAAGCTGCTATCTAGAACCTAAAACGGTTATTCGGCTGTAACCATAGGAGAACCCTTTGAAGAACCCTTTTTGGTTCCAGGTAGAACCCTTTTGGTTCCAGGTAGAAGCCTTTTACATAGAAGCCAAAATGGTTCTACCTGGAACCAAAAATAGTTATCCTATGGGGACAGCCAAAGAACCCTCTGATTTTCAGTATTGATGATTCAAAAGGCAACTGATGCAATGTATATGATACAAGATAAATATCTGAATTTAGATTGATTCTGCAAATTGAATCTGATTTACATATGTCCTCTAGCACTTTAACAGTTTTACTGCTATATTACAAAAATATACAAAGAGCGGGACAATGATAGTACGAAGCTTACTAATAAGGCTTACTAGCCTTTACACTGACATGACCAGTAGTTTTATGGTTCATTCCGGCAAACACAGAGCACACGGTGGTAATAATAAGTATAGTACAGAGTTTTAGTTAGTGTATTATATAGCCTCTACATGCCTCTCTCCTCTAGGACTCACTCTGTATAGCAGAGGAAGTTCCTCCTCTCCTGACAGTCCCAGGTTCCCGAATACCGCCTCCCTCTCTAGTCAGGGTCACACATTGGAAGTGTTGGGAAGGGCAGTGGGACAGCTTCCCACCGGTCCAGGCCTGGTACTTCAGGGGGTCCCCGTTCACCCACAGCCACTCTCTGGCCAGGAAGATCAGATCCGTCCACACGTGGTCCGTCTGGGCACCATCCATCCTGCTCTGGGCCTGGAGATGCTCAGTCTCAGAGAGCAGGCTGGGGAGGTCTGTGTAGTGATCCCTGCAGTACTCCAGAGCCTCCTCCCACGTCTTCATCTCCTGAACCAGGATCAGCTTCTCCTTGTAGCAGAAGAAGAATTGCCAAAAGCACGGTGCATCATGCCATGTCGTTACCATGGCACAGTCTTCATTACTACCATGATCATCTACCCCCAAAACCTAAATTCTGAGTTCTCTCCTCCTGACCATCTGCATCCTGTTGGGTCATTAGTATCTCTAGATTCCTCTGGTTGCTGATGAAGGCCAGCTCAGTGTAATGCTCGCGGCAGTATAGCTGAGCCTCTGACCAGATTCGTGGATGACTGACAGTAGTAATCTCTTTGCAGACCAGAGGCCACTGCACACAGATCAGTGATGAGGGGCCCAGTGAAACTGCTCTTCCTCTGCATGATGCCCCAGTGCTCAGTCAGTGTGGAGTGGAGCCAACCCTGGATTGTGACTACATGGTATACAGCTACGTTCCCTGCTGCTGCTCTTATGACCACCAGGACCTTTCTTTAATCACATGTGTACCACAGCCATCAATCAGAGTGATTCCTATATTTACCTGAACACACAGGCTACCAACTAGTAGGGATGGAGGAAACAAAATCGATACAGTTGAGTATCATGATTATTTTTGCAGATTTAATATCGATACTGTGACTCCAAGTATCGATTTTTATTGAATAATTATTACATTTTTAATTCTTGTTTGTTAAAGCTAGCTATCACTAGGAAGGTGTACCTGTGCCAAAACATAGCTATTTATCATCCTACAGATAGTTGCCCATCTTCTTTTTAAAGCGCTTTTACATCTAAAACTCATTTTCTCACGGCTTTCTCTTGTCCAGCAGTGTGGTTGGAACACGTAATCGCAATAAAATTGCAGTATCGAATTGGAATACATATAGAATCGTGATACGTATAGAATCGCACTACATATCGTATTTGTACCTAAGTATCATGAGGTCCCTGGCATTTCCCAGCCCTACCAATTAAATGCCTAGTATGCTTTCACCTATACACAAGTGGACCAGGACCACCTGTCAGAGCACTTTCTTAACTCACCTCAACATGTGTGCACACATTCTACCAACTTGTCACGATCGTCGTAGAGAGTAGACCAAGGCGCAGCGTGATGAACAAACATATTTATTTATATAATGAATGCACGAACAAAACAACAAAACGAAAACGTGACGTCCTACGGTAAACACAACCCAAACGGAACAAGATCCCACAAACACTAATGGAAAACAGACTGTTTAAATATGGCTCCCAATCAGAGACAACCAGCAACAGCTGACACTCGTTGCCTCTGATTGGGAGCCACTCTGGCCAACATAGAAAAGCAACAACTAGAACTCCCACACAGAACATAAACACATGGAATCTACCCACCCTGGCTCAACATATAGAGTCCCCAGAACCAGGGTGTGACAGTACCCCCCCCCAAAGGCGCGGACTGCGACCGCGCCTCAACAAAACCCAAACAGGGGAGGGCTGGGTGGGCATTCCTCCTCGGAGGCGGTTCCGGCTCCGGGCTTGACCACCACCCTTCAATAATCCCCCCGTAGCGCCCCTGGTCCGGTCTGGCCCCGCTGGCTGGAGCTGGACTGGACATCGAAGGAGCGGATTGCTTAAGCTCCGTTGTGGAGCAGCTGACCGGTACCTGATCAGGCACCGGTGACCCTGGCACGGGTTGTGCCGGACTGACGATGCGCACCCCTGGCTTGGTGCGTGGAGCAGCAACGGGCCGGACCGGGCTGACGATACGCACCCCTGGCTTGGTGCGTGGAGCAGGAACGGACCGGACCGGGCTGACGATGCGCACCCCTGGCTTGGTGCGTGGAGCAGCAACGGGCCGGACCGGGCTGACGATACGCACCCCTGGCTTGGTGCGTGGAGCAGGAACGGACCGGACCGGGCTGACGATGCGCACCCCTGGCTTGGTGCGTGGAGCAGGAACGGGCCTTACCAGGCTGACGACTCGCACCCCTGGCTTGGTGCGAGTGGCAGGAACAGGCCGGGCCGGGCTGGCGACGCGCACCGTAGGCTTGGTGCGAGTGGCAGGAACAGGCCGGGCCGGGCTGGCGACGCGCACCGTAGGCTTGGTGCGAGTGGCAGGAACAGGCCGGGTCGGGCTGGCGACGCGCACCGTAGGCTTGGTGCGAGTGGCAGGAACAGGCCGGGCCGGGCTGGCGACGCGCACCGTAGGCTTGGTGCGAGTGGCAGGAACAGGCCGGGCCGGGCTGGCGACGCACACCGTAGGCTTGGTGCGGGGAGCAGGAACAGGCCGGGCCGGGCTGGCGACGCGCACCGTAGGCTTGGCGCGAGGAGCAGGAACAGGCCGGGCCGGGCTGGCGACGCACACCGTAGGCTTGGCGCGAGGGGCAGGAACAGGCCGGGCCGGGCTGGCGACGCACACCGTAGGCTTGGTGCGAGGAGCAGGAACAGGCCGGGCCGGGCTGGCGACGCGCACCGTACACTTGGTGCGAGGGGCAGGAACAGGCCGGGCCGGGCTGGCGACGCGCACCGTACACTTGGTGCGAGAAGCAGGAACAGGCCGGGCCGGGCTGGCGACGCGCACCGTACACTTGGTGCGAGGGGCAGGAACAGGCCGGACCGTACTGGGAACACACACCACTGGCCTTAAACGGGGATCAGGAACGGGCCGGACCGGACTGGCAATACACCTCAGTACCTCTCGCCGCGCCTCTACATCTTCCTTCCCTCTTCTCACCAATGGCTCCCGTAACCTGGTGGCCTTCTGAATTTGCCCCTTGTCTGCCTCCGTCAGCCCCGTCGTCCATGCCCTGTGCCCCCCCCTAAAAATTTTTTGGGGTTGCCTCTCGTCCGTCCGACGACGACACTGATTACGCCGTTGCTCCTCTCTCCGTCGCGCCTCTACCGTCTCCTTCCATGGCCGGCGATCCATCCCGGCCTGGATTTCCTCCCAGGTCCAGGACCCCTGCCCATCCAAGATCTGCTCCCACGTCCAGGCTGCCTGCTCCTGGACACGCTGCTTGGTCCTGGTATGGTGGGATCTTCTGTCACGATCGTTAGAGAGAGTAGACCAATGCGCAGCGTTAGTTGCAAACATACTTTATTTCTTAAATGAATGCACGAACAAAACAACAAAATGAAAACGTGACGTCCTACGATAAACACAACCCAAACGGAACAAGATCCCACAAACACTAATGGAAAACAGACTGTTTAAATATGGCTCCCAATCAGAGACAACCAGCAACAGCTGACACTCGTTGCCTCTGATTGGGAGCCACTCTGGCCAACATAGAAAAGCAACAACTAGAACTCCCACACAGAACATAAACACATGGAATCTACCCACCCTGGCTCAACATATAGAGTCCCCAGAACCAGGGTGTGACACAACTACACACTCCTCTTACCTAAACAGGAAGACTGCAGTCAAATCACTTGTGTATCTTCTAAGTCAACTCTACCCAAAAAGATGGAAAATGTCAGACGGAAAAGGACAAACAGTAACCAAAGCTTGCATGTAAATATTTATTTGGGTTTGTCCACACTTTTGGCAGCTGCCGATGACCCTTCTGCTTCATTCCAACCTTCATTTCAGCTTAAAAATAGAAATAGCTAATTTCTTGCTCATCAATTTTGACAACATTGCCATTCGCTTTCTATGGTTTTCCAGTATTTTATTTTTTATTTAACCTTTATTTAACCAGGTTGGAGCTTCCGGAATTCTTCAGAGACAACTTCCTGGTAATGATAGACAGTTCTCATTTACAACTGCGACCTGGCCAAGATAAAGCAAAGCAGTGCGATAAAAACAACAACAACAACAGTTACATATGGAATAAACAAAACGTACAGGCAATAACACAACAGAAAATATATATACAGTGTGTGCAAATGTAGTAAGTTATGGAGGTAAGGCAATAAATAGGCCATAGTGCAAAATAATTAAAATGTAGTATTAACACTGGAGTGATAGATGTGCAAATGAGCAAAATAAATAACAATGTAAATAACAATATGGGGATGAGGTAGTTGGGTGGGCTAATTACAGTAACAAACAGTAGAATGGACATGTCCGTGTGTTAATGAGTGTGACCACTTCGGATATGAATTGATGCTGGCCTTTCTATGCTGTATCTGTTACAGGTCTCAGATAGGGTGTCTGTGTCAGCCCACTGTAGATAAAGGAAAACGGACACCGAAGTTAGCCGAGCTGTGTGGCAGTTCTGGCGCTATCTTTATTCCTTTCCCAAATATTCTCTTGTTCAATCACGTCTCAATTCAATTATATATTTCTCATTCAACTTCAATACATCAGGTAGAATAATTATTCACAGTAACCTTCATAAAATGACTTCATTGACATTTGACCTTCTTTCTCGTCCCGGATGCTGTAAGAAGCTCTCTGTATAGAGCAGAGTTCTTGTCAAGCCTGTGTTGCTTTCTCAGGTGGGCTGGCAGTCTTTTGACCACTTCATGACAGCCTGTCATGGGGCAAGGCCTGGAGTGATGATAGTTTTTAGCCTTGCTGCTACTGCCACCATGTCTGCTTGGTGCTCGGAGGCTGAATGTGTTGACTGCAGACTGGGCCTCCTCTCTGCCCCACTCATGGACCTGCCGCAGGTGACGAGGGAGGTGAATGACAGTGACCTGGCAGCCATCCACTGGACACCTCTTCACTCCTCTCCTCTGTGTTTTGTGTTTGTTTTCCTTCTTTTGAGACTTTGGTCCACAACTGTAAACATATTATTGACAACAAAGAAGAGAACATGGTTATGATAGAGACATGGGTGATGATGTTGGAACTAAGGTGAGGAAGGTTTGCTCTGCTAGGGACCTGGTGCATCTAAATGGTCTAAAGAGGATCTTCAGGATAATGGAAAGCAACATGGTGGGTGCTGGATGCTGCCAACTTGGTATTTGCTTTCAACAATCCAGTTTTCCACCACATTAGTCCTAATGATTTGTATATAGCTACATCTGATTAGTTAATAAGGAGAGGCTGCGGTCCCTATTGGATAGTTGGTTTCTTCGGGGTCTTTAGGCCGTTGATCTTGGTGCTTTTCAGCAGAAAATGTAATCGTCTCCAACAATATAACCGAATCTGAACTCATAGTAGCAAGTTGCATACATTAAACAGAAAAGTGCATTGACTAGGTTTTCCAAACAGTTTAAATTTAAATCTCCAATCATGTCTTGACATACGGTGCCCTCTATTTACTTGTCCGTAGTGAAACAAAGATTCGCAACATTCCATCCGCACATCCGGAAACAATCCAAGGTAATGTCCCTAGTTAGCTAGAGTTGATAGAGGATTTTTGTTTCTTTTCAATTTTTTAATCAGTCTAAATCGTCCAATAAACTATACAGTAACGGTATATACATTTGGTTTTAATGACTGTCGTGGTCCCTAGTTGCCACAGACAGTTAATCATGGTGTGACTACTAAATCAGCTGATAGCTACAGTATGCTAACGTTAGCCCTCGAAAACCCTTCTCTGTATGTAGGGTTTTCAGCACATTCGCCTGCATTTGGCTCCATGTGAACTAAAATTCCGACGCTGTGTTTTAACGTTTAGGAAAGTAAATAATAATCGCTTTCAAACCGGTTTTCGAAACGTATACTGATATGCCCCTTATCTTTCATATCAGTGACAAATAATATTTTAAATTAAAAATATACACTATACTGTAGCTGCCCGGTTCCAAGGGGCAAAAGGGGGATTAGCCCCCTCAGTTGAAACTTGTGCCCCTTCAGTTTTTGTTTTATGTCCCTATATAAAAATATTTTTTAAAAGTTCGATTGATTGACAGGTTGGTACAAAATCTGTCTCTGCTGTGCTGTGTCAGCACAATGGACAGAGCCCACTGCTGTGTGTGTGTGTAGGGTAGGGGCGCCTGGTCTCAGAGCATTTCTTAATATTCTGTACTTAAATCTGAGACATTCATTTACATTTACATTTACATTTACGTCATTTAGCAGACGCTCTTATCCAGAGCGACTTACAAATTGGTACATTCACCCTATAGCCAGTTTAGTAGGATATGTTACATTTCGTATTGTATGTATTAATTTGTGGATATCCATCACCCATTTCGTATGATATGTGACAAATTATAATTCGTATTCCATGTTACGAATTTACAAAACGTACAATATATTACGAATTTGCTAAACTTATTATATGTTACGAATTCTAGCTAGGTGGCTAACGTTAGCTAGCTCGCTAATGTTAGCTAGGGGTTATTGTTAAGTTTAGGGGTTAGGCGAAGGGTTAGCTAAAAGGGTTAGGGTTAGGCGAAGGGTTAGCTAAAAGGGTTAGCTAATATGCTAAGTAGTTGCAAAGTAGCAAAAAAGTATTAAGTAGTTGAAAAGTTGCTAAAATGCTCAAGTTGCCCATGATGAGATTCAAACACGCAACCTTTAGGTTGCTAGACGTTCGCAAATGTTAATAATAATGTTAATACTTAGTTATTATAGTGATGAGAGAGTATACATTAAGATCTAATTTTGGATTTTGCGAATGACAGGTATCACATTGGTTGCTGAATTAGGCTACTGTATTGCTACCTACCAAGAAATACCTGCCTGCTACTACTACTAACGTTACTACTACCACTACACTTTATTCCCTTACAGAGGATATAAAGGTTGAGGGTGTCCAGATAAGGTGTTCAAGTGCATTTTCAAGTGCAGTATCTGCAGACCTTTCGTCATCATTGTGAAGCTACCCACTGGGCACAGAAATCAATTCAACTTCTATTCCACGTTGGTTCAACTTAATTTCATTGAAATGATGCGGAAACAGCGTTGATTCAACCAGTGTGTGCCCAGTGGGTAGCCCCGCAACACTCGCCATCACAGCTGGATTGTATTTTCCAGGGAGGTGAATGGTTGGGCAGGTGTGCTACTCTGTTCCACCTCTGGCCCCATGGCTCACAGTGTCAGGGGAGATGCCCCTGAGCTCCCTGACTTCTCTCTGCTCAAGAGGCTGGCCAGGGACCAGCTCATCTACCTACTGGAACAGGTAGGACTACTCCACTCATATTCCCCCCCACTCGGGTTATCAATTGCCTTGGCTCTCAGTATCCACAAGTACCAACACAAGTCATGGATCCTATTAAAGTTGTAAAGCCTGGGTCAGTTTCCCAGACAGTCCTGGTCCTGGACTAAAAATCTGTTTCAATTGAGATTCTATAGGCTTAATCTGTGTCTGGGAAACCGACCCTCTGTGTTTCTAAATGCATTTTAGTCTCTACTGCTGGTAGCAATCCTAAATTCCTCTTCTGGGGATTGAATAGGTATATTCATCATCATCATCCGCATCATCATCATCATACTGCATTTTTACTCTCCTGATTCAAAGCTACCTGGGAGAAAGGACCTATTCATTGAGGCAGATTTGATGAGCCCCCTAGACCGCATTGCTAATGTAACAACACTAAAGGTACATGTCATTGTTATGTTTCTAAATATTTCTGTATACCGTGTTGATTATGTCTGTCCTTTTATATATCAGTTTACCAGGTTACGATGAGGTTCAATCATATACAATCTTTGTCACCCATCTCCTTGTAGCAACATGATGTGGACAAGCTTTACAAAGTGGAATACAAACCCATTGTCAGCACCTCAGATCAGTAAGTAGCTAATCCTATAGTAGTTCCATAGATCTACTTCTCTTTTCTTGTCTTGGAGGAACAAGTAACACCGCCATAACAATGTTGTAATAAAGCCATAACAATGTGCCTTCCTTGACAGACTATGCTTCCTGATCCGTCCAAGAATACAAACTGTCAAGTGGATATGTGGTAAGTAGAATGGTGGCACGCTGATATTGAAATTCAACTGATTCATATTGTATTCCATTAAAGTGTAATTGTTGGGATGCAAATGCAGTGAAATATTAAGTTAGCAACGCTATTCCCTTCCTGAGAAATGAAGTACTGTCGTCCCAGACTTTGAAATGCCTTTTCTGGGTCAGTGGTTTTATTGACAGTGCTTCTGGAGTACATTGTGTTAACTATGCAGACAAATGCTTCTGATTTCATGTCCTGGGTCAGGAAGACAATGAGGGAAATCACTCTGTTTTGAGTTTGAGTTGATTTATTCTTGCTCACAGATAAAACTGAAGAAATGCAGAATTTACATTACTAAAATTGCATAAGACTAATTTAAAATACAAAGCACATAATACTTGACATAAATAGAATACAGAACACTTGAAACATTACAGGACATTTTTCATGAAGGAAATTGAAATATTAAAATGTGATTGTAAAAAATAGAATTTTTTGGGAAACCATTTAAGAGCTAGAGTTATTATACAGTCTGACAGCAGTGGGTAGAGTGGCGTTTCACAGGCGGTTCGTACGGGCAGTTATACAGGACAGTTTGTGGCTGTTTCTTATACCCACTGACAAATTGGTTTCCTTTTCCAGATGTGGTCAATGCAGACAAAGCATTTGGGAGATTCAGAAGATACAAGATCATATTTAGCCCTCAGAAGGTAATTATATGTATTTAGTATTTACTGTATGTTTTCTGTAATATTTGTATTTATTTATTTTCTTTGCTCATTCTTCTCCTGATTTCCGTGTCTCCTCCTACAGTTTTATGCATGCGGGAACCTTTTGGAGGAGCAGGGAATCTTTGGTGGTAGGTGTCTTTTGATATTTCGTATTCATATTTTGGTATTCCAGATGTTTTAATGTTAACAGACACTTTTTCACTCCCTTGTGAAGATGTGACTACTGATGAGTGGTCATTCTACCTCCTGCCCCTGGACGATGACATCATCAGCTTGGAGCTTCCGGAATTCTTCAGAGACAACTTCCTGGTAATGATAGACAGTAGTGCTGACGGGAGCTGTATTTAGAAATAGAAGTCCCACTTTATGATGCAAACATTATGTATTTACAGATAGTTACATTAGCAGGTACAGTGTAATAACAAATTAGTAACACATTTTGACATATAACTAACAACCTAGTACTGGGACTAGTGTGGTTGTATTAATAGTGCTAAATATTTTGCTAACACGCATGACCTGTGTGTCCACAGGAGGGGGACCAGCGCTGGGTGAGAACAGCGGGCAGTGCCCTGCATCTCCTGCACTCCGTCTACGGCCCTTTCTCTAAGGTGTATGGGATTGGACGATGCTCCAAGGTAAAATCAGCTCAATACATCAACACTCTTTAATGTGCTGTTGTATACCACAATTCAGCGTATAGCTGCCTTGTATACTGAATTAAAACGACACTAAAATACATCTGGGATTATGATTCTAGATGGTACTGAATGAATGATTTACTATGGGTGCCAGTCTGTTTATGCTTCAGCCAACCAGTCTTTGTCTTGTTCATCAAGGTAGAGCTGTATTGTTGTTGAACGCAGACACAGTCAGAAAGCAGCATCAGTACAGATTATTTAGATTTTTCAAACACCATGATTTAGATGAGATTCATATAGTAAGTGTTAACAGTATGTCTGTTCTCTTGTCTGGTTCAGATGGCGTATGAATCGTGGAGGGAGCAGGTGGAGGAGGGGGAACAGAGGGCGCGTCAAGCGGAGATCGGAAATGTGTTTCTCATTGACAGAGGTAGATCTTCCTTGAACTGTGGATAACTGCAGTTGTGACGTTTATCTTATTTGTTGCTCTCATTTTTTGACATTTTAAATATGCTATAGGATAATGGTGTTATTATGAATTCTCATGGACTAACGTATGAAAATGTGGATTTCGAATGGAATTCTCCTTTAAGTATAGCAATAGGGTGACGCGTCATAATAATAGTTGATATCATACTAATGGTTTTTCTCATTCTCTTTGCAGATGTGGACCTTGTGACTCCTCTGTGCTCCCAGGTTGTCTATGAAGGACTTGTAGATGATATTTTCAGAATTAAATGTGGTAAGCAATGATATTTGCTCTGATTACAGTCTCTACTTTGAAATAGCTATACGGCATGTGGTCTTTATATATTGTGTCCTTGTCAAGGACCACACATACACTGAAGCCTCTTATTGCTGTATGCCATTACAGTTGCAATAAGATCTTAATGCCATTGTTTGCAATGTATGTCCATTGTCTGTATGGAATTATAATTTTTCTCTTTGTCATATAGGATGTGTAGAGTTTGGTCCAGAAGTCACCTCCTCTGAGAAGAGTATAAAAGTGATGCTAAACTCTCAAGATAAGGTTGGCCTTTTAACACGGTTTAATTTATATCATTTCCCCTTCACTGGTTTAAGGATAAGTCTCACTGGAATTTGTATGTGTTTCTCTCTCAGGTTTTCAACGAGATCAGGAACGAGCATTTCTCCCAGGTGTTTGGCTTCCTAAGTCAAAAGGCCCGAAACCTCCAGACTGCATATGATGTGAGTGTTTCATTCTGACCATATTTACACCTTTATTTGCTAGGTATGGTAAGCTGATTGAGAGCACATGATCATTTACAACAATGCCTCCTGGTGAAGCATTGCCCTGCGTGGATGCATAATATTTGTCTTAAATGTCCTCTTTCTTTACATCAAAGAGTAGAAGTTCATGTTTGATGATTATTCATCTCCCTCCGGCTCTCTGTCTTTGCAGAAGCGTAGTGGGATGGACATTAAACAGATGAAGACGTTTGTGTCGGAGGAGCTGAAAGGGTTAAAACAGGAGCATCGGCTCCTCAGTCTGCGTGAGTATTGAGTCTCATATATCCGAATCAGATGACATTGAGGGAAATGGTTATTTGTCTTCACCTGTTGAATTAGAATTATAGTCTTGGATATATTTTAGAATCCTTGCCTTAAAGGTTAGAAGGGATACTTCAGGATTTTGGCAATGAAGCCCTTTATCTACTTCCCCAGAGTCAGATGAATTGGTGGATACCATTTTTATGTCTGCGTGCAGTTTGAACAAAGTTGTTAACTAACATTAGCACAATGAATGGAAGTCTATGGTAACTGCTAGCATGCTAGTAGATACTAAAGACTTTCAGTCATTGCGCTAACACTAGTTAACATTGGCTTGCGAAACTACCTCTAACTTCCTTCATACTGGATGCAGAGACATAAAAACGGTGTCCATGAGTTCATCTGACTCTGAGGAAGTAGATAAAGGGCTTCATTGCAAAAGTCCCGAAGTATCCCTTTAAAAAGACATGTCTCTCTTCAGATATTGGTGCCAGTGAGTCAATGATGAAAAAGAAAACAAAGCAGGACTTCCAAGAGCTGTTGAAGACAGAGCACTGTAAGATTACATTACATAGGCTATACTGTACTTTGAGGCATGTGTTTTTTCCCCATATGAATCCCATTTCCTGCGTTGCATAATAACTGATACTTATTTCCCCACCCGACAGCCTTACTGGAGGGGTTTGAAATCCGTGAATGTATTTCCTACATAGAGGAACATATCAATAGACAGGTGAGATTGTCTCCAAGATAATGGTACCATAGCAATATAGTTAATAGAAAGGACGTCTCCATTCATGTCAATTACATCATAATGGGTGTACCCATGAGTTTACCAGACAAGTTGCCAGGGTTAGAGCTTCCAAGCCCGTTCTATTCACTCTATTTCTATGAATGGTACATGAATACCGGTAATCATAGTGCTAAATCGGCCCAATAACATTTTTTATTGCAGGTTGTATTAATCAATTGTGTTATCATCCGCCTTATTGTGGTATCCACCTTAGGTCTCTATGTTGGAAAGTATGAGACTCCTTTGTCTGCTGTCTCTCACAGAAAATGGTGAGTCTTCACAGAGATGTTTTTTAACCAAACACATGAAAATATAATTGATCTCATGATAAGATTCTTAGTCCTTTTAAATCAGCTGTTTATATTTTCCTTCAGGCCTCCTTCCCAAAGATTATCGGTCATTAAAAGCCCAGTTTCTACAGGTGGGTCCTGCTATCACAGGTATTGTTTTAAATTATATCTAGCACTGGTTGGGAAAAACTGGTTGCAATGGTGTCAGGCTGACGTCTTTTGTAATGTCATGGTCATGTTGTGTACTGGTTGGAAAAAAAAATATATTTTTACAAATCTTTTTAGTGACCAGAAAAATATGACCTCTCCCAGTCCCAGACATCTTGACATTGTCAGGAAAAATATATGTCTTTACAACCATAAAATGATGTCATTATGACATCCCAGGCCAAATGTAGCCCACTAGTGTGTTACTGTGTCACACTGTCAGTGTATGTGCATTTAGACTGGATTAGTTCTGTATCTTTGTATTTCCATTGTTGTTTTGTTGGAGCCTTTTCATTGTTATATAGTTCTGTCCTATTTCCTCTCTCAGAGTTATGGCGCTGACCACCTCCTGACGTTCTCCAACCTGAAGCAGCTAGGCCTGCTGGTGGAGCAGCAGCCTGGAGAGACCCTCACTGTCATGGAGAGCAGAGTGGGCAAACTGGTCAACGACAAAACTGCAGGTCAGATCAAGGCTGAGTCCCAATATCGTTACTGTGTTTAAGACAGGCTGGGTCCCAATACTGTGTTTAAGACAGGCTAGGTCCCAATACCATTACTGTGTTTAATACAGGCTAGGTCCCAATACCATTACTGTGTTTAATACAGGCTGGGTCCCAATACCATTACTGTGTTTAATACAGGCTAGGTCCCAATACCATTACTGTGTTTAATACAGGCTGGGTCTCAATACCGTTACTATATATAACACCTACTCATTCAAGGGTTTTTCTTTATTTTTACTATTTTCTACATTGTAGAATAATAGTGAAGACATCAAAACTATGAAATAACACATATGGAATCATGTAGTAACCAAAAAAGGGTTAAACAAATCAAAATATATTTTATATTTGAGATTCTTCAATTAGCCACCCTTTGCCTTGATGACAGCTTTGCATTCTCTCAACCAGCTTCATGAGGTAGTCACCAGGAATGCATTTCAATTAACAGGTGTGCCTTTTTAAAAGTTAATTTGTGGAATTTCTTTCCTTCTTAATGCGTTTGAGCCAATCAGTTATGTTGTGACAAGGTAGAGGGGGTGTACAGAAGATAGCTCTATTTGGTAAAAGACCAAGTCCATATTATGGCAAGAACAGCTCAAATAAGCAAAGAGAAACGACAGTCCATCATTACTTTAAGACATGAAGGTCAGTCAATACGGAAAATGTCAAGAACTTTGAACGTTTCTTCAAGTGCAGTCGCAAAAACCATCAAGAGCTGTGATGAAACTGGCTCTCATGAGGACCGCCACAGGAATGGAAGACCCAGAGTTACCTCTGCTGCTGAGGATAAGTTCAATAGAGTTACCAACCTCAGAAATTGCAGCCCAAATAAATGCTTCACAGAGTTCAAGTCACAGACACATCTCAACATCAACTGTTCAGAGGAGATTGTGTGAATCAGGCCTTCATGGTTGAATTGCTAGAAAGAAACCACTACTAAAGGACACCGATAAGAAGAAGAGACTTGCTTGGGCCAAGAAACACGAGCAATGGACATTGGACAGGTACAAATGTGTCCTCTGGTCTGGAGTCCAAATTGGAGATTTTTGGTTCCAACCGTCGTGTCTTTGTGAGACGTGGTGTGGGTGAACGGATGATCGCCGCATGTGTATTTCCCACCATAAAGCATGGAGGAGGAGGTGTTATGGTGTGGGGATGCTTTGCTGGTGACACTGTCTGTGATTTATTAAGAATTCAAGGCACACTTAACCAGCATGACTACCACAGCATTCTACAGCGATACGCCATCCCATCTGGTCTGGGCTTAGTGGGACTATCATTTGTTTTTCAACAGGACAATGACCCAACACACCTCAAGGCTGTGTAAGGGCTATTTTACCAAGAAGGAGAGTGATGGAGTGCTGCATCAGATGACCTGGCCTCCACAATCCCCTGACCTCAACCAAATTGAGATGGTTTGGGATGAGTCGGACCTCAGAGTGAAGGAAAAGCAGCCAACAAGTGCTCAGCATATGTGGGAACTCCTTCAAGACTGTTTGAAAAGGATTCCATATGTGTTATTTCATAGTTTTGATGTCTTCACTATTATTCTTCAATGTAGAAACATTGTACAAATAAAGAAAAACCCTTGAACGAGTAGGTGTTCTAAAACTTTTGACCGGTAGTGTACATCATAGATATACTGTACCTTAGAGTCCTGACAATGACAAGATGCTCTGCAAAATATCAGCACTTTAACCTTTCAACATGTTCTATTTTAGGAAAGCTGACTGACGCCTTCTCCTCCCTGGCCAAGAAGAGCAATTTCCGTGCCTTGAGCAGGAGACTCAATCTGGTACGCAGTCTTTTAATTTAATTGACAACCTTCAAAAACATCATTACATGTATTGAGTTACTTTAACTTTATGAAATTTCACAAACATTATAGGGCAGTTTCACGTACACAGATCCTGGACTAAAAGCCTTTTTATTAATGGAGATTCTCCATTAAGCTTTGTTTTCAATCCAGGACTAGGGCAGGACAGGGTCAGGAAACTGCCCCTAAAACAGGGGTTCCCAAACTTTTTGGGCCCGCAATCCCATTTTGATACAGTGGGGAGAACAAGAATTTGATACACTGCCGATTTTGCAGGTTTTCCTACTTACAAAGCATGTAGAGGTCTGTAATTTTTATCATAGGTACACTTCAACTGTGAGAGACGGAATCAAAAACAAAAATCCAGAAAATCACATTGTATGATTTTTAAGTAATTAATTTGCATTTTATTGCATGACATAAGTATTTGATCACCTACCAACCAGTAAGAATTCCGGCTCTCACAGACCTGTTAGTTTTTCTTTAAGAAGCCCTCCTGTTCTCCACTCATTACCTGTATTAATTGCACCTGTTTGAACTCGTTACCTGTATAAAAGACACCTGTCCACACACTCAATCAAACAAACTCCAACCTCTCCACAATGGCCAAGACCAGAGAGCTGTGTAAGGACATCAGGGATAACATTGTAGACCTGCACAAGGCTGGGATGGGCTACAGGACAATAGGCAAGCAGCTTGGTGAGAAGGCAACAACTGTTGGCACAATTATTAGAAAATGGAAGAAGTTCAAGATGACGGTCAATCACCCTCGGTCTGGGGCTCCATGCAAGATCTCACCTCGTAGGGCATCAATGATCATGAGGAAGGTGAGGGATCAGCCCAGAACTACACGGCAGGACCTGGTCAATGACCTGAAGAGAGCTGGGACCACAGTCTCAAAGAAAACCATTAGTAACACACTACGCCGTCATGGATTAAAATCCTGCAGCGCACGCAAGGTCCCCCTGCTCAAGCCAGCGCATGTCCAGGCCCATCTGAAGTTTGCCAATGACCATCTGGATGATCCAGAGGAGGAATGGGAGAAGGTCATGTGGTCTGATGAGACAAAAATAGAGCTTTTTGGTCTAAACTCCACTCGCCATGTTTGGAGGAAGAAGAAGGATGAGTACAACCCCAAGAACACCATCCCAACCGTGAAGCATGGAGGTGGAAACATCATTCTTTGGGGATGCTTTTCTGCAAAGGGGACAGGACGACTGCACCGTATTGAGGGGGAGGATGGATGGGGCCATGTATCGCGAGATCTTGGCCAACAACCTCCTTCCCTCAGTAAGAGCATTAAAGATGGGTCGTGGCTGGGTCTTCCAGCATGACAACGACCCGAAACACACAGCCAGGGCAACTAAGGAGTGGCTCCGTAAGAAGCATCTCAAGGTCCTGGAGTGGCCTAGCCAGTCTCCAGACCTGAACCCAATAGAAAATCTTTGGAGGGAGCTGAAAGTCCGTATTGCCCAGCGACAGCCCCGAAACCTGAAGGATCTGGAGAAGGTCTGTATGGAGGAGTGGGCCAAAATCCCTGCTGCAGTGTGTGCAAACCTGGTCAAGACCTACAGGAAACATATGATCTCTGTAATTGCAAACAAAGGTTTCTGTACCAAATATTAAGTTCTGCTTTTCTGATGTATCAAATACTTATGTCATGCAATAAAATGCAAATTAATTACTTAAAAATCATACAATGTGATTTTCTGGATTCTTGTTTTAGATTCGGTCTCTCACAGTTGAAGTGTACCCATGTACTACATGGTTTGTAAGTAGGAAAACCTGCAAAATCAGCAGTGTATCAAATACTTGTTCTCCCCACTGTATATAAAAAAATGTGCGACCGCACGATGTCAAAAAAGTGATCTAATCAATGACAAATGTTTACTTTTTTTAATTGGGGCTATGACAGTCTATCACAAATCAGTCTGACAGTACTTTTGACAGTATTTCAATCTGAAGGAAGTATGGTTTGAAATGACTGAAATGCATCAGGAAAGGTATAAATTGAGAAGATCATCAGGCAATAGTGTTGTATGATTTTCAGTCTGAATCTTCAGTCTGATCTTCAGTCTGATTTAGTGCCTGGTCTTATCCAGTCTGTTCTAATGAGTCCTGCGCGGCTTGTGGGCTTTGTAGAGGGAAACAATAGTCTAATCTTACAGTGATGGGGTCATAATACTTTGTAGCTTAAACCGTTCAAAAGATAGAGACACATTTGTATGAAGAAAACAGAAACCGCTCTGTTTATTACAACCGCATCTAGCGGCTACCGGAGGTTACTGACGTAACCCTGGTTCTAAGAACCAAGCGCGATTTTCTTTATTTTCTTTTTTTCAGAGTTTCTCTCGCGACCCCATTTTCAAATCACGACCCCTAGTTTGGGAAACGCTGCCTTAAAATAACTCTGTAACCAAACAGTATTGCAATGAAACCGGATATCCTTACTGTATCTACATCAAGGTGCCCAAGTCGGATGAAGAATATGACCTCCGTGTCCCTCGAGACATGGCCTATATCTTCAGTGGAGCCTACATTCCTTTGAGCTGCAAACTCATCGAACAGGTAGGTGGACTCCAACATGAATAAACTCATGGGTACTAAGACAGAAGTGTGTTACAATTAGTGATATAATAAAAAGTATTGCGCTTGTTCTACGTCTGCAGGTATTGGAGCGTGATGGTTGGACAGGGCTCGAGGAAGTCACACGCATGCTCAACGGCCATGAATTTGCAGTCACAGGTAAGACAAGTGGGCTTGACATTGACACTGAAATGTATGTAAAAAGCACGTTTCAATGGACAGTCCATAGAGTAAAGGGGAACACTCAGAGCATTCCAGTTCTTTATTTTCTCCCTCTCTCTCTCTACCTCTCTACCTCTCTCAGCAGGTAGTAACGGATCAGACGCAAGGGTGAAGACCGATTCCCAGCGTATCATCCTAGTCATGTTCCTGGGTGGCTGCACCTTCTCAGAGATCTCAGCACTGCGCTTTCTGGGCAGAGAGAAAGGTAAGGAAGGCTTTCTATTGGGATTCTGAAGGGTGGTGGTACTAGAAATGTAACAGTGTGTCAATGTAGGGGACAGCAGAAGCTTTGAGAGGTGGGCCAGTAACCGGAGGGTTGCCGGTTCGAATCCCAGTGCTGACAGGGAAAAATGGGGAGGGTGTGAGTTAGGGAAATATCTATTCATGCCTCCATTTCTACCTCTATTTCTCCTAGGTTAGACATTTATTGTGGTGACTACAAAGTTTACAATAAGCGTTTTATATAGGTCAAGCGGGTTCTTCATATTAACTTTGTACCATTTGAAAAAGAGACCCTGGTCTCAATTGGGATTCTGTCTCTGGTGTTTCTAGGTCTTAAATTCATTGTGGTGACCACAGCTATCACAAACAGTGCCAGACTTCTGGAGTCTATGTTGGACAACCATGCATGAGTCCTGGGGTCTTTCTATCATTGCCAATGGGAGCATCCAGCTTGTGGTCCAAGACATCATGGGGACACATACAGATGACTTTTTGGACATTTTGGATCTACAATATGACAACAACTACATGTTTGCACCTGTTATTCAGAGTATTGTATTGGAGGCAGTCTCAACTTGATCTGGTTGAGAAAACAATGGATTGACATTGGAAAATATTCCATCATAGTGCTATACCAACTGCAAAAGGTGTATAAATAATGTTGTTTTCTGTCCACAGTACAAAATAAATATGATGTTTTATTTGTTGTGTCTGTGATTTATAATACATTATATTTATGAATCTTACGGATATCAAATACATGTAGATAAATAATGACGTTTTTGTACAGCGACATTTGAAAGCATGTCTGTCACTTTGCTGGTAATTACTGTTCGTTTTCTTGAGTCCACGCCCTTGCGCATGCGCTCATGGTACCAACATGTCTAGACGATGACATATTGGCCGTCCTCAACCAATGAGGGACAAGACCACATTTTGATGCATATTTTTGAATCGGTCAGAAACGGCTTGAGAGAGACTTAACACAGGCAAGGCTGAAGGACAGCGCGCTCAGGATTTATGAGCAGTTTTGCTGCTAGTTACAACACAACTGACTTAAAAATTACTGGGACTTCGCGATGAGGAAGAGGCAAGTGAATTGTATTTGTAAAAAGTCTTGCATTTGGCATGCAGAATTGAAATGTCAAGCTAGCTAACTTAACTGACAGAACAGCAGTGTTTTGTGACTAACGTTATAGCTAGCTAGCTAAAACTAGTTACCTATCTAGAAATAAGACTGCAAGATTACTGATCAGTTTTATAAAAATGTTAGCTAACGTTAATGTCAATTTGCCAGGAGTGACTAACGTTAGGCAAGACAGACTCGGCTGCGAGCTCGTTAGCTTACGTTACTGTAGTCCTGTAACAGTTAACGATTGGGTGTGCCTGCAAAATTGAATGGATTGACTGCTAGTGTGCTACCAATTCAAAGACTGATCAATTACAATAGCAGGACGACATTGACACTAACGTTAACATTATTGCTGCAGTGCTGCCCCTTGTCGTTGCAACTTGCAGCAGTCCAGCAAAGTCAAGTAACGTTAGCTAGTCATGCCAGTCCAAAAATGTAACCTTTTATATATGTCCCCGGCCCATTCCAGTGAGGTGCTCGCAGCCGAGTCAGTGGCTTGCCTGAATAAAGCTCTCTGCCACCTAAAGGACATCTGGGAAGAGATAGGAATTCCAGAAGACCAGAGACTACAGAGAACCAATGTGGTCAAGAATCACATCAAGGTGAGTCAAAACAAATTGACACTCAAGCATAGAGTGTAATTATTCTCCAAGGAACAACATTCTCAAAGCCGTGACACCTGTCTGTGCACCTGCTGTAGCTAGTTAACTAGCTAGCTCTGGTCCAGGGCGTTAGTGCGGCTCGACGCCCTGGTGAAGAGCTAGTACAGTGGCTAGCTAACCTACTTTTGAGGGGTGTGTAAATGTTGCTAGGGAATATGTGTCATGTAGCCTATCTATTTAGTCTGCGAAATGTGAGATTTCTAGAAGTAGCTAATTCAAGAACCAGCTACTCTCTTTAACTATGGATTCGTTCCTATATGTGGACTGACTAGTCATTTCTGCACATCTCTCACAGGGTTTGTTAGACATGATGATAACAGAGGAGGAGTCTCTTAGGACCAGACTGTTGAGCAGCATCGAAGCCTGTCGCAAACAATTGGATAAGCTGTGCTTGGAACTGCAGCTACCCCCGTTTGAGGTAAGCATCCTAACAGTTTCTAACAAGGTCTGCAAAGTTATACTAGTATGCTAATGACATAAATCATAGAAATATGACTAGAACAGACATTCCCATTCAACTCAATGTCCCACTAAAATTACCATGGTCTGATTGAATTTGTCCTTTCTAGTAATTCTATTTCTAGGATAAAGCGTGTATGGCTTACTATGAGGATTTATGGATTTATTGCTGTCCATTTCTTGGAGATCAGTGGATGGAGAAAAAAAAGGGCTATTACGGAAAATAAGGGAATGAGGCCATTCCAGACTGTTTAGATGATGCCTCTGGGGAAGTCCATTTTCGATTTTGAAGATTTCTTTGGAGAAACATTCTGCCTGTGCCTTCCTGGGTTGGGGTCAATTCAGAAAGTAAACTGAAATTTTATTTTACCCTGAATACTCAAAATTGAAATGGCATTAACCCCAACCCTGGTGTCTTCCCTGGGTACAGCTCTGGGATCAGTTTCCCCTCCCCAATCCTCAACTTAACCATTAGTGGGGGAAATGCAGTGCCTAGGGGCAACTTCACCCAACACCTTTTCTCTCACCAGGAGGAGCGGGGCGTCACCATGCTGCAGCAGGAGAAGGAGATCCGGACCCAGGTGGAGGGGTTGGTGAAGGAGCGGACCCAGAGGATGCAGCAGCTCAAGGCCTTGACAGAGCGCGACCAAGACCTGTGTGACACTCTGTGTTCAGAGCCCTACGCCCTCGACCCCAACGCTGTGCCCTCCCTGGAGCAGCTGGACGGCTTCCGCCAGCACATCGCCAGCCAGACCGCAGAGAAGGTGGATAGGGATTTGTAATAAAAGCAGAGCTGGGTTCGCATACCAGTAGTATTTGTAAAAAATAAATGTAGCTGCACTTGATTGAGCTTACCTGGCGCAATGGAACTAATGGAATAGTCCCAAAGGAGCAAATCCAATGTGATGCATCACGCAGGCTCAATCAAATGCTCAAAGGATTTGAAAGAAAACATATTATTTGAACCTAGATCTGAATGATGGTGCATACTTCACCAACCCTGCTCCTGGAGAACCCAGCACTTATTTGCTGATTCAACTAATCTCTGTCTTTAATCTAGAGGCACGATTAGTTGAATTGGTTGTAGTAATGCCAAAAAAAGGTTGGCCATTGATTCTGCGCCTCACCTTAGGGAAAATAATATTGAGGAAAAACACTGATGTAAACTAATATACACATTTGAGGAGATCCCTAACGGCATGTCTCTCGGTCTGTGGGCAGGAGCGGCGGCACGCTGAGTTTGTGGGCATCAAGAGGCAGATCATCTTGTGCATGGACGACCTTGACCAGCTGCCAGAGACCAGCTTCGAGAAGGACATAGTCTGCGAGGACCAGGAGGCCTTCTGCCTGTCCAAAGACAACATCGCCTCGCTCAAACTCCTCCTCGGCCAAGTGAGAATGGAACTAATCCAATTTGTTTATGAGATGATAGTGAATGCTTTAGTTTGAGCGATACTTTGCAATGTCTGTGCAAAGTGAACAGTCGATCTGCTCACCACCACAGTACAACAACAACAGTCGACCTACACACATTACGTTTCAACAATACTATATCAGTTCATTATCACTTCACTATAGATTATCTAAATATCTTAATTTGCATTTTGTTGCTAATATCTCTCATTGGCCGTGTTCCAGGTCTTCTTTATTGCAGTCGCGTCCCACGTAAAGACAATACAGACATCCTGGAACATGCCCATTTCCGTAGTGCTCCTTTACTAACCGTCCCCTGTGTCTGTTGTTCTGTCTAGCTGGAGGAGAGGAAGGCAGAGAACCAGGCGGTGTGTGAGGCTCACAGGGAGAAGATCCAGGAGCTGTGGGACAGACTGCAGGTGCCCCAGGAGGAGAGAGAGCTCTTCTCAGAGCACATGGTCGTCTCCAAGAAGAAGAACCTGGATGCTGTTAGTGAAAACTTTTAGCTTATGTCCCAAATGGCACCCTAATCCCTTTCTAGTGCACTTATTTTGACCAGAGCCTAATGGGCCCATTTTGACCATGCCCCTTACTTGCCTAAATATTCTGAAATAACGGTTTATTTTTATTTCTGAAAGATAAGCTTGACTCAACAACTTAAAACACACATCTAAGTTTAGCTTTGTTAATGATCCAGAAAGTCAGTAGTTGTTTGTTGTTTATTTAAAGTTTGCTGGCTATCTCATTGATCCTGCTTTGTAGTATGTATACCCCTCTGGCTAGTCATCATTGTCTCCAGTAGTCTGTATCTGGCATTCTAAAGCTGTTTCTAAACAAAGTCTGTCTATTAATCAAGAGAATGTTAGAACCAAATTGTTCTCTCTTCTTTTTCACACCTCAGTTAGAAGCAGAGGGCAGGCGACTGGTGGAGCTCAAACTACTGAACATGCGTAACGTAACTGAGGCCATCCGCTCAGAGATCGCAGTGCTCTGGGAGAAATGCTTCTTCAGCAGCGACCAGCGACAGGCCTTTGTGCCCTATTATAGCGGTAAGTTGGGTTTTAGGGTTTGGATTACAGGTACAACACAAGCTTTGGTAGACCAATCAATGAATGAAGACTCCGAGAAGTCTTTCTAGTGAACAGTGTGTTTTAGAATTGTTAACTTATTAATCACATACCTGGTGCATCACATACCCATGCATTTAGTTTTCCCTTTTAAAAAGGCAATATTTTTCTCAATGTGACTTCCTGATTTTAATAATAAATGAATTATTTGTTTTTCCCTCCTTCAGATGATTTTACAGAGGAGCTGTTGGGGCTGCACGACGCTGAGATCCTGAGGCTGAAGCAGCACTATGAGGAACACAAGGAGCTGTTTGAAGGGGTTCACCGCTGGGAGGAGAGCTGGAGACTCTTCCTGGAACTAGAGGTTAGCTGTGGCGAAGCACCAATAAGCAGTTTAGTCATATAGCAGACGCTCTTATCCAGAGAGACTTGCAGTTAGTGCATTCATCTTAAGATAGCCAGGTGAGACAACCACATATCACAGTCGTAGTTAGTACATTTTTCTCAATAAAGACCTTACCAGCAAAGTCAGTGCTAGTAAGAAAAGACAAGTGCAATTATATATTTTTTAAGTGGGCTTTAAATGGATAGTTCAATTAAAAAAAAGGTTTTTGCTTATTTTCGAATTACCTAGGATGTTGTTTCATCCAAACAATTTAAGTTAAATAACATACAATTTTAAGCTCCCTTGACTTATCAAAAATAAAATAAAAATTGTTTGGCCTTACTGCTATTAGCCCATACAAACGCATTGAATGACAGATTCACTACATGGAACAACAGCTAGTCCCCCAAATACATCTAAAGGAAGTTTGTTCTGAAGTGTCAGAGATATAAGAATGATCAGGAAACATTTGTAAAAAAAATATTTGTAACATTTATTTAACCTGAAATATCATGATAGTCTATTTGGACGCTACAGATGATTTTGTGCGAAGACCGATTTTCGGGATGTCTCATGGTCTGACAAACACCGCTCTAGCTCTGTCACCTTTCACCCCAAATGCGGAAGTGTTACATAGGCGGATGCGGTGGATTGAGATGCATCCCATGCAAATAAAACAGATGTCGCTAGCTTAAACTGACAGATTTTTATGGGGATTTTTGTATTATGCTAATTATATTTCCACAGGGGCGCGGACATCGACCTTAGGGGGTTTTAACCCTTGGCATTTCCTTTTATCCCCACAGAAAAAAGCCACAGACCCCTCCAGGTTCACCAACAGAGGAGGGAATCTGCTCAAAGAGGAGAAACAGAAAGCCGAGCTCCACAAAAGCCTGCCCAAGGTAACTCATTCTGAAAAAGACGACAGGAGTCTGTATTTTTCCCTTGTTAGGCGGGTAGCTACTGTACATACTAGTACATACAAACATGACAAGGCTCTGAGTTTTTCTTGAGCAGCCGTACATAATGCTATACTATATAAACGCATACTATACTGTAAAAGGCTTGGCTATATCCCTATATTTGTGTTTTGTTTGTCCAGCTTGAGAAGAAACTGAAGGCTCAGATTGATGTGTGGGAGCAGGAGCAGGCCAGGGAGTTCCTGGTGAATGGACAGAAGTTCATGCAGTTTGTGGAGGAGCAGTGGGAGTTGCACCGCATCGAGAAAGAGAATGAGAAACTGGAGAGGGTAAAGACCTAGCTACTCATTTGAGGGCAGAATCCTAACTTGAGAGATACAGTCTTGGTCCTCTTTCCTGGACCCAGATTAAACCTAGTCCTGGACTAAGAAGCATGACCAAAGGAGAAGTGTTTTTCAGTCCATGATTAGGTTTCATTTGGATCTGGGAAACCGGGCCATTGAGCGCAACTTGTACTTTAATGTAAATCATGTATTGATGTCCACGAGAGAGATGCACGATCATAATTTGTTACACTCTTGTCTCAAGTTAGGCTTAGTGCTGTGTAGCTAAAAGTTTACTTTATTAAACTCTGAGATTACAATACTTTGATTTATATCGTTCATATTTTTCATTGTATCAGCAACTGAAAAAGAGCAAGCAGATTGAGGTGGATATGCTGTATGGGACAGCTGTCCGGACACCGACCAAACGGCGATTCCTCGGCACCGCTACCCCCACCAAAGCACGAAAGGTACCACTTCAATAACTTTGCTGCTGCTCTTTCTAGCCTTCATACTCATGTAACAATTGCATGGCCCAATCTTAGCCTGGGTATCGAGTCTGTTTCTGGACTGCATATGTTTTTATGACAAAGGTGGCTAAAGCAGAAACAAGACTGGAACCCAGGCTAACACAATCACTGGCTTGTGTTTAATTCGTTGGGCATTAATTACATGGGCTGTTGGCATCACTAACTAACTCTCTGTCTGTGCGTTCTCTCCAGCTCAATGGCACCACCTCCAGCCTCTCTAGTGCCAACTCTAACAGCACCATACGCTCAGCCTATGGCGGAACTGTCTGCCACTCACCCTCCCGCCCCCCTCACTCAGTCAACAAGGTCAGCGCAGCATGTTTGCACAATAACTAACTACACTGAAAATATATATATAAATGTAACAATTTCAAAGATTTTACCGAGTTACAGTTCATATAAGGAAATCAGTCAATTGAAATAAATTCATTAGGCACTAATCTATGGATTTCACATGACTGGGAATACAGATACCTTAGAAAAACAGTCAGTATCAGGTGTGACCACCATTTGCCTCATGCAGCGCGATACATTTATTTTGCATAGAGTTGATCAGGCTGATTGTGGCCTGTGGAAGGTTGTCCCACTCCTTTTCAATGGCTGTGCAAAGTTGCTGGATATTGGCGGGAGCTGGAACACGCTGTCGTACACGTCGATCCAGAGCATCCCAAACATGCTCAATGGGTGACATGTCTGGTGAGTATGCAGTCCATGGAAGAACTGGGATATTTTCAGCTTCCAGGAATTGTGTACAGATTCTTGCGACATTATCTTGCTGAAACATTAGGTGATGGCGGCAGATGAATGGCACGACAATGGGCCTCAGGATCTCGTCACGGTATCTCTGCATTCAAATTTCCATTGATAAAATGCAATTCTGTTTGTTGTCTGTAGCTCATGCCTGCCCATACCATAACCCCACCGCCTCCATGAGACACTCTGATCACAATATTGACATCAGCAATCTGCTCGCACACACAACGCCATCTGCCCGGTATAGTTGAAACCGGGATTCATCCGTGAAGAGCACACTTCTCCAGCGTGCCAGTGGCCATCGAAGGTGAGCATTTGCCCAATGAAGTCGGTTTCGATGCCGAACTACAGTTAGTTCAAGACCCTGGTGAGGACGACGAGCACACAGATGAGCTTCCCTGAGACGGTTTCTGACAGTTTGTGCAGAAATTGTGGTTGTGCAAACTCACAGTTTATCAGCTGTCCGAGTGGCTGGCCTCAGACAATCCCACAGGTGAAAAAGCCGGATGTGGAGGTCCTGGGCTGGCGTGGTTACACGTGGTCTGCGGTTGTGAGGCCGGTTGGACGTACTGACAAATTCTCTAAAACGATGTTGGAGGCTTATGGTAGCGACATTAACATTCAATTCTCTGGAAACAGCTCTGGTGGACATTCCTGCAATCAGCGTGCCAATTGCTCAAAACTTGAGACATCTGTGGCATTGTGTTGTGACAATTTCTTTAGAGAAATAAGCTTTTTGCATATGGAACATTTCTGGGATCTTTTATTTCAGCTCATGAAACATGGGACCAACACTTTACATGTTGCGTTTTATATTTTTGTTCAGTATTACTTTTCTCAATTTAGACCAGCCATTTGGTATGGGTAACATGCTCATCTTTGGCCAAACCCTGACATTCACTCAAAGCAAACCATCCGTTGCGTTTTCTGTTCCCAAGCCTGGAATCCAAACTGATGCTCCGTTTCACCATTGTTGACGTGATGGTGAAATGGAACATATCAGTTTGGATTCCAGGCTACCTTTTCTCCTCATCCACCTTTTTCTCTGTGTTCTCCCCCATCCAGGTCCCATCAGTACGGACCCCGGGTCGCGGTAAGCCCCCCCTCGCGGGACTGCAGGAGCGCAACAAGGAGAACATGGGCCAGGTGACCGGACTTGGAGTCCCTCTTCAGAGCGGTGGGTTTAAAACCCTGGCTAGTCCGCAGCATAACTTCAGCATTAACTCTGTCGCCAGCACTTATTCAGAGTTTGCGGTAAATTGTGTTTTTTCTGTGTTCTTTTCCACATTTACTGATTCTCTGCAGCAACACACAGTCTAGCCATGAGAGGGGTTTTAAGTGGAGAATTGTGACTAATTGATAACTGTATTCTGTTTTTAGACTGGCTTAATCAACACAGTAATCGAATCGGTTCAATCAAGGTTTGTTTGAATGTGTGAACTGCCTAAACTAAAACCATACACATCAAATCATTATTCCTGCATCCAAATATATGCATGTCATTAACCACTAAGCATTATACATTCTTAAATGCTTCATCCCTGATTATGTTCACAGGTAACAGTAGTGTACCCTCTCTTGTTAGTGTGTCCTTCTAAACCCTCTCTTGAGGGCTCTCAGGCTAGGCTGTGTCGCTGACTATTTACTGATGTAACCTTTTTATAACCAAACTCCTAATACCCTTTCTTCAGTCTTTCTCTGGCTGTCACTTTGTGATTGTTTCTGCCTTTTGAATGAAAATGTATTTGGGAAATCTGCAATTACCAGAATTGCATATTTTCTAGATTTGTGTTTGTTTACTGTCAAATTAAAACGGAGGTAGTGTCCAATGCTATTTGTCGCTACTCAATTTGTTACCTCTGCACCTTGGTCATGTTCATTAGGATATGCCATAGCAAAATGTTTTGCAATGAAAATTGGCATTTTCTAATTGGACAAGTTTAGACCGTACCTCTCCATTTATACTCTGTTTTGTATCATTTTTTAAATGTTTTGTTCCTACTGAACACTACCCTGTTGATGTTGGGTGGGAAGGGAATATCTATCCTGATCTCTGTACCTCTGTCCACAGCGAGACCTCTCCAAGGCCTCTAACACCAAGAGCAAGCCAGACATACTGAACTCCACCATCACTCACCTTTGACCCCCCCTACACTAAACAACGACGCTGTTGGTTGAATGACATCCTGCATCATTAAGTCCCCACCAGCTCTCATCTTAAAGTGGATCACTACCTTTTAGTTTTTTATTGTTGTCTGCGTTCCTATGTAAATTAAGGTAAAAATATATATATATATAATGTTGTGTAAACTATGTAAGTGTTTGGAATAAAAAAAAATTTAAGGTCATGTTATGAAATGTATCATATTGTAACAAACAATTTTTAAAGTTTTAAAATAGCACGGATGAGTATGTTCCTTATATTTAAGATGGAGCAGATAGTATTGCCTGTGTCTCGTGCTCCAAATGGTTTTGCTGAAAGAGGCTTGGGGATAGCCAGCGTTCGTACTTTCCTTCAATCCAGACTTTCACTATTTTATTATACTCGAAGCATACTGATCATGAATATTTTGCACATGTTTTCTATTGTATATTAAATCGTTTTCTTTTACACTCATAAGTTATGCGCCGTCATCACTTTTTTTTCGCAACTGTAGATTTTCTATGTATGTAGGTCACTGCATTTTTATGTAGATGTTTTTACAATTCAGTTCAGTTTCACTGACATTGAATGCCTGCAGTCTGTGTGTTCCTCCTAGCAATTTTGAGAAACAATGTCGTACGGTAGATCATATCAATCATATTGTTCTCTAGCCCAAAGGCCAGCAGATGGCGATATTGAGTCGTTAATGTCCAAAGGCATTGTTTGTGGCTGGCTATACGCCCGTGGCCGGTTCGTACATAAAACATTCTCCATTCAAAAATGAAAAATGTGCGTGTTTCATGGTGCTACTTCCTGATATTGCGTCCCCTTCTTCAGCCAGCGGTAAACAACAGACTGCTGCAACCTAAATGGCTAAAGGCGATATGCAACATCTGGGAATAGCATTCCTAGGTATTATGCTGCGTTCCAGTCATGTCGCAAACTCGGGACCCCTGACTTAAAATGAACAAAAGTTATTTGCGTAAAGCTTCCTTTTGGTTGATTCTGGTACCTCCCAAGTTGGAAACTCGGGGTCCGACTCTTCCGCCTAGGTTAGCAAGTGGAACATTTCAGAGTTTCCAACATGACTTGAACGCGCATTAGCCACCCTAGCATGGCGGTGGAAAATTGTGTTTCATAAAGCAAGTACACATACTTTCCCTGTCCCCCCCCCCCATTAGCGCCAATAAATTAAGTTAAGGAGGAACTCGACACCCTTGCAGCCTGAATGGAGGATGTGTTGTAATTTCGTTAAAATATATGTTTTATATAATCAACCATATCAAAATGAGAAGATGGCTTAATTGTCATTCTAAATCTTGTCTAATCAACAAATACATTTCTATGCATTCATTCTTTGTCTCAAGTGTTATCTTTTTGCATAGCCTGTCAAAGGATCTTCTCGGATATGTTTTAGGTTCTTGTGAAACCTTAGTGGTTTTAGGTCGGACAAAATTATTGGAGTATCAACATCCGGTTGAAAGATTTTGGTTTTGAAATCTGCCACACATCGGTAGCAGTAACAAGCTAGTTATTCACAACATTACTCTTACTACTATTTTCTGCATCGTATATTTTAAATGGATCACTTCGAGGAGGATTTAGTCGCCGCATTAAGAGAAATTGTCAAAGACGGAAACTGGCAATGTGTAGGAAAGAAGTGTGATTTTGACTCACCATGCACAAAGTAAGCAGTCCAATTAGCTAGAATAGCAGCAGCTAGCTAACTAACTGTGTTTATCCCACCTAATGTATATGGTTTATACACATTAGCTGCCCTTGCCTTTTCTGAAAAGATGGTCTAACTTGGTGCATGACTTCTCTACGTTTCCCCAAGGCTGTACTCTGAGGATGGTGAACACATTGTCCTGGTTCACACAGAAGATGACAGATTCTGGGCTATGGATTCATCCTGTCCCCATGAAGGTATAGCCTAATTGATGGCATGCCATTAATCACTCAGCACTATGGTATGGTAGCTTGCTGTTATGATGATTAATTCATAAACAACTACGTGACAAAGTGGCTATAGGATAAATCAAATAACTTTTGTCACATACACGTGTTTAGCAGATGTTATAGGATGTGTCGCGAAATGCTTGTGCTTCTAGCTCCGACAGAATGAGAGTATGCTATAAGAAAAAAATTATCATAGTCACCATACTATGATGTCTTTCATCATTACAACCACCGTCTTCGCGTAGGAGGCCCTCTTGACCTCGGTGACATCGAGGACCTGGGAGATGGGAAGAGGGTACTGGTCTGTCCCTGGCATCACTTTGACTTCTGCCTGGAGACCGGTGCCTCTTCCATGGGACTACAGGTAGAGAGAGATGGCCTCCAACAGAGCCTATTTATTCATAGTATTCTAAATATAGGTTTCCTGTAACCATGTGATAAAGGGAAGGTTGATATGTATTACCACCATTGGCATCATACAGGAGTCAATGTGGCATTTACGGGTGTCCTTAGGGGCAAGAGACAGGGATTTGGAGTTGCTTAGAGAAAGTACTCACACCCCTGAGACTATCAAGACATATTTTATTTTTTTTAACACATTTTTAACAAATTCTGTAATTTTTCTTTCACTTTCAGAATGTGGAGTAGGATGTGTGGATAAAACAATCTAATTGAATCCCTTTTATATTTAAATAAGGGATCTAAATGTGACAACTTTGCAAGGGGTGTGAAGACATTCACTAGGCAATGTATGTTTTATTAGAATTTGGTCATTGAATAACAAAAGCTTATTAGTCAATAATATAAGTAGACTAAAAGGAAAGTTTGTTTTTCTGTCTACAGAACCAGGTGTATGAGGTCAGAGTTGTCCAAGACATGATTTATATCAACACACAGAATGAGCTGTGTCTAAGTCCCATGTCAGAGACAGACACAACATCTAATGGTAAGGTGATAGTATACCTAATGAACAATGTACACCAATCAACATTCTTTTTGACAATTACATAAAGGAAAGTACTGTAGCCTGGGTGACAGTCTGTTTCTGCACTCTTGCCATCTCCTTATGGAATTGTCATGCCAAACATGTTGGCTTGACGATAAGCAGGCAAGAACACACACAGATCTGAGAGCAGGCTAGTAGGTAAGATATTTTGTTCTGGCAAAGCTTTGAATGATATTAAGTACATTTATAAGAGATCTCTTTTTGGCTCAGGCACATTGTCAGCAGATGATGTCGAGCCATCACCCTCTGAGGACACGCTGTGCTTCTGGGCTACAAAGATCCTGTGCACACCGGACCCCAAAGAGAAGGCAAGCCCCATTCACACTAACCACCACATGAAGTGTTAAACTGGGAGGGAATGGAGTGTTGGGTTGTGTTCATTAGGCACCAAATGAAGAAAAAAATGACTGAAACAGGTGGAGACTACCTGGACTTTCCATGGCAAAACATACAAAAATAGTTGCGTACACAGATTTGCAGATGTTATCACAGGTGCCTGAGATTTGTTCAACCCTGCATATCTCACTGGCTCACTGACTTTGATCCAATCCCTGCAGGTAGCCATGACGCTGCAGGTCCAGGCGAGATGGAACAGTGGGGAGATAACAGAGGTGGGTCAGGCTACTCCACCTGTCCAGCCCAGCAGGAAGGAGAACCTGACCGTGCTGCAGCCGGGCAAAATCAAGCGTGGCAAAGGTGGCACACAGGTCAGTGTGTTAACAGCACCCTCTAATCACTCAGACAGGTTGGAAGTATGAACTAACAAGTCCGGAATCTCTGAAATCCTCAATCCCATTGAACTATAGAGGGATTAGTCTCATTAACTGTACCATATTAGATCAAGAGGGGAGGTAATCACAGTAATGCAATGAGGAAACCCCTGTTAGCATAAAACCAAATCGAGGACAAGCTTTTTCTGATCCACAAGGAAAAATGGGCAGCTGATATTTGGTTTAAACCTAAAAACTTAGAACATACTGTCATCAAAGAGAACTATATCCCTGAACTATATGTCCGCCTGAACCTAACAAAAAGCCAAAGGTCAGTTTGTTCACAACTCACATCCGGCACTCACCCTCTGGCTTAGAGACGGGTAGATTTAACAGAGTGCCTGAAGAGGAGAGAATTTCCCTACTGTGTTGGGAAATCAAAAAACAAAATCCATTTAGTGTTTTTGGGACCCTTTGTATGACGATCTGAGACATGCTATTTTCTGTAAAAAAAAATGTATGGTGCTAACCCTGAAGTATTCTGGTTAATGGACAAGCAGAGGCTTGAATTTTGTTCCAGACAGGGTGTTTGAGATTGCTCAGTTTGTTTACAATGCCTGGAGGAGAAGGAGAAATGTACTGTTTGTGTAGTGGGGCTAGATGGTATCTGTACTGTTTGTGTAGTGGGGCTAGATGGTAGCTGTACTGTTTGTGTAGTGGGGCTAGATGGTAGCTGTACTGTTTGTGTAGTGGGGCTAGATGGTAGCTGTACTGTTTGTGTAGTGGGGCTAGATGGTAGCTGTACTGTTTGTGTAGTGGGGCTAGATGGTATCTGTACTGTTTGTGTAGTGGGGCTAGATGGTAGCTGTACTGTTTGTGTAGTGGGGCTAGATGGTAGCTGTACTGTTTGTGTAGTGGGGCTAGATGGTATCTGTACTGTTTGTGTAGTGGGGCTAGATGGTAGCTGTACTGTTTGTGTAGTGGGGCTAGATGGTATCTGTACTGTTTGTGTAGTGGGGCTAGATGGTAGCTGTACTGTTTGTGTAGTGGGGCTAGATGGTAGCTGTACTGTTTGTGTAGTGGGGCTAGATGGTAGCTGTACTGTTTGTGTAGTGGGGCTAGATGGTAGCTGTACTGTTTGTGTAGTGGGGCTAGATGGTAGCTGTACTGTTTGTGTAGTGGGGCTAGATGGTAGCTGTACTGTTTGTGTAGTGGGGCTAGATGGTAGCTGTACTGTTTGTGTAGTGGGGCTAGATGGTAGCTGTACTGTTTGTGTAGTGGGGCTAGATGGTAGCTGTACTGTTTGTGTAGTGGGGCTAGATGGTAGCTGTACTGTTTGTGTAGTGGGGCTAGATGGTAGCTGTACTGTTTGTGTAGTGGGGCTAGATGGTAGCTGTACTGTTTGTGTAGTGGGGCTAGATGGTATCTGTACTGTTTGTGTAGTGGGGCTAGATGGTAGCTGTACTGTTTGTGTAGTGGGGCTAGATGGTAGCTGTACTGTTTGTGTAGTGGGGCTAGATGGTAGCTGTACTGTTTGTGTAGTGGGGCTAGATGGTAGCTGTACTGTTTGTGTAGTGGGGCTAGATGGTAGCTGTACTGTTTGTGTAGTGGGGCTAGATGGTAGCTGTACTGTTTGTGTAGTGGGGCTAGATGGTAGCTGTACTGTTTGTGTAGTGGGGCTAGATGGTAGCTGTACTGTTTGTGTAGTGGGGCTAGATGGTAGCTGTACTGTTTGTGTAGTGGGGCTAGATGGTATCTGTACTGTTTGTGTAGTGGGGCTAGATGGTAGCTGTACTGTTTGTGTAGTGGGGCTAGATGGTAGCTGTACTGTTTGTGTAGTGGGGCTAGATGGTAGCTGTACTGTTTGTGTAGTGGGGCTAGATGGTAGCTGTACTGTTTGTGTAGTGGGGCTAGATGGTATCTGTACTGTTTGTGTAGTGGGGCTAGATGGTAGCTGTACTGTTTGTGTAGTGGGGCTAGATGGTAGCTGTACTGTTTGTGTAGTGGGGCTAGATGGTAGCTTTACTTGCCATGATTATTGTACAGTATATGCATATCATTTGTACAATGTTATTTTGTTTTGAGTACAAGGAAAATTGTGCTGTGTTTAGTAGTTTCTTGTAAGCCCATGTGGGCTGGGCACCAGTAGGTGTATGACACTTAAATAAATCACATCAATCAATCATGTAGCCTAACAAATAGAAGACCAAACATGACTGAATGACAATAGACACAGGTAATGGTACTGTTGAGAAAAAGGAGGGAACATATCCCATGCCAGTATTGAACTACACAACCCCTAGATTACCAAAATGGGCATGCTAACTACCCACTGTCGCAATAAAATAGTACACGTTTATTTGCACAGGATACAACAGGTGTAAAAAATCAAATCAAATTGTATTGGTCACATACACATATTTAGCAGATGTTATTGCGGGTGTAGCGAAATGCTGGTGTTCCTAGCTCCAACAGTGCAGTAGTATCTAACAAAATATATTACATCCGGGTTGGTTTAGAAACCCCATTGACAATGCATGGGAAATGGTTTAGGGATCGAACCCACAACCATGGTTTTGCAAGTGCAACTGAGCTACATGGGACTATAAAACAGTACAGTGAAATGCTTACTTGCAAGCTCTTTCCCAACAATGCAGTATTCAATATCAAAGGTAAGAGAAATAATATGAAGGAAAAACACAAGAAAAACCAGAGAATGTAAACTCTATACAGGATCAGTACCAGCACCATCATTTCAATGTGCAGGGATACTGGAGTAGTTGAGCTAGATGTGTAAGCAGGGGTAAAAGTGACTGTCAGCAGGATAAAAAATATATGGTGGATGTGTGGGCGTCAGTATGTGAGAGTGTGTGTGAATGTGTGAGTAGAGACCTGTGAGTGTGCATAGAGTCAGTGCAGATAGTCCGTTGGAAGGTGGGCAGCCATTGATTAGCTGTTTAACAGTCTTATAGCTTTGGGATAAAATCTGTCTGATGCCATTGGTCTTGATGCTCCGGTACCGCCTGCCAGACGGTAGTGGAGAGAACAGTCCATGGCTGGGGTAACTGGAGTCTTTGGCAATTTTTCAGGCCTTCCTCAGACACCTCCTGGTATAAATGTCCTGAATGGCTGGGAGCTCGCCCCCAGTGATGTGCTGGGCTGTCCGCGCCACCCTATGTAGAGCCTTGCGGTCGAGGGCGGTGCAGTTGCCATACCAGGCGGTGATGCAGCCAGTCAAGATGCTCTTGATGGTACATCTGTAAAAGTTATTGAGGATGTGTTGTTGTAGCAAACTCTTCTTTTGTTCGTTGTCATGGCATTAGCACATACAGTATGGGACGAGGCTATAGAACTGCAACATTCCATGCTTCATCAATGATGGTTGATATGAGTGTATGTGTTTACTATGTGTCTGACCAGGCTAGCAGGATAGCCCTCCTCCACTCCCTGGCTAACATAGAGCAGTGGGCTATAGACCTGTCCTGGGACATCATTGCTCGCTTCTCAGCGGTCAGACTGGACACTGGAGAGCCGCTTCCCCGCCAGTTCTTCAGCGACTTTGTCAAAGTGGCTGGAGACGAGGCCAAGGTCAGTGTCCTAACAACACTGGCCTCGATGAATCCCATATATCTAATTAATGTGCTATGTTACGTGTTGTTTTAAAAGGATAGTTCACTTTCTGAAGTTTCAGCTTATTTTTGAAAACAAGCTGAAACCAAAAAGTGGACCAGTCCTTTAATAATGATGCACATCTGTTGTAATTGTATGTGTGTTGTTCAAATGTCTATACTTCAGATATTGGTAGTCCAAATATATTTAGTATGTTTATATTGGTATAATACTGCAAGACAGTGTTCCTCAAGGAGGATAAGAAGTGGTAATACTGTATCAGTTGGGAGTAGTGGATGGACTGTTACCCTAGTATTACAATTCATTTCTACTCTGTTCAACAGCATTATCACTTACTAGAGACGAGGATCACAGAACTCGACAGCTTCTTTGGCGCGTTACCTGTTCATAATGGTGGGTGGTTTGCTGGCTTCTCCAGACTAAGGCCGAGATTCAATCCGATCTCTTTTGTAGACAATGCGTCTTTGGAAAGGCAATGTTCCCGCGTTGGTGGAGATCCAATTCACAGTAAACACTGCATATGTTGGCTCAGTCAGGAAATTCACTTTGAAGTATCAAACATGCTATAATGCAGATCCGATTGAATCCTGGCCTAACTGACTTTTAATATCATCACAGTTGGTTTTATGAAAAAAGACATGACATTTTCAGTGCAGCCGGTGTAAGTTAAGCAACCTCCGCTCTTGTCTATACAGGACTGTGGCAGTCAGCAACGGATACGTCCCACGACCTGCTGGCGAGGCTAGCCATTGTGCATATGGTACATGAAGCCAGGTACAGCATTCACCTGAATTACAGCACTATCAGAATATGACTATGTTATCAGTGCAGTGGAAACATGGTCCCTATTACCTTGACACATCTTCTAATACACCCATGGTGTTCACATTATCTGAAAGGTCTGGATAGGTCTGAGAAATCGGACACATTCTTGGCCACAAATAACCACAGGGCGGCTAAAACAAAAACTTGGTGAAATTCTTGGCTTTTCCAATCAACTGGGCTCTGGGAAAGTACTGCTACCTAACTCCCTCTCTCTCTCTCTGTCTCTCTCTCTCCTCCCCCAAGAGGCCTGGATGTGCATCCCCAGACCTTGTCCCGCTTCGCTGCCCAGGGGGACTGCAGCTCTGTGGAGGTGCTGGAGGTTATCTACCAGGATGAGATCACTCACGTGGCCGCCGGGCTCCGCTGGTTCACCTACATCTGTTCACAGGAAGAACGGGTATGGCTTTAAGGAGGCAATTATTGAACTACAGTTTAGTAAACTGAGTAGTACATAAATAGTTGCCTTTTTATAACGCACATTGTTCAAGAAATCACTGCCACATTACAATTGGGTTTATGGTAAATGTAGTAAATCATGGCCTGGTTACACATCCACCATCGTTGCTGCAGCTGTGCCTCATCTAACTTTACATCCAAAGGTGGACTACACTTTGGTAGCTAATGTTCAGCTTTCCTGATGTTCTTTTTAGGATTGCTTATCTACTTTCCATGACTTGGTGAAGCAGCACTTTAAAGGTTACCTGAAGCCTCCTTTTAACACAGAGGGTAGGAAGACAGCAGGGATGACACAGGAGGTATGATGACACCCTGACACATTCACACTAGCTAACGGCAGCTAGCTTTATGACTCAAAGGAAACATGTAGTCTAATTCAGTGTTTCCCAACCCTCTCTTAACCACCAGACATTCTGGTTCTAGCATTTAACTGATACAACCTTATCACTAATGAACTAATTAGCCTATCAAGCACTTGATTAGTTGAATCAGCAGTGCAAAAAATAATAATTTAATCCTCCTGGAGAGGGTTGGAAAACACTGGTCTAATTCACTCCCACGTTATCAAGTTAAGTGAATAAATCAATTTCCTTCAATGTTTTGTTTAAAACTTAGTCCCAGTGAAATGCTACAATTCTATACTTTCTCTCTTCCATAGTGGTACGTGCCTCTTGTAAAGCCTCCCAGTTGACAGACAACGTCCCCCGAGACCAGCATGCTGTGACAAACACAATTGCCGCGTCCCAGCGGGTGGGTGAAGCAGTTGCACACCAAATCTCATAACACCTGGATAAAGGTCAAACTGTTACTATTATAAAGGTTTAAACTTTAACCTGTCAGTGGCCGTATCAATGTGGTATTGCAATCTAATATCTGACCCCAATGTAGATGACGTGGCATTCGATCGTTGGTTAATTTGTGCAGCGCGACTGCAATGTAGTCGGACTGGAACGGCACCATTTACTCCTCTGGGAAGAATACATCTCTAAAACAGACCCCACCATCTCTACATTACTACAACTGTGATATAAATATTACAAAGTCCAATGCATTATATGGTAATGAGGGAATGGATGGTTAAGAATGATGTCATAGAGCAAATGACAAAGGCAACAGAACCTTGTGAATATCTCAGAGTACACTTTTGTAAATGTTTATTTATGCAAATACAACTCTGTTATTTTGGTGGTTTGAGGGTTTTTCATTGGACAACACAAACTACTCACGCACATCAGCCACTCCATTATATCACTATTATTATTATTTACATTCATGTATATCATGTGTTCCATAGGTTCAGGAAATAGTTTCCAGTAGGTGTAAAACAGGAGAAAATGTTTTTGAAACAGAGGGTACTACCTGGACTGAAATGCAAATGTTTTGTTTCTGTTTCAAAACGTTTTGCTACGGTGTCCCTGCTGAACACTACCCTTGTCTTAAGTACTCTTAAATATGTTGTCTTAAAACAGACAAGTATAGATCCTTTTTTATTTTATTTTACTTTTAGGAAATGTATCTAATCAAATAACATTCAAGTAGGTTGTTGTTTTGTGTTCAATTACCACATGATGTTTTAATGCACAGTGTGTTGCTGTGTCAATGAGTTCTCCTCTCCAGCTGAATGTAATTCAGTTCTGTCTCTGTTACTGTGGAACAGGCACTCCTGCTTGGGAGGGCCAGATCTGTTCTGGAAGCTCTGATGGAGATATCCGTTGTAGAAGTCTGCTGCTGACAGTCTCTTCTTCAGCATCACCGCCTTGAATCCCACCCAGCCATCCTAGATCACCGAACACACACAAAGTGGTTGTCATCATTTTATTATGGGATCCATTAAATTAATTATTTGTATTATGCAAATTACTTTTCATTAATATTAGACATATTTCAATAAGATAAAAATGACAGTGTTTTGACATAATAGTAAACCATGGAAAGTGTCAAGGATGAAAAGCCTGGCTCACGCACCCTACAACAGACAGCCAAGGTGTTGGACTCTTTCTGATAACTCATAGATCCTGGCACAGGTATCCTCCCTCGACCTGTCATTAAAACAATCACAACATTTCTCAACCCTCGACCTGTCATTAAAACAATCACAACATTTCTCAACCTGAAACACTGAAAATATTCAAACGGATGTTACCAGACAGTGATTGTCTTTGCAGTGTGTGGAAACAAGCAGTAATACTGCTGCCGATCCACACATCTACTTACAGCATGCTGATTGAACTAGCTGACTGAGTCAACCACCATCTACTACCAAGTAGTGTTGGGAAAAAGGGAAGATGATCAAGTCATGGTTAAAAGAGGAAATTACCTGATAGTGAAATGTTGCATTTGCCAGCAAAGTCCAGCAGCTTTATGGTCTTGCCCATCCAAATGGTTCTCAATGGGATCTAATGGGAGAGAAGAGGAGAGCATTGTTTTAACACTCCTGGACAATGTGTGTTTAGAGGCCGGTCACAGTAAATCAAGGTCATGTATAGTATGCACAAAATTAGAAAATCCTCTTGAAACAGGTAAGGAACGGCGTGAACTCACCCAATAAGAATGCTCACTATAGTTTTACGTTTCAAAGTGTTTTCAGACTTTTCTAGTTTCGTGCCAACTGAACATGACTGCTGTCTTATTCTTACCCGGGATGCGATGGCACGAAACAGGCAGTCGATCTGGACACAGGTTTGTTCCTCCCATATGATCCAGCTCATCGATGTGCTGATTTTAGGGGCTGTTGAGAAGAGTCAACTGTAAGCTGAGGCATGAATGGATGCTTAGAAAGTACACACAGCTTTCACCCTCCTGTAAGTTGCAATTCTTGCTGATTGTGTACCATTCAAATTGTAATTACTACTAGCATCAAACGTCTGGTTGAGTAAATAAATGTTACCTAACGTGGCACCATCTTTAGCTTGCTCTCTTCGGTTTGTGATTCTCTCTGGAAGGGTCCTTAATGTGTCAATCAACTGTTCAAGCAAAAACAATAATCTTGCATTACACTCTAGGCTCACATATAAGAGGGCTTACATTAACCATGAGTGGTTTCTGACAAGCCTTTGTTAAAATGGATTGAGCTCTGTGGTTGTAGGTCTCAAATGAGTGAGCTCAAATCACACCCTATTACCCATGTAGTGCACTACATTTGACCACCAGAGCCACATAGTGCACTGTATGGGAATAGGGTGTCATAAGTACACAAACAGTGTGAAGTGCACTCACAAGCTGGGCTCCCTTGGTGGCCAGAGTAGCTCCTAGCTGGTCAGCTGTGAAGTTGTCTGGGACCTGGTAGATCTCCTGGTGAAGAATGGGACCCACATCAAACCTGTAACAGTGACAAGAGACACACTGAGATGTCCTGTAACACAGACACACTGAGGTTTACTGTAATACAGAGACACACAGGTTTACTGTAACACAGAGATACACTGAGGTTTACTGTAACACAGAGACACACTGAGGTTTACTGTAACACAGAGACACACTGAGGTTTACTGTAACACAGAGACACACTGAGTTTATCACACAGAGCACACTGAGGTTTACTGTAACACAGAGACACACTGAGGTTTACTGTAACAGAGATACACTGAGGTTTACTGTAACACAGAGACACACTGAGGTTTACTGTAACACAGACACACTGAGGTTTACTGTAACACAGAGACACACTGAGGTTTACTGTAACACAGAGACACACTGAGGTTTACTGTAACACAGAGACACACTGAGGTTTACTCTAACAGAGACACACTGAGGTTTACTGTAACACAGAGACCAGAGATACACTGAGGCACAAAGGTTCAAAGGATCTTTGACTTGAGGAATAGCAGTATGCGCGTTGACAGTGAATACGGTAGTAGAGTACACTATAATATATATAGTCCTATTGCAATCTGGTGGCCTCTGGAGACTTTATGGTCCAGTTTCCTGGACCCAGATAAAGCTGTCCTGTACAGGACTATAACACATGCTCTATGGGGAATCACCATTAAAAGGGCTTTTCAGTCCAGGATTAGGTTGGGAAACCAGCCCTAAATATGCATTTGAACAAACAAACAAACATCTGCTAATGTCATCCCTCAGTTTTGCTTGTCAATAGTAGGTCCATGTTGCTGGTAGATGACTGGTCCCTTTCATGGCTTCCCCTTCCTCCCTCAGCACCATGAGGAAAGAGAGAGAGAAAAGGAAGGGGGAGGGGACAGAAAGTAGCTCTGGGTCACGTTAGCCTACCTCTTTGGTCGTATCTGCATGACGGTGACCCCGGTGACAGTGTCTCCGTGTAGGATGGTGTGGAACACTGGGGCGGGGCCGCGCCATCTGGGGAGAAGGCTGGGGTGGACATTCAGGATCCCACTGGAATAGAGTCAACCGACACACATGCCGCAACTCTCACAATCAAACAGATTGGACACAATCAGGGTTTGACTCTTGGAGATGTTCATAAGATTGACACTTCTTGGGGAGTCTGCTGCTTGTATAGCTGATATGGAACCACTAGGTAGTTGGCTGTGTACTAGTAGCTACCATGGAGCAAGTGATGTCGCCCGCCCGCCCTAAGACATTCTGGGCCAGTGGTATTGACAATGCTTATTTTGGTGGCGAGTCAGAGTGTTGTGTGCAGGTCCCTGGTTGGCACCCAGCTCGGGGCAGACAGGGACACAAGCTAGAATGTTACACTTGTATTGCATGAGTCACTTTCAGAGAAGTTACTCACCATGGAAACTGGTTGATAAGTCCTTCCCGAAGCAAGCAGCCAAATGACACCACCACCCCGACATCGAACCGCCCTTGAAGATCCCTGAGAGGCCAGACATGAACGGGCAGTTTGTTTTGATCAGCAAACTTCTTCACAGGGACGTCATTGGATAGTGTGACAACCTCAAGTGACTCCACAACACGGTCATTGGACTCCCTGCAAAAATTAAAACAGCAGACAACTGACATTAGGCCACAAGAAGGAGTTACTCTAGCCTGGTCCCAGATCTGTTCGGACTGTCGCTCCAACTCTTATGAAGCAGCACAAACAGATATGGGACCAGGCTAAAGTTACTCACTGCAAAGAATCTCTCCTCTTTGCTCACTGGCATGGAAATGGTTGTGTGTGTCATACCTAGATGCAGAGAGCAGCTTGAGGGATTCTACAGCAAAATCATCCGTCCCAAAGAAAAGGACCCTCCAAGGTGGTTCTGTTGAGTAGTTCCTAGTCACAAGTACGCGGGTCTTGCCAGGGATTTGTCCACAACGTCTATGTTTCTCCGGCGTTCTTTTGACCCACACTCCAACAGATGCATGCCTCTTGGTGCAATAATTGCAAACGCCATGCAGTATTTTCAGACCCACTACTTTTGCCTTGACATTGTTCCACATCTTCAGTCATTTGTCGGGCGGGCATCTACCAATGTGTTAAAATTAGCTAGCAATGCTCGACTCCAATATGGCTAGTTTATTCGTCAAGACAAGCTCGACAATTACACGAGGGCACTTCTAGAATTAAGATGTATTCGTGTGACACGCTTACCTTTAGCGTTAATGAATATTGTCCAACATTTAGCTTGATTCATGTCAGCTATAACGTTAAGGTATTTCTACCTACGGGCGCCGCCATGTTTTTTCGTGACATACACCATATTTCCGGTTCTATAGAAAATAGGTCTCCCTTCGTTTGATCAGAGATTTTTAGTTCCGACTAGACACTGACGCCTTGATCACACTGATTGTGTTTTTCGCGAAATAGTACGCGGCATCATCTGGATATGTGTGCAACAAAAGTTCAACATTCACCTTCTGCTACCATTTCTGTCAAGCCGTCTATGCATACAGTTTGACGTATATGTTAGATACATCCAGCACCACACAGAACATACTGCAATTGCCGCTGCAAAGCAATGATGAAAGGCAAACGCAGCGTTCCATTGGAAACGAATGTACTTCTGGTGTACCAAAATGCAAACATCTGTCGGTGTGATCGAGGCGTGAGTCCCTCAGAAGAGGACTGTGCAAAGTGGTCTACTATGTTGTCCAAACCGTCAGAGACATTCAAGTTCTCTCCCATGAAACTGAACTGTTTATTTGAGGTTATGTACAATACCTGTCAAAAGTTTTAGAACACCTACTCATTCAAGGGTTTTTCTTTATTTATTTTTACTATTTTCTACATTGTAGAATAACAGCGAAGACATCAAAACTGTGAAATAACACATATGGAATCATGTAGTAACCCAAAAAGTGTCAATAAAAACCCTGATATATTTTATATTTGAGATTCTTCAAATAGCCACCCTTTGCCTTGATGACAGCTTTGCACACTCTTGGCATTCTCTCAACCAACTTCATGAGGTAGTCACCTGTAATACATTTAAATGAACAGGTGTGCCTTCTTAAAAGTTAATTTGTGGAATTTCATTTCTTCTTAATGCGTTTGTGCCAATCAGTTGTTTTGTGACAAGGTATGGGTGGGTATACAGAAGATAGCCCTATTTCGTAAAAGACGAAGTCCATATTATGGCAAGAACAGCTCAAATAAGCAAAGAGAAACGACAGTCCATCATTACTTTAAGACATGAAGGTCAGTCAATACGGAACATTTCAAGAACTTTGAAAGTTTCTTCATGTGCAGTCGCAAAAACCATGAAACGCTATGATGAAACTGGCTCTCATGAGGACCACCACATGAATGGAAGACCCACAGTTACCTCTGCTGCACAGGATAAGTTCATTAGAGTTACCAGCCTCAGAAATTGCAGCCCAAATAAATGCTTCACAGATCAAGTAACAGACACATCTCAACATCAACTGTTCAGAGGAGACTGCGTGAATCAGGCCTTCATGGTCGAATTGCTGCAAAGAAACCACTACTAAAGGACACCAATAAGAAGAAGAGACTTGCTTGGGCCAAGAAACACGAGAAATGGACATTAGACCGGTGGAAATGTGTCCTTTGGTCTGGAGTCCAAATTGGAGATTTTTGGTTCCAACCACCGTGTCTTTATGAGACGCAGTGTGGGTGAACGGATGATCTCCGCATGTGTATTTCCCACCGTAAAGCATGGAGGAGGAGGTGTTATGGTGTGGGGGTGCTTTGCTGGTGACACTGTCTGTGATTTACTTAGAATTCAAGGCACACTTAACCAGCATGGCTACCACAGCATTCTGCAGCGATACGCCATCCCATTTGGTTTGGGCTTAGTGGGACTATCATTTGTTTTTCAACAGGACAATGACCCAGCACACCTCCAGGCTGTGTAAGGGCTATTTTACCAAGAAGGAGAGTGATGGAGTGCTGCATCAGATGACCTGGCCTCCACAATCCCCCGACCTCAACCAAATTTAGATGGTTTGGGATGAGTCGGACCGTACAGTGAAGGAAAAGCAGCCAACAACTGCTCAGCATATGTGGGAACTCCTTCAAGGCTGTTGGAAAAGCCTTCCAGGTGAAGCTGGTAGAGTGTGCAAAGCTGTCATCAAGGCAAAGGGTAGCTATTTGAAGAACCTCAAATATAAAATATATTTGGATTTGTTTAACACTTTTTTGGTTACTACATGATTCCATATGTGTTATTTGATAGTTTTGATAGCTTCACAATTATTCTACAATGTAGAAAATAGTAAAAATAAAGAAAAACCTGAATGAGTAGGTGTTCTAAAACTTTTGACCGGTAGTGTATTTTCCTCAATGAGAAGGGATATCATAATTGTAAATAATTGACTGTATGCCAACCACAACCAATGGGACTCCCTAAAAACACCCCACTTCGATACAACTGTGACCAGAAGTGACTTTTCGTTGCAGGTTATGATATGAGAGCACTTTCGCTAACCCAAACCCTAACCCTTTTCCTAACCTTAATCTAATTCTCCTAACCTGCTATGTTAATTCTCCTAACCTGCTATGTAAATTCTCCTAACCTGCTATGTTAATTCTCCTTACATGCTGCGTAAATTCTCCTACCCTGCTATGTTAACTCTCCTAACCTGCTATGTAAATTCTCCTGACCTGCTATGTTAATTCTCCTAACTTGCTATGTTAATTATCCTAACATACTATGTTAATTATCTTAACCTGCTATGTTAATTCTCCTAACATACTATGTTAATTATCTTAACCTGCTATGTTAATTCTCCTAACCTGCTATGTTAATTCACCTTAACTGCTATGTTAATTCTCCTAACCTGCTATGTGAATTCACCTTAACTGCTATGTTAATTATCCTAACCTGCTATGTTAATTCACTTCTGGTCATAGCTGTATCTAAGTGGCATGTTTTTAGGGAATCTTCACAACCAACCAACATAATTATTTGTTATTTGAGTGTCATCATCCTATTGATATTTAAAGTGTTGGTAAATGATGTCTTTGTGTTCACAAAACAGTTTAACTCACTCACTTAAAAGATGACCTGGAGGTCATTCACCTTTAACTGTAAAACATACTTGCCATAAAGAAATAAAAATCCCTTTAAGACTCTTGTTAAACAGACAGATATCAAGACAGTTCCACATGTGCCAGGTGTTTGACCAATGAGTCACATACTGTTTTCCTACAAACTGCAATGGCAAGGCTAACTAAACAGTAACCAAGCAACCCTGGTCAATGACCCCCCCCCCACACACACACACACAGGATCCATTCCATTCCATTAGTTAGGAGAAGATTGTAATGAAATAGGCCCAGTTATGGTGCAGTACACTCTGCAGTAGTTTACAGTGGCCTAATGAAGCGTTCACAACTTCTAATTATTGAGAAAGAAAATACTGCCATCACTATAACGAGGCTTTCACCTGTCTCAAAATCTCTCTCTAGCAAAAACATCCCCAACTACTTCCAGACTATGCATACTTTAATAAATGAAGAACACATTCCACCACATTCAAAGTCCCCACATCCCCAGCTATAAAGGGCACATTTACAGATGCAATATAACCATAGTCAAGAGACTCAATGAAACAATCTCCTCCCACATGCACTTTGGAAAGCCTCTCCTCTGCGTTGTGTATGTTCAACAGGTAGAATCATGTTCCCTACAGCACTACCTCCCTTCTCTTCCCTTCTCCGAGTCAGGCTGTGAGAGAAACAACCCCTGGTAAGTGAGTAAATAGTTTTCATTACTTTAAAGCTACTGTCTGCAATTGGTACATCCATTTTTGGACTTTTAAATTAATGATATATAGCCATTGGTTAGGATAACTTGTAGTGTATAAGTTTTTATTTTGACAGTTAATGCTTAAAGCAACTTTTATTAATAGGATGTTTGGATCATACTTAATTGGATAATTGGGGTAATACGTTTGATAACCATCAGCTTTTGATGTGTACTGTACACACATAGAGTCAACCATTAGATTATCTACATGTACATTTGAATTTGTTTAAGGGATAGGAGTATGTTTCAACTTAACCTCCAACATTTTATTGGCACCTCGCTATCGGCCATAAAAGTGCAATGATGGACAACTTTTCAAAATAGTTTACAAGATGATGAGTATTTCTCTTCAGGACCAAATATTGTAGCCTAATACACACTATTACATAATGGAATATACATGTACATAATGGAATAAGCAAGGTACAATGCCTCTACATGCTTTCAAAGTTGCTTTGAGTTTAGAGATGGAATTGCGGCACAAAGAAGGCAGTGCTTTGGATAAACTCTCAGTTTACAAGATGAATCTGCATTTTTCCCTTTGGTCCACTAATTCAATGCAGACTAATGCTTTGTTTTTGACGGTTGAGAAACCCAGTAAAAATGTGTGCTGGAATACTACCATCCGGTTGAGATGGATATTCTATATTTAGGCATAGAACAAACAACACAGCTTTCTAATGTGAACCAAGCCATAATAAAATGTACATTTACGTAACTATGATTATTACTGTGTGTAAGTGTTGATCTTGTATTCTTGACTAAGGGAATAAATTGTAATTCTGATTCATGTCAACAGTCATTGCAGGTTCCATCCACTTCAAACATGTTTCGTGTGTGGATCACACTCTGTCTCCTCTTGCCAGGTAATGCTATCTCTCCACACGTACACCTTTCACTGAAACATCAAAAATCCCCGGATTAATTTTGCCGTAACACCACTACGAGTGGAAGCATGTTTTTGATGTGTCATAACACTACGCTCACTACAATGCATGTCCACTGTACTGCACTTCCAGGGGTAAGCAGCTTCATGATCTACAACACCCTCCACAGCATGTGCTTGGAGGACTTCCCCAAGACGGGCCTGGTTCAGCTGAAGAAATGCAACCTGGACTCGGAGCTCCAGCAGTGGATCTGGAGGGACCAGAGTCTCCTGGAGAGTGTGGGGACCTCCAGGTGCCTGTCGGCCCAACACGCTGAACCTGTCCAGACTGTACCCTGTGAGGGGGTAGAGGACGGGGGACACAGGGGTGATGGGGTGCTGCGGTGGGGGTGTGAGTTGAACAGGCTGATCAGTCAGAACAGTTCTCTGGAGCTCTCCACGGACGGGAAACGACTGACGCTGTCCCACAGGAGCAAGCAGACCAAGTGGAGGTCTCTGGATGAAGGGGATATATGCCAGGAGAGGCTCAGTAAGTCATTGTTGTTACCTCCATATTTTGTAAATCACTTAATTTACATTTCAATTCACTGACTGTTTAACAAATCCTAACGGCATGAAATTGGATCTTTGTGTAAATTGACTTACATGAGTGAAGTTCTAGAATGAGCCAAATAAGTACTCCTGATGTTGAAAATAGTTTTAAATCTTTATCTCCTTTTGAATGATTGACTTTGTCACAAGTTAGCAGTTGTTAGATCGGAACTTTGTGTGAATTGATACAGTATGGGCCTCTCAAACCTAGCCTAGAAGATATTAACTCAATGTCCTTCCACAACAGTCCCTCAGTCATTGTGGCCACCATTTTGTCCGCAGAAAAACTAACACAGGGGATGGTGACGCAACATGTGTTTGTATATTTGTATTGGCCCCTGCAGGATCCAAAAGGGCATCGAGCGATCCCGATGAGTTTGAGGTGAGACCAGCGGAAGAGCAGAAAGCAGGGCCTCCTGGTATGACCGATGAACAGAAAGAGTTCCTCAGATGGTTCTATCGCACTGAGGACCGTAAGTGCCGATCTTTACAGAGCTATTGTACTTTTTCCCCACTACCGAGCTGAGCCAAACTAATGAGGAAGGAAAATAACCAAGCCAGCACAGTACAGATAAGGTTAGCATGACAGTGTGAAAAGGGTACTATTAGTGTTGCATTTGGTTAATGTTGTTTCAGGGTAGCGAACTGATCCATGGCCATTGTTTGGGAAAGTACAAGTAAAATAGATATGATTAATTGTTCTTAAGTAGGCTATGTGATATGACAGCTCTATTACGTTATCCAGCTCCATTACGTTATCCTACTTGAGCAGTTTGTTCTTACAGTATATACTCAGTTAATCCGTTTTAACTTTTCATGGCACTGCACCACTGTAGTGCTGGTGATGTCTTTTATGTGATCTGATCCCAAAGCCTCCATTAAAGGGATTGGTTATAGTGAAGCACTTTGTCTCTCAGTCAGATTTACATGGTAGTAAACTTTTATTCCCTCCAAGGCTCCAAGTCTGTAAAAAAAAAAAGCTGTTAAGTGCACACTTGGTCCAGGTTCTAATGTTTTTTTGTCTTTGATCACCACTGAAATTTCCTGTGGGATTATAACAGTGGGAAGATTTTCCGCAGTTACAACTGTGTGTTTTGTTGTCGTCACAGCAACTCCCTGGAAGTTTGCAATGCTGGCTCTGTCCTTCGCTGCCCTTCTGCTGGGCTGTCTGCTTCTGGGAATGGGCTCCATGGCGAACAAGTAAGCACCTATCTAACACTAACTCAACTTAAGTAGACTAATGTCTACCCACTCAACTCAAAAAGACTAATGTAATACACTGTAATTCTATACAAGCAATATCCCATGTGTCTTCAATTATGAAACATGGTGTGGTGAAGATACTTATTGTCAGCAACAGTAAATGATCCAAACAAAGTGTACATCCCAAATAACACCCTATTTCCTAGCCTTATGGCCCCTTGTCAAAAGTAGTGCACTATGTAGGGAATACGGTTCCATTTGGGATGCAACCAAAGGCACTGTGGAACCTAAATACAGGACCTGTTATGGAAGGAAACAAAAGCAATTGCCATATTTGTGCGTGCTGGTCTTGCCATCTTTATTTACACCACAGTGACTACATTTCCCATCATCCTCCACACAGAAATAGGAATAAGATAGCCAAGTACAAGGCTGCAGCTCTGGCCATGAAGCCGGAGGCAGAAGAACTACAGGTCATCGTCACGGAGGTTAGAGGTCAAAGAGCTAACTCAGAGGTCAAACCCGTCAACAGCGCCTCTGTCCAGGTCAGTATGAGCCAATCAGAGAGCCCGGTGAGCCAGGCCAAGCCCCTCCAGGACAACGGGGAGGTAGAGGGCTTCAAACCGGGGGACATTGTGGTGACCTGGAATGACGGGAACGTGTCCAGCCTATACCCCGAGCCTGAGGGGGAAGTGGAGGAGTTGGCAGAGGTAGAGAAAGAGGAGGTAGATGAGGTGGTGGTGGAGGAGGGCCAGTGATGAAGGGATGAAAGAGCGAGAGATAACAGCCAAGTTTCTCAGTACTGCTCCTCTGCAGAGACAGAACAGAAACATTACATTTGACATTTTAGTCATTTAGCAGACGCTCTTATCCAGAGCGACTTACAGTTAGTGAGTGCATACATTTTCATACTGGCCCCCCGTGGGAAACGAACCCACAACCCTGGCGTTGCAAGCACCATGCTCTACCAACTGAGCTACAGGGGACCCTGTAACTCCCATTTACTTAGGCATAACTGTCATTTTAAGTTTTTATTAGATTTTTACCTGTAACTTAAACAACCACTGTCTGTTTAATTACTGTAATGCCCTTTTTATACTACTTTGCTGAGCCGGACCTTACTGTGCTGGCTCAGATATTTTCTTGGTGGATGCGTAACCAGGCCAGCGCAGTACAGCTTGACTTGGCTCAGTAGTGTGAAAAGGGTATATAACTACTACAAATAATGCTGTGTACAAGATGTGTAGTATCACATTCATCATTAACAAGTACTTTGTTGGTTGCAGTTTCAGCAATTTTTGGAATATACGTCTACTGTAAACATTGCTGGCCGGCGAAACATCGCAACAAACTATTTGGGATACCAAATATTTTGTAAATGTTGTTTTTTGGTCATGAAGAAGTGCAAAGTGTTGTTTATAGTGTAGTGAAAAGTTTTCGTATGCCATGTGACAGTATGCAGCGACACTTATAAACCATGTGTCATAAGCTATTCAAGAGTAGTCTATTGGGAAACACTGATAAAGGCAACTAAACATGGTCTGAGATAACATATGTTCAGTCACAAGTGCATTAAGATTGGAAGATCAAACTTCTCTTTATACATCTCTTTTGTAATTCTATTTGTAAAGTATTTTTAGTTCTATGTTGGACACCAGGAAAATTAGCCGACGTCATGGCGTCAGCAAATGGGGATCCTAGTATAATCCAAACTCTAATTATCTTGCTGTGAGTATAGTGTAAATGTAAATGTAATGTAAAATGTGGAAAGCTCTTGTGAGAGAGTATGTTTTGGACAGAAAACATAATTCAGTGGGTTAACCTTTGTAAGATACATTTTCATTGTGTTATAAAAGCATTCCACCCATTTCAGTATTTACAATAAGGAAATAAAACTATTCATACCAAAATAGCTCTGTCTTGTAATTTTGATTGGGATGGCATTAGCATACAATAGTATAAAAACCTGTTATTAGTTACAAAAAATGCAACTGCTGTTACACTGATGAGCCTGAGGAGGGCGCCAACAACTCATGAAAACTATGTCTATATGAAGTTAAAGCCCCAATGCAACCGTTTTAATATCAATATAAAATCATTACTGGGTAGCAATTAAGTACCTTACTGTAATAGATTTCCATTAAAATTGCCAAAAATTGCTTTTTAGCTAAACTATTTCTAAAGCAAGAATTTTGCTAAGACTGTCTGGGAGTGGTCTGAGTTGGGAGGGGAAAACTGAAAACTAGCTGTTATTGGCAGAGATGTTTGGAATGGTCTTTGTTATTGGTCTATTAACCAATTTATAGCATGGTGATGTCACCATGGAAAGCCGAAACTCCCGCCCATGCAAACTTGCTGATTAGAAGGTCCTATGTAGATTGTTTTTTAAACCAGCAACGATCAGGAAATAACACTGATCACATTTTTTACACTTTTACAGTGTTTCATCAACTGTTATACAATACAATATAAAACACAGAAAAAAACTGAATTTTGACTGCACTGGGCCTTTACCTCAAAGATTTACTTGCTACTTACTGTTATGTGTTTACAACGTCAAATAAGTTCAATGTATCTACATAAACAAAATATGTCTTCATTTGATCAAATTAGTTTTCCTTTAAAGCTTATTAAAATGTATATCAAAATAGATTTGCATAGTGTTAGTAATCTACACTACAGTGAACATACCATCACCATCATAAGCACTCCAATCCCCACAATACATTTGGCAACTAACATAACTCTGTCCCAGTAACTGACTTTGGCAATATAAATTCAACACTCACAATGACAGTTTAAACACCAGTCCATTACTGTCCATCTCTCAAGGAGCTATGATAATTGCTGTTCCTTCTCTTGACTTGAAGATGCAGTAAGTCATGACGGTGTTTTGGTACACGCTCCAACTTAGTGATGGTGATATCAACCATGACAGCTTCTGCTGCATATGTTGATGGCTTGGTTGTATGTTATTCTGTCTCCATTTTGTTCTGTTTTTCGCATTTGACACAGTCCATTGTCTCTTTCATAACATATTTCACAGTTCTCTCACTTGTCCATATTGTAAGCCACTATGGCAGATTTATCAATAAGTCACTTTAGGCAAGTCAAGGTTGAGTCTCAAGTCTTCGAGCCTGAGTCACTCAGAGTCAAGTCTCAAGTCTCTGAGCACAAGTTCAAGTTAAGTCTCAAGTCTGAGCACAAGGCCAAGTTAAGTCTCTGGTCTCTGAGCACAAGTCCAAGTTAAGTCTCAGGTCTCTGAGCACAAGTCCAAGTTAAGTCTCAAGTCTCTAAGCACAAGTCCAAGTTAAGTCTCAAGTCTCTGAGCACAAGTCCAAGTTAAGTCTCAAGTCTCTGAGCACAAGTCCAAGTTAAGTCTCAAGTCTCTGAGCACAAGTCCAAGTTAAGTCTCAAGTCTCTGAGCACAAGTCCAAGTTAAGTCTCAAGTCTCTGAGCACAAGTCCAAGTTAAGTCTTTCAGCACAAGTTTGAGTGAAGCCTCAAATCTCCAGTCTTTAAGCACGATTCCAAATCTGGTCTCATTCTCCATCGAGTCATCAGAAGATTTTGAAGCCCTTGAGCAGCGTCAGCGTGGGTGCCCGCCGTTTGCTCTGGGCCCGTGACGACTTGACTGTCACCAACTTGGCAGTGGCAGGCACGGGAGCTCCTTGTAGCAGGGGGTGGTGAATGGGGGCACGGTGGCGAGGCTGACCAATGGCTTGTTGTCCTCGCTGATGTAGAGGGGGCGTAACGGGGGGCTCCTCTTGTCACCCGCTCGCCTGGCCTCCCTCACGGCTTCATGGAAGACCCGCTGGACAGACAGAAAGTCCAGGCAAGCAGACACCTCGAAGAACAGGCAGCCGAAACGAGAGGCGAGGGCCGAGCCGTCCATCTTACTCACATGCCTGAAAGACAGAGGGGGAGAGACAGGGTGATGGGGAGTGAGGCGAGAGAGAGGGAGGGAGAGAGAGAGAGAGAGAGAGAGAGAGAGAGAGAGAGAGAGAGAGAGAGAGAGAGAGAGAGAGAGAGAGAGAGAGAGGGGGAGAGGGAGAGAGGGAGAGAGGGAGAGAGAGAGAGAGAGAGAGAGAGAGAGAGAGAGAGAGAGAGAGAGAGAGAGAGAGAGAGAGAGAGGGAGAGGGAGAGAGAGAGAGAGAGAGAGAGAGAGAGAGAGAGAGAGAGAGAGAGAGAGAGAGAGAGAGAGAGAGAGAGAGAGAGAGAGAGAGAGGGGAGAGAGGGAGAGAGAGGGAGGGAGAGAGAGAGAGGGAGAGAGAGAGAGAGAGAGAGAGAGAGAGAGAGAGAGAGAGAGAGAGAGAGAGAGAGAGAGAGAGAGAGAGAGAGAGAGAGAGAGAGGGAGAGAGGGAGAGAGGGAGAGAGAGAGAGAGAGAGAGAGAGAGAGAGAGAGAGAATGGGTGAGAGAGGGAGAGAGAGAGAGGTGATAACAGCGAGAGAATGAGAGATAGAGACAGCGAGAGAGAAAGAGAGAGAAAGAGAGAAGGAGAGAGAGAGGAAGAGAGAGAAAACAGAAGCCCTTTAGTTTAAACAGCTCCAAAACACACTGACCACTTTAGTCAGTAATATAATGTGCCAACTTTGCACATATCAATAGTAAATCACACACCCTACATCCCTAGCTAACAACAAACATTCCCACAACTTTAGAGAGCATTCTCATTAGGTCATGAACTAACGTTTTCATAGGAATGTTCCAAGAGACCATTCCATTCAAATATAACTTACCCAGAACTCGGTGACCATGTTCTCAGAACTTAAGATATACATTTTCTAGACACGTTTCATGGGAACATTGCAAGAACATTTACATGTATGTGTCCAGTTTTCTGTCGGTTCTGAGAATATTCCATCAATGTCCCACCAAACATACATAGAACATTGTTGCCATGTTCTCAGAACATAAGATATGAATGTTCTAGACACGTTTCATGGGAACGTTGCAAGAACATTCATGTGTCCAGTTTTCTGAGCGTTAAGAGTATATTCCATCAACGTCCCACCAAACATACACAGAACATGGTTGCCATATTCTCAGAACATAATATATTAATATTCGGGCCTCCCGAGTGGCGCAGCGGTCTAAGGTACTACATCGCAGTGCTAGAGGTGTGACTACAGACCCGGGTTCGTTCCCTGGCTGTGTCACAACCGGCCGTGATCGGGAGTCCCATAGGGTGGTGCACAATTGGCCCAGCATCGTTAGGGGAGGGTTTGGCCAGGGGGGCTTTACTTGGCTCATTGCGCTCTAGTGACTCCTTGTGGCGGGCCGTGCGCCTGCAAGCTGACCTCAGTCATCAGTTGAACAGTGTTTCCTCCGACACATTGGTGCGGTTGGCTTCCAGGTTAACAGCGCTGGAGAAGATGGCTGCCGTTTTACAGCCCTCTAACCAATTGTACTATTATGTGTGTTTTTCCGCGTTATTTGTAATTTATTTTGTACATAATGTTTCTGCCATCGTCTCTTATAACCAAAGAGAGCTTCTGGATATCAGGACAGCGATTACTCACCTCGCATTGGACGAAGATTTTTTATTCAACGAGGCGTTCGCGAAGGATATCCTACAGACACCCGACAAGGCCCAGATCCCCGTCATTCGCGTGAGGAAGAGACGGAGATATCGCGGACGCAGATCCGGGTGCCTTGTAAGGATCCGCGGCGAGCGAGTAAACTGCCTCTCCCATCAATCCTATTAGCCAACGTTCAATCTTTTGAGAATAAAATTGACGATTTAAGATTACGGTTATCCTACCAACGGGACATTAAAAACTGTAATATCTTATGTTTCACGGAGTCGTGGCTGAACGACAACAATGATAACATTCAGCTAGCAGGCTATACGCTACATCGACAGGACAGAACGGCAGACTCTGGTAAGACAAGGGGTGGCGGTCTCTGTATATTTGTAAACAACAGCTGGTGCACAAAATCAAATACTAAGGAAGTCTCGAGGTTTTGCTCGCCTGAGGTAGAGTATCTTATGATAAGCTGTAGACCACACTATTTACCAAGAGAGTTTTCATCTATATTTTTCATAGCTGTCTATTTACCACCACAAACCAATGCTGGCATTAAGATTGCACTGAATGAGTTGTACAAGGCCATTAATCAACAGGAAAACGCTCATCCAGATGCAGCGCTCCTAGTAGCCGGGGACTTTAATGCAGGGAAACTTAAATCCGTTCTACCTAATTTCTACCAGCATGTTAAATGTGCAACCAGAGGGAAAAAAACTCTAGACCACCTTTACTCCACACACAGAGACGCATACAAAGCTCTCCCTCGCCCTCCATTTGGCAAATCTGACCATAACTCTATCCTCCTGATTCCTGCTTATAAGCAAAAACTGAAGCAGGAAGCACCAGTGATTCGGTTAATAAAAAAGTGGTCAGATGACGGAGATGCTAAGCTACAGGACTGTTTTGCTAGCACAGACTGGAACATGTTCCGGGATTCTTCAGACAGCATTGAGGAGTACACCACATCAGTCACTGGCTTCATCAATAAGTGCATCGATGATGTCGTCCCCACAGTGACCGTACGTACATACCCCAACCAGAAGCCATGGATTACAGGAAACATCCGCACTGAGCTAAAGGGTAGAGCTGCCGCTTTCAAGGAATGGGACTCTAACCCGGACGCTTATAAGAAATCCCGCTATGACCTCCGACGAACCATCAAACAGGCAAAGAGTCAATACAGGTCTAAGATTGAATCATACTACACTGGCTCTGACGCTCGTCGGATGTGGCAGGGCTTGAAAACTATTACAGACTACAAAGGGGAAGCACAGCCGCGAGCTGCCCAGTGACACAAGCCTACCAGACGAGCTAAACCACTTCTATGCTCGCCTGAGGCAAGCAACACTGAAGCATGCATGAGAGCACCAGCTGTTCCGGACGACTATGTGATCACGCTCTCCGTAGCCGATGTGAGTAAGACTTTTAAGCAGGTCAACATTCACAAGGCCGCAGGGCCAGACGGATTACCAGGACGTGTACTCCGAGCATGTGCTGACCAACTGGCAAGTGTCTTCACTGACATTTTCAACATGTCCCTGACTGAGTCTGTAATACCAACATGTTTCAAGCAGACCACCATAGTCCCCGTGCCCAAGAACTCTAAGATAACCTGCCTAAATGACTACCGACCCGTAGCACTGACGTCTGTAGCCATGAAGTGCTTTGAAAGACTGGTCATGGCTCACATCAACAGCATAATCCCAGAGACCCTAGACCCACTCCAATTTGCATACCGCCCCAACAGATCCACAGATGATGCAATCTCTATCGCACTCCACACTGCCCTTTCCCACCTGGACAAGAGGAACACCTACGTGAGAATGCTATTCATTGACTACAGCTCAGCATTCAACACCATAGTGCCCTCTAAGCTCATCACTAAGCTAAGGATCCTGGGACTAAACACCTCCCTCTGCAACTGGATCCTGGACTTCCTGACGGGCCGCCCCCAGGTGGTAAGGGTAGGTAACAACACATCTGCCACACTGATCCTCAACACGGGGGCCCCTCAGGGGTGCGTGCTCAGTCCCCCTCCTGTACTCTCTGTTCACCCATGACTGCATGGCCAGGCACGACTCCAACACCATCATTAAGTTTGCCGACGACACAACAGTGGTAGGCCTGATCACCGACAACGATGAGACAGCCTATAGGGAGGAGGTCAGAGATCTGGCCATGTGGTGCCAGGACAACAACCTCTCCCTCAACGTGACCAAGACAAAGGAGATGATTGTGGACTACAGGAAAAAAAAAGAGGACTGAGCACGCCCCCATTCTCATCGACGGGGCTGTAGTGGAACAGGTTGAGAGCTTCAAGTTCCTTGGTGTCCACATCACCAACGAACTATCATGGTCCAAACACACCAAGACAGTCGTGAAGAGGGCACGACAAAGCCTATTCCCCCTCAGGAGACTAAAAAGATTTGGCATGGGTCCTCAGATCCTCAAAGAATTCTACAGCTGCACCATCGAGAGCATCCTGACTGGTTGCATCACCGCCTGGTATGGCAACTGCTTGGCCTCTGACCGCAAGGCACTACAGAGGGTAGTGCGTACGGCCCAGTACATCACTGGGGCAAAGCTCCCTGCCATCCAGGACCTCTATACCAGGCGGTGTCAGAGGAAGGCCCTCAAAATTGTCAAAGACTCCAGCCACCCTAGTCATAGACTGTTCTCTCTGCTACCGCACGGCAAGCGGTACCGGAGTGCCAAGTCTAGGTCCAAAAGACTTCTCAACAGCTTCTACCCCCAAGCCATAAGACTCCTGAACAGCTAATCATGGCTACCCGGACTATTTGCACTGCCCCCCCCACCCCATCCTTTTTACGCTGCTGCTACTCTGTTAAGTATTTATGCATAGTCACTTTAACTCTACCCACATGTACATATTACCTCAACTACCTCAACTAGCCGGTGGCCCCGCACATTGACTCTGCAACGGTACCCCCCTGTATATATAGCCTCCCTACTGTCACTTTATTTTACTTCTGCTCTTTTTTTCTCAACACTTTTTTTGTTGTTGTTTTATTCTTACTTTTTTTGTTTAAAATAAATGCACTGTTGGTTAAGGGGCTGTAAGTAAGCATTTCACTGTAATGTCTGCACCTGTTGTATTCGACGCATGTGACCAATACAATTTGATTTGATTTGATTTGATTTGATTTAAGAAGCACGGTTTGGCGGGTCATGTTTCGGGGGACACATGACTCGACCTTCACCTCCTGAGCCTGTTGGGGAGTTGCAGCGATGAGACAAGATCAAAATTGGGGAGAAAAAGGGGGTAAAAAATATATTAAAAATAATATATTAATGTTCATTTCATGGGCAATGTTGCAAGAACATTTCTGTCTATCAGTTGTCAGGATGTCATCTGATGGAACCAAAGAAATGTTGTCTCCCCTAAAAATGTAATTACACATCATGCTTTGTTACTAGCAACATGACAACGTCTTACACTTAGAAGAAAAAAATAAGATGTGTTGGAGTGGCTATAAGTCTGCTGGCCATTATTGCTTCATAAATTTATGCACATGATATGTTTTGGTTAAATATAGCAACATGACGATGTCTTACACTGGGAGACACATATAAGTGGTTGGAGTCTTGCCATGAATCAACTTTACTGGAAGTGCTTCAATACACATTAGTCTTTCCATAAACACCAGCTAAGAGGCCTTGGGTTGCCACACATGCAGCAGTGGTGGCGGTGTACATTAACATTGAGTAGGACTGACATGATGTTTCATTTCAGGCTTTCAGATGAGTACCAGAAGTAGGCCTACAGCTGCAAAACGCTTTGGTGTTACTTGAGAGGCTATGGGCCAAAACAGAACTTTTCAGATGGCATCGCTCCTCCTTGAAGCACTGTCGGCACGGACCAAGACATGCCTTGGCTTTTGGAGTATGTTATGTCGTTGTGGTGTGGGTTTGAATCGCAGGTCCGCTTTGGTGGGGATGAACCAGGTTATATTGGGAAGCGTGCATGTACAGTAAGCCTATTTCTAATTAAATGCACCTGTCTCTTTCCATGTCCACCAGCCATGTCTCTAACAGTCTTAAACAGACATCTTGGCATGCAAGACTTCTACACCGGTATCTCTCCATATCTATCTACTGTGGTATGTATCACTGCTACTTGCTATGCTGATATGAGCCAGTAGTGAGCTCTGAGTGCCTGCAGCTGCAGTACACATCCTTAGTAGCTACAGTTGAAGTCTGAAGTTTACATCCACTTAGGTTGGAGTCATTAAAACTTGTTTTTCAACCACTCCACAAAATTCTTGTTAACAAACTATAGTTTTGGCAAGTCCGTTAGGACACCTACTTTGTGCATGACACAAGTAATTTTTCCAACAATTGTTTACAGACAGATTATTTCACTTATAATTCACTGTATCACAATTCCAGATTGTCAGAAGTTTACATACACTAAATTGACTGTGCCTTAAACAGCTTGGAAAATTCCAGAAAATGATGTCATGGCTTTAGAAGCTTCTGATAGGCTAATTGCATCATTTGAGTCAATTGGAGGTGTACATGTGGATGTATTTCAAGGCCTACCTTCAAACTCATTGCCTCTTTGCTTAACATCATGGGAAAATAAAAAGAAATCAGCCAAGACCTCAGAAAAGAAATTATAGACCTCCACAAGTCTGGTTCATCCTTGGGAGCAATTTCCAAACGCCTGAAGGTACCATGTTCATCTGTACAAACAATAGTAAGCAAGTATAAACACCATGGGACCATGCAGCCATCATACCGCTAAGGAAGGAGACGCGTTCTGTCTCCTAGAGATGAACATACTTTGGTGAGAAAAGTGCAAATCAATCCCAGAACAACAACAAAGGACCTTTTGAAGACGCTGGAGGAAAAAGGTACAAAAGTATCTATATCCACAGTAAAACTAGTCCTTTATCGACATAACCTGAAAGGCCGCTCAGCAAGGAAGAAGCCACTGCTCCAAAACCGCCATAAAAAAGCCAGACTACAGTTTGCAACTGCACATGGCGACAAAGATCGTACTTTTTGGAGAAATGTCCTCTGGTCTGATGAAACAAAAATAGAACTGTTTGGCCATAATGACCATTGTTATGTTTGGAGGAAAAAGGGGGGGCTTGCAAGCCAAAGAACACCGTCCCAACCGTGAAGAACAGGGGTGGCAGCATCATGCTGTGGGGTGCTTTGCTGCAGGAGGGACTGGTGCACTTCACAAAATAGATGGCATCATGAGGAAGGAAAATTATGTGGATATATTAAAGCAACATCTCAAGACATCCGTCAGGAAGTTAAAGCTTGGTCTTCCAAATGGACAATGACCCCAAGCATACTTCCAAAGTTGTGGCAAAATGGCTTAAGGACAACAAAGTCAAGGTATTGGAGTGGCCATCACAAAGCCCTGACCTCAATCCTATAGAAAATGTGTGGGCAGAACTGAAAAAGCGTGTGTGAGCAGGGAGGCCTACAAACCTGACTCAGTTACACCAGCTCTATCAGGAGGAATGGGCCAGAATTCACCCAACTTATTGTGGGAAGCTTGTGGAAGGCTACCCAAACGTTTGACTCAAGTTAAACAATTTAAAGGCAATGCTACCAAATACTAATTGTGTGTATGTAAACTTCTGACCCACTGGGAATGTGATAAAATAAATAAAAGCTGAAATAAATCATTCTCTCTACTATTATTCTGACCTTTCACATTCTTAAAATAAAGTGGTGATCCTAACTGACCTAAGACAGGGAATATTTACTAGGATTAAATGTCAGGAATTGTGAAAAACGGAGTTGAAATGTATTTGGCTAAGATGTTTGGACCGCCTCCCGAGTGGCGCAGCGGTCTAAGGCACTGCACCGCAGTGCTTGAGGCGTCACTACAGCCCCGGGTTCGATCGCAGGCTGTGTCACAGCCGGCCGTGACCGGGAGACCCATGAGGCGGCGCACAATTGGCCCAGCGTCATCTGGGTTAGTGGAGGGTTTGGCCAGCCATGATTTCCTTGTCCCATCGCGCTCTAGCGACTCCTTGTGGCGGGCCAGGTGCCTGCAAGCTGACATCGGTCGCCAGTTGTACGGTGTTTCCTCCGACACATTGGTGCGGCTGGCTTCCGGGTTAAGCGAGCTGTGTGTCAAGAAGCAGTGTGGCTTGGCAGGGTTGTGTTTCGGAGGACGCATGGCTCTCGACCTTCGCCTCTCCCGAGTCCGTACAGGAGTTTCAGCGATGGGACAAGACTGTAACTACCAATTGGATATCATGAAAGTGGGGAGAAAAAGGGGTAAAACTTTTTCTTTTAAATGCTGTTTGGACCTCTTGGCATAATGCCTCAAGCATTACACTAACAGACGAGTAGTTGCGGGTTCGAGTCCCACTCGGACTTCCATCCCCCCCCCCCAATTCCCTGCACACCTGTATCTCTCCATGTCCAGCTTGTTGCCCAGCAGTATAATGGGGGTCTCGGGCTGCAGGGCCTTGGTGTGGACGGTGACGGCCTCCAGGTACTGTTGGCAGCCCTCGAAGCTCCGTCTGTTGTCTATGCTGTAGACTACAAGGAAGGCACTGGCCCACGAGAGGTAGCGCTCACAGTTCACTGGGCCATCCTGAAGGTAGACAAGGAGAAAAGGTAATCACTTCAAAACAATTAGTGGCATGTTAGCAAAGGCTTTAGAAGACCTATTCTATTCTAAATCAATCAATACGTCTTCAAATGGTATCCATTTGCACATAGATTCATTTAAACAGAAATTCTGTCATCGTGGCCTGGCTCTTCTGGTGGTAATGCCCCAGCCTCCGGCACACACGTCTACAGGTTTGAATCCGACCTACTGCCCTTTGACGCAACCTCTATCTTTCCTCACTATCATCCTCTCTCTCTCAATACAAATCTGAAAACCTTATTTTCTTCTGTCACAATATCCAACCGCACACAACACCCACAGAAACACACAACAGGCTGGTACTCGGAGCAGCACAGCGTCAGCAGCAGAGGAGCGCCCCTGGAGCAGTTCAGTGCCTCAAAGGCACAATGACAGTAGTATAGTCTTTCAAAATAGACTAGTCCCACCTGGTCAGCTGTGTCCATGACTTTCACAACGACAGGCTGTTGGTCCACCATCTCCTCAGAAGAGTAAGTATCCTCTAGATGGCAGTGAACACAACATGGAGGTCACAACATGGACCCAACATCACAATACAGTCATTCATGTGTCAATATGAACACGTTTATTGTACATTTCTCTGAAAGTGCATCTGCCAACTTCTTGTATAGTTAGTGTATGCAAACTATTACAGAGGTGTTCCAATGTCCATATTAGCATACCATAAAAGGCCCAATGCACTGTGGGATTCTAAACGGTACTAGAGGGGGTGTTAGGACAGCGCCTACATTATTTACTTAACAGGGATATTTCTTGACAATTGCATTTTATTTCAGAAGGTAACAAATGGAAGCTTACCTAGATTGGGGTCATATTCACTGATGAAGCGCTTGGTGAGAAACTTGACAGTCAACGCTGAAGAGAGAAAAGAGAAACATTCACTTCCTGTTTAGATTCAGCTCTTTGTTGTCAGTCTGTCACACTGTACAATCTAGTGTCCCAAATGGGGCATGGGAACCCTATTTTTATATAAACACCCCCATGAAATATCAGATAGGAGTAGATTGGTTTTCATGAATAACAAACTATCAAAACTGGGACTATCGAAACTGAAATAACATGTCAACAAAACTGGGATCTAATCCACTACAAATACTAGGGATGACAAATCAAGGCATCAAATCAAATCAAATCGTAAGACGGGTGGGCCACCTGATTTTCCCGAGCCCATCACTCCGAGGACGACCACATTGACCTCAGGTTGTCCCCCCTCAGGGATAGCAGAGAAGTTACAGCTCCTTGCCTTCCCAAACATCAGTGACATCTTTAAAGACTAAAACCCAGGCACACAAGTTTTCAAAACAGACCCAAGTAACATGATTTTTATTCAGTGCCAACATGCATTATTCCGAATATTCTTTACAATAAAACAACAACACATCATAACCAAATAATATAGATGTTTATAACGGTATCACAAACACTCATATTAATGCATATGGATGATAGGCTACTATACAGGAAACACAAATAACGCCCAAGTTGGACGTTTCCATAACGTTCCAATATAACCGCACCTTACCTTAAAATAATTCCTCAGAGTACCTTGAAGACTGTAGAAGAAGTGTATCTGCTAGTTGGTTTGATGTGGTTAAAAATGTTTCATTATTACGTTTAAATTAATATGAATCCAAATGCAATAAGAACATCCCAACGAGTTTTTAGAACGCGCTCTTAAATCTTGTCCGATAATGAGGATGCTCATACTCTATGGTGAAAGGAGCGCGAGCGGCTCCCTGCGTGCGCAGCTGGAAGGACCTTGCGTCGAGTAGAGGAATCGATGAACATTTGCTGAAGAATGTTGCTGCTTACGCACACGATTTACTGCCAAACTCCATTTAAGGGAACCGAGGTGAGGTCTCTCATAATTATTCTACATGCAGTGAGATATGATTTGGCAAGGTAGGCCTACCCCATCTCCAACTAACTTCATTGACAAGAAACAAGGACATCAATAAAATGGTTGTAATGTCAGTTAGTTGTTGAGATGGTTGGATTGCATCCAGTGAGTGAGTGATTCTGATGAAGTCTTGATGCAACATATTTTCCTTCACAGATAATCACATAACTTCACAGTTAATACTTTGCACATGTTAAGGTAACTGCTTGTGTAATAGATTCAAACCTGACATATTTGAACAGAAAGAACAAAGGAAAGCTACCTTTTGACATACTGGAGTTGGTTTCCCCCTTTACCCTTTCATGAATGAGAACTCCACTTCCCCCTCAATCTCTACATTGGTGGCAAAGGTGGTCTCTGGTCTCTGTTGGAAGAGCGCCCCTGTTTGTATTGGGTGGATGGCCGAGAGAGAGAGGAGTAATTATGTAGCCTTGTATGTAAACATTTACATTATCTTTATAGGGGGTGAGCGATTTATACTACAGTAGGTGAATCCGTCCATGTGCATGTAAGTATTTGCACAGGTGCCAGGACTGTATTGGAACAAGGACTGGTAGCATGCTGTTGTCATGGGCAACAGATCCCTAACAGACAAGGTTACTAAGAATTTAACTGTTTGGAATAATAGTCTCGTATAACAAATGTGACCTCGTGGAACAATCTATTGTTGTCTCTCACCTTTGCCCAACCGCTCCAAGGCCAAGAGTTCTGACATTTTCCGCTGGCACAAACTGTCAGCCTCACAGACAAAGACCAATAAATCATCAGCATAACTGTACTGCTGTGCCCATCCACTCACCCACCCACTGCCATCCGACCCATCTCCCCTTTCCAGCAGGTCAACACTAGATTCCCCTCTGGCTGCATGCCATCATAATGTATTACAACTGTGCCACACGTTGCCTAACTGCTATCTATAGCCTCTGCTATTCTCGTAGCTGTGAAGTGCGATACAAACAGTGGATACTCTGTCAACTGCATCTGCTCTGCGCAGAGGAGAGGAAAGGGGGGATTCGGTCTAGCTGCTACTGTACCTAAAGGAAATATCATGGATAAAATGCCATGCTAGGACATGAGATATTTTGATCTGACTCAGCCCTTCGTCCCTCTTGACAAATGCAAATTTGCTGTTTGAACACTTCGATTGAGGTGATGGAGTCAAACAGCTGCCCGGGCTCAGGGACCGACAGTGACGAGCCTGCCCTCTGCAAGCCTTTGGACACAGGGATGGACAGCCTGAAAGTGAGAGTTGACGGGAGCGTTTTTGTGGTGAACAAAGCCCTACTCGAGCAGCACTGTGAGTACTTTCGAGCCCTCTTCCAGTCGGGAATGCGGGAATGCCAACAGGATGAGGTCCACCTGCAAGGGCTGAGTGCCCGGGGATTTGTGTTGGCGCTCCGGGTCCTGGACGGGGATCGCCCCATCCTGGGTGGTGACGAGATCGTGGAAGCCATCGAGTGCTCCGCCTTTCTACAGATGGAGTCCGTGACAAAGCACCTGATCAATATCATCAACTCAGAGAATTGCTTGTTGATGTACCACACGGCCGCGACCTACGGTTTGTTGGATCTGGCCCATCAAGCTGCTTTATTCATTAAAGACATGTACTCAGACCTGAAGGAAGATGTTGTGAGCACCTTATCAGAAGACCTAGTGGAGTACGTTGAGTCTCTCATCCCCAGTCGGTACGTCACAGTCTGCAGCCACTCTCCTACCGTCGAGCAGCTCCAGGACTGTCAGAGGACGGTCTGCTACCTGGATGACGAAGATAGAGAGTGGAAGGTGCTGAGTCACCTACCCTTAAACACAAGCACCACGATGGCAGGTGTGACCGTGCTAGACAACAAGCTGTACATTATAGGAGGCGTCCATGACGTCAGCAAGAAAGTCGTGGACTCTGGCTTCTGCTATGACCCAGAGAGTGACTCCTGGTCCACTATTTTGAGTCCCCAGCAGCTACGCTACAACTTTACGTTAGTGGGCCACGAAGGCTGCCTCTACGCCATCGGTGGGGAGTTCGACAGGAAGTCCATGGCATTGGTGGAGAAGTACAGCGTCTCCGCAGCCACCTGGCGCTTCGCCGCTAATCTCCCCTGCCGAGCCGCCAACGTGGCCTCCACCAAAGCCATGAGCCGCATCTTCATCTGCCTCTGGAAGCCCAAGGGCGCTACGGAGATCCACGAGTACGTTCCTGAGAGGGACCAATGGGTCCTGGTCACCACGCTGGTCCGTGACCAGAGCTATGGCCACTGCATGCTGGGCCACAGGGACAATCTGTATGTAATGCGCAACGGGCCCTGCGAAGACTTCCTGATGTGCGTGATGGACTGCTATAACCTGACTATGGGTCAGTGGACGGCCTTGCCAGGGCAATACGCAAACAGTAAAGGAGCCCTGTTCACCTCGGTAGTAAGAGGGGACTCAGTGTTCACCCTCAACCGCATGAGGACGACGGAGTTTGCTGTGGAGGACTACAGATGGAAAACTAAGAGGGAGACGAAAGGCTTCGGGCGAATCGGCTCCATGTACACGTTTCTCATGAGACTGCCCAAGGCCAAGACTGTGGGAAACACTGAGGTGTTGACGGACGGGCTGGAGTTTGGGAATCGGATTGACCACAGACGCAGAGACTCTCTGCTGCAATGCTTCGACTGACTTCCTGTGAATAAGTTTGGTCTTTTAATATCTCCTGACAAACCAACAACTTTTTGTGTGCAGTTGTTTCACTCTCAGAGACAGGACAATTAACTAGAACGCTTTGACTGACTTCCTGTGAATTGGTTTAGTCTGTTACTTCGGCCACTTTCAGTAGGCAAACGTTGTGGAAGATTGCAGAAAGAAATGTCTTGAATACAGCTGACATGATTCCTTTTTCTACATGTCAGAGAGGCATGTTTGCTCTTCATAACATATTTATATCTGAATATTACATAGCATTGTACCATTCTGAATGGTCTAAATATGTAAATGTCAGAGACAACTGTAATTTGTAAAACATTCAAGTTTGCTGCATTCATAACAAATCAAAAACTCGGAACCTCTGAGTTAAAATGTACTTAAGTTATTTGCGTAGAGCTTCCTATTGGTTGATTCAGATACTTTCCAAGTGGTAAACTCTGGTATTGTCTTTCTACAACGAGTTTCTAAGTCAGAAATATCAGTTTCCTAGTTTCGGCATGTCATGAATGCAGCATATCTTCCAAGAACAATTAAATAGCATTTAAGAAACTATAATAATATTGACTTCCATAGTTCTTGGTTAATGTTGCCTCAAGTAACCTTCTGGGTAATTTGACTCGGTATCCAAGTGTAGTGTACTATAAAGTTTACTATAATTAAGTGATTCATTACATTGAGTGGATACAGCCATATCAGAGAGCTCTTTCCATGGAAACCAAACACATGTTCAGTAATGTACGTAAAGACTGAAATACTTTTCCTGTTTTTACAACAAACAAACCATTTATAACCCAGGCTCAGGTCCCCAAGGCATTCATGGCTAGAGAACAGGGTAAGATAAGGCTGGCAGTGTTCACGCTGTACAATATAACATTTCGGTAACGAGTGCATGTTTGCTGCCATCTCAGGACAGGTATCCGTTGAAGGAGAGATTTGTCTTCTCCATGGGATTGCCTGTGTAAATACAGGATTGGAGAATTCAAATTAATAGATTGTCTTTGGCAGAAGAGATATGAAATAATCGTCTTTGTAATTACCCAATAAAACACTCTTCAAATAATGTGTTAATGGATGAGGAATGTTGCTAATGATGTGCAGATTTTTTCCACTTATCAAATTATATAAACATTAATTTCCCCTACAAGTTAACAAACAGGCAAAAATCTCCCTTGATGATATAAGAATGGTTCTTTCCTTCATTCTTTAGTCTACAGCAGAGGAGGCTGGTGAGGGAGGACGGCTCATAATAATGAATGGAATGGAGTAAATGGAATGGTATCAAACACATGGAAACCAGGTGTTTGATGTGTTTAAGACCATTCCATTTATTCCGTTCCAGCCATTACTATGAGACCGTCCTCCCCATTTAATGTGCCACCAGCCACCACTGGTCTACAGTCGGTGTACAGTCTATGAGTGAAGTTCATTAATAGCAAAGTGATAAAAGAAATGCTCTCCTGAACAAACATAGTGGTTCTCTAAAGCTTTCCCGGTCCATCAACAGAAGATACACATCTTTAATAGATGCCGACTCTTCCATTCGCTTCGCTGCTCCCATCTAAGTTCTGCCGTGGCTTTGATAGTCAAATAACAAACCTGTATTGTGCTAACCCCATCCAAAATGAGCACACGTCGGCGGGGAAAGCATGGCAAAAATGTGGAAGTGTCTCCCACACAAATCAAGATCTAATATGATGTGGGTACCATGAGACATGAGTAGGATTTACAAGTTTATTGCATTTATATTAATCGTCAATGTTTTTTTGTAACATCTGAAAACAGAAATCTCAATTCTCATATGCATTTGATCTGTATACAATAGTTCTGTATCATAGGCAAAAACAAAACAAATAAATACAAAATACATTCAGTTAATTTTAAAGTGCAAGTTACAGTATGTACAACTTCAAGTGGGTCCTTTCAGGCAACCTGCCATATAAAAAAAGATTGACAAGTTTCTTTCAGGTTTCGATCTTTCACGCCGTACACACACCCTTCAAATACAGATAATATTATTATTATTTATAATATGACTGACCAGTAACATAGGTTGCATCCCAAATGGCACTCTATTCCTATATAGTGCACTACTTTTGAACAGCGCCTTATGGGCCTTGGTCAAAAGTATTGCACTATAAAGGGAATAGGGTGCCATTTGGGATGCAACAATAGTTTACTGGAAAAAAAGAATTCATTACAGATCGAACTTATGTTAAAAAATACTATGACAATTGCTATGACACTTGAAATTGACAAAGGAAATTGACAAAAATGGGCAAATCACATAACAAACATTTTGTCCAAATCTGAAATGTAATAAATCTATGTAATAAATTGATTGTCTGTAAATGGTATTGTTTAAGTTTTACTTTGCCTAGAAGGCCACTGTTCATTTCCTGATTTGCTAGAATGTATAGTTTTAGTGTGCTCCAGTGAATCAACATTGTTTCAACATGCGAATTGCAATTTGAAAATGACATATCATTAAAAGGGATAGTGAAAAGTCATCATCACTGTTTTTGCTCTGGACTGAAAGTGCTCAATCTTGAAAACGTCACAGGTGACATGCACCATTTATGGGGATTGAATTAACTGTGGACTAATAAACGAAATAGTAAAATATAGTTTTTGAGTGAACTATCCCTTTAATATGATACATTAGCTAACACAAAATGTTTGTAGTAAACAGGCAACACAGGAACTGTGCTTGTGTTCGTGCATGTATGTCGCCTACAAGGTAATTTTTTGTGGGAGTAGACATTGGCCCTGTCACGTCACACGCATCATCAGCTCTTCCAGGGCCCTCTCGCGGTGGTTCTCGTGGACTAACAGAACCTCTTTGATAGCGTTCTGCTGGAATCCCATCTCATTGAACTGAGCCAGCAGGTGAAGAAACTCCTCAGCCTGAGGGGAGAGAGGAGAGAAACCATCAGATGATAGAGCAGCTTTTACAGTTAAAGGGATAGTTCACCCAAATGACATGTTGGTTTCCTTACCCTGTAAGTAGTTTATGGACAAGGTAAGACACCAATCCATGCTTTGGTTTTGTTTAGCTGGCCACTGTCTCCAATTGCTTACTTTTTAGCATTCAGAGGGTAAGGAAGCCAATATGTAATTTTGTATTTTGGGTGAACTATTCCTTTAAATCCAGCAGTACAATTCAATTCAAATTGATTTGTTGTTCATTAGAGGAAAGCTGTGAGGTAAAAGAGAATACCAAGATAAATAAATAAATAATCAATTATGTTTACCTTGGTCTCACAGTTCTGGAACATCTCCAGGGCCTCCTCCACCTGCGCCTCGTCGTAGCCCCGCTCACACAGTCTATCGCAGGCCACCAGATAGCGTAGGATCTGCACACAACCACCACACCACCACGGATTACTACCACTAATAGCATTACTGTCGCTAGCAGGTAAACAGTTGCCTGGGTAACTGTCTGTCTCTGCACTCAACAGCAGTCTGTCAACAAAATATATTCAAGTGACGAGCATTAGACACAAAGCAGCCACAAATATGGTTGACAAGATGATTAGAAGAATACCCGTTTCACACCATCACACTGATCTCAACTGTACTGTGCTGACTTAGATATTTTCTTTTCATATTGTCCTTTCCAGCACGGCTTCAGTAACTATGGTGGATGCGTAACCATGTCAGTGCATTACAGATTGGTAGTGTGAAAAGGGTAAATGTTTCAGTGTAACTGTGAGTATTAACTGATGTGGTTCTTGTGAATCTGGCACTGTGCTCTGTGGTGTTCTATATCAATATGTGTGCCATTATGGCAAGAGTCCAATTACTCCTAACACAGCAGTATCTATAACGATGATAATTAAGTCAGATCATATTTCTGCAGTGACAACTTGGTGTCACACACACACCAGGATGAGGAAGACACATTAGGTGAGTCTATAGACACATTATATATATTTTAAAAAATCTGATAAGCCAATCTTGTGCTAATGACATCACTCTGAAATGGAGAATAACTGATCTGAGATCAGCAGAGTGAAAGGTAATATGTGTGAGAGCAGGGTGACCCATGGCCCTGTTTTAACATGAGGAGCACGGAGGGAGAGAGAGAGAGGGCGGGGGGATTACACTGATTAAATAGGTAATTGATTAAAGAGTTGATCCCTGTTGATGTAACTCTCCAGCTGCCTTCTTTCTACACTCTGACTGGGAGAGAAGGAAGGAGATGGAGAGAAGGGAGGGAGGAAGAGATGGAAGGAGAAAGAGGAAGGAGAGAGGGGAGGGAGGGAGAGATGGAAGGAGGGAGAGATGGAAGGAGAGAGAGGAAGGAGAGAGGGGAGGGAGGGAGATGGAAGAAGAGAGGGGAGGGAGAGAGAAATGGAAGGAGAGAGGGAAGGGAGGGAGAGAGAGGAAGGAGAGAGAAGAAGGAGAGAGGGGAGGGAGGGAGAGATGGAAGGAGAGAGGGGAGGGAGGGAGGGAGGTGAGGGAGGAGAGATGGAAGGAGAGAGGGGAGGGAGGGAGAGATGGAAGGAGAGAGGGGAGGGAGGGGAGATGGAAGGAGAGAGGGAGGGAGGGAGAGATGGAAGGGGAGAGAGGAAGGAGAGAGGGGAGGGAGGGAGAGAGAGATGGAAGGAGAGAGGGGAAGGAGCGAGGGGAGGGAGGGAAAGATGGAAGGAGAGAGGGGAGGGAGGGAGAGATGGAAGGAGGGAGAGGGAGGGAGAGAGGGGAGGGAGGGAGAGATGGAAGGAGAGAGAGGAAGGAGAGAGGGGAGGGAGGGAGAGATGGAAGGAGAGAGGGAGGGAGGGAGAGATGGAAGGAGAGAGGGAGGGAGGGAGAGATGGAAGGAGAGAGATGGAAGGAGAGAGGGAGGGGAGAGATGGAAGGAGAGAGAGAGAGATGGAAGGAGAGAGGGGAGGGAGGGAGAGATGGAAAGAGAGAGAGGAAGGAGAGAGGGGAGGGAGGAAGATATGGAAGGAGAGAGGGAGGGAAGATGGAAGGAGAGAGGGGAGGGAGAGATGGAAGGAGAGAGGGAGATGGAAGGAGAGAGGGGAGGGAGAGATGGAAGGAGAGAGAGGAAGGAGAGGGGAGGGAGGGAGAGATGGAAGGAGAGGGGGAAGGGAGGGAGAGATGGAAGGAGAGAGGGAAGGGAGGGAGAGATGGAAGGAGAGAGAGATAAAAATAAAATGGAAGAGAGGGTTGAGGAAGGATGGAGAGAGAAATAGATAGGAGCAAAGGGGGTGGGCGGTGTAGAGAGAGGGCTGACGAGAGAGAGAGAGAGAGAGAAGAGGGCATAGAGAGGGGGGGCCTAAGAGAAGAGCTGAACCCTGGCTACAACCTCCACACAGCAGGCTAGGCAACTTTCTAAACCATTTAGCCCAGCTAACTTGAATGTGTCACTTGATTCATGGTCAAGGACACTTTGATAAGGTCCTGTTTATCCACTCCCCCTCCGCTGCTTCCCAAAGCCCCCCTCCAGGGCCCTGCCCACTGGACCATGCATCACACGGAGGGAGAGGAGCCAGAGGTAGCCCCTGAGGGAGAGGAGCCAGAGGCAGCCCCTGAGGGAGAGGAGCCAGAGGTAGCCCCTGAGGGAGAGGAGCCAGAGGCAGCTCCTGAAACTGCACTACCGTTCAAAAGTTTGGGGTCACTTAGAAATGTCCTTGTTTTCTAGAGAAAAGCAATTTTTTTGTCCATTAAAATAACATCAAATTGATCAGAAATACAGTGTCGACATTGTTAATGTTTTAAATGGCTATAACGGCTGATTTTTTATGGAATATCTACATCGGCGTACAGAGGCCCATTATCAGCAACCATCAGTCCTGTGTTCCAATGGCACGTTGTGTTTGCTAATCCAAGTTTATCATTTTAAAAGGCTAATTGATCATTAGAAAACCCTTTTGCAATTATGTTAGCACAGCTGAAAACTGTTGTGCTGATTAAAGAAGCAATAAAACTGGCCTTCTTGAGACTAGTTGAGTATCTTGAGCATCAGCAATTGTGGGTTCGATTACAGGCTCAAAATGGCCAGAAACAAATAACTTTCTTCTGAAACTCGTCAGTCTACTCTTGTTCTGAGAAATGAAGGCTATTCCATGTGAGAAATTGCCAAGAAACTGAAGATCTCGTACAACGCTGTGTACTCCTCCCTTCACAGAACAGCGCAAACTGGCTATTACCAGAATAGAAAGAGGAGTGGGAGGCCCCGGTGCACAACTGAGCAAGAGGACAAATACATTAAAGTGTCTAGTTTGAGAAACAGGCACCTCACAGGTCCTCAACTGGCAGCTTCATTAAATAGTACCCGCAAAACACCAGTCTCAACGTCAACAGTGAAGAGGCGACTCCGGGATGCTGACCTTCTAGGCAGAGTTGCAAAGAAAAAGCCATATCTCAGACTGCCCATCTTAATCTTTTATTTTTATTGACCAGTCTGAGATATGGCTTTTTCTTTGCAGTTTTATTGTTCTTTAATCAGCACAACAGTTTTCAGCTGTGCTAACATAATTTCAAAAGGGTTTTCTAATGATCAATTAGACTTTTGAAATGATAGACTTGGATTAGCAAACACAACGTGCCATTGGAACACAGGACTGATGGTTGCTGATAATGGGCCTCTGTATGCCTATGTAGATATTCCATAAAAAATCAGCCGTTTCCAGCTACAATAGCCATTTACAACATTAACAATGTCTACACTGTATTTCTGATCAATTTGATGTTATTTTAAATGGACAAAAAAATTGCTTTTCTATCGAAAACAAGGACATTTCTAAGTGACCCCAAACTTTTGTACGGTAGTGTATATGTGACTCTGCTGAGAACACACATAATACTGAGCAGGTTGTGGAAACTTTGGAGGATCTGGTATCTATTTTTACAATTGTGTTTTTTACCCTCCTCCCCTCTCCCTCTTCATAGGCAAATGGCATCAAATACGAGCCGGGCTGCGGGGAGCTAAAACCATATGTTCTGCTCGGTCGTTAACGCCAAAGCCAACAGTGAGGTAGATGCACACTGTCGGATGGGGAAAAGTTGAGAGTGCTGGCAGCATGTCCAGCTACGTGGGCTCATTGCTCAGAAATGTGGCACTGTAGCAAATTACATAAACGTGGGGCTTTTGGTTGTATGTATTTGAATTTATTAAGGATCCCAATTAGTTCCTGCCAAGGCAGCAGCTACTCTTCCTGGGGTCCAGCAACATTCATGCAGTTACAGTATATATACAATAAAAAATATTACATTACATTTCATAACACGGGTCGGGAGCGATTGTACCTTTACAATATGAAGCACAGAGCTAGGTTGACATACTATTTCAAATTATTCCAAATACTTTAGCTGGGCTTGATTGAGCTTGCTTGGTGCAATGGAACCAATAGAATAGTCACAAAAGTACAATCCCCGCCCATCTGGCATTCCAGGCAGGCTAAAGCAACGCTATTACTATTTGAAAGATTTCAAATAGTATGTGAACCCAGTTGTGATGCAGCATTAGGGATATCAGACTTGGTTGGCTTTGAACAGAATAACACAGACACATCCAGGGGATAAAGGGATATGGTGGACTCTTTGAACCACGTCTGCTGAAGCAGCAGAGGATTAGGGATGTTTAGTGATCTGCTCTTTTTACTTAGAGACAGGACCGCTAAGCCTGAGCTAAGGGCCTTTTTACACTAGTCTGACTACACATACTAGTTCCAGGACACATATTGTTGTTGTGTATTAGAGACGGATCTAGATTCAAATCCCTCTTTCCCAACCCACCTCCATTGGTAATGTGGGAAACATCTACCCCCTTTACATGTTCAGTGTAAAGCATAGAATGTCTGGTTAATGAATCAAGTGTGCAACATTATTTGCAATATGGTTGAGATGAGAAGCGCCTTTATAGTTTGAATTGCTATCCTTATTTTGTTTGTCTATATACTAACACATGAAGAAGGACACATGAAGGCGAACTTAGCAAAACAAGGGATTTGGGGCCGCCATCTTTATGCACCTGCGCTATTGAAAAAGAGAACAGAGAGATGTGGCTGACGGGATCGGAGAGAGATCTGTTTCAACTACACTTGATGGCAATGTCTTTTTAGGCTAGAACACATTACGCTGCTACATCAACATATCACTCTGTCCGGTGTGTCAATGATGTCATGTAAAAACACAACACACATTACTTTGGATAAAAGCCTCTGCTAAATGTCCATAGTGTTGTGTTGACCACAGAATTAAATAGAGCACTAGAGCGGACATTGGCATCCCAGCAACACAACTACAGGACGGCCATCTTGGTCAGAGAAACTTACATTCTAGAAACTGGTCAAATTCATATGTCTATGAAATGTTTGTGACTGTGTTTTAAGACGGACCTGTTCTGGGCTCTGCTGGCCGGTCTTCTGCAGGGCGATGATGGCGGTGCGGAGCGGATAGCCCCTTTCTGTGATGGCCTGCAGCAGCTCTCTCTCCTCAGGGCTCAGCGCGGACAGCAGCTCCACCGAGGAGTCCAGCACTGACGTGGCGTGGGAACCCAGGGGTCGTGAGGTCACAGAGGGAAGGGCCGGCAGGCAGAAGTACGGACTCAGGGACTGCACACGCGGGGGGGAGAGCAGAGGAGAGAGTGTGAGGGGAGGGGAGGTGGGGAGTTTGACAAAGAAAGAAAGAAAGTCAGAAAGAAAGAAAGTCAGAAAGAAAGAAAGTCAGAAAGAAAGTCAGAAAGAAAGTCAGAAAGAAAGTCAGAAAGAAAGAAAGAAAGTCAGAAAGAAAGTCAGAAAACACCATGCAGGGAGAGGGTCAGCCTGAAACCCCAGCCTGACTGTGATGCCTCTCTATTTGCCTGTAGACTGACAACCTGACTGACAGCCTGTACGTGGAACTGGCAACATTCACGCAACATGAGGGCAACATTTATAGTGCATGACAGCACCGAAACGTACATGGCTGGCTAACCTTGAAACACTGCTTTGCTGAGAAAGACATTTCCCCGAGTAATTCCACTCGCTAATCCTGATGAAATTGTAATAACTTGAGACGATTCCAAGGACAGACTTTACACTAGCTATATTTAGAGCGCACATCCCTTGAAACATTTGAGAAATGTAAATTGGAAAAAAAGCTTAATATACTCAGGAGGATCTGTTTTCTCTATCAACTGACATACTGTATACAATTCGCTTTACAAAAATATGAATTTCATATATTTTTTTGTAAAAATGTATTTTACAAATCTATTTCAAAGTATGAAGTTAATCTGAAATACAATCTCGCATATTTCCATTCAAAATATCTACTGTATCTGGAGTTAAAGTTGAGCAAATCCCACATGAGCTTGTTGAGCTGTGGTTGGCATTAGAATAGGTCTGTTACTTAGTGTGGGGGTTTAAATAACTCCCTCATCTTTTTCCAGGCCCACGCTGCTCCGAGGCAGAGCCAGTTATAGTACCGTCATACTCTGCTCACCGAGGACATCTGGTTTGGGGCTTTAGTTTTAAAGATAGCCCATGGGAACTAGGAAGTGGGGACTTGAACTACACATCCTAGAGAAAATGTTTTTTTAAGAAATGGGAAAACATTCCCACTTATTGATAGAGGCATACCCGGGTGTAACTGAACCCATTGCTACTAATTCCTAGAAATATGAAATAAGGGATTGTGGAATAGAATAGCCTACTATGCCAGATAATATTGAGCTCATCAGTTGGACAATAATAATGTAAAACGGACACTTTTATCCAAAGAGACTCTGATCTGGTTTTTGTGTGTGTCGAATTCATGAATGTGTACAGCTAAAGAACTTAACTAACGTTGGTGACAGTGGCTAGGTAAACCAATCCAAAGCAATTTCAAGGCAAGTAAACAAATACGTAATTTTGTCATGTCAGGGAACTATCCCTTTAACTATCTAACAATAATAATGTATTCTGAGCCTTCAATACCATTTATCTACTATATTTCTCCTAATAGGAGGTCATGTCCGTACCGGATATGTTGGCTTGTGGTGTCTGATGGAGGGGACATGCTCCGTGTTGGCCCTGGTCAATGGGTGTCTGGACAGGGATGAGGAGGGTGGTGGCTTGGGTCCTCCTGGGGGGCAGGGTGTCCCCTGACTACACTCTCTGGAGGTCTCCAGAACGGACAGCGAGGACTGGCGGAGGTTCTTCCTACGCTGGTAGGTCACCAGACCGCTCTGAGAGACAGGTAGGTTCAGGATGTTAGGGGTGCAGGTCTGCCGTGGGTTCCTCACCCCAGGAACACGCTGATCCGACACGTACCCTGAACCGGACTCCAAGGAACCCTCTCCCGACGAAGAGCACTCCTCTTCCTCCTCGGAGTCGGAGATGACGAACTTGACCCGGGTGCGCATGTCGACCGGGTTCAGGCTGTGGGAGCGCTGGCGGGGGTTGGGCTCCCAGAAGTCAGAGCTGTGTCGGCTGGCCAGGCGGCTCTCCTGGGGGCTGCTGAAGAGGTGCCAGTAGGGTGGGCTGGAGGGGAGCACCTCGGATGGGGATCTGGGGCCGGGGGTTGGGGCTGGCTGGGGTAACCTCCCTGGAGGCCCTGGAGCACCCAGTTCTCCAAGCTGAACATGTACTGTAGACAGAGGTGAAGATGGGTTGGTCAATGGTTGTTGGTTGATGGGTGGGTGGATGGATGGATAAATGGAGTGTACTTTAAGAGAACCATTGAATCATGTTATATTGTCACTAACATATTTTCGAATAAAAACCAATCAAATGGCAAACCAACCAATCAAACAATCAATCAAACAATCAATAAGGTAAGCAGTCAGTCTAGCAAATGCTTCCTTCTTCCCTCAAAGCACTTCACATTGTTAAGGTGTCACGCACCTCATCGACTCACCGACTGCCAATGTCTAACACCCACTCAGCTTTCCCTTAGCGACTTGGTCTTTCACTTATCCAATATCATGTGATTAAGGGAAGGAAGTGAGGAAGGAAGGATCCAATAAGGCCAAGGACGCATCACAGCAAATGTTTCACAATCAATTCCTTCATTTTGTCTACATTTTTGGCTTTGTTTGCCTTCCAATCAATTTCCCAGACTGTAGGAAATAGCCTTGCATGTGATGCCAAAAACCACAAAACCATACATCAGATTGAAGCTATTCTCTCTGTTAACAAGATGAATGAATTGATCCCACAGGCACTTGCAATAGAGGTGTGTGTGTGCACGTTCACATTTGCGTATGTCTGTGTGTGTGTGTGTGTGTGTGTGTGTTCACAATTCCAATTCCCAGACTAGTAGTTCTTACCAAATAGCACCCCTGTTCCCTTTATATTCCGTGCACTACATACGAAATAGGGTGCTATTTGGGACACAACCCAGGTTCTGTTGGCTTTGGATGGATGAGGCTGTCAAACTCAACTCTCTCCAGATCAGAGGAGGTGAAAGTAAAATCAGAAAATCTCCAAATAAGGCTCCTATAATAATCACACTGGGTTTATCAGATCATAAACCATAATGACTATGGCTTTAGGGTAATATTAACAATGAGGAGATTCTGTATGCGTTGCAAATGGCTGCCTATTCCCTATATAGTGTAATAATCTTCACCAGGGCCAATAGGCCTCTGGTCAAAAGTTGTGCACTATATAGGGAATAGGGTGCCATTTGGGATCTATGCTCTGTCTCCCACCAGCTGGAAGAATAAAGAGACTTGCAGTACTGGGGCTTCAAGAGAAGTCAGAGAGATGTTAAGGTATACAATGCCATCTAATGTACGTACTATATGCATTGCAAAGGCAGAAGTTAATAGATTTGTATTTATTTAGGACAATACCTATGAAATTAATTCAAATCCAACCAAATACTTCCACAAATTAGCCTGTTCTCAGATCTGATTGTGCTGACTTGCCAATGACCATAGAAGTTGGCGAGTATAGCACAAACAGAACTGGGACCAGGAAACCACCATTTTTGTTGATGTTTAATTAATTACATAAAGGCCATGCCGTAAAGGTATTGATTTAAAAAAAAAACTTCCCAGCAGTTTTTCTGGCCCCAGTATTAAGCTATGTTATAGCCTATGGGCTATGTAGGAGAACATCCTACACACTCTGTGTGTTGAGGCCTCTGGGAATTTAGAAACTAACCATACTCAAACCCTAACACAATTAAGGAGAAAGCTTGGCCAAGGTTTTGACAACTGAACCGAAGAGAGATATTTTCCCTTCACCGTTAAATACACAACCATGTCGGTGGTCACTGTGGGATTTAGATCTGGCAGTGTAGCAGTGGACGGGTCAAAGGCCACCCAGTATCATAATAGTCCTAATTACACTAAGACAAGAGTAGGAGACGTCAGCCATTTTACCATGGCTTCAACTTCTACCCAGTAAAAGTCGATGACAACATTGGAAAACAGCGTGTTTAAACCACCCCCTTGTTAAAAATGTGTTATGTTCTATCTGTTTTGATGTTTATGTTTTTGTCTCCTGTGTAACACAGCGAAAAAGTCCTTGCAACCATGTGTAGTTTGGCAATAAAGCTTTCTGGTGTCATCGACAAATAAATAAATGATAGGCTTTGTGTCTTTGTCCCAGTATAGAAAAGCCTTTTTTATACATCTCACCTGTCATAATCACTGAACTAACAGAACTGGATGGCAGGGAGAGATCTGAAGTAGGTGTTAATGGCAGAGGGTCTGTGTTGTTCTGACTTCATATCATACTAAACAGCTCCTTGCAATGATCAGTGATAATGTGGAGTGATAAAAGTGAATGGTAGTGATGTGTATTCTACCCTCAATCTCTTGCAGTATGAGGGGGGTTGTGTGGTATTGCGCGGTATTGCGCACACACGCACACACACAAACACACACACACACACACACACACCAACCTCTGTCTCCTGCAGTATGGTGAGGTAGTCTGGGACAGTGATGTCTGGGGCCGTGATCAGCTCCACCTCTTCCCTGGGCCCCTCCAGAGATCCCAGAAGGGTCTTAAAGGGAATATCGTCCAGACAGGACATCCTCCTGCTGCTCTTCTGGTCACTGGTGGAGAGGGAGAGAAGAGGAGTAGGAGGGAGAGAGGAGGAGGAGGAGGAGGAGGAGGAGGAGAAGGAGGAGGAGGGAGAGAGGAGAAGGGAGAGAGGAGGAGGAGAAGGAAGAGGAGGAGTAGGAGGAGGAGGAGGAGGAGGAGGAGGAGGAGGGAGAGAGGAGAAGGGAGAGAGGAGGAGGAGGGACAGAGGGGAAAAGAGAGGGAGGAGGTGAGGAGGAGGAGGAGAAGGAAGAGGAGGAGGAGGAGGGAGAGAGGAGGAGGAGGGAGAGAGGAGGAGAAGGGAGAGAGGAGGGAGAGAGGAGGAGAAGGGAGAGAGGAGAAGGAAGAGGGGGAGAGGAGGATGGGGAGGAAGAGGAGGAGGGAGAGAAAGAGGAGGAGGGAGAGAGGAGAGAGATATCAGTTTTCAACACAGTCTACTATTGTCAATCATTGTAACCTCGACTCCAGCTGTTCTAGTAACTAGAATACGGTGTTGAGGTCTGGTACTGAGAGACTACAACCATTGTTGAGCTACATGTTGCACTTCAGAACAGGTTTAATATAATACTGAACAGCCAGTCTAAAGACATCTATTCCACTGGTAATGGCAAATCCACCCCAAGTGTTGTGGTAAGGTTTGACAAGTGAGCTATATTGCCTCTCCTGAAATAAATTGCCTGGTATCTCTGTCACATTTAAACAGGATTGGATCGGAACTCCGAAGAGACCAAAACAGACTCTCCTCTTGGTTCTCAGAAATCCCAGGCTCTTTTTCCTTTTTATATCGGTAGATTCTGTTACACAATCCAGGAGAGGGAAGTCTGGGGGTAGAGGATTAAGGATGATAAGGCACCACGTCTGACCCACTCAGTCGTCAACACCTGATGCTCCTCTCCTATTGGCTGAAAGGGACGGAAAACACACACGCACGCAAGGCAGAAAGCAAGCATGCACGCCTGCACACACACTGCCGTACGAAAGAAAGAACGCAAACAGATGCACACGTACACACACCAGTAAACCCTCCTATGGCAGACAGAAGGTGTTATGACGAGGCTAAAGCGTCATCACCACTAAGTCCCTCCCACCACCACAGCTGATCATCAACCTCAATATGGCTGCTGCCGTAGAATTAGAATGATTAGAAAGGAAAATAATACCCTATTCTTTATACAGTACACTACTTATTTCTGGTCAAAAGTAGAGCACTATATAGGGAATACATCAAAGATTGTGATTTAAGGCATGGCCAAAATGTTGAAAAAAATGATTGTTGCAAATATTTGTTTTTTATGTAGCACAGAATTCTGGGCCCGTATTCATAAAATGTCTCAGGGTAGAGTACTGATCTAAGATCAGTTTTGCCTTTAAGATCATAATGAATAAGATTAGGCCTATGTGAACATGCGGGACCTGATCCAAGATTGCTTTATGAATATTGGCATTGGCCCTGAAGTGAGAAGCCTCGATTGATCCAACATTCCTAATGGTACACCAATATGGCCACCGACGTACCCACCACGAGATGTTAATTTGAATGGGAATGTCTGCTCCACAGAACTATAACAAGTAGAATGAATGTCCTCATTCAAGTCAATAATGCCACAATGGGTGGGTGGACAAGTCAAATTGTGGTCTGAGGGGTTGTACCCATTTTAGCTCCACTTGTTTTAATTCTATGGCTGCCCCTCTAGCTTCAAATGGAGCTGGACTAATGACCAGGCTGGAGACCTAAACAGACAGATGCCGGTTAAGCTCATCAACTTGTTTTTAAGCGCACAAAGAGCGAGACAATGGAATGTTCAAGAAGCCAATGACAGTAGACCTACATTGCACAGTATAGTCGTCTGTTTCCTTTGTTAAACTACACCACTGGAAATGCTTTGTCTTTTCTAAATGTTGTGTTTCTTTTAAGTAGGACTATCTATCTATCCTTTTAAATGAATAACCTATTCAGCAAATATTTTGTATGGTTCCAGAGAGTGGGGAAACACCTTCCATATTGTTCAACACTTGTAGGCCTATTATGGCCATCATGCAAAGGTGAGTGAGAAATATGAGAAACACACGAGAAACACATAACGCTATTACAGGTATTATGTACCAAGACGACAATAGTGCCATACACTGGACATTGACTGATGAACAAGGGTTCAGTAAGTTACAGTTGCCCAAAAGAAGCAAGAGGAAAACTAGTGGTTACTTCTACTAGATACTACCTTAACAATGAAGGGTAATATGAAGTAGGCTAGTAAAAATAAGATAATTCCAATCACAATAAAATAACTGACTAATATCACCCAGCAGCATTCCCTGCCACATGGTAACTATTCTCATCACCAGAGGAACTATCATCCAGTATGTACTCCATCCCTACAATGAACCTCTGGAAAAGCATTTGCTACTCAAAATGATAGCACAAGCATATCAAAACATCCTTATGTGAAAAAAACAAGTTGGCGTGACATGAGGCGCTACCATCAAGTAAATACTCAAACTCAACCAAATCCATAAGTCATTACAAAACATTTTCTACTCAAATAAATGTATTTGTTTACGTACCTGTACTTGTTTCTGTGAGCAGTCCCTCTCTTCTCTGTAGTGCGTCCTTCCTCTCTCAGGCGTGGGTTACTGATGTGGTGTGTGTTGCTGCTGACTCTCCCAACCTGTTGGCAATTAAGAGCAGTGGGCGTGAGGTCTGAGGATACAGGAGGATTAACCCTCCTGAACCACTACGTTACTGATATAACACACTGACTTCAGCAGCTTACCTGCTGCTGCCGAGGCACATGTCGACTGGAAAGACCCATGGAAAACAACACTACCATTACACTGTAACCGCGTCCCAAATGGCACCCTATTCCAGTATTCCCTATATAGTGCACAAGTTTGAAAAGTAGTGCACTATATAGGGAATAGGCTGCCATTTGGGACTACCCAGGGTCTGTTAAGGAGGGTGAAAAATTACAGAGCGTTCAGATATAAATATATTTGGTAGAACAGATATGATAAGTCCCAAGCCATAACACATTAACTCAAATACCTCGTACCTCTGCACATTGATCTGGTAGTGGTATTCCCTGTATATAACTCCACATTGATCTGCTACTGGTACTCCCTGTATATAGCTCCACATTGATCTAGTACTGGTACTCCCTGTATATAGCTCCACATTGATCTGCTACTGGTACTCCCTGTATATAGCTCCACATTGATCTACTACTGGTACTCCCTGTATATAGCTCCACATTGATCTGCTACTGGTACTCCCTGTATATAGCTCCACATTGATCTGCTACTGGTACTCCCTGTATATAGCTCCACATTGATCTGCTACTGGTACTCCCTGTATATAGCTCCACATTGATCTAGTACTGGTACTCCCTGTATATAGCTCCACATTGATCTGCTACTGGTACTCCCTGTATATAGCTCCACATTGATCTAGTACTGGCACTCCCTGTATATAGCTCCACATTGATCTGCTACTGGTACTCCCTGTATATAGCTCCACATTGATCTAGTACTGGTACTCCCTGTTTATAGCTCCACATTGATCTGGTACTGGTACTCCCTGTATATAGCTCCACATTGATCTCCTACTGGTACTCCCTGTATATAGCTCCACATTGATCTGCTACTGGTACTCCCTGTATATAGCTCCACATTGATCTGCTACTGGTACTCCCTGTATATAGCTCCACATTGATCTGGTACTGGTACTCCCTGTATATAGCTCCACATTGATCTGGTACTGGTACTCACTGTATATAGCTCCATTCTTGTGCATTTTATTTCTCGTGTTACTATTTCTATTTGTTTTATTTTGCATCTTTCTGAAGGGCATTTCACAGTAAAGTCTACACCAGTTATACGTGACAAATTCCATTTTATTTGGTTATATCTGTCATATAGAATAGGGATTCGAGTCAGCTCTATATAGAACATACAGTGGGGGAAAAAGTATTTAGTCAGCCACCAATTGTGCAAGTTCTCCCACTTAAAAGATGAGAGAGGCCTGTAATTTTCATCATAGGTACACGTCAACTATGACAGACAAATTGAGAAAAAAATCCAGAAAATCACATTGTAGGATTTTTTAATGAATTTATTTGCAAATTACGGTGGAAAATAAGTATTTGGTCACCTACAAACAAGCAAGATTTCTGGCTCTCACAGACCTGTAACTTCTTCTTTAAGAGGCTCCTCTGTCCTCCACTCGTTACCTGTATTAATGGCACCTGTTTGAACTTGTTATCAGTATAAAAGACACCTGTCCACAACCTCAAACAGTCACACTCCAAACTCCACTATGGCCAAGACCAAAGAGCTGTCAAAGGACACCAGAAACAAAATTGTAGACCTGCACCAGGCTGGGAAGACTGAATCTGCAATAGGTAAGCAGCTGTGGGAGAAATGATTAGGAAATGGAAGACATACAAGACCACTGATAATCTCCCTCGATCTGGGGCTCCACGCAAGATCTCACCCCGTGGGGTCAAAATGATCACAAGAACGGTGAGCAAAAATCCCAGAACCACACGGGGGGACCTAGTGAATGACCTGCAGAGAGCTGGGACCAAAGTAACAAAGCCTACCATCAGTAACACACTACGCCGCCAGGGACTCAAATCCTGCAGTGCAAGACGTGTCCCCCTGCTTAAGCCAGTACATGTCCGTCTGAAGTTTGCTAGAGTGCATTTGGATGATCCAGAAGAGGATTGGGAGAATGTCATATGGTCAGATGAAACCAAAATATAACTTTTTGGTAAAAACTCAACTCGTCGTGTTTGGAGGACAAAGAATGCTGAGTTGCATCCAAAGAACACCATACCTACTGTTAAGCATGGGGGTGGAAACATCATGCTTTGGGGCTGTTTTTCTGCAAAGGGACCAGGACGACTGATCCGTGTAAAGGAAAGAATGAATGGGGCCATGTATCGTGAGATTTTGAGTGAAAACCTCCTTCCATCAGCAAGGGCATTGAAGATGAAACGTGGCTGGGTCTTTCAGCATGACAATGATCCCAAACACACCGCCCGGGCAACGAAGGAGTGGCTTCGTAAGAAGCATTTCAAGGTCCTGGAGTGGCCTAGCCAGTCTCCAGATCTCAACCCCATAGAAAATCTTTGGAGGGAGTTGAAAGTCTGTGTTGCCCAGCGACAGCCCCAAAACATCACTGCTCTAGAGGAGATCTGCATGGAGGAATGGGCCAAAATACCAGCAACAGTGTGTGAAAACCTTGTGAAGACTTACAGAAAACGTTTGACCTGTGTCATTGCCAACAAAGGGTATATAACAAAGTATTGAGAAACTTTTGTTATTGACCAAATACTTATTTTCCACCATAATTTGCAAATAAATTCATTACAAATCCTACAATGTGATTTTCTGGATTTTTTTTTCTCATTTTGTCTGTCATAGTTCACGTGTACCTATGATGAAAATTACAGGCCTCTCTCATCTTTTTAAGTGGGAGAACCTGCACAATTGGTGGCTGACTAAATACTTTTCCCCCCCCACTGTATCTATCTGTATCTGTCTCTGTATTGGAGAGGTGTGCAGGTTAGTTTTCCCTCTGAGCTTGTGACTCCAAAAACATGTCTGATGTTACAGTGTCAAATGTCCTACACATTCAACTGGGTATCCAATTGGTTTAATCAATGAGAAGGACAACAAGGAGAAGAGTAATCCTTCCATTCCTTCCTTCCTTGGCAGGCCAGGGTGTTAAGAGTTTCTAGGTACACTCATTCTGTGTAGAGGTGGTAAACAAAAGGTAGACAGAGAGAAACAGGAGGTCACCAAGAGCCAGACAGACAGTGTGACGTCACTAAGTACCCTCCTCTGTAAGACACGTTTAGCTCAACTGTGTTTAGTGTACTGTAGCTGTGACACCAACTGACCATGGACAAAAATCTGGTACGGCAGGCAGGCAGAAAAAAATACCTTTTACTGGCCCATTTCATGTTAAAATAGTACAATTGACTTCAGAAAATCCGGGATTCATGATAAATAGGATTTCAATTCAGTCAAATGTCAGTTGGAGAGAGTAACTTCCAAATAGCTGTTTGTAAAAGTAAGAACTGATTTAGAAATCCTTAAAGAAAACCATAAAAAATAAACAGAAAAAAGGATCGCCAGGATTTTTTTGAAGAACAATATTATAATTTTTTGTCAGGGTAGAAATACCCTACGAAAGCCAATTTGTCACATGTGGACATTCCATGAATAGCAATCAGAAATAAACAAAAAACAAAAGTAAATTTCGCTCTTCTGTTTTGCTTGTCTCCAGCAGATCTTATTGCAGTAACTTGCTGAATACACTGCTAGCGAATCACAAGTCCTTTCCAGAGCCCATATGGGTGTCAGTCAGGGTCCGAAGCAGTCCCCTCGGTCCAGGGCTGTGGCCCAAATCTCGTCTGTGGGGCGTTGTGGTAAGACCCAGTCCTGGGGGACCGCGGTGCCGTCTGGGTGGTCCACTGAGACCAGAAAGAGGTCCCACTCTCTCCTGGAGGAGAAGCACAGCAGGTGAGCCAAAACATAGGATACTGAAGTACTTTAAAAGTGCATGCATCCTTCCTTCCTTGATTTAATGACTGGTTAAATATCACTGGTTAGATATGCTTTAACAGTGAAAACATTGGTGGAGCCGTTTTATACACTTGACATACACATATAATGAAGGAAGGAAACAAGGAAGGAAGGAGGAAAGGAAGGATGGGTGCAGTCCTAAAGTATTTGAACAGGGCCTTAGTGGATGTAAATCTCCTCTAACACGGGGAAGTTTAGTAAAAATGCTTGTGTGACACAGACCTTATCTGTATCAAGGCTGGTAGTGAGTGCTCTGCCTGTGTGTAGTACTCTCTGAAGGGCTGTAGGGGGTGGTCAGGAGGCATCTCATCTGGAGGAGAGGAGGGGATGAGTGGAGAACAGTCACTTTAAGAAGATAAATGGTTATTCAGATATTAACTTATAAATCACACAACAATCTCAAAATGCTGTGTCTGTTTCCTCTTATTTACTAGTGGTTCAGAAACGTTGTGTGCCATGAGATGACCAACCTAATACCTTCTGAATTGTTGTGCTCCAATTAACAAAATAATGTTTCTTTCCACGACCCCCAAAATAAACCGTCTACAACATGAAAATGGGTCCCAGCTCTCCTTTTAGGAAAAACCACCAGTCTTTATACGGTTTCTAATTACCTCCAAAGAGCATGCTATCCATCTCTCGTTTCCTCTGCAGTAGCCTCTCCCTCTCCTTCCTTTGTCGTTTCTCCAGGTCCCTCTTGCGCTCCTCCTCCTGCTCGCTTTCCAGCATCACCCGCAGGGCGTTCTCCCTCTGCCCCGTACACCCCCGTCCTCTTCCTGATCAGCGCCCGCAGGCGCTCCACCAGCCCGTCAAATGCCTGGTCGGCTTCCTGCTCCGGGGAAGATCCCTAGTAGCACACACAAACAGAGAGATAGGTTTATGTTCAGTTGACAGAAAACATTTTAAAATGGAGTGAAACAGGGAGGTACTGCTTGAATGTGTTCAATGAGAACAGAGACTTTTGACTATGGTTGTTGTGAAGGTGAAGAGCAGTTGGCTAGACAAAAGTTATGAAGAGAAACTGTTCCATCATTACAGTGCTCCATCTCCTTACCTTTCCTGGAGGCTGCCTCCTTCCTGAGTTTGCGTAGCTTCTCCAGTGACCTGAGGATGTCCAGCATCCTCTTGGCATCTGCCTGCTTCTTCCTCACCTCGCAGAGTACCGTGTCCGCAGCCAGCTTCAGCTCTTGCTCCTGATGGGGGATAGGAACACAAAAATATATAGATAACAGAAGCACTGTGTTCATAGTCTGTGTCAAATCAATACAGGGAAAAAATAAAATTATAATTATATATATATATATATATATATATATATATTACAGTGCTATGAAAAAGTATTTGCCCCCTTTCTAATTTTCTCTACTTTTGCATATTTGTGATACTGAATGTTATCAGATCTTCAAAATCTAATATTAGATAAAGGGAACATAAGTGAACAAATAACACAACAATTACATATTTATTTCAAACCAAACACTGCATTCCACAGTAAGAACATCATACCAAAGGTCAAGCATGGTGGTGGTGGTGTGATGGTTTGGGGATGCTTTGCTGCCTCAGGACCTGGACGACTTGCCTTAATAGAAGGAACCATGAATTCTGCTCTGTATCAGAGAATTCTACAGGAGAATGTCAGACCATCCGTCTGTGAGCTGAAGCTGAAGCGCAGCTGGGTCATGCAGCAAGACAATGATCCAAAACACACAATCAAGTCTACATGAAAATTGCTAAAAAGCAACTAATTGGAAGTTTTGGAATGGCCTAGTCAAAGTCCAGACCTAATCCCAATTGAGATGTTGTGGCAGGACTTGAAACGAGCAGTTCATGCTTGAAAACCCACACGTCGCTGAGTTAAAGCAGTTCTGCATGGAAGAGTGGGCCAAAATTCCTCCACAGCGACGTGAGAGACTGATCAACAACTACAGGAAGCATTTGGTTGGAGTCATTGCAGCTAAAGGTGGCACAACCAGTTATTGAGTGTAAGGGGGCAATTACTTTTTCACACAGGGGAATTGGGTGTTGCATAACTTTGTTTATGAAATAAATGAAATAAATATGTAATTGTTGTGTTATTTGTTCACTTATGTTCCCTTTATCTAATATTAGGCTTTGGTTGAAGATCTGATAACATTCAGTATCACAAATATGCAAAAGTAGAGAAAATTAGAAAGGGGACAAATACTTTTTCATAGCACTGTATATATATATATATATATATATATATATATATATATATATATATATATATATATATAAATCACACACACACACACACACAGTACCAGTCAAAGGTTTGGACACACCTACTCATTCAAGGGTTTTTATTAATTTTTATAGAAATGTAGCCCTTGCACAGCCTGGAGGTGTGTTAGGTCATTGTCCTGTAGTCCCACTAAGCACAAACCAGATGAGATGGCGTATCGCTCTGTGGTAGCCATGCTGGTTAAGTGTGCCTTGAATTCTAAATAAATCACAGACAGTATCACCAGCAAAGCACCCGCACACCATCACACCTCCTCCTCCATGCTTCACGGTGGGAACCACACATGCAGAGATTATCCGTTCACCTTCTCTGCGTCACACAAAGAACACGGCGGTTGGAACCAAACATTTAACATTTGGACTCATCAGACCAAAGGACAGATTTCCATCGGTCTAATGTCCATTGCTCGTGTTTCTTGACCCAAGCAAGTCTCTTCTTCTTATTGGTGTCCTTTAGTAGTGGTTTCTTTGCAGCAATTCAACCATGAAGGCCTGATTCACACAGTCTCCTCTGAACAGTTGATGTTGAGATGTGTCTGTTACTTGAACTCTGTGAAGCAATTATTTGGGCTGCAATCTAAGGCTGGTAACTCTAATGAATTTATCCTCTGCAGCAGAGGTAACTCTGGGTCTTCCATTCCTGTGGCGGTCAGCATGAGAGCCAGTTTCATCATAGCGCTTGATGGCTTTTGCGACAGCACTAGAAGAAACGTTCAACGTTTTTGACATTTTGCGGATTGACTGACATTCATGTCTTAAAGTAATGATGGACTGTCGTTTCTCTTTGCTTATTTGAGCTGTTCTTGCCATAATATGGACTTTGCCTTTTACCAAATAGGGCTATCTTCTGTATTCCCCCTACCTTGTCACAACACAACTGATTGGTTCAAACGCATTAAGAAGGAAAGAAATTCCACAAAATAACTTTTAACAAAGCACACCAGTTAATTGAAATGCATTCCAGGTGACTACCTCATGAAGCTGGTTGAGAGAATGCTAAGAGTGTGCAAAGCTTTCATCAAGTCAAAGGGGTGGCTACTTTGAAGAATCTCAAATATAAAATACATTTTCATTTGTTTAACACTTTTTGGTTACTACATGATTCCATATGTGTTAGGTTATAGTTTTGATGTCTTCACTATTATTCTACAATGTAGAAAATAGTAAAAATAAAGAAAAACCCTGGAATGAGTAGGTGTGTCCAAACTTTGGACTGGTACTGTATATATATATATACACACACACTGCTCAAAAAAATAAAGGGAACACTTAAACAACACAATGTAACTCCAAGTCAATCACACTTCTGTGAAATCAAACTGTTCACTTAGGAAGCAACACTGATTGACAATACATTTCACATGCTGTTGTGCAAATGGAATAGACAACAGGTGGAAATTATAGGCAATTAGCAAGACACCCCAATAAAGAAGTGGTTCTGCAGGTGGTGACCACAGACCACTTCTCAGTTCCTATGCTTTCTGGCTGATGTTTTGGTCACTTTTGAATGCTGGCGGTGCTTTCACTCTAGTGGTAGCATGAGACGGAGTCTACAACCCACACAAGTGGCTCAGGTAGTGCAGCTCGTCCAGGATGGCACATCAATGTGAGCTGTGGCAAGAAGGTTTGCTGTGTCTGTCAGCGTAGTGTCCAGAGCATGGAGGCGCTACCAGGACACAGGCCAGTACATCAGGAGACGTGGAGAAGGCCGTAGGAGGGCAACAACCCAGCAGCAGGACCGCTACCTCCGCCTTTGTGCAAGGAGGAGCAGAAAGAGCACTGCCAGAGCCCTGCAAAATGACCTCCAGCAGGCCACAAATGTGCATGTGTCTGCTCAAACGGTCAGAAACAGACTCCATGAGGGTGGTATGAGGGCCCGACGTCCACAGGTGGGGGTTGTGCTTACAGCCCAACACCGTGCAGGACGTTTGGCATTTACCACCAAGATTGGCAAATTCGCCACTGGCGCCCTGTGCTCTTCACAGATGAAAGCAGGTTCACACTGAGCACATGTGACAGACGTGACAGAGTCTGGAGACGCCGTGGAGAACGTTCTGCTGCCTGCAACATCCTCCAGCATGACCGGTTTGGCGGTGGGTCAGTCATGGTGTGGGGTGGCATTTCTTAGGGGGGCCGCACAGCTCTCCATGTGCTCGCCAGAGGTAGCCTGACTGCCATTAGGTACCGAGATGAGATCCTCAGACCCCTTGTGAGACCATATGCTGGTGCGGTTGGCCCTGGGTTCCTCCTAATGCAAGACAATGCTAGACCTCATGTGGCTGGATTGTGTCAGCAGTTCCTGCGAGAGGAAGGCATTGATGCTATGGACCGCCCGTTCCCAGACCTGAATCCAATTGAGCACATCTGGGACATCATGTCTCGCTCCATCCACCAACGCCACGTTGCACCACAGACTGTCCAGGAGTTGGCGGATGCTTTAGTCCAGGTCTGGGAGGAGATCCCTCAGGAGACCATCCGCCACCTCATCAGGAGCATGCCCAGGCGTTGTAGGGAGGTCATACAGGCACGTGGAGGCCACACACACTACTGAGCCTCATTTTGACTTGTTTTAAGGACATTACATCAAAGTTGGATCAGCCTGTAGTGTGGTTTTCCACTTTAATTTTGAGGGTGACTCCAAATCCAGACCTCCATGGGTTGATAAATTTGATTTCCATTGATAATTTTTGTGTGATTTTGTTGTCAGCACATTCAACTATGTAAAGGAAAAAGTATTTAATAAGATTATTTCATTCATTCAGATCTAGGATGTGTTGTTTAAGTGTTCCCTTTATTTTTTTGAGCAGTGCATAAATACACACACAGGAAACTGATCTGTAAAAAGCAGTTTCCATTAAAGCATATTCAGATGTGTCCATGATTTGTGTATCATCAATCAACAGCTGACCAATGAACGTGTCAAACCAAAATGAAAACAGTTAGATTGTCTTGAAATTCACTGATACCAAAACTAAGAACACGTCACCACCTGCTGCTGACGTGTGTAATGTACATTACTTAGAGCAGGGTGTGTCTCATCTCCAGTCCCTGGGGAGCACCACGGTTGCACAGTTTATTTCTAGCCCAGCACAAGCACGATTCGGCTTCTCAACTAAACATCAAACCCTTCCTTAGTTGAATCAGATGTGCTGGGCTAGAACCAAAAAATGCAACTTTTAGGTTTAAAGCAGGAGGGCTATGGTCTGAAGGTGGAAAGGGGTAGCTAGAGATCAGACACAGTTTGACAGTGCTCTCTTTCATTTCACTCACCCTCTTCTTCTCCTCTACTTCATGGATACGTTTCATCCTCCACTTGTCGATGGCGGCTTCACGCTCAGCCACTCGTTCCTCCTCCCTCTGTTTCTCATCCTCCTGTTCCACTTTTCCACGCCGTAGCCTGGCCCTTCTCTTACTGATGGAACTCAGTTTCTTTTTAAGACTTTCAACACACTCAGTGTCACTAAGGACCTTCAGTTTCTCTTGCAGATCTGTTTTCACACTCACTGCCTCGGCGTATGAATCCGCCCAGACGCTCTCATTCTCCAAGTTGTGCTTCAACGTTTCACAAGCCTTGGACAGCTTTGAGACGAGCTGTATGGCACCATACAGAGTGTCTCGTATGTGAGTCACGGAGACCTTTGGGTGTGTTTGCTTTGAATGAGGTTGCGCCGGTTTGGAGGTCTTGGCTGTTGTCCTCTCTCGATTCCTCAAGAAACGTTTCAGCCACTGTTCATCTTGCATCCTCTGAATGGAGTCTTCATCTGGCGGCTGTGGAGCAATAGGCTTGATGAAACCTTGGTCGCGCTGCAAATCTCTTCCCATCGGAATCAAGGAGGGGGAGGCTAGGAGAGGTCTGCTACGATGTTCAGAGTAACCACTGTCTGCATGCTTTGGTCTAAAACGTGTATCAGGGTTTCCATACTGACTGTGTTGTGGACTGGGGCTAGGGTACGCTGGATTGTGATCAAATGATCTTTGGAAATCTGAAGTTCCCATGTTCGATTGAGCATCACCAGCATTGTAGCCCTGAACCCATGAGTTTGGTGGTCTCCGCTCATGTGTTTGTGTTCCAGCTTTGGATGACTGTGGAAGGGAACTGGTTGTGAAGACATGGAAGGGAACTGACTGAGTCCCGGGTTGTTGAGGGGCGGCGGCGGTATCGACGGATCAAAACCATATCCCGGGGATGATATATGAGGTGGTCCATAGCCTTCAAATCTAGGCGGTGGTTGTGGAATGGGGGGTCTGAAACCATAAGGTTGACTGCCATATCCTGACACGGGTGGAGGTGGAGTCCACTCTTGACTTTGAGGGAATCTCTGGTCGCTAACTGGGGCTTGTTGCGGTGGAGGAAGATATTGGGAAGGGTTTTGACTGGGCCAAAATGCTCCAGCAACGTTACTTGAACTCGGCATGTTACTTTGAAACGAGGTTTCACATACTGGTTGTGGTTGTATCGGCGGCGGTCCGAGATATGGAGGTCCCGATCTCGGGTAAAACGTCTCGGGACCTCCGGTGTTAGAAACGGGCTGCTGCCGTCCTCCCAACGTAGACTGGAACGTTGGTTTATCCATTTTCAAGAGGCGTGATACCGTGGAAAATAATATATAAACTCGGTTGTTTTCTAATCTATTTAGCTAGCTAACGACACTGTTGTTGAAAGCTTGGGGCGTCCATGTTTAAAATGTGACGTCACACACCGGATATAGTACTACGTATATCCGTGTTTCTAACGAACGAAAGACCGGGTGCATCCCAATTGGGATGTGGGTACCTCTCCTCAAATCAAATCAAATTCTATTTGTCACATACGCCGAATACAACGGGTGTAGACTACAGTGAAATGCTTTTTTAGAAGTCCTTCGCAACGATTCAGAGTTTTCTGTCACTGGCATCAGTCCTGCCGCACAATTGCCTCTTCTCCTCTACTAATTTGGAGAACAGACTTCTATGATCTAAAGAAATGAGACAGTTTAATCATTGAGCTATATAATAACCATTCCATTCTGTCAGGTCAGTGCATAGGAAAGAAAAGAGAAAGAAAGGTGACGAGGAAAGGAAGACACTTTAGACCAGGACAGCAACACAATTAGACCCAACCAAATCATGAGAAAAAAAGATAGTTACTTGACACATTGGAATAAATTAACAAAAAAAACAGAGCAAACTAGAATGCTATTTGGCCCTAAACAGAGAGTACACAGTGGCAGAATACCTGACCACTGTGACTGACCCCAAATTAAGGAAGGCTTGACTATGTACAGTGAGCATAGCCTTGCTATTGAGCAAAGGCCACCGTAGGCAGCCAGGCTATGTGCACACCGCCCACAAAATGAGGTGGAAACTGAGCTGCACTTCCTAACCTCCTGCCAAACGTATGACCATATTAGAGACACATATTTCCCTCAGACTACACAGACCCACAAAGAATTCGAAAACAAATCCAATTTTGATAAACTACCATATCTATTGTGTGAAATACCACAGTGATCAATCACAGCAGCAATATTTGTGACCTGTTGCCACAAGAAAAGGGCAACCAGTGAAGAACAAACACCATTGTAAATACAACCCATATTTATGTTTTTTTATTTTCCCTTTTGTACTTTTTTTTCACATCAATATAACACTGTATATAGACATAATATGACATTTGAAATGTCTTTATTCTTTTGGAACTTTTGTGAGTGTAATGTTTACTGTTTTTTAATTGTTTATTTCACTTTGGTTTATTATCTATTTCACTTGCTTTGGCAATGTAAACATATGTTTCCCATGCCAATAAAGCCCCTTAAATTGAATTAAATTGAATTGAGAGAGAGAGAGAGAGAGAGAGAGAGAGAAGTTCCTCTACTGCTCATAGATCATTGTTGTGACATTTGTTTTTATAACTAATATAAATATATATCTAATAATATAAATATTTACTCAGACTTTACTTTACTTTCACTTTTTCCACTAATTTGCAACATATCAAGATTGGGCTGCCTGTGTGAACGCAGCCTATAAAAACTGATGTGGGTGCATGTTTTTGGGTGGCTGGGACTAAATAAACCCTCCAGGACTGAAGAACACTGGACAACTGGAGTTCATCAAATAACCTCTGAACACTCTTAAGTGATTAATATATTTATTAAAGTCTCACATTTACATAGGTTCACAACTATTCTGAGCAAAATAGGGTTGCTGCCACACAGATGGCATCAGTTCTGCTGCACTGTACATCACAAAATTTCCCAATTCTAAACCGAGACCTTCTGCTGTGTTCATAACCAAGTGGGAAGGTGGTATTTACCACATACAAAATCTACTTGAACGCCCCTCCAACTGGTAATTACTAGTGGGAAAGTCGTCTATCATCCCTGAGCTCCAACTTCCCCCACATGCTGACCTCTGACGTCACCCACTAAGGAAATTACCTCGATAACAGCATTTTAGGCAGTTACATGCAGCAAAACATTATTTATAAATAATCTATGAATATGTTTTTGAACAAATCATTTGTTTACAAGCATGATAGCTGTACTTTTAGTTTATGCTTGACGCAGCTTGTTGGCCATTAGCCAATCAGCGTTTCTCAACGAGTTCAAAGCATGTGAATGCATCCAACTGGTATTTACGACTTCACAACTGGTAATTATTACATTCCCACTTGGTTATGAATGCAACATAAGCCCCTAGCTAAAGCTCCTATGTACTTGTGTAGATTTGAAAGGTTTGGATGGGTGTAACCAACATCACAGAAACCCATAAGAGAAAGATTAAGCTGTTACCATATTGCTAACACCTATCAAATCTTCTGAGATCTACACAGGTGCCTAGGGGTTAAAGTGGAATTGAGCAAATTATCTAGATTCTAGGCCCTTACTGTCTGAGATTTCAAAACGTTATATATCTGTATATAAAGTGTACAAAAAAAGCCCAGCTTCTTTTAAAGAAACTGCATTGAATGAACAGTTTCTAAGTGTACAGTGTTGAGCAAATCAGACAATGCATTTCTAAAGACTAGTATGTTTCCATTCAAAAACACCAGTGATGTCATGGCTTCGTTACAGACGTAGGTAGTTCTAAATTGTTCCATAAAGAAACGTCAAAAAACCACAATGGGAAAATGTGTTGAAAATCTCACATTATCAAAGCTGGTTGGGATCAATTCAAGCCCCCCATCTCGAGCCCAGATATCTTCCACGTTTAATCTCATACATGGCATACTAACTGTCCATACAGTATACTAGGAATTCCAGTGTTGGATATTTCAAATCCACCACAGAGCAGCAAAACAGACCTTTTTTGAAAAAGTTAACATTTTGACTATAAATACCTGTTCTGTAAAGAATGCTGGTTTCTATGACCTGGCTGACCTTGTCATCAGAGAGTTGTGAAGAAACAAAATGGCTTCCTAAATTACATCAAAGGGACATGGTGGTTAAAACCAAAAAAACTAAAGTATCTTTACATTTAAACAGATGAATGTTTTCTCTCCCTTTCTCTCTCTCTGGGAAAGATGGGTGGAGAATACTTAGTAAATGTTCATTCTTAAACCTTTGCACCAATATGGGAACAAACTTCTTCCGATGTATGAAACCGTATAACCTACATCATCATGATCAACATTGATGTAATTCAGATGACATAATTACATTTGAAGTTACAATAATGGTCTTTGTAAAAACCCATAGCTTATTCAATCGGAATGATGGCAATTTCTGAAGTTCCATTTTGCACTGAGTTTGTGAGGTGACAGCAGCATCTGTTAGTTAGTTGTTGGCTACATCCGCCTGCCTTGGCCAGCTCTCCTCCTCTATCCCAGAGTCATACTCCTCCTCAACAGACTCCTTAGCAGCTGCTCTGGAGGCACAAATAAAAAGTGATTAAATTCTGCTGCAAATAAATGAAAAGTAATGGTAAAATACTGTATTTTCAATTAAATTGGTGTGAAACCACACCATATAGAATTTTGCCATACGCTATTAAAGTGGATGTGTCACACGTCCAAATGTATTATTATTATTGGAGAATTGTCATGGGCGTTTTGGAGGCATTAAGCAGCAATCTGGTTTCTAGCAGAGAGTATGTACATTAGCTAACAAGTTGGCTAACTACCTCACTAGGATTATTTACGTTAGTTAGCTACCGCTCCTGCTGTCCTTTGCTAGCTACTTCTGCTTCATGCCTCCAAAAATGACTAGGAGGTCTCCAGTAAGGTTTCCATTTTGACGACTGTTACTTATCCACTTTAAAACTGTATTGTCCCCAACCGAGTTGAGTCTCAGGTAATTATGAATACTTACTTTACATACACAGGCACTGATTTCCCTTGGACTACGTCTTTGTTCAGCTCAACAGCCATGATGTCTGAGTGTGGCACTTCAAACATGGGTTCAAGAAGTAATTTTTCCTTAAAAAGACGAGAGAAGGAATATTACTCACAACCCTCAAAGGTTTAAGACATACATTTCAAAATGCATGTCCAAAAATTACATTACATTTCATTTCAAAATGTAAATCACAATATATACATTACATTAATGTACATTTCAAAATATTTATTGAGGTACTTACCATAATGGACCTTAGCCCACGAGCACCGGTCTTCCTTTCCAAAGCCAACCTGGCGATGGCTCTCAAGGCATCTGGAGTTACGTTCAGTTCACACTGGAATGAGATTGAGGTAATACAAGTGTTCATGAAATAATCACAACTTTTTTGGAAGGCACACGCAAAGACATCAGAACCCACAGAGGTATATACACAGACACTAGTGTGTGCACATCCACACACAGATAAATACACAACATTTGTTGTGATATTTGCAGGCATAAATGCTTTATTTTGCGGGGTGATTCGTTGAAATTGCGAGCCCTCTTTTTGTAGTGTGGTGATCGTCAGTTTTATGCAATAATATTCCGATGACTGTTTTATGTACAGAATCGCAAAATCCTGAAGGGACCGACTACTACTACGACTATTACTACTACCACCACCACCACCACTAACCCCACTACTGCTACTACTACTACTACTACTACTACTACTACTACTACTACTACTACTACTACTACTACCACCACCACCTGTAACACCAATACTTCAACTACCACTACCACTACTACTACCACCACTAATAATAACAATAATGAGTCCCCACCTTGTCCATGCTGAACAGGGCCTGGTACTGGGGTATGACAGCATTGCGTGGCTCTGTCAGGATCCTAACCAGGGTCTCCTCGTCTAGGCTGTGCAGGGGCACCACCACAGGCAGGCGCCCCACGAACTCGGGGATCATCCCAAACTCGATGAGGTCCCGGGCCTCCACATGCTTCAGGAGCCGGTCCTTCTCCTCGATCTCCAGCACGAGCGTCCATCTCCGCTCCGCTGCTGTTGGCCAGGTCTGCGGCCGCAGCTGCCCGACGCCCCTGGCCCATACTGGACGGTGTGCCGAAGCCCAGATACTGCAGAGAGGGGGAGGGATGCAGTTACAGAGAGACAGTTCTGCTACTATAGGCTGATTTTGTAGTTATGTTGCATTGTCTATTTGATGTCTCATTTCTTTTCATCTTATATACACACAAGTGAAGCTGCTCCGAATACCCAAGTCCTCTTGACCCCACCTGAACCTTCCCAATCCCACCCACATTTGCAGTCTTTTCTGACCAAAGGCTGCATCCTAACTTGAGATAGGCCCGTGCTTTAAAGTCAATTTTTACGCAGACCAATTTCATTAGGATTTGTCCCACAGTGACTGGACTGTATCAGGTTGAGAACGTTGTAAACACAACTGCAGTTCTTCTCATTTACCTTGTGGCAGAATTTGGGGTGAGCTCTTGTAACTTCTCAAGGGATATGTTCTGTGTTGGACTGTGATGTTATGCATTTCATAGACTCCCTGTTTAGTCTGCACTCTAAAACAAGGCCATTGTGTTCTGGAACTGTTGCTTGTATAAATAACAGTTGTGTAACAATATGATTGTATTATCACCTCCTACTATATAAGGGACATGTAACCATTTACTCTTGGAGCTCCTTCCCTGACTGCGATCAGAGAGGGATCTACCTTGCAGCTGCTCGTATGTATTAAAGACTGACTAATGTATAATTATAAATTAGTCTCTGCCTAATCTTTGGATCGAGTTTTCCACAACAACCTTGTAATGTCATGTAGATACAGTGCATTCAGAAAGTATTCACACCCCCTTTACTTTTTCCACATTTTGTTGTGTTACAGCCTGAATTTAAAATTGATTACATTTAAGTTTTTTGGGTTACTGGCCTACACACAACACCCTATAATGTCAAAGTGGAATGATTTTTATCTGAATTTTTACTAATTAATAAAATATGAAAAGCTTAAATGTCTTGAGTCAATAAGTATTCAACCCCTTTGTTATGGCAAGCCTAAATATACTGAACAAAAATATTAATGCAACATGTAAGGGTTGGTCCCATGGTACTCTCCTGAGTGGCGCAGTGGTCTAAGGCAGTGCTAGCTGTGCCACTAGAGATCCTGGTTCGAATCCAGGCTCTGTCGTAGTCGGCCGTGACCGGGAGACCCATGGGGCGGTGCGCAATTGGCCCAGGGTAGGGGAGGGAATGGCCGGCAGGGATGTAGCTCAGTTGATAGAGCATGACGTTTGCAACGCCAGGGTTGTGGGTTTGATTCCCACAGGTGGTTTGAAAAATAAAATAATGTAAGTCGCTCTGGATAAGAGCGTCTGCTAAATGTAAATGTAATGTTTCATGAGCTGAAATAAAAGATCCCAGACATTTTCCATACGCACAAAAAGCTTATTTCTCTCAGATTTTGTGCACAAATTTGTTTACATCCCTGTTAATGAGCATTTCTCCTTTGCCAAGATAATCTATCCACCTGACAGGTGGCATATGAAGAAGCTGATTAAACAGCATGATCATTAAACAGGTGCACCTTGTGCTGGGGACAATAAAAGGCCACTCTAAAATGTGCAGTTTTGTCACACAACACAATGCCACAGCTGTTTCATGTTTTGATGGCGCGTGCAATTGGCATACTGACTGCAGGAATGTCCACAAGAGCTGTTGCCAGAGAATTGAATGTTCATTTCTCTACCATAAGCTGCCTCCAACATCGTTTTAGAGAATTTTGCAGTACTTCCAACCGGCCTCACAACCGCAGACCACGTAACCACGCTAGCCCAGGACCTCCACATCCAGCTTCTTCACCTGCGGGATCGTCTGACACCAGCCACCTGGACAGCTGATGAAACGGAGGAGTATTTCCATCTGTAATAAAGCCCATTTGTGGGGAAAAACTCATTCTGATTGGCTGGGCCTGGCTCCCCAGTGGGATGACCTGGCTCCCAAGTGGGTGGGCCTATACCCTCTCAGGCTCACCCATGTCAGCGCCCCTGCCCAGTCATGTGAAATCTATAGATTACATCCTAATGGATTTATTTCAATTGACTGATTTCCTTATTTGAACTGTAACTCAGTAAAATCGTTGAAATTGTTGCATGTTGCATTTATATTTTTGTTCAGTATAAGTTCAGGAGTAAAACTTTGCTTAACATGTCACATAAATTGCATGGACTCACTCTGTGTGCAATAATAGTGTTGAATCTGTGTTTAAATTCACTTCTCGAGACCTTATTGAAGGGGTGCACATTTTGTTTTTTTGCCCTAGCACTACACAGCTGATTGAAATAATCAAAGCATGATGATGAGTTCATTATTTGAATCAGCTGTGTAGTGTTAGGGCAAAAACCAAAACAAGCACCCCTTGGGGTCCCCAGGACCAAGTTTGGGAAACGCTGGTTTAACATGATTTTTGAATGACTACCTTATCTCTGTACCCAACACATACAAATATCTGTAAGTGAATTTTATACACAGATTCAACCACAAAGACCAGGGAGGTTTGCCAAGGCCTCGCAACGAAGGGCACCTATTGGTGAAAATAAATAAAGCAGACATTGAATATCCCTTTGAGCATGGTGAAGTTATTAATTACACTTTGGATGGTGTATCAATACACCCAGTCACTACAAAGATACAGGTGTCCTTCCTAACTCAGTTGCTGGAGAGGAAGGAAACTGCTATGGGATTTTACCATGAGTTACAGAGTTTAATGGCTGTGATGGATCAACAACATTGTAGTTACTCCACAACACTAACCTAATTATGTATGCTTGTAATCATTAAAGACTGGGGAGTTTTTCAGGATAAAAAAGAAACGGTGATTGAATTTTGAAAATAATAATGGGCAAATGTTGCACAATCCAAGTGTGGAAAGCTCTTAGACTTACCCAGAAAGACTCACAGCTATAATCGCTGCAAAAGGCGCTTCTACAAAGTATTGACTCAGGGTTGTGAATACTTATATAAATTAGAGATATTTCTGTATTCCATTTTCAATTAATGTGCAACAATTTCTAAAAACATGTTTTCACTTTGTCATTGTGGGGTATTGTGTGTAGATGGGTGAGAATTTTTTTTGGATTCAATGCAATATCACTTATGGTAACACTAAAACCCTTGCACTTACAAATGCAACCTTGCCACAAAATCAAGGGTCTGTCTGAAATGTTTGCCTCCCTATCTAGTCTAGTATAGTACATTTGGCCAGAGCCACACAGGGACGGCAGCCTAGTTTCGTTCTGTATTGACTGTTTGTTATTTGTGTGCTGTTTTTTATTGTATGAACCACTCCACAAGAAATTCCCTCACGAAAAAGGTAGTTATAAAAAAAATTGAAATAAAATTGAAATACAATTTGGAATAAAAGATTTGACATTGAAATGTTCACCTTTTCACACTTCCTCATGCTGATGATCCGGTCCAGGCCGTTGAAGGCACCGGAGGCCACAAACAGGATGTTGGTGGTGTCCACCTGGACAGTCTCTCCTCTCAGCTTCCTGGAGTTCTTCTCGGGGACGTTGATGATAGTGCCCTCCAGGAGTTTGAGTAGACCCTACCAAATGACCACCAAACGGAGGACATTATGAGACACACACAATGTACACTACCCCAGAGAAATTCCCTCATTACCTCTCCTCGTGCTGGAACATCTTTGCCCTAGCCATTTCTGGGTGATCAAACACGCGTCTAGAGCAAATATGTTCTAGAGAGGCAACAGCCAAGATGGTAGAAGGGTAATGAGGGAATTTATCACATGGTGCAAAAAATTTTTTTTTTTAGCTTTGGATTTAACTGTCTGAGTTTCACGGGCAACTAGCCACTGAAGGTTATAAGACACGGGAGCTTTCCAAATAGACAATTAAAGAAGTATCAGCAAGTAAAGTTTGGATGGGAAACCACTGTAACAGGTATGTATGGTCCCATGTTGTAATCCTTATGGGAGATCAACAAGTGTGTTTTTCACAGACTTGCAGTGAAAGGTCAAGGAAATCTGTTATGAAACCAGAATATACAGGTTTTATAACTGACAGGGCAAACAGTGTTCATGGCAGGACTTTACCGCCTGACAGTGACAGATCTACATACTACATATCTATAAATAGTCTACTATGATATCTATCTATACACAGTATACACTGACCTGCTGTACTCCCTCACCCCCCACGTCTCGTAACTGGTGGATTCCGGGCACACTGCCAATCTTATCCACCTCATCCAGGAACACGATGCCTGTGAGGACCAATCAGTGAAGAGACCGAGAACCAATCACCGTTCAGAGCATAGAGTTAGCATACAGTATATCAACATTTTTACCACAGAAGAATCTTTGGCTTCACCTTGTGTAGTCACCGTGCAGTGATGATAGAGAAATAACAAAATATATGTTGCACAGCAGTCATGAAAGACTTGGGCCTACACTGTCACTATATCTTTAAAGGTACAATAGGAAGAAATCGCTGCGCCATTTCCTGGTTGCTAAAATAAGTATTGAATAGTGTAGAGCTTCATTGTACCGTCTAAACTACTGTGAAATGTATTTTCAATAACTAAAAATATAGTTTTTTCAGATGTTTGAAGACCGAAAGTAAAACTGAAAGTAAAACAAGCAAAAACGAAACTTGAGAACGGGAAGCATAGAAAAATAGCGCACATAGCACTGATCTACCGCTTCTCAGACATACTGTCAATGAGGATAACTGATCTAGAACTCACATTTCTATGTGAATTTGGTCAGGTCACCCAAAAGGTTGCCTACTGTGCCTTTAATTCAGTTATTTACTTTGAAAAACATCCCCTCTTAGGGTATTTAGGGAAATGTATCTGCTACAAGTACAGTCCTTGATAAGATAGTCAGACAGATGGCACGTTTCATAAGCTTTTCTTTATCCAATTAAATAATTCACCATCAAAACTCAACCAACACTTAGTAGTGTTGTCCTCTGTAGCTCAGCACGCCGCTTGTAACGCCAGGGTAGTGGGTTCGATCCCCGGGACCACCCATACACAAAAATGTATGCACGCATGACTGTAAGTCGCTTTGGATAAAAGCGTCTGCTAAATGGCATATTATTATTATTATTTTATTATTTAGTACATGGACTGAAGTTGATGTGCTACAAGTACAATACTTGATAATATAGTCGTACTGACGTCACATTTCATACACAACCACAGGCATTCACATTCACAAGCAAGTAAGTAACACATTATACTATACCTTGTTGTGCTTTCTCAACAGAGTTGTTGGCGTCTTGGAGGAGCTTGGCCACCACAGACTCAATGTCTTCGCCCACATAGCCTGCCTGGGTTAGCGTGGTGCAGTCGCAGATAGCGAAGGGCACATCCAGACACCTAGCAAGAGTCTGGGCCAAGAGGGTTTTACCTGCAATATGGATGTCAATCAATGTCAGGAAATAGGAAATACCAAAGCATCCATTTTACAACTTTTGTTTAAAGGAATACTACACAAAAAAACCTTTGTGTTAAAGGGATACTTCAGGATTTTATCTAATTCCCTAGAGTCACCATTTTTATGTCTCTGCGTGCAGTTTGAAGGAAGTTGCTAACTAGCGTTAGCGCAATTGTTTACTAGTGTTAACGCAATCCCAACAAATTGTGCATGTCAGTAGTCAAGTCTGCTGAGCACTTTCAGTACAAAGCAAAAACTGTCATGATGATGCCTTTGAGTGTATTATTCCTTTAATGCACTTTTAGTTTCCTGTAATACAGATGTCAAAGCCAACAATCCTATTACAACTTATTTTGTATGTGTTTTGTTTGACCCCTCTTGGGAACTCGTAAAAGACTACGTACGACTACGAAACAGATGGCATACATGGTTGTAAAAGTAGATGTTAGCATATAGCAATTGACTTTAGAGTCATGTCAGAAAGCGTGACAGTAATACCAGCTGTAATGCCATAATTGTGTCACCTTATGCAGGGCTCATGACAGTGCAGGGTGAATTCAGGCACTTGGCGCAACTCTTAGTGTCAGTGTCATAACTGTGTAAAGTCAGTTTCCATCCACACTCATGAGCATTTATGACATCTGCTACTGTATGTCATTACTACCCTTCGCAGGCCTTATAACAGTGTAGGGCCAATTGAAGAGCTGACTCAATGACAAACTGTTTAATCACAGAGGGACATAGGAGACTCTGATCAAAAGTAGTACACTATAATAGAAAATGATTTCCCTTACAGATTGGCACCTGCTCCCATCCTTCCAAAGGAGTTTCATCTGCTCACCTGATCCGGTGGGTCCCAGCAGCACGATGTTGCTCTTCTCCAGTTTGATGTTGGTGTGGTGAGAGTCGAGCACCTCGCCCCCCCTCTTCTCCTGGGCAGGCTGCTGGCTTTGCTGCTGCACTGATGCACCCAGCGCGTTGCCATGGGGACTGATCCCGGAGATCTGCAGCAGCTCTGAAAGAACAGACAGAGAGGAGGTAAAGAAAAGGAGGGAATGGAGAGGGAGGGGGCGGAGAGAGAGAGGAGGTGGGACAAAAAGAGAGAAGAGAGAGAGAGGTCAGCTAGGAACGTAGTGCACTATATAGGGAATAAGGGTGTCATTTGGGACACAAACCATATGATTTGCAGCGTCTGTGGATGGGTGTGTGGCTCCAGGATCGGCTCAGCCACAGCAGGACCCACAACAAGCAAGCCACGCAGGCCAGAACCTCTCCGGGGTAAAGTTTCCCCTAGGTACAGATCTAGGATCAGCTTACCCACCCCCGATCCTTAGTGGAAAAATGCTAAACTGATCCAAGATCAGGGTCTAGAGGCAACTTCACCCTACTCCACCAAAACCTGTGAAAAAGGGATAACCCTTGACCTCAAGGGTTTTCTGATGATGACACAACACTACCGAACCTCTACAGATAAGCAGCAGGACACACATTTCCAGTTATATGTATTATCCCCTGCTGAGAAAATGCAACCTTATATTGACGTTGTTCTATAACAAAATGTTTGTCCTGTGTCCAAGTCTATTCTATAAATAAATTGTTCACTAGGTTCAGCTACTGTATATACTGTGAGAGTGAATAAATATTGGACTAAGGCACAGTGTTTCGTTACTGTGTGGAGAGATATAGATACCATGTGTATGACTAATAACAAGGTTACCAGGCCACTGTCTGTCTGTCTGTATTTCTGTCTGATTTTCTTTGTCTGTCTGTATGTCTGTCTGTCTCTGTCCGTCTGTGTGTCTGTCTCACTTACTGGACATGTCTGAGAGAGGGAACATGCACTTTGCCCAATATTCTTATTATGTCACTTCTGCTTGTTGTGCAACTCTCAGGCAGGCATACATACTGTCCATGTTACCTGATACAGCAGTTCCAGTTAGGGGACGGTGGGGGAGAGAACGGTGGGGAGAGGACGGTGGGGAGAGGACGGTGGGGGAGAGAACGGTGGGGAGAGGACGGTGGGGGGAGAGGACGGTGGGGGAGAGAACGGTGGGGGAGAGGACGGTGGGGGAGAGGACGGTGGGGAGAGGACGGTGGGGGAGAGAACGGTGGGGAGAGGACAGTGGGGGAGAGGACGGTGGGGGGAGAGAACGGTGGGGAGAGGACGGTGGGGGAGAGGACGGTGGGGGAGAGGACGGTGGGGAGAGGACGGTGGGGGAGAGGACGGTGGGGGAGAGGATGGTGGGGGAGAGGATGGTGGGGAGAGGATGGTGGGGGGTGAGGACGGTGGGGGGTGAGGACGGTGGGGGAGAGGACGGTGTGGAGAGGACGGTGGGGGAGAGGACGGTGGGGAGAGGACGGTGGGGAGAGGATGGTGGGGGAGAGGACGTGGGGGAGAGGACGTGGGGGAGAGGACGTGGGGGAGAGGACGGTGGGGAGAGGACGTGGGGGAGAGGATGGTGGGGGAGAGGACGTGGGGGAGAGGACGTGGGGGAGAGGACGGTGGGGAGAGGACGTGGGGGAGAGGATGGTGGGGGAGAGGACGTGGGGGAGAGGACGTGGGGGAGAGGATGCAGGGTGAGGAGAATTTTGGCATTTGTACAACCGGACTATTAGTTGATTGAAACTGAAAAGTGATGAGCTGGGAAAGAGACTATTAGCGAGCTAGAGAACATTTTGGTGAGAGAAGTGCTGAAAGCCCCTGGCTGTATGTAACTGATATTCTGTACGAGTTACCACTTACTTGTCAATATGTGTTCATCCTCTCGTCTTCTCTAGCTCCACAGAACGAGGGTGAAAGTTGTCATCTGACATTATCACTACCGTTACCATGAGGCACTGGAAAATGCCATTAGCCCAAAGTCCTGTTCAAACTGGGAAAACCTTAAAGTAACTGTCCAGTGAAAAGCTCACTTTTAAAAGTTAATATTCTATTCACTCATACCCAAATAATGTTGTTTACTCATCCTATATTCGTATTTGTGGCCAAAGCATAAATTGGAGAAATAACACTTAAAAGTAACCACCTCAAACTTGTATCTCAAACAGACCATTTAAAAATGCTTGCTATTTCCTTATAGAGGATGATGTCATCAAGCTGGCCAATCAGCGGTCTACCCAAATGAAAAAATTTATGACCGGTATACGCCATTCTGTTGTTGGGTTACGCCCACACCAAAAAAACATACTTTACTACCATTTTTGTGAAGGAAAACTATTTCACTCATATTGTAATTAATTATTGGTCATATTTCATAGAAATCTGGAAACACTGGGTAGTTACTTTAAATCAATGGATGAGGGAGGACTTCAAGAGACGGCGTTTTATTTTAGCCTTTAAAAGCCATTGTACACATGCCAAAGAGAACAGTTTATCATACCATTCATTCCATTCCATTCAGCTATGATTCTGTTTTACATTGCACATGGGCTAATGCATTTTGTTAACCTGAGTGAATGGCATGCTGTCACATTTCAAGGTGCACAGTAAAACAATTAACTGCCACTACACTTAGGACGCACCTCGATAGTATAAAGTCGCTTCCTCTCATCTCCTCTTCTTCTTCTGCACTGATTTGAAGACATAAGATAGCTACTCAATAGTACCTTTCACCTGTCAAGTTCATTCACATAGGTGCAGATGGAAGAAATAATTTGCGAGGAAGGGAGAAGGCCATTTCAGACAAATGAGATACAGAAACAGACAGGGACGGTACCAACCTCGTGGAGTCAGGGAGGCCTGCTTCTCTACCTCCGCCTGTGGCTTGGTGCCCGCTCCCGGAAGGTTATTGTAGATGCGCTTGTAGTGGTTGTAAACAGCCACCGCCAGCACCTTCTTTGCATAGGACTGGCCAACAACGTACTTATCCAGGTAGGCATAGATCTGAAAGACAATTTGTTAACACTTTACATAAAGCATAATGCATGATGCAGTTATAATGCATTACAATACATATAAGTATTAATGATCCTCCTTACAATGTCACATTATCATCATCTTATAAAAAATAACAGCCATTTTGGGTCATTTGAAAATGTTCAACATACAGCGACAAAACATATTATAAGCCTTATAATAAGACATGAATTATAAAGGCTCATACAAGCCAATAACAAGTTATAAAGCATTATATCTACAGGCTTTAAAGGGGCTATCATTGATTTGTATATACATTTTTGAACTTTTAAATTAATGTTTGAATTTGAGTGTGGTTACATTTCTCCAGCCTCATCCTCCAACGATAAAAAAGTGGTGGGGTTACCGCATTGTTGTGGTTTGAATCCCAGACTGTAAGTAATGCCTTAAGTAAAATGTTACCAACAAGTTCTGCAGACTGTTCATACACACACGTCCCTCTTTGGGGCTTTTTTGGTACAATCTCTGCTTGTTCTACTTTCAGTGGTGTGGCGGATGTTACAAAGCTCGGTAAGCTATAACTTAACATGGATGACTGAACCACACATTCTCTGACAGACACAAAAAGTGCATGTGTTGGGACATTGCAAGAGGACAGAGAGTAGCTAGAAGGGTTTGATATAGAAATTAAAATATATACAGGTTAAAAGTAATGACTAAATGTTCCACCCTTAAAAATAGTTGTGAAATGTTCTTGTTTTAAGTATGATTAGTACTTTCTTAGTAGTGACTAATTATTATACTCCGAAACTGTGTGAGATGTGTTAGAATCTACTACCTGGTAATGTGTGAGTGTAGGACCAGTAAAGTTAAATATAGATACAATAAATAAAAACCCACGCTGCAGCGGTATGTGTGCACCGCAGGCAACGGCTTAGACCACTAGACCATCCTAGGCCACAATGAATCCCGTTCTTGTTGTTCCACATCTTAACACTTTACTTAAAGCCTGCAGGTATAATGCATTGTAAGACCTGTCTACTGTACCTTTTTAGGAGGAGGGGAGGTTTCTGCTGGAAGGCCAGTTTGACGGCCTCGTTGGCTGCTCCCTGCTCCTTATTGAGACGCTTGTTGGAGTCGGTCTCTGACAGCACCACAAAGAAGTGATGACATTTCTCACATTTCACAAAGCGGGTTGAAGCTAGGGAGAGGGAGGGGGGGGAAGTATGTTATGGCACCAACTAAGCCGGATCATGATATTGCTAGTTGGGGCATAAGCACACAAACTAGATCTGTGTTACTTTTAGCTGGTCTGTGACTGTGACCCATTTGTTACATAAGGACTTTATTTGTTAGTAACACGCAATATGTTTGACAGCAGTTGCCCAGTAGTCTGGCATTCCCTATAGATGTGTGAGCTGCACTGAGCCAGTAGATACTAGGTAAAACAGGTCAGTTGAAAGCTAGGGCAACACCATATTCTCTTAAATGCTGTCCCTTCCACATGTTGTGCATGTCATTCAGACTGGTACCCATGTTAAAGAACCATATGTTAAATAAATTAAAATAAATTAAAAGAACGTGAGTGTCAGGGTCACTGCACAGTTTGCTAGCATGGGTTCCCAATCTGTTTGTGCTGTCTTGCCTACTCCTATGGTCAATTGGCGTATCTTTGGCATAACAACGACCATATAGGAGTTGGCCATACAGCACAAACAGATCTGGGACCAGGCAAAAAGTTTGCTGCTTGTTTCAAAGCACTTTTATTGAACATTAACTTTCTCATACTTGAGATTGGCTCCTGCGCCAAGCTTGACCGTACACAATTCCTCTCCTCTCTTTTCAAATATGCAAAGAAAAGTAAAACACTTACACACAAAGGTTTCTACATGTGTGCAGGCGTCTCCACACTTGGGACAGCGTAGCTGGCTGCCTCCTTTCCCGGAGCCACCGGAGCCTCCTCTTTTCCCACTTCCCGCATCACCAACTGATTTCTGTCAAGAGTGGAAGAGCAGAGGATGTAGAGTATGTACTGTAGCTACTGCTGGGACTAGATCATTCACCATGGAGGAAGTCATGAAGATATCATAACATTCAATGAACTTTACATATGGCCAACAGGTATAATGCATTATGATGTGATTGCCATGCATTGTAAGACTTGTCATCATAAGCATGTGTGACATTATAATGTCTTATTAATAGTAACAACAGATTAATAAGGATTGATTTTGACATACCTTTCCTCCATCGCCGGAGCCATCTTTGATGTCTTTTGATGAAAAATATACAGATGATTTGGAGAAGGATCTCACAGGAACTCTTCTGCTTAATCGGATTTCAGGTGTTCCTAGTCTGCTAATAGAAAATAACTGGACTCTGGTGTTAGAGATACCTGTGAAAGTACAAGCAGATTCAATCAATTGACATACTGTTAATGTACATTTTCTAAATCAGCAATGCAAACATTGAGCATATTACTGATCAATAGATAAAAACACCTATATAAAAACACCTATATTTCTTCATAAGTGTCAAATATGAATGCATAAGGGGGCATGTCCCTGAAAGCTCCCCAAAACATAGATTTATTCATAACATGAAAATGTTGACAAAATCTTTGGATAAATAACTAACTGTACTGCATGCACCACCACTGCAGGGTTCTTTCTTGTGTAACAACATTGTAGGTCAAGTTACCATCAGTTTAGCTAGCTTTAGCTACAAGGCTAGCTGGTAGCTGTTACAGGTTCCAACTTTGCAAAACAACCATGTTACCCCTTTTCACATTAGTTGCTTTTCTCAACACCTCATATTCATTATTTGTTACAATGTGGCACTGAACATTATATGACTGCATGGGATAGAATTCCATGATAGTGCAACTTGCAAACTGGCTGGCTAGAAGACTAGCTAGCTAGCCAGCAAGTTAGCGAGCAAAATATGCTTACCTTTTTGAGAAGTTATGAACAATCTCGCCGCTGATCTGCATGGGCATGACATTATTTTATTTAAGTCGGCAAAAAAGATATAAATAGGAATGTGGGGAATATCACAGAGTAATAAAAAAAACTAGCCAAAAGTGTGTTGACTGGCAAGCTAGCTAGCTAGCTTAGCTGGCTAATGAACTAGCTACAGTAGCGTTGGTAAATAGAACGCACTGTTCAGTTCAGCCAGCATTAACGTATCCAGTCTGTGGGTCTTGTCCGAACCTGTAAAAAAGGAGTTGAAAATAGGATGTAATTATAATGCAAAACAATATCCATAATATTAATGTGTTATTATACCTCGAGACTAGTAGCTGAACAAGTAACGTTCTAGCTAGCTAGCCAATAAAGTAGGCTAAACATATACTTACGATTATGCTGGCTTGAAAGCCAAACAAATAAAATCATTGATGAAATGCAAATCAAATTACGCCGTCATGATGTCAATACCACAGAGTGTGCGAGTTACAGAACCCTAATTTCTTCTCTTATGTGACAGTGTAATATTGAGTGATGTAACCAATGAATGGTGTTACGATGGGCCATTCAGAAGAGAGCAGAAAAAAACGTATGCCCTATGTTCAGTAGATTGTATATCTAGAACAACCAGAATAAGATTCGAACGGAGCCGTATTAAATATGACTCTGGATTCGAGTAATGTGGACAACCAATAATTATACTTCTAGAGAGGGTGAACAAAATACACTTTGCCTTACAGCTATTATGATTGGCTGGAGCTCAAAGTCGATTCCATGCCAGGACAGGCCGAAAATATTTAGGGTATCTCAGACTGTTCAGGCAATTCTCACATAGAAACTTCATTGTGATGAATTATGTTTGATTTGCTTTTTACATGTGTCTCACAAATGTAGATGAAAGTGGCTATTTTAGACCCCTTTTAGACCTACAGTATATGATCTGTGAACGGTACAGGATACAGTCAGACAACATCTTGGTGTCATTATACTCCTTACGGTGTGCTCTAATCTGATTCTAGACTAAATTTCACACAGAACAAGGGGAGGTTTTTAGATAGAGTCATCATAGATTATGTCTATAATCAGTCCCAGGTTTATATTCAAAATGGCCGCCATTTATTTCAATGGAAGGAACTGCATCAACGATTATCTATTATATTGACAAGCTATTAGAGTTACTGCTCTAACAATGGAAATACATGTCCTCAACGATGGAAGGCAGGCGAGATCAGGTGGGACCATTCTAGCCAATGAGAGGGCAGCAGGGTAGATCTACTCTGAACAACAGGCACAACTCACCTGGGGGGGTTTCAAAGTTGGCAGAATGCCACATGCATCCGGTTATATCAGTACATTTGTAACAGTCTAAACATTACGAAACTTCTATTTCATCAAATAAGCAATGTTATTCGACACACTCTCATAGACCTCCATACAAAAAAAGGGCTTATCTCCCAAGGACAGATTTGGGGCGGTGTAAATCCTCTCATTATGCCTCTTCCTCTCTGACTGCATTGATTTTGCATAAATGAATAAATAATTAGTGTAATAGACCAATAATTACTTAAAATGTGTGTTGCAATGTGGACAACCCTAAATGAAGGCCCAAGTATGTCAGTTATATGTATTTAATCAAAATCAAAATCAAATCACATTTTGATTGTCACGTGTCGAATACAACAGGTGTAGACCTTACCGTGAAATGCTTACTTACAAGCCCTTAACCAACAATGCAATTTTAAGAAAAATAAGAGTTAAGAAAATGTATTCGTCACATACACAGTTTGCAGCAGGTATAAAAGGTGCAGCGAAATGCTTATGTGCTCGCTCCCTCAACACTTTTTTTTTTTAAAATTTTTTAGTCATTTAGCAGACGCTCTTATCCAGAGCGACTTTACAGTTAGTGAGTACATACATTATTTTATTTTTCATACTGGCCCCCCGTGGGAATTGAACCCACAACCCTGGCGTTGCAAACGCCATGCTCTACCAACTGAGCTACATCCCTGCCGGCCATTTCCTCCCCCTACCCTGGACGACACTGGGCCAATTGTGCGCCTCCCCATGGGCACATGAATCAATAATAACACTGAAAGAGGAGTCAAAAATAACAAGTAGTAGAAGTAATAGAAGAGGTAGTATGCATAGTAATAATGGACTGGATTTACACGTATAAAGTGAGTAGTGGAATCAATAGTATATATTAGAACAGCAGCGTTGACTGTGTGTGTGTGTGTGTGTGTGTGTGTGTGTGTGTGTGTGTGTGTGTGTGTGATGTATGTGTGTGCATGTGTGTATGTGTGTGTGAGCTCTGAGTGCGTGTGCGCTGATGTTTGTGTGTTTATGTGTGTTTGTGTGTGTGTGTGTGTGTGTGTGTTTGTGTGTGTGTGAGTGTGTGTGTGTGTGTGAGTGTGTGTGTGTGTGTATGTGTGTGTGAGCTCTGAGTGCGTGTGTGCTGATGTTTGTGTGTTTATGTGTGTTTGTGTGTGTGTGTGTGTGTGTGTGTGTGTGTGTGTGTGTGTGTTTGTGTGTGTGTGAGTGTGTGGGTGTGTGTTTGTGTGTAAGTTTGTGTATAAGGGTTGGATGTGTGGGTAGTCAGTGCAAACAATTTCTAAGATACATATAGTCTCTCCAGTGCAAATAGTCTCTAAGCTGCAGGTCTGTGCAGGGAGACAGCTAAGTTGAGCTTTTCAGCAGTCTGATGGCCTGGTAGTAGAAGCTGTCTCAGATCCTGTTGGGGTCGAGACCCTTTCCCAGATGGTAACAGAGTGAACAGTCTGTGGCTCGGGTGACTGGAGTCCTTGACGATCTTTCTGACATTCCTCAGACACAGCCTGGTGTAGATGTCCTGGAGGGCAGGGAGCTCTCCCCAAGTTACGTATTGGGCCGGACGTACCATTTTCTGTGGGGCCTTCCGGTTGAGGGCGGTGCAGTTGCTGTTCCAGACAGTGATGCAGCCAGTCAAGATGCTCTCGATTGTGCAGCTGTAGAACTTATTTAGGATTCGATGGCCCATGCCAAATTTCTTCAGGCGCCTGGGGTTGAAGAGGCGCTGCTGCACCTTTTTCAACACGGTGGTGGTGTGATTGGACCATGTCAGGTTCTCTGTGATTTGCACACCGAGGAACTTTAAGGTATTGACCCTCTCCCTGCAGCCCTGTCGATGACAATAGGGGCATGCTCCTCCCCCTGTTTCCTGTGGTCCACCATCAGCTCCTTTGTTTTTGCTAACGTTGAGGGAGAGGCTGTTTCTAACCTCCTCCCTGTATTCTGTCTCGTCGCCGTTGACGATCAGGCTCACCACTGTCGTGTTGTCAGCAAACTTAATGATGTTGTTGCAAACTTAATGTGTGGCCACACAGTCGTGGGTGTACATTGAGTATACCCTGTACTGTTAAATTTTTTCTAATCACCAATTGAATAATGTATATTTTATTTGTCAACCAGCCACTGAACTAATGGCTACAAAATGATTAGGTAACATATTTCATTTACAACTGGTAAGGTTGAAGGTTGGAGCATAATTTTAAGATCATGATGGTCAGGGACAGAAGAGATTGTAATCACCAATGTTCCTTTTTAGGGATAATTTGTGTTTAACTAAATCTTTGTGTTAACTTGCTGGGACAACTCAACAAATGACAGAGCACACCTTTCATCTTAGCATAAGCATTGCTATACACTGAGTGTTCAAAACATTAGAAACACATGCTCTTTTCATGACATACACTGACCAGGTGAATCCAGGTGAAAGCTATGATCCCTTATTTATGTAACCTAAAACCACTTCAATCAGTGTAGATGAAGGGGAGTTAAAGAAGGATTTTTAAGCCTTGAGACAATTGAGACATGGATTGTGTATGTGTGTCATGCACAGTGATGTACTACTTAAGTCATTGTTTAGGGCATTTGTACTTTACTTAACTATTTATATTTTTGACAACTTTATTCCTACATTCCTAAAGAAAATGATGTACTTTTTACTCCCTGACACCCAAAAGTACTCGTTACATTTTTGAATGCTTAGCAGGACAGGAAAATGGTCTAATTCACACACTTATCAAGAGAACATCCCTGGTCATCCCTACTGCCTCTGATCTGGCGGACTCACTAAACACACGCTTCGTTTGCAAGTTATTTCTGAGGGTTGGAGCGTGCCCCTGGCTATCCATACATTAAAAAAATAAAATGGTGCCCTCTGGTTTGCTTAATATAAGAATTTTTAATGATTTATACTTTTACTAAGTATATTTTAGCAATTACACTTACTTTTGATACATAAGTATATTTAAAACCAAATACTTTTAGACTTTTACTCAAGTAGGATTAAGGTATCTTTACTATTACTCAAGTATGACATTTGGGTCTTTTTCCACCGCTGGCCATTCAGAGGGTGGATGGTCAAGACAAAATATTTAAATGCCTTTGAACAGGGTATGGTAGTAGGTGCCATGCGCACCGGTTTGAGTGTGTCAAGATCTGCAATGCTGCTGGGTTTTTCATGCTCAACAGTTTCCTGTGTGTATCAAGAATGGTCCACCACCCAAAGGACATCCAGCCAACTTGACACAACTGTGGGAAGCATTGGAGTCAACATGCGCCAGCATCCCTGTGGAACGCTTTTGACACCTCGTAGAGTCCATGCCCCGACAAATTCAGGCTGTTCTGAGGGCAAAAGGGGGTGCAACTCAATAGTAGGAAGGTGTTCCTAATGTTTTGTACACTCAGTGTACAACAGACTATTACAGGTGGCTATATAAACTATAAACCAATCCGCTACCAGCTTTGGATCTCTTGGACTTGTATTATTATTATTATTATTATTATTATTATTATTATTATTATTATTATTATCCCAGTATGACCAATTTTCCTAAAACAAATATATACATTGTTACATTGTTGTTTCAATGATGAGTCAGTCTAAGTAAATCATTAGATCTGATGGCAAAAAATGACAAAATCCCATGGTTTTTAAGCGATCCACCCAATAGAGTGTTCCATTGTTTGTTAGATACAGTCATTTTCAATGAGCATGTAAACATTCCAACTTGTCTCAACATTCCTTTATCAGCCTGCGAACATTCTATTGCATAGACTCCCATACAACAATATATATAAAGGTGTGAAAAACATAGAAAGCGGGGCCTGTGGGGAACAATTTAATGCCATCAAACCTTTGCCACCCCAAAGTGGACAAACTTTTGGTCTGCCCATTGACTACTATCTATAGATATATGGGCCTAAAAAGGGCACACACCATGTCCTATTGTAATATCTAGGTGAAAAAACTGGATACACTGGTCCCATACTCTCTCTAATCTATAAACTAAGGTTTTAGGCTTTTAATAGAAGTCTGTGGTTTTAGGAGATCAATAATCGTGTAGGAAAGGAGACGAGGAGAGGAAGGAAGTAATTTAAAGAATGTTGAAACACGCCCCTGAGCATCACGGAACTGCATGCAAGTAATGTCATATGACTTGTTCGGAACGAGAAATAAAATGTTGCTAATCCGTGGATAAAAGTGGACCTAAACAGTGAATGAAATCCAAAGCAAACACGGTAATATTGACCCTCTGTATTTTACATATTCTTGTTTTTATCATTAATCATCGGTTTGCAGGTAATAACTTTGTGAGAGAAAAACCGTATGGTCGTTAGCTAACGTTACATCGTAAGTATTCGTCACGAGTGGTGACTAGCTAGGATGGCTAACGTTAGCTAGTCAGACAGAGACATGCGATAAACTATTAGCCGATTTAAATCAAACGGTTCTCATCAAATCTCCCCGGCCAGTAGATAATATCGTCAATAGGCGCTAAAGGCAGTTAGCGTCTATGAATGGGGCAATGAGAATGTTGATGTGTCAGCTAGTTTACTGTTAAACAAACACACGCTGAAGGATGGCTAATCAGTTTCAGAATAATATTACTTCCTTCCTTTTACAGGAGGATCCTAATACCAGCCTACTAGCTACATACTAGCCTTCTTCTTGTTTCCACATAAATGGAGGAGATAAGAATATCTCCTGATTACAACTGGTTCAGAAGCACAGTGCCACTGAAGAAAGTAAGCAAAAACACCATATCGCATTCCACAATAGCCTAGCTAGCTTTTTCACTACAGTTGATTCAGTTGCTGGCCATCGTCATAGCCAGTATGAACGTAAAACAGTCATATTTAATTTTACAGTTATACTATATATCTTCCGTTTGTTGACATTGACGATTCCAACACCACAGTCTTCTTAAATATCCCTTTCATTCACGTGATCCCATCTAGAAACACAGTTCATTGTTATAGAATTTGCTCTAATATTACGTGTATGGAATGTTGTGCATTTATGGGTAGTACATTCATGTTTCACCTCTCTGTATCGTTTCTCTAGATTATAGTGGACGACGATGACAGCAAGGTGTGGTCCTTGTATGATGCAGGCCCAAAGAACATCAGGTGTCCCATCATATTTTTTCCCCCTGTGAGTGGGACAGCGGAGGTGTTCTTCCAGCAGGTCTTAGCCCTGACAGGCTGGGGGTACAGAGTCATCTCAGTGAGTCACTGTGAAAGAACACCTTTATGGCTTGTAGTATCTTCAATTCATTAAGATATTCATCATCCACAGTCAAATGACCAAGGTATTTATTTTGGAATATTAGATACACTAGACTGGGTCCACTCTACAGGTTATTTTATGCTTATTTATTCAGTGTAGCGGCAACCAGTGCAAAGTAAACATTTTGTCTGTTAGGCCATTGTCAGTGTTTGGAATTGAAATTAAAATGTACAGTTGAAGTCGTAAGTTTACGTACACCTTAGCCAAATACATTTAAACTCAGTTTTTCACAATTCCTGACATTTAATCCTAGTAAAATGTCCCTGTCTTAGGTCAGTTAGGATCACCACTTTATTTTAAGGATGTGAAATGTCAGAATAATAGTAGAGAGAATTATTTATTTCAGCTTTCATTTCTTTCATCACATTCCCAGTGGGTCAGAAGTTTACATACACTCAATTAGTATTTGGTAGCATTGCCTTTAAATTGTTTAACTTGGTTCAAACGTTTCGGGTAGCCTTCCACAAGCTTCCCACACTACATTTTGTCCCATTCCTCCTGACAGAGCTGGTGTAACTGAGTCAGGTTTGTAGGCCTCTGTGCTCGCACACGCTTTTTCAGTTCTGCCCACACATTTTCTATAGGATTGAGGTCAGGGCTTTGTGATGGCCACTCCAATACCTTGACTTTGTTGTCCTTAAGCCATTTTGCCACAACTTTGGAAGTATGCTTGGGGTCATTGTCCATTTGGAAGACCCATTTGCGACCAAGCTTTAACTTCCTGACTGATGTCTTGAGATGTTGCTTCAATAAATCCACATAATTTTCCTTCCTCATGGTGCCATCTATTTTGTGAAGTGCACCAGTCCCTCCTGCAGCAAAGCACCCCCACAGCATGATGCTGCCACCCCTGTGCTTCACGGTTGGGATGGTGTTCTTCGGCTTGCAAGCAACCCCCTTTTTCCTCCAAACATAACAATGGTCATTATGGCCAAAAAGTTATATTTTTGTTTAATCAGACCAGAGGACATTTCTCCAAAAAGTACGATATTTGTCCCCATGTGCAGTTGCAAACCGTAGTCTGGCTTTTTTATGGCGGTTTTGGAGCAGTGGCTTCTTCCTTGCTGAGCGGCCTTTCAGGTTATGTCGATATAGGACTTGTTTTACAGTGAATATATATATATACAGTGGGGAAAAAAAGTATTTAGTCAGCCACCAATTGTGCAAGTTCTCCCTCTTAAAAAGATGAGAGAGGCCTGTAATTTTCATCATAGGTACACGTCAACTATGACAGACAAATTGAGGAAAAAAAATCCAGAAAATCACATTGTAGGATTTTTTATGAATTTATTTGCAAATTATGGTGGAAAATAAGTATTTGGTCACCTACAAACAAGCAAGGTTTCTGGCTCTCACAGACCTGTAACTTCTTCTTTAAGAGGCTCCTCTGTCCTCCACTCGTTACCTGTATTAATGGCACCTTTTTGAACTTGTTATCAGTATAAAAGACACCTGTCCACAACCTCAAACAGTCACACTCCAAACTCCACTATGGCCAAGACCAAAGAGCTGTCAAAGGACACCAGAAACAAAATTGTAGACCTGCACCAGGCTGGGAAGACTGAATCTGCAATAGGTAAGCAGCTTGGTTTGAAGAAATCAACTGTGGGAGCAATTATTAGGAAATGGAAGACATACAAGACCACTGATAATCTCCCTCGATCTGGGGCTCCACGCAAGATCTCACCCCGTGGGGTCAAAATGATCACAAGAACGGTGAGCAAAAATCCCAGAACCATACGGGGGGACCTAGTGAATGACCTGCAGAGAGCTGGGACCAAAGTAACAAAGCCTACCATCAGTAACACACTACGCCGCCAGGGACTCAAATCCTGCAGTGCAAGACGTGTCCCCCTGCTTAAGCCAGTACATGTCCAGACCCGTCTGAAGTTTGCTAGAGTGCATTTGGATGATCCAGAAGAGGATTGGGAGAATGTCATATGGTCAGATGAAACCAAAATAGAACTTTTTGGTAAAAACTCAACTCGTCGTGTTTGGAGGACAAAGAATGCTGAGTTGCATCCAAATAACACCATACCTACTGTGAAGCATGGGGGTGGAAACATCATGCTTTGGGGCTGTTTTTCTGCAAAGGGACCAGGACGACTGATCCGTGTAAAGGAAAGAATGAATGGGGCCATGTATCTTGAGATTTTGAGTGAAAACCTCCTTCCATCAGCAAGGGCATTGAAGATGAAACGTGGCTGGGTCTTTCAGCATGACAATGATCCCAAACACACCGCCCGGGCAACGAAGGAGTGGCTTCGTAAGAAGCATTTCAAGGTCCTGGAGTGGCCTAGCCAGTCTCCAGATCTCAACCCCATAGAAAATCTTTGGAGGGAGTTGAAAGTCCGTGTTGCCCAGCGACAGCCCCAAAACATCACTGCTCTAGAGGAGATCTGCATGGAGGAATGGACCAAAATACCAGCAACAGTGTTTGAAAACCTTGTGAAGACTTACAGAAAACGTTTGACCTGTGTCATTGCCAACAAAGGGTATATAACAAAGTATTGAGAAACTGTTGTTATTGACCAAATACTTATTTTCCACCATAATTTGCAAATAAATTCATAAAAAATCCTACAATGTGATTTTCTGGATTTTTTTTCCTCATTTTGTCTGTCATAGTTGACGTGTACCTATGATGAAAATTACAGGCCTCTCTTATCTTTTTAAGTGGGAGAACTTGCACAATTGGTGGCTGACTAAATACTTTTTTTCCCCACTGTATATTACACTTTTGTACCTGTTTCCTCCAGCATCTTCACAATGTCCTTTGCTGTTGTTCTGGGATTGATTTGCAGTTTTCGCACCAAAGTACGTTCATCTCTAGGAGACAGAACGCGTCTCCTTCCTGAGCGGTATGACGGCTGCGTGGTCCCATGGTGTTTATACTTGCGTACTATTTGTATTTGTACAGATGAACATGGTACCTTCAGGCGTTTGGAAATTGCTCCCAAGGATGAACCAGACTTGTGGAGGTCTACAATTCTTGGCTGATTTCTTTAGATTTTCCCATGATGACAAGCAAATACGCACTGAGTTTGAAGGTAGGCCTTGAAATACATCCACAGGGACACCTCCAATTGACTCAAATGATGTCAATTAGCCTATCAGAAGCTTCTAAAGCCATGACATCATTTTCTGAATTTTCCAAGCAGTTTAAAGATACAGTCAATTTAGTGTATGTAAACTTCTGACCCACTGGAATTGTGATACAGTGAATTATAAATGAAATAATCTGTCTGTAAACAATTGTTGGAAAAATTACTTGTGTCATGCACAAAGTAGATGGCCTAACCAACTTGCCAAAACTATAGTTTGTTAACAAGAAATTTGTGGAGTGGTTGAAAAACGAGTTTTAATGACTCCAACCTAAGTGTATGTAAACTTCCAACTTCAACTGTATTTAAAGAACTTTGGCAAAACTGTATTGGGACTGTGTGGTGAGAATTTAGAATTGAACAGTAATGGATGAAAGACCACATCTAAGGAATGCTGGTATTTTGATCTTTGACCTACACAGTTAATAGAACTAATATAACAGTAAGACGTCAGACCTGAGGAGTGTAATTAAGTCTTAATGCTTTTATAAGCATCTTTATGAAGATGGTATATAGTTTTAATTAGGCTATAGGTTCTTAAAAAAGGTGTTTTTAGATTTGTATTGAACATATAGTGAGCGAGAATGCCAATGAGGAAAGATAGAGGTAGGTTGTGTCTAAGGGCTATAGGCTGGATTCCATCCCATGCCGAAACTAAAGACCTGTGCTGGAGGCTTTACCTCTAGACCAGCCAGGGTACAATACAAGTCTATTCTTATGTAGGAATGTAAGTCTTCAACTAGGCTATATTCCAAGTGATTTTTGTTTTACCCAGGCACCATTGAATGTCATGACATTAACATCATACTGAGTGGCATTGAATTGATTCTGGTTCCTTCTATGTAGCTGCTAGGTTTATCTAGTGCTTTTGAAGCTGTTAGAGATTTGGTTCCGTTTTGTCTTAGGACTGTATGCAAAAACAAGGCTAGAACACATCTGAAGAGGAAGAAGTTTACCCAACACAGGATCATTTTGATCTGGATTAAATGTTTTAAAAAACTAGCCCCAGGGGTTCCTAGACTCGATATATTCTACAAGTGAAGGTTTATGAAAATGACACTTTGTTTTCTCTCTTAGCTGCAGTATCCTGTGTACTGGGATCTCTTGGAGTTCTGTGATGGATTCCGGAAGCTTCTCGATCACTTGCAACTGGATAAGGTCTGTCATTCCCACTTTCCCACTTCCCTGCGCTTACATTGCTTTCTTTCCATGTCAAACTAATACATGTCTCTCTATGTAGCAAATGTTCAATATTGTCATGATCTTTGAGACATAAGGGACTCTTACATGCTAATGACATGCCTAACAATGCATTATAAGTGCATCATAATCCATTAAGGCTTTAAGTAAAGTGTTAGACTATTTCTATTGTTATAGGTCCATCTATTTGGTGCTTCTCTGGGGGGGTTCCTGGCCCAGAAGTTTGCCGAGCACACACACAAGTCTCCCAGAGTCCACTCTCTGATCCTGTGCAACTCCTTCAGTGACACCTCCATCTTCAACCAGACATTGACAGCCAACAGGTACAGTCCTGGGTTGAATTCATTAAGACACACCGCCAGGTTGTCCCGCCCTGTTTGTCTGTTTTGTTCCGTTTGGTGCCTAATGAGTAAGACCCTGTTTTACCATTACCGTGCTGTGGAGGAAGAACAGGGTCCTGTTCAGTGGACAAACGTTGTGGAGTGGTGCAGATAGAAATGTCATGAATAGAGCTGACACGATTCCTTTCTCTACATGTCAGAAAGGCATGTTAGTTCTTCATAATATATTTATTTCGGAACGCTCCACAATGTTGTACCCTGCTGAATGTGACCCAGGTGTTTGTCAAAATGCAAAACAGCCTTTTTTATGGTCTGTCATTACAAATGTAAAATGTGTAACGTGTAGGCCTCCGTAGTTCATGAAAGTTACATGTTTGCCAGTCTAGCCTTACCATTTAGCTTTGAGACACAGAAACCCTGTATATTCTCTACCTGTAGTTTCCTGTTCTGAGTCATTTAAACAGGGACGCCATGTTTCTTCTTGCCTTCCAGTTTTTGGATGTTGCCCGCCTTCATGTTGAAGAAGATTGTCCTGGGGAACTTCGCTAAAGGACCTGTCGACCCCAAGATGGCCGACGCAATCGACTTCATGGTCGACAGAGTAAGTTCCAGACCTCCATTAAAGGGGCAATCTGCAAGTTAATGACAACAAAGGATACCCCGCCCCTGTTTTGGTAAACAGCTGAGCGATGGTCTAGAGAAATATAACCACTCTCAAATTCACAGCAGAGATGCATATTTTGGGTTCTGATGAGGTATGACAGTTAGAAATGCCTCATGAGCTTAGTTTAAGTTATATTCTTCAGGAATCAATGGGCGTAATATCATTAATTAAAAAGTTTAAAAAATGGATTTACCGATCATAAATTGCCCCTTTAAATACAGTACCTCTCCATCACCCCAACTAGACGTTTGTACTTCAGAATCACATATGAGCAGGGTCGTGTTCATTAAGGCATGTTATAAAAAGCGTTGCAGCAGGAAGCGAAAATAAGTGTGCCTAATGAACACAGCCCTGGTCAGCTGATGACTGGAATCCTCAGGTGTACATGTGAGTCAGTAGGGATATCTGATAGCTGGCTGATTCTGAGAAAACGTAAAGGGAGGAATTGTGTGTTCACATGCCAGGTGCAGGAAAAGGGTTATCTCATCTAATTTCTCTCTGAATTGGCTAACACAGCTGTGTCTGTCTCTCTCTCTCTCTCTCTCTCTCTCTCTCTCTCTCTCTCTCTCTCTCTCTCACCACCCCCTTTCTCTCTCGCTCTCTCCCTCTCTCACCACCCCTTTCTCTCTCGCTCTCTCCCTCTCTCTCACCATCCCTCTCTCTCATCACCCCTCTCTCTCACCACCGCTTCCTCTTTTGCTCTCTCTCTCTCCACCTCTTTTGCTCTCTCTCTGTCTCTCTCTGTCTCTCTCTGTCTGTCTCGGTCTCGCTCCCCCTCCTAGCTGGAGAGCCTGAACCAGGGTGAGCTAGCCTCCAGACTAACACTCAACTGTCAGAACTCCTACGTGGAGCCTCACAAGATAAAGGACCTGGCTGTCACCATTATAGATGTAGGAGGAACTGCTCTTTATTTTCATTTCATTTTCATTCTTGCAAATATTGTTGTTGTTTACTGTACATCTCACTTTACATATCAGTAAGGATTGGCTGTTTTGTGGGTTGTGGGTGGGTCATTGGATCTGTAACCTGGAGATTGTTCTGTGCTTATGCATGTGTGTGTGTGTGTGTGTGTGTGTGTTTGCGACTGTGTGTGTGTGTGCGCGCACGTTTCATTTGGTTTAAAGGTGTTCGACCAGAGTGCCTTGTCACACGAGGCGAAAGAGGAAATGTATAAGCTGTATCCAAATGCCAGACGGGCTCACCTCAAAACTGGTGGAAACTTCCCCTACCTGTGTAGGAGTGCTGAGGTCAACCTATATATACAGGTGAGCACATTTAGTTGGTAGAAGTCGCCCGTAAAGACCTGTCCAGGATCAGAGTTTTTGTATGTTCAATGGTTTGGATTAGGGGTTGGGTCATCTGATTCTAGAACTGTGGTTAGGGCCTTCTTCTACCTTGAGTGAGTACATCAGGTCTAAATGCTTATAGTGAGATAGTACAACAGAGGACTGATGGGGTTAGTCTCGTTTCAAGTATCATTTCTATTTCCAGTTATTTTTAGGTGGACATTTTTCATTAGTCATACTAACTGTACCATTTAAACCACGAGACTGAAATGATAAATATGACACTATATTTAATGTCAGGGGATATATATTTAATGTGATTTTCCCCTTACATTGTATTAGGAACAGAAATTAATAAGAAAGTGAAGTGATGTCAGTGCTCAAAACCTATTTTGTAGCACAGATGCGGCTGGTTGGGTTAGCTTGTAGAGGAAGCTGTGGTATTACCTCACCACTCTTGTTCTCCATGAGCGCTTTAGTACGTTTATCTTGGATATCTCAGGCTCAGCTGATGATGATGGTGTCAAACTGTTCTACTCTCATACCGTTTGTTGATCACGAAGCTCTCATATGGGCAGCAATAGGAGACAGTGCAGAGAAGCAGGGGAAATGTTATAGTGGAATTTTGCGTAGGCGAGACGTTTTAATAATGCAACCTATGGATTACGTTATAAAGTTAGGAATTTTCATGCGAAACAGGAGTTGGGTTTCAGTGGGATTGGGATGATTAGGAAAATAGCCTATGCTCTATATAAGGCTACTACGTGAGTCAATAGATCAATAATACACTTGATTTACAATACATTATTGCGTACTAAATGTTTCTGATCAGTGATAAATGAGCAAATTAATGAATGACCTACCACTTCCACTTGTCCAGCCAAATATACAGATAGAGATTCAGTGAAGCAAAATTACATTGATTGATTATCAGTCACAGGCTTTTGGTGGAGAGTAGGACAGGCTGAAGAGCTAAATCCAGTTGTATAACATGCTAGCAATATTTTTCTGATCAGCTAATTATATGAACAAACTAGAATAAAGCTGACCAGTAGCGCTAACATTTCCCCAGCCTAATTGTTACCAAATATCCAAACGGAGATTCAGTGAAAACAAATACGACATTGATTGATTTATATAGATGAGTCCCCCACGCTTGTCTCAAAGCAGCGTGATGGCGCTGTCCCAATCAAAACGGTGCTGAAATGTATAATCTAGGTGACCACACACGACTATTGCTTTAAATTAGTATAACAGTTGGATATAACTTTGGGAGTTTCAGTATGAGCAAGAATGTGTTACATACAGGCAACTTTAATCTAGTGTTTTCATCATTCAGTAGATCATAACTAAGGTGAGTTTTCCTCTCTTTGCGCTTTTTCTAGGCCCAATGGCTGTTTCCTCGTCTCCTCACTCCGCTGCCGCCCGCCTCCACCGTGTTGTTCTCAACACCAGTTTAAATCAATATAGCCTACTGTTTTGTAGAAATCAGGTTTTTTTCTTTCTTCGAGTTTGGGCTCATTTAATTTCTGTGATGTCAAACCAGGCCTGGGCTCGGGCTTCAGCTCAACGGGCTTCGGGTCCCGGGATCCCAGTTACTGGTGTCAAACCCTAGTGTCAAGTGTTTGTTTGACTATGTTTAGTGGTGCTTTTCAAGATTGTTCTCTATCTGGTGTTTGGGGATGCAGCCAAAATTTCAGCTAGTACTTGGTATTAACTAACTACAGTAGTAACTATACTTACCTCAAAGAAGTCAGCACAATTGGTAACTATCTATCTCAAGCTTACATTCTGTAAGGATGGTCGTATGAGTCTTCCTGCAAGTAACTTCATATGGACTATTTCTGATAATGTTCTCTCTGTCTCGATCCCTCTCCTCAGATTCACTTGCGGCAGTTCCACGGGACGCGGTACGCCGCCATCAACTCGGACATGGTGAGCGCCGAGGAGCTGGAGGTGCAGAAGAGCCACCTGGTGAATAGCACCGACGACCAATGACGAGACTACATTACCCAGTAGCCTCTCCTCTCTCCCAGCTCTGACCAACAGGCCATAACCATAGAATCGGATTGGCTGATTCTGTGGGGCAGAACTATGGGAACTACGTTTCCCTGACCAGCAAAACAGCCGAGAAAATCTCAACCATAGAAATATAATGACTAGATTCTATTTCTGTAGTTCTATAATCTCAAGCACCATCACCCAGTCGCCCGATTGGTCACGCACGGATCTATGGAACCACTCCTTAAACAAGGTCATCTCTTCACCTGATCTCCGATCTTGTTTTTTTCTACGATATTGAATACAATCAATCCACAAGTTGAACTGATACTATTTTTACTTTACAGTAAAAAATAATATATATTTTAATTATCACTGTAAATAGAGCGTAATTGGCTACATTGCTTTGAGAGAAGAAACGCCGTACGATGCCATGTTATGAACCTTTTGCCTTATGTGATATAAATATCATGCATTTAATTGATGTTGCACTTTTGAATTCCATGTTTTTCCTTCTATGTTTATGGTTAACTCTGCCAACTGTGGCGATACTTGGTATGCTAGAAAACCCATGCACTGATAACAGATATACAGCTGAGGATGTTAGTAGGAAGAAATTAAATGATGTATAATGTTATATATTTCATTTGTAATTTAATAAAGCCTTCTTGAAAACATGCCCTGCCATGTGCTGTTTTAGTGTTATTTCAACCAACTTTGTATTCATTTATATAGGTTGTCATAAAGGAGTTATAAGCTCTTATGAATGCCTTCATCATATTTGTGATATAATTATATAAAGCACAATAAATGCATTATGCACAAGATGTCATGTTCATAGAACATTTTCCATAATGCTGGGGGTTGGTCTAGTGGTGCTGCTGCTGCCTCCTGGACCACATACTGTATGATGCTGGAGGCAGCAGTTTGAACACCTGTTCCATCATTACACACTCACTCTTCACTATATTCCTGTCATCTGTCTCATCTGTTTTAATACATGACAATAAATCTTCAAAAGACCCTTAAAATATATATTTTTCAAAGAACGTTTCACTTAAATGTTTCTGTATAGACAGTCAATTAACAAATATATACCTCATCACAGTTGTTGATCATCAATTGTTTCATTGTACAAGCCAACCAGTGATCAACTACATAACAGTCCATTCCAGTGCATTATCCATCAATACAAGAACATAGAAAACAGTTGGGCATTTGTTAAAAACTTATCTTTACACTATGTGTTGCATTTCATTGTAAAAATGTACCATGTGGTAGAACCACCACCTATTTGAGTTATTGAGCTGCATTGTCATGAAGAGTTGTAATTTAGTAGACTGAGTTGGCATTACAGTCCGGTACAGAAGTGAGTAATGTGGAATACTTCCTAATACAGCCGAAAGCAGTATAAAACATAGTCTATCACTAGTAAAACATTTAAAAAACATTCTATTAATATGGCAGATGTAGTGTTTTACTTCTCAGGGATGAAAACATTATATGACAGACGTAGAATCTTTTTTTATTTTCAGGCATGAAAAATATAATTGTTAATTTATTATTTTATGTGCCATAGTAAAGAATGCCCTCTTTGCCTTTTCGGCTAAACAACAAGTGGTCTTAAATGCATGGTGCCTCCATAGGTAGCCCTTGCCTTGAATATGGAAGTATGATGGCTCAGTACATTTTAGCAGACGCTCTTATCCAGAGCGACTTACAGTTAAGTGAGTGCATACATTTACAGTGCATGCAATCCAATACACCCCCCCCCCACCCCCCATTTCATTCAGTTGAACTTTAGCTATGCTACTTTAGCTATGCTAACAGATATCCCATTTTTAGATTTTTTAATTTTTTAATTTACACTGACAGCTACAGTTCTCTGTATGACAGACAAACAGTGGATCCTTGACTGATCCAGGGTTCGAATTACAGGTTGCTGGGCACTCTCATAACATATTAGATATATTTACATGGGCGCTCCATAAGCATTAAATAATTTTTATACTGAACGAAAATATGAATGCAACATGGAACAATTTCAAAGATTTTACTGAATTACAGTTCATATAAGGAAATCAGTCAATTGAAATGAATTCATTAGGTCCTAATCTATGGATTTCACATGACTGGGAATACAGATATGCATCTGTTGGTCACAGATACCTTGGATCAGAAAACCAGTCAGTATCTGGTTTGACCACCATTTGCCTCATGCAGCGCGACAAATCTCCTGCGCATAGAGTTGATAAGGCTGTGGAATGTTGTCCCACTCCTCTTCAATGGATGTGCGAAATTGCTGGATATTGGCGGGAACTGGAACACACTGTCATACACGTCGATCCAGAGCATCCCAAACATGCTCAATGGGTGACATGTCTGGGGAGTATGCAGGCCATGGAAGAACTGGGACATTTTCAGCTTCCACACATTGTGTACAGATCCTTGCGACATGGGGCTGTGCATTATCATGCTGAAACATGAGGTGATGGTGGCGGATGAATGGCACGACAATGGGCCTCAGGATCTCGTCACGGTATCTCTGTGCATTCAAATTGCCATCGATAAAATGCAATTGTGTTCGTAGTCTGTAGCTTATGCCTGTCCATACCGTAACCCCACCGCCACCATGGGGCACACTGTTCACAACGTTGACAACAGCAAACCGCTCGCCCACACAACGCCATACATGTCGTCTGTGGTTGTGAGGCTGGTTGGATGTACTGCCAAATTTTCTAAAACAATGTTGGAGGCGGCTTATGGACATTCCTGCAGTCAGCATGCCAATTGCACGCTCCCTCAAAACTTGAGACATCTGTGGCATTGTGTTGTGTGACAAATCTGCACATTTTAGAGTGGCCTTTTAGTGTACCCAGCACAAGGTGCACCTGTGTAATGATCATGCTGTTTAATCAGCTTATTGATATGCCACGCCTGTCAGGTGGATGGATTATCTTGGCAAAGGAGAATTGCTCACTAACAGGGATGTAAACAATTTTGTGCACAACATTAGAGATAAATAAGGTTTTTGTGCTTATGCAAAATTTCGGGGATCTTTTATTTCAGCTCATGAAACATGGGACCAACCCTTTACATGTTGCCTTTACATGTTTGTTCAGTGTATTAACTTTGTTGCAGCCACTATTTTTAGTTTTGAACCCTGGAATGCCATTTATTCCTGCAGTGTGTTTCAGGATGGACTTGTTCACATGGCGGTGCATTTCTTGGGAGAGCTTGTGTCTGCATTTGCCTTCTGTCTGATGCTTTCTGTTGAAAAAGAAAAAGGAAACTTCTCTGTTCATTTAAGTTGAACTACGGGCTACGGACCATTACTGGTAGAGATGATAAAAGATGGTCAAACCAGCTTTTACTGTGAATGTGATGTACTTATGTAATTAATAACCACAATACCAGTGGTGGAAAAAGTACTAAATTGTCATACTTGAGTAAAAGTTAAAGTAAATTCTATCCATAAAATTCCTTATATTAAGCAAACCAGACGGTACAATTTTCTTGTTTTTACGGACAGCCAGGGGCACACTCCAAAACTTAGACATAATTTACAAACGCAGAAAAGAAGCAGTACAGATGAAAATGCATTATATTGGTACGTGAATTGGAATATATTGCTGTCCTGCCTGAGCAGTAGAAATGTGACTAGTACTTTTAGGTGACAGGGCAAATGTATGGGAGTAAAAAGTACATATTTTCTTTAGGACTATATTGGAGTAAAAGTAAAAGTTGTCAACAATATAAATAATAAAGTAAAGTACAAATACCCTTTCAAAATACAGAAATACAGCCAGTATGCTGCATTTGCATCATATGATGCAAAATGCATCTTACCTTCTGTATTTTGAAAGTTATATATCTTGAAAACTTGATTGCTGACATGCAATACATTTTAGGACTATATCGACAATGGACTAATGAAACACATACCAAAAGATACAGTAGTTTAAGTAGTACTTCAAAGTATTTTTACTTAGTTACTTTACACCACTGCACAATATGCTCATTAAGCTTTTGCACAACTACCTCCCCAAGGCTAGACAGCAGTGTGGTCTAGAGGGAAGCTGGAGAGTGTTCAGTAGGCATGAAATGAGAGACAATGATTGGCCAGTACAGTCCAATAAGAATATCCATTGTTGTTTTAGATTTTTTTTTAATGCTTTTCGCCCATTGTTTCTACTAAAGATAGCCCCTGGTGCTCGGGTTCGAAATCCCTGATGGGTGTTGACTCTCGTCTCCCTTTCCATTGACTCACCAGCTAGGTCGGTCCTGGAGATCCCCGCCAGTCCCTCATACAGGCCTTTGATTGGGTTCTCCCCTGCGATGACTACTCCATGCAGCCAGATCAGCAACATACGGTGCCCATGCTCCTTGAAGCTCTTTGTACCTAACATACAGTATGTGAATGTCATAAGAGAGTTATCATATAAAATACGTGGGCTATAATAAGGACAGTTCTGGGCTTAAGTGCCTTGCTCAAGGGCACAATGGCAGGAGATGGTACCTGGGATCTGTCAATTAACCCTCTAGGTTGAACCAGCAACCCTCTGGCTATTGGTCAGCCTCTCTAACCTAAAGGCTATCTGCCAACCCAGGTTGCTAACTCCTTACTCCTTAGGCTCTATGTCTTTGGTGTTTGCAGATCTGAAGGAATCATATAAATGTAAGGAAGCCCCCTTAAAATCAGATAGAAAGCTAGATGGAGAAATCACCATTTCATTACACCTATGTGATTGCTTCAGGTCTGCAAACTACTGTAAGTCACTCTGGATAAGAGCGTCTGCTAAATGACTAAAATGTAAATGTACAACGGGCTAGTGGCTGGGGGTTATTTCTAGACCAAGCCGATGCCTCACCTGTCCATTGCTGCTCTATGGCGCGGATGTGTGCATCCGTGAAGCCCCAGTGCTGGGCGAGGGTCTTCCACTCCCCGCGGGACAGGTACTTGGTGGCCAGCCTCCAAATGACAGAGCGCAGGTGCTGGGTCTCAACCTGGTGGTCCTGCTTAAAGCTCAGCTGCTTCCCTAGCCACGAATCACCATCGCTGATCACGTTGTCCTGGTACACAAAGAAAGGGTTTGTGTTTGAGATTGACTGCATTGCTAAAACACTCATCCCGGAATCGTGATGATCTGGTGCGCTGCGAAGCCCGAAAGCAGTCGATCTCAACAGGCACAATGTAGAGCTGCAGGCACTACCTTGCAGTTCAATGATGGAAATATATTTACATTTGGGTTTAAAAGTTAACCTACCTTTTCCCACTTGTAAAACCGGTCTGCTTTGATAATCATGTCCACTAAGATTACATGGTTTCCTCTGGCTGCCACCTCCAGAGAAGTCTTCCCCTGCTGAGAGTACCAACACACAGCCACAACACTGGATTCAATATGACATACAATACACCACCTGGGTCCTGGGTCCTGTTCATTAGCACTAAATAAAAACAGGGAAACAGTGAAATGAGAGGTACTACCTAAATGTGTCCAATAACAAATGCTTGTTATTGTTTTCTGTTGCAAAATGTTTTTCTCTGATGTGCCCTGATTAACAGGATCCTGGCATAGTCTTCAGATTGGCATAAAAAAATGCTTGAGCCCTTTAACACACACTAAGGGGAATAAGGTGAAATGATTTCATTAAACCAGTGAGACACTGGCTGGTCCCATACTACACAAGCTGCAAAGGAATTAGAGCCCATGAGATGTTAACCTAGTCTCAGGGCATTTGCACGCAGGAGGAAGCGTCTGCTGTGCCAGACTGATGCGATTTGAACATAGAAGCTTTCTTAGAAAGTGTGTTTAAGTGTGTTGGGAAGACTGATGTTAAATGTTTGAGATTAGTTATTTTAATACACAACATTGTGTCTAATGCAATTTTACCCTCAAGGAAAATAAAGTTGACCTTATCTAATCTTAATTGCAAGTGTGACTGTAAGTGGAACACTTTATCTGCATTGATACCATTTAGATACCATATCTTCAGTGATTGATACCCTTAATGAGTTATCCAACCACATTGGAAATTAGAAGAAACATTTCAAGAGGTTTTTATCCCAAAACATTTTATAAAAGAAAACGCTTGCAGACCTTATTAACAATCCATTACAACTCCCACACACCGGCGTTCATGTTTGCTCCGCCATGTTTAAATGGATCGCTTCACTTCTAAAGGTAAATAAAAAACTAGATCAAACTTGAAAAAAATGAATGACCCTTTAAAATTAGATGGAGGGGACTGAGCAGGGGTGCGTGCTCAGTCCCCTCCTGTACTCCTGGTTCACTCATGAATGCATGGCCAGGCACGACTCCAACACCATCATTAAGTTTGCCATTGACACAACAGTGGTAGGCCTGATCACCGACAACGACGAGACAGCCTATAGGGAGGAGGTCAGAGACCTGGCCGTGTGGTGCCAGGATAACAACCTCTCCCTCAACGTGATCAAGACAAAGGATATGATTGTGGACTACAGGAAAAAGAAGACGACCCGAGCACACCCCCATTCTCATCAACAGGGCTGTAGTGGAGCAGGTTGAGAGCTTCAAGTTCCTTGGTGTCCACATCACCAACAAACTAACATGGTCCAAGCACACCAAGACAGTCGTGAAGGGGGCACGACAAAACCTATTCCCCCTCAGGAGACTGAAAAGATTTGGCATGGGTCCTCAGATCCTCATTTTAATGAGGGAAATAAGTATTTGACCCCTCTGCAAAACATGACTTAGTACTTGGTGGCAAAACCCTTGTTGGCAATCACAGAGGTCAGACGTTTCTTGTAGTTGGCCACCAGGTTTGCACACATCTCAGGAGGGATTTTGTTCCACTCCTCTTTGCAGATCTTCTCCAAGTCATTAAGGTTTCGAGGCTGACGTTTGGCAACTCGAACCTTCAGCTCCCTCCACAGATTTTCTATGGGATTAAGGTCTGGAGACTGGCTAGGCCACTCCAGGACCTTAATGTGCTTCTTCTTGAGCCACTCCTTTGTTGCCTTGGTCGTGTGTTTTGGGTCATTGTCATGCTGGAATACCCATCCACGACCCATTTTCAATGCCCTGGCTGAGGGAAGGAGGTTCTCACCCAGGATTTGACGGTACATGGCCCCGTCCATCGTCCCTTTGATGCGGTTAAGTTGTCCTGTCCCCTTAGCAGAAAAACACCCCCAAAGCATAATGTTTCCACCTCCATGTTTGACGGTGGGGATGGCGTTCTTGGGGTCATAGGCAGCATTCCTCCTCCTCCAAACACGGCAAGTTGAGTTGATGCCAAAGAGCTCGATTTTGGTCTCATCTGACCACAACACTTTCACCCAGTTCTCCTCTGAATCATTCAGATGTTCATTGGCAAACTTCAGACGGCCCTGTATATGTGCTTTCTTGAGCAGGGGGACCTTGCGGGCGCTGCAGGATTTCAGTCCTTCACGGCGTAGTGTGTTACCAATTGTTTTCTTGGTGACTATGGTCCCAGCTGCCTTGAGATCATTGATAAGATCCTCATGTGTAGTTCTGGGCTGATTCCTCACCGTTCTCATGATCATTGCAACTCCACGAGGTGAGATCTTGCATGGAGCCCCAGGCCGAGGGAGATTGACAGTTATTTTGTGTTTCTTCCATTTGCGAATAATCGCACCAACTGTTGTCACCTTCTCACCAAGCTGCTTGGCGATGGTCTTGTAGCCCATTCCATTCTTGTGTAGGTCTACAATCTTGTCCCTGACATCCTTGGAGAGCTCTTTTGTCTTGGCCATGGTGGAGAGTTTGGAATCTGATTGATTGATTACTTCTGTGGACAGGTGTCTTTTATACAGGTAACAAGCTGAGATTAGGAACACTCCCTTTATGAGTGTGCTCCTAATCTCAACTCGTTACCTGTATAAAAGACACCTGGGAGCCAGAAATCTTTCTGATTGAGAGGGGGTCAAATACTTATTTCCCTCATTAAAAGGCAAATCAATTTATAAAATTTTTGACATGCGTTTTTTCTGGATTTTTTTGTTGTTATTCTGTCTCTCACTGTTCAAATAAACCTACCATTAAAATTATAGACTGATCATTTCTTTGTCAGTGGGAAAACGTACAAAATCAGCAGGGGATCAAATACTTTTCTCCCTCACTGTATATAGCCTCGCTATTGTTATTTTTACTGCTGCTCTTTAATTATTTGTTACTTTTATTTCGTATTATTTTATATTGTATTTTTGGTGATTATTTTTGGTATTCTTTCTTAAAACTGCATTGTTGGTTAAGGGCTTGTAAGTAAGCTTTTCACTGTAAGGTCTACACCTGTTGTATTCGGCGTATGTGACAAATACAATTTGAAATTTGATTTGAAATCAAATACCTTATCCAGTAGTTTGAGGTTAACCCCAGCTAGGAGGATCATTTCAGCAACATCCTGTCTGCCATGCTCTGCTGTGATGTGCAGGGCTGTCTGGAGCCTCTGTAAGGAGGGAGGGAGAGAGGAAAGGGGGGGAGGGGGAGAAAGAGAGAGGGAGAAAGAAAGAAAGAGAGAACGAGAGAGTGAGACAGAGAAAGAGAGAAAGAAAAATAGAAAATGATCAGTAACAAGCAATTTTATGAAGGCTGACAGGTATGAACATAATTATGTGGTTATAAGGCATAGTGTGCAACACAAAATGTGCAACATAGACAGTCATGTTATACATAAGAGGGGGATGGAGGAAATTGGTTAGGGGGGTTTTGACATCTGTTGTAAATCAAACAGAGGAGATCCAGGGTCATAAATGAATGTGCTTTGTCTCCAGACACTTTCCCCGCTGAAACTTTAACATGCTGAATACTGGAACAATATTCCTAACAGAATACGTGGGGAATGGTCAGAGGCGGTCTATAGAAAACTAATGTCATATTGTTGTTATTTTGTGATGTCATTAAACATATTATAGAGGAAATACTGTAACTTGAAAAGTGTCCATCCAATGTGTTGTGAATTAAATATGAAAAATTATAAAAGTATTTTTGTTAAGATAGGAATGTGATTTTAGGGGCCATAAGAGATAATTTGTCTCCTATAAACTTTGCACAGTAAGTAGCCATGCCATGAGTGAGGTCAGAGAGAGTGTCAGCCTGACTGAACCGGCCATTTCGACCAGAGTGCATTAAGGTTTGGTAAAGAAATTAACAAGCAGACCAGAAAGACATCGAGCTGCAGCTCACGTCTAAAGTGGTGCGAACTCTGAATTGTAACACGAGGTGGAGAAGAAAACTCTCCTCCCTGATAATCACTGGTACGGCTGATTAGCTGTCCTGAGCAAAGTATCTAGAAAAGCGAATTTAAGTGGGACCATTCTACTACTCTCTTCAAACCATCGTATACTACACTACTCTCATCACCCCACTGGGGACCATCGACACGGCTGGCTAGCCTATTTTCAAAGAATAATCTTCCAGAGTGAATGGAAGTAGAATCAATTCTGTAGTTCTGTTCAGGACTACATGACAAGTCATTGGAGACGGGACAACTAAGAAGAAGGACATTGTGACCCCTTGTGGACAATCACAGCCTTACAAGCGTGCTGCGGAAAGGCCCAATCAACCCCCTTTCCAAGAAGGCCTGGTTCCGACAGAAATACACAAAAAACCAAGACATTTACACGTAAATACATTCATGATTTCTTACTCCAAATGGGCGGCGGTTCGTGTGCAAAATATATGATTACTGTGAGAGTCGTTTCTAAATGTACCAAAGTATTATGTCTCTGTCCCTCTCTGCCCCCCCCCATCTCTTTTGTAACAAGCCATCATATTGTGTCAGTCCGCTAGGGACCTGTTTCCATCGTATTAAGTTTCTAGTCAATAACCTATACCGTGTGTGTGTTTATCCTGTGTTATTATTTAGTTAGCTAGTAAATAAATAATTAAACTAATTTGTGTAGCACTGAATCATAAGTAAGGCTCGGGTTTTTGCAGATGCAAGGAGGATACGACGTTCAGAATGATGATATGATACGAGGTTATCATTAATAAGTTGACTGTTTATTGATGTGATAGGTAGAGACCTTTTAGAGTTTAATTCGGGAGATGGTAACTCTTTAAACAACTGCTCCCATGGTGCCCCAAATGCTAATGAGTTAATTGTTACATTATAATTTAAATCGGGTAACAATTAAACATAGTTAGTTAATTAGAGATTACAGTCCTCAGATTAATGTTTAAAGTCACGTCACGACACTGTAGTGTTACAAGTGTTACGGCAGTATACTGTAGTGTTACAAGTGTTACGGCAGTATACTGTAGTGTTACAAGTGTTACGGCAGTATACTGTAGTGTTACAAGTGTTATGGCAGTATACTGTAGTGTTACAAGTGTTATGGCAGTATACTGTAGTGTTACAAGTGTTATGGCAGTATACTGTAGTGTTACAAGTGTTATGGCAGTATACTGTAGTGTTACAAGTGTTATGGCAGTATACTGTAGTGTTACAAGTGTTATGGCAGTATACTGTAGTGTTACAAGTGTTATGGCAGTATACTGGAGTGTTACAAGTGTTATGGCAGTATACTGGAGTGTTACAAGTGTTACTGCAGTATACTGGAGTGTTACAAGTGTTATGGCAGTATACTGTAGTGTTACAAGTGTTATGGCAGTTTACTGTAGTGTTACAAGTGTTATGGCAGTATACTGTAGTGTTACAAGTGTTACGGCAGTATACTGTAGTGTTACAAGTGTTATGGCAGTATACTGGAGTGTTACAAGTGTTACGGCAGTATACTGTAGTGTTACAAGTGTTATGGCAGTATACTGTAGTGTTACAAGTGTTATGGCAGTTTACTGTAGTGTTACAAGTGTTATGGCAGTATACTGTAGTGTTACAAGTGTTATGGCAGTATACTGGAGTGTTACAAGTGTTACAGCAGTATACTGGAGTGTTACATCAGTATACTGGAGTGTTACAAGTGTTACGGCAGTATACTGGAGTGTTACAAGTGTTATGGCAGTATACTGGAGTGTTACAAGTGTTACGGCAGTATACTGGAGTGTTACAAGTGTTACAAGTGTTACGGCAGTATACTGGAGTGTTATAAGTGTTACGGCAGTATACTGGAGTGTTACATCAGTATACTGGAGTGTTACAAGTGTTACGGCAGTATACTGGAGTGTTACAAGTGTTATGGCAGTAAAGTGTTACAAGTTTTATGATACAGTAAAGTGTTCAGACCCTATCAGCTGACTACTCAGACTTGCAGACAGTAGTTTCTGCTATCAGCGTACCCTTAAACTAAAGCCAACAGAGGCTGGACCAGGCCCTTATCACTGTACAGGAGCCTACTGTTCTGTGGCCTTTACCTCAGTGCTAATGTAAACAACGTCAAACACAGATCACAGCCAACTCATGATGGGTTATCACGCAACACGATGACTCACAATCGATACAGACACTTTAAGGTACACGATGCACCGTTGGCCTAACAAATCATTGAATGCATTGCATAGAATGTTTACATACAGTAAGGTGATTACGTAACGCCCATAGAGAGTGGAAATATTACTCACATTGTCAGATATGTCCAGGTCACATTCAGCGTCTATTAGCAGCCGTACTACCTCGGTGTGATTGTTGAGCACGGCGATGTGAAGAGGGGATGTGTGTTGCTGTTCAAAACACAAGGTAAAATTAGAAACACATTGATGGTTACCACATACAACAGATGCCACGTAAATAATAATAATAATGTATTACATTTGTAAAGTGCTTTTCATTATGCAAGAATTATCTCAAAGTGCATAAAATAAAATATAAACTAGGAAATACAGTAAAATATATATATTTTTAAATATAACAAACAAGACATTTAAAAATATATAACAATATCATGAAAACAACAATAGGAATCTAGGAACGAGGCTAGTCCAGCCGATAGAGATGACTCTTAAGGCCTGCTTTAGGAACGAGGCTAGTCCACTTGATAGAGATGAGTCTTAAGGCCTGCTTTAGGAACGAGGCTAGTCCAGCCAATAGAGATGAGTCTTAAGGCCTGCTTTAGGAACGAGGCTAGTCCAGCTGATAGAGATGAGTCTTAAGGCCTGCTTTAGGAACGAGGCTAGTCCAGCCAATAGAGATGACTGAGTCTTAAGGCCTGCTTTAGGAACGAGGCTAGTCCAGCCGATAGAGATGTGTCTTAAGGCCTGCTTTAGGAATGAGGCTAGTCCAGCCAATAGAGATGAGTCTTAAGGCCTGCTTTAGGAACGAGGCTAGTCCAGCCGATAGAGATGTGTCTTAAGGCCTGCTTTAGGAATGAGGCTAGTCCAGCCAATAGAGATGACTCTTAAGGCCTGCTTTAGGAACGAGGCTAGTCCAGCTGATAGAGATGTGTCTTAAGGCCTGCTTTAGGAACGAAGCTTGTCCCGCCGATAGAGATGATTCTTAAGGCTTGCTTTAAATGCACCAACATTCTGAGCAGCTCTGAGATTGTCAGTGAGGGAGTTCCAAAGGAGTGGTACATGGGAGGAACAAAGAGGTGTAATGGGTTCGCACTCAAAAAGATGGTGCATAAAGCTTACTTCATTACTCAATATTTTTTATAATTTTCACTGCATCAGGGATAGCGTACACAGACGTTTCGGCTTTACAGCCTTCTTCAGTGCGAACCCATTACACCTTTTTGTTTGTCTGAATTTGCGGGTTTTACGCACCAGCCAAGCTTCTGGGAGAGTGCGATGGGTCTCTTTTGATTAGTGGTACGTGGAAGGAAAAGGCCTGTTGTACTGTAGATTGTGGTCCTGTTTCAGACACACACTAAATCAAATATCTATAGAGAGAACCTATTCTGCACTGAGGCACTGAAAAAACACATTTAGTGTCTTGGGGTGATCTGGCGGTCGAAGCCGCTGCCTCCAGGACAATACTGCTGCAGAATGGGTTTAAAACTAACCCACCATTATTTCAGAACACCTTTTTATTGACTCTCTCTATCCATTACAACAAACATATCAGAGGAGTAGGACTGCCCACAAAGAAAGAAAAAACACTTTTACTGAAAAGGGAAAACGTTAATATAGGACATACACTGAATTAAACAAACAAATATGGCACCAATTCTCTGAGTTGGAAAAAGTGTAGAAGAGGACATGGTGCAGATGCTGAACCCTACTGGTGTATTCTGAGCTGTTGGGCTTAACTAAAACACCTGGCTGTTCACTATTGTCATTTGAAAGAGGAGCTAACCAAGTTGCATTAAATGCTACCCATTATTCCTAACGTGGAGCTAACCAAGTTCTAATAAGTGCTACCCATTATTCCTAAAGAGGAGCTAACCGATGCACAAACTAGTGTAGTCTGTATGGTTGAAGGTTGGCTTGCGTACTCACGCCATCCACAGTGTCTGTGTTGATGCCTGCCTCCAGCAGCAGACTGGCCTCTCTCTCAAAGCCATGCTGGGCCACGTAGTGGAGGGCATTCATATTATTCTGCACAGACAACAACATAGTGGGACAGGTCACAGTTCAGACTCACTAACGTACCTCTCAGTCTCACACATTAGGTGGCACTTTGACATTAAACCTGTAATGAAAAGTGCTATAGAAATATGATCAATTATTATCTAGCTACCCAATTATCTATCTATCTACCCATATCAGATTCAGTCTTCAATGTAAATCTGATAATCGGGTCCCACTTTAAATGAATTACAATTTTAAAGTTGTAACAATGCATTTATAAACCCTTTATAAGGCATATCTATACTAAACAAAAATATAAACGCAACATGTGAAGTGTTGGTCCCATGTTTCATGAGCTGAAATGAAGCTCCCCGAAATGTTCCATACACACAAAAAGCTTATTTCTCTCAAATTTTGTGCACAAATTTGTTTACATCCCTGTTAGTGAGCATTTCTCCTTTGCCAAGATAATCCATCCACCTGACAGGTGTGGCATATCAAGAAGCTGATTAAACAACATGATCATTATACAGGTGCTCCTTGTGATGGGGACAATAAAAGGCCACTCTAAAATGTGCAGTTTTGTCACACAACAGAATGCCACAGATGTCTCAAGTTTTGAAGGAGCGTGCAATTGGCATGTTGACTGCAAGAATGTCCACCAGAGCTGTTGCCAGATATTTTATGTTCCTTTCTCTACCATAAGCCACCTCCAACGTTGTTTTAGAGAATTTGGCAGTACGTCAAACCGGCCTCACAACTGCAGACCATGTGTAACCACGCCAGCCCAGGACCTCCACATCCGGCTTCTTCACCTGCGGGATCGTCTGAGAACAGCCACCCAGACTGCTGATGAAACTGAGGAGTATTTCTGTCTGTAATAAATACCTTTTGTGGGGAAAAACTCATTCTGATTTGCTGGGCCTGGCTCCCAAGTGGGTTGGCCTATGCCCTCCCAGGCTCACCCATGGCTGCGCCCCTGCCAAGTCATGTGAAATCCATAGATTAGGGCCAAATTAATTGATTTCAATTGACTGATTTCCTTATATGAACTGTAACTCAGTAAAATAGTTCAAATTGTTGCATGTTGAGTTAATTTATTGTTCAGTAGTGTGGTGAGTGATTTTGAAGGAGTCAGGCGCAGGAGGGTAAATCACAGAATATAAGGTTTATTCCGAAAACACAACGGTACGCAGCAATGCGTCAAACATTCCAGTGCGGAAATCAGGCGCACTGGGAAACAACAAGGCACACGGGTGAAATATCCCGGCGATACAAAATACAAAGAGCTCCACCGAGCTAATCTAACCTCCACAATCAACAATCACACACAAAGACAAGGGGGCAGAGGGAACACTTATACAGGTACTGATGAGGGGATATGAACCAGGTGTGTGTAATAAACAAGACAAAACAAATGGAATGATGAGATGAGGAGCGGCAGTGACTAGAAGGCTGGTGACGACGAACGCCGAAGCCTGCCCGAACAAGGAGAGGAGGCAGCTTCGGAGGAAGTCGTGACAAGTAGATGCTTTAGAGATTATTCATAATCATCAACACTTGTCTCAGCAAGAGTTTTAACATCATTGTCTTGGAAGAGAATGTCCCAGTCAGTGCATAGGAAGCACCCGCTTCTATGTGGTCCTCTGTCCATACGTTTACAGCTATATGAATATACAGTATAGATGAATGCTCTATAAAGCCTTTACAAGTTATAGTTAATTGAAAGTTGACCCTTACGTTTGTCAGCGCATTGACGTTACAGCAGGCTTCCAGCAGTAGCTTGACACATTCATAGTGACCTCCATCAGAGGACAGGTGCAGAGCTGTCAGTCCGTCCTGGAGAACCACATATCATGTCACAACAGGCCTCCATCAGCTTTACATTCTATCAACAGAATAGGGAATAATCAACAATATAAAATACAACAAGTAGCACTAACCCTAGTTGTTATTATAGTAAAATATAATTTGTTATTTCCTGGCAAAATAAAGGTTTAAAAGCAAAACATAAACTTTTTTCTCTCCACATTACCCCTATGAAGTGAAGCAGGAACCCCGACAGCTAAAATGTATGGAATATAAAATATCGTTTCTGAGCTGCTTTGAACCCTACACCACACCACAGTGACAATATGTTCTTTACTCACTATGTTTCTCTCGTCAATGTCCACTCCTGTCTCCACTATCTTCTGCAGGACCTCTTTGTGTCCGTGCTTGGCTGCTAGATGCATGGCCATGTTTTCATCCTACACAACATATAAAAACATATCAAGGACATCATGTTATATTTACATGATAACATCTTAGTTACACACACACACACACACACTTGAAAATAAATGTGAACACGTTTTCCAAAGGTGTTTACTCTCTCGCTATTGTAACACTAGCCTAATCATGTTTTCGCCTAGAAGTGTGTGTTTGTTTGTGTGTGTGTGTGTGTGTGTGTGTGTGTGTGTGTGTGTGTGTGTGTGTGTGTGTGCATGTGTGTGTGTGGGTGAGTGTCTGTGTGGGTGTGTGTGTGCACTTGTGTCAACGTCTGAACCTACCTTATCCTTGAGGCCATGAGTGCAGCCCATACCGATGAGGAACTCCACCACCTCTAGTTGTCCATGTTCTGCAGCCAGGTGAAACGCTGTCTTCCCAGACTGACAGTAAGACAGGGAGTGAGGGATTAACAATAAGAAGACAGTAACAGGAATGACAGTAATGACAACATCACAGTATGACCAAATGACACTATCACAGAATGACACATGACTGTATGACCAAATTATAGTATGACAGTAATGACAAAATGGCAGTATGAAAGTAATGACGGTATGTAGAACGTTTGGAAAAACAGAGAGCCTTCTGTTCTGCCCCAAGCAGGGCTCCAACTCACAACCTCCTGCAAACACACAAGCCAACCGTTTTAGCCAGCAGAGCAAGGGACTAGTCTGTCACTCTGTAAGCGACAGTTGGCTTTTCTTCTTTTTTTTCCAGGGAAAGTGATGTCACTGATGTACTCCAGCCAATATGCTACGGGCAAGTTTGACATCCTTAACTACAAGTAGTAAATACATCTAAACATGGCACAGTACAAATAATAGATAGCATAGTAAACCCTCAAGGTATCTATTGTGCACAGACGGTGGAGATACTGCATTAATCAAATTCTTAAAGTAAACAAGATTTATTTCATTGTGTCATCATCAATTTTCCTTGTAAATCCTGTAAAGCCCAAGGACAGTACTGGGAAAGTCCTGGGAAAGGAAAGCAATCCTAGGAAAATCCAAGAAGTTCAAGGAATTTGCTAAGAAAGGTCTTTGAAAGAACTGGGAAAGTGCAGAAAACGTGCTAGTAAAGAACAGGTCATGTGGTGTGGGGCAGTCACCTTGTCCACCCTGTCCAGCAGTACGTCCTCTACTAGGTCCTCCATGATGAACTCCAGCACTCTGCTATGACCCCGCTGGGCGGCACAGTGCAGCAGGCTCAGCCCATTCTGACAGAGAGATGGATACATAACATATTTGAAGTCTTATTATAATACAAAACTAAATTATAAGACAGAAGTGACTGAAAGTGGCCTCGACTGGTGTGATCGGGAAAAACTTGCCCCGAACCAATTGAGATGGAGGACATTCGTCAATGGCCTATTCTCCTCATAGGAGCCAAGGGCTTAAGTCAAGTAAGTCAGTCAATTATTATAATAAGACAAATTAAATAAGTTATAGATCATTATGTTTGCAAGCTTTAAAGGTCCAATATGCAGAAATTACTCCGTCATTGCCTGGTTGCAAAAAAATCTAAAATGTTTGCCTAAATTCAGTTTGCGTGACAAAACAAGCAGATTGTACAGTCAACTTTCTTGCCAGTTCTGGACTATGGAGACACCATTTACCAGAATGCAGCAGCCACTACTCTTAAACCTGTGGATGCTGTCTACCATAGCACCCTTTGCATTATCACAGGTGACAGTTTTAATACTCATCACTGCATCCTGTATCAAAAGGTTGGCTGGTCCTCATTAAAGTCCCATAGATCACTTCATTACTCCCTTTTTGTTTACAAAGCTTTCCAACACAAGCTTCCAACTTACCTAACTTTGTTGTTAAAGTATAAAAACATGAGATACCAAACCCGTTCACAGGGTTGGTTAACTTTTGAGGTTCCTCGGGTCTCCACCGAACTAGGTAAATCCGCTTTTAGTTTAAAGCACCTCACTCAACTACAAAATACATTACAATAGGATGTTCTGGTGCCGCTCGGGCAATTGAAAATATTGATTGGGGACCTTCATACTGAGGAATGTAACAGTTTTTCTTGAATATTTGTGTTGTGATGTATTTTAGTTTGTTTTACACTGGATCTGATTTTGATTCGATTTCATCTTATGAATTGTATATGCAGGGCTCCCTTGTGAAAGAGACCCGGTCTCAATGGTGACTCCCTGTTTAAAAAATACAAATAAATAAAACATTGTATTTTCAGCTGTTTGAAGCTGGTGTACAAAACCAAGTAAAGAGATGCAAAACAAGAAACATGTCAGGTTCGCAAGGACGGGTCAGACCAAGGCGCAGCGTGAAATGCATACATGTTTATTATAAAGTATAAACACACGAAACAAAAACAACGTAACGTGAAGTCCTCAGGCTAAACACAAATACAAGCCTCTAACACGGAACAAGATCCCACCACTAATGAGTGCCAATAGGCTGCCTAAGTATGATCCCCAATCAGAGACAACGAGCGACAGCTGTCTCTGATTGGGAATCACACCCGGCCAAACACAGAACTACAACACCTAGAATGCAACATAGAAATACTAACATAGAATATCCACACCCTGACTCAACATACAGTACAAGAGTCCCATGAGTCAGGGCGGGACAAAACAGGAAGCAAATAGAAAGGAACTACCGCTTTTCAGACTTGGTTTCAATGAGAATGACAAATCTATAATTTGGTCGGGTCGCACACAAAACTGCATATTGCACCTTTAAGTGTTAACCAGAAGTTCAACTGCAAGTTCATTGTTACACACTGTAAAAAAAAAGATTTGTTGATTCAGCTTAAAATAACAAGGCAACCAGATGCAATACGATTTCTAGTTTGTTCAACATTTGGGCATATTAGCTGAACCAACATACATTCTCAAGTTGAATTGCGTGTTTTAGATTGAGTGAACATACAATTCAAATTGAGAATATATTATACCTTATTTGCATATTCCCAGTGTGCCCTTTGAGTGAATTGTAGTTACCATCCATGGCTGTATTTGTTAGCGACAGAGACATGGTTGTTGCATTCAATGGCTTTCAGTCCTGTCGCCTTCACCAAGTGAATATACACTGAGTGTACAAAACATTAGGAACACTGTCTATGTCACTGCTGTTTCAATGACATAGACTAACCAGGTGAATCCAGGTGAAAGCTGTGATCTCTTATTGATGTCACTTGTTATATCCACTTCAATCAGGGGAGGAGACAGGTTAAAGAAAGATTTTTAAGCCTCGAGACAATTGAGACATGGATTGTGTATGAGTACCATTCAGAATATTTAAGTGCCTTTGAACGGGGCATGGTAGTAGGTGGCAGGCGCACCAGTTTGATTGTGTCAAAAACTGCAGCGCTGCAGGGTTTTTCACACTCAACAATTTCCCGTGTATATCAAGAATGGTCCACCACCCAATGGACATCCAGCCAACTTGACACAACTATGGGAAACATGGGCCATCATCCCTGTGGAACACTTTGTAGAGTCCATGCCGCGACGAATTTAGGCTGTTCTGAGGGTAAAATGGGGTGCAACTCAATATTAGATAGGTGTTCCTAATGTTTTCAAATTAAACTCACTGTATCATATGTATCATTCTTTGAGGGTAGTTACACCCTAACACACTGGTCTGACACTCCTGGTTTACAGGCCACATCAACCCTGCAAAACACATTATGCTGGCTTGCAAAGTGATGTGTAATTTTTATTGGAATCCATCCAGAGTAAGGATATCCAAAATTGACTGCCGGGGTAGGGAAGTTTGATTAATGAGACCTAAATCATCTAAACTGGAACAGCCATCTTAGTAACTGGTGCAATAAGTCCAACTACTAACAGATAGGATTAGTTCAGAAAATTTTATGTTATTTATCTTTGTGTAGCATTAGATTAATCAACAAATCAATTTACATGCAAAAACAGGTATTGAAACAAACAATTCTGAAAATCAACCTGCTGGGAAATATAAAGATGATGGGTGTGGTTTTGAGCAAACATGATTTTTAAAATTTTACTCAACAAGCGTGTTCAAATTCAGCTAACTTCGAGCAGTGTTTGTTGAGTAAACAAACTTTAACACATTAGCTCAACCTCTTGTTCTTTTGAAGTCCAATCAACTCACAGAGTAACGCTGATTAAGCAATTGGTTAAGTTGGCTTTTTTGTGTGTGAATAGGAGTGAATACAAACAGCATATTGTTTGCCTGAATTCCATAAGCTATAACTAGTTACAATTAGACACAATTGAAACCCTCAAAAACCATTAAGGAAATTGCATGATGTAGTCCTATCAGCGTTTTTGCATCATTAGGGTTAGGATCCGTTCCATTGAATTTGGTCAATTCAGGTAATTAATTGAAATGACTTACTTTGTTTTCACAGTTGAGCTTTGCTCCAGCGGCCACGAGGATCTGTAGGATCTTCAGGCGACCGAACCAGGCTGCCAGCAGCAGAGCATTCATACCAAACTGAGAAGGGACAATATATTATAGAAATAGAATTAAGGCCGAGGCAGCGCGACCGAAGGTAACCACCCCATTTTGCCCCCGTCCCGCCCCCCAGAGCTAAAGAACTGAATCATGTTCTGTGCATGTGTTACTTAACAGACACATTTTTAGTACAGTACAGTGCCTTGCAAAAGTATTCATCCCCCTTGGCGTTTTTTCTATTTTGTTGCATTACAACCGGTAATTTAAATGGATTTTTATTTGGATTTCATGTAATGGACATACACAAAATAGTCCAAATTGGTGAAGTGAAATGAAAAAAATAACTTGTTTTAAAAATTCTCAAAAATACATAACGGAAAAGTGGTGCGTGCATATGTATTCACCCCCTTTGCTATGAAGCCCCTAAATAAGATCTGGTGCAACCAATTACCTTCAGAAGTCACATAATTAGTTTAATAAAGTCCACCTGTGTGCAATGTAATTGTCACATGATCTGTCACATGATCTCAGTATATATACACCTGTTCTGAAAGGTCCCAGAGTCTGCAACACCACTAAGCAAGGGGCACCACCAAGCAAGCAGCACCATGAAGACCAAGGAGCTCTCCAAACAGGTCAGGGACAAAGTTGTGGAGAAGTACAGATCAGGGTTGGGTTATAAAAAAATATCAGAAACTTTGAACATCCCACGGAGCACCATTAAATCCATTATAAAAAAATTGAAAGAATATGGCACCACAACAAACCTGCCAAGAGAGGGCCGCCCAACAAAACTCATGGACCAGGCAAGGAGGGCATTAATCAGAGAGGCAACAAAGAGACCAAAGATAACCCCGAAGGAGCTGCAAAAAGCTCCACAGCGGAGATTGGAAAATCTGTCCATAGGACCACTTTAAGCCGTACACTCCACAGAGCTGGGCTTTACGGAAGAGTGGCCAGAAAAAATCCATTGCTTAAAGAAAAAAATAAGCAAACACGTTTGGTGTTCGCCAAAAGGCATGTGGGAGACTCCCCAAACTAAAAAATGGAAAATATGGAAGAAGGTACTCTGGTCAGATGAGACTAAATCTGAGCTTTTTGGCCATCAAGGAAAACGCTATGTCTGGCACAAACCCAACACCTCTCATCACCCCGAGAACACCATCCCCACAGTGAAGCATGGTGGTGGCAGCATCATGTGGTGGGTGAATAGTTATGCACGCTCAAGTTTTCTGTTTTTTTGTCTTATTTCTTGTTTGATTCACAAGAAAAAATATTTTGCATCTTCAAAGTGGTAGGCATGTTGTGTAAATCAAATGATACAAACCCCCCAAAATCTATTTTAATTCCAGGTTGTAAGGCAACAAAATAGGAAAAATGCCAAGGGGGGTGAATACTTTCGCAAGCCACTGTAGCTGCTGCGCTGACCCCTCCCCTTCCCCCTCCCCCTCCCTTCACTTTACTCTTACCCTCTTCTGGACCCGCAACCAATTTCATCTACGTGATGATGTAGCTTACATCTCTGCCTCATACATAATATATACAGTGCCTTCAGAAAGTATTCATACCCCTTTGACTTATTGCACATTTTGTTGTTTTACAGCCTGATATTCAAAATGGATTAAATTGTTGCTTTTTCTCACCCATCTACACATAATACACCATAATGACAAAGTGAAAACATGTTTTTAGAAATTCTTGCAAATTTATTGAAAATTAAATACAAAAATATTTAATTTACAGAAGTATTCACACCCCTGAGTCAATACATGCTAGAATCACCTTTGGCAGTGATTACAGCTGTGAGTCTTTCTGGGTAAGTCTCTAAGAGCTTCGCACACCTGGATTGTACAATATTTGCACATTATTATAAAAAAATTATTCAAGCTCTGTCAAGTAGGTTGTTGATCATTGATAGACAGCCAGTTTCAAGTCTTGCCATAGATTTTCAAGCCAATTTAAGTGAAATCTGTAACTAGGCCACTCAGGAACATTCAATGTCGTCTTGGTAAGCAACTCCAGTGTATATTTGGCCTTGTGTTTTAGGCTATTGTCCTGCTGAAAGGTGAATTTGTCTCCCAGTGTCTTCTAGGATTTTGCCTGTGCTTAGCTCTATTCTGTTTCTTTTTATCCTAAAAAACTCCCTAGTCCCTGCCTATGACAAGCATGCCCATAACATGATGCAGCCACCACCACCACCGTGCTTGAAAATATGAAGAGTGGTACTCAGTGATGTGTTGTGTTGGATTTGCCCCAAACATAACACTTTGTATTCAGGACATAAATTTACTTTGCCAATTATTTTGCAATATTACTTTAGTGCCTCATTGCAAACAGGATGCATGTTTTGGAATATTTGTATTCTGTACTGGCTTTCTTCTTTTCACTCTGTCATTTAGGTTAGTATTGTGGAGTAACTACAATGTTGTTGATCCATCCTCAGTTTTCTCCAATCACAGCTATTAAACTCTAACTGTTTTAAAGTCACCATTGGCCTCATGGTGAAATCCCTAAGCGGTTTCCTTCCTCTCCGGCAACTGAGTTATGAAGGACGCCTGTATCTGCTCAAAGGGATATTCAATGTCTGCTTTTTTTTTTACCCATCTACCAATAGGAGCCCTTTTTTGCGAGGCAAATCTGTGTTTGAAATTCACTGCTCGACTGAGGGACCTTACAGATAGATAATTGTATGTGTGGGGTACAGAGAGGAGGTAGTCATTCAGAAATCATGTTAAACACTATTATTGCACACAGAGTGAGTCCATGCAATATATTATGTGACTTCTTCAGCACATTTTTACTCCTGAACTTATTTAGGCTTGCCATAACAAAGGGGTTGAATACTTATTTACTCAAGACATTTCAGCTTTTCATGTATTTATTTATTTGTAAACATTTCTAAAAGCATAATTCCACTTTGACATTATGGGGTATTGTGTGTTGGCCAGTGACACAAAATCTCAATTTAATCAATTTTAAATTCAGGCTGTAACACAACAAAATGTGGAAAATAATAAAGGGATGTAAATACTTTCTGAAGGCACTGTATATATACTGTATATTTTGTAGGCTAATTTAGGATGTAAGCTACAACCTTCTCTGTCTGTTGTAATTAAGGATATTGCAGTAGCAGAAGCAGGACACAGTCTACACATTGCATTGGGGTAAAACACATTAAATCGTTATTTAGACTGCCTGTCTGTGTCTTGCTTGTGTTTGATAAGCTGCCTAAATAGCTGCATGTAACTCCCCACCTGAAAAAATTACATGAATTCGCTACTTAGACTGCCTGTCTGTGTCATGCTTCTGTTTGTAATAGGCTACTGTCACAACAGACAAAGAAGTTTGTTGTACAACATGTAGTTGCATGTCTTTTGTACAACATGTCAAAGAAGTCCGAGACGTAGGCTATACCAGGTGGCTGAGCGACGTGACATGAAATATTCATCATCACAGTCATTATAATGCCACTGTCCTGAGACAAAGGGTCTGGGTGTGTTTACTGTCGCTGTGTGTGTGGTGTGTGTGTGCGTGCATCCGTGCGTGTGTGTGTGCGCGTGTGTGTGCGTGTACGTGTGTGTGTGTGTATGTGCGTGCATACGCGTGAGTGTGTGTGTATGTGCGAGCGTATACTTTTGTGTGTGTCTGTGCAGAGAACCAGACAGAGTGTTTGTGTGTGAGTGTGAGTGTGAGTGTGTGAGTGTGTGTGTGTGTGTGTGTGTGTGTGAGTGTGTGAGAGTGTGTGTGAGTGAGTGAGTGAGTGTGTGTGAGTGAGTGAGTGTTTGTGTGTGTGTGTGTGTGTGTGTGTGTGTGTGTGTGTGTGTGTGTGTGTGTGTGTGTGTGTGGAGTGTGAGTGTGTACCTACACTGTCCTCCTCATCCATCTCATTATTATGGTCTAGTAACAGACGTAGAGCCTGCTCGTTCCCAGCCCCCGCCGCCCAGTGCAGCGCTGTACGGTCTGTCTGTGGAGAGAGAGAGAGAGAGAGAGAGAGAGAGAGAGGAGGAAGAGAGAGAGAGAAAACATAATGAGATAGGGAGAGAGAGGAAAACAATATGACAGAGAGGAGAGAGAGAAACAACTTGATGGAGAGGAGAGAGAGAGAGAAACAACATGTTAGAGAGGAGAGAGAGAAACAACATGATGGAGAGAGAGAGAGAGAAACAACATGATGGAGAGACAGACAGAGAAACAACATGATGGAGAGACAGACAGAGAAACAACATGATAGAGAGGAGAGAAAGAAACAACATGATGGAGAGGAGAGAGAGAGAAACAGCATGTTAGAGAGGAGAGAGAGAAACAACATGTTAGAGAGGAGAGAGAGAAACAACATGTTATAGAGGAGGGAGGGGAGAGAGAGAAACAACATGTTATAGAGGAGAGAGAGAAACAACATGTTATAGAGGAGAGAGTGGAGAGAGAGAAACAACATGTTATAGAGGAGAGAGAGAAACAACATGACAGAGAGAGAGAGAGAGAAACAACAGCAGAACAGATCGAGGGGATGGTGAAACACATTTGAATGTGAAATCCTTTTTATGTGTTTTTAGTGTGTATCTTTTCTTTCATATTGTTTTTATCGCCCAATGTGAGACAATAAAGTGTTCTGAATCTGAATTAAATAAAACACAACAATACTGTAGATATGAAAGGTGGTTTATCTGCAATGGGCGTGAGCATGCAATATGAAGAAGCTTGAGGTAGACAAAAGCTCTCTCCCTTTCCACTCGAACAGACACAGTAACATCTTTGAAAGGTTATGTAAAGTCTAGGTCAAGATACTCCCACCACATAACCACATAGAGACAGCTTCATACTTTATTGATCCCTGCAGGGTAATTCAGTTAATCAAGACACAGAGAAGAAAACATAAGTTGTATCCTATATTTTACTGCAAAAAAACTCCAAAAACATTTATTATGCAACTTTTTGCAAAAAACATTGAGTGAGAAACAGTTAACGACCTAGCGGTGAAACCTTGGGCCATGCTAGCCAAGATAAACAAGTTGGAGGGTGTTATTTCACCACAGTGAGGTGAAATCCGGGTCATATCCTTTTCCTGGGACAACAAGAAGCTGGTTTCCTTTTCTAAAAGCACAAACGGCAGGAACAAAGCTACAGCTGCTAAAGCATTGGCAGTGGCAGTGTGGCACTGACTGTCTGGCATTGACTCTGTCAGATCAAAACCTTCCTGGGATATTGCACTGTGGTTTACTAATGGGAATTAGTACAGCTTAGTAGAAGTTTTTAGTGGAATTAGTTGAAATACTTGAGAATTCACTTTCAGTCAGGATTCAACACAACAATAGTAATTATCATGAAAAACAAGCATAGCAACCCGTATTCACTTGACAGTGGTAAACTATTGTGTGTGAGTGAGTGCATGTGTGTATGTATGTGTGTGTGAGTGAGTGCATATGTGTGTGTATCTGCCAACGACTGTGTGTATGTTTGCCTGTGACTGTGTTTGTGTGTGTGTGTGTGTTTGTGTGTGTGTGTGTGTGTGTGTGTGTGCTCTCCAATCCCGTACATGCACTCACTTTGTTTTTGGCCTTGATGTCCACCCCTTTCTTCATCAGCTCCCGCATTTTGTCCGTGTCGTTCCTCTTCGCTGCATCGTGGAATTCCTTCTCCGACCGGAGCACTGTGAACAGACATGGGCCATGGGAATGAGGAAGGGAAAAACAGGAACAAGCGTCAGGCTCTCTCTCCGCTCACAAGGCCTGTTCCCTTCACTACAAACTACTGGTAACACTTTACTTCAGTCCTGCAGGTATAATGATTTATAACTTGTTATAAGCACATATGAGCCTTTTATAATGCGCTATATCCATCTGATTTACATGAAGATATTCTCTCATCTCTTTTCCTATCTCTTCCTCTGTCCAGTTTCCTATCTCTTATATATCCAATGGATTTGAGACGTATGGATCGCTGCCTCAGCCACGGATTGATCTGTCAAATGCATTAATTTGCTTTCATGTTGATGTCTGTATCCCTGTAGACCCTGTGGTAATGCTGAAGGCACATAGGGCCATCAGATTGAATTCCAATCATAGGTTGCGTTCCAACTGGCAGCCTATTCTCTACGTAGTGCACTACTTTGACCAGGGCCCATAAGTAACGCACTATACGGGTGACATTTGGGACGCAGACATAGTCTGGATGTCCCTAAGGCCCTGTACTCACTCAGGTTGGCAACTGATGTAGCCTAAAACGCATTTGAAACAGTGGATGTGATATAGCTGATATTTCTTTGGTGATACAACGGACAGTTTGTCTGAACAAAAGTGTTCACACAACCATTGTGACATTATTTTTTGTGCAGAAAATACTCTCTGTTGTTTCATCACTGTTGTGCCAAATGCGTTGTACATCAGTGGTTGCCATAGTTGCCAGTAGGTTCATAAAAACTGCCAGGAACTTATTAAGGCTTAAATCAACATTGAGGAAAACATCAAGGTAGAAATCTCATACTACATTCCAACTTTGTGTACACAACATACTGGATATGGCAAACATGTGAGCGCGACTGAACTGTTTCTATATTGATAACTGTGATTTGTTCTGTATAGTCTTCCTACTGTGTTCATAAAGCGTCTTAGTGCTGATCTAGGATCCGTTTTGTCCTTTAATCCCAATCAATATGATTATATGGACAGGGGGGACTGATCCTAGATCAGCACTCTTACTCTGAGACGCTTTATGACAACAGACGCTGGTTTCTGTCATGAGACAACATTGACAGACTGGTTGAGACTGACCTTGATCTGTCTATCCCGGAGGCTATATGCTTGTATTATGCATAACATTGCCAGGCCTACATCAAACGGTACATTGAGCATTACAAGTCAGAAAACTAGTGCAATCAGTGGAGGCTGCTGAGGGGAGGACGGCTCATAATAATGGCTGAAACTGAGTAAATGGAATGGCATCAAACATTCCACCCATTCTGCTCCAGCCAATACCACGAGCCCGTCCTCCCCAATTAAGGTGCCACCAACCTCCTATAAGTGCAATGATAAATTGGTGCAAAAACAACAGCTAAACACCGCACCACTAGACCAGGATTTCCCAAACTAGGTCCTGTGGGCCCCCTGAGTGTACATTTCGTTTTTTCCCCTAGCACTACACAGCTGATTCAAATAATCAACTCATCATTACGCTTTGATCATTTGAATCAGCTGTGTAGTGCTAAGTGCAAAAACCAAAACATGCACCCGTTGGGGTCCCCAGGACCGAGTTTGGGAAACCCTGTATTATATGAATAAGCTACAAAACAGTGCTTGACTTGGACTGAAATAGGTGCAGGTACTTATTTTGGGTGCCAGTACTGTTTATATTTAGGTGCAGGGCCTTCACAATACTTTTGAGCTAATAATCTATAAGAGGAACAGGAGCTCAAGCAGTTGAACATTTGAGGTGCCGGTACTCAGCTCCGGTGAGCTCATGCCCAAGTCAAGCACTACTACAATATAATATTTCAGAAGTAATGCAAATGCGATAGGCTATGGTTTCATCCTATAATGAGGAACCCTATGTGTCCTGTCAAGCATCCCTACAACCATTATGTTGCAATATGATAACATAGCCTAGTATTTGAACTGGCTTCAGTTCATGGTAGCTCTTATCAATTAATCAATTATTCTGATCGTATCTGCTCAGATACAGTGTCCGCGCGTACAAGAACCTGCTATAGGCAGGCTGCCTAGACTACTATATAGGCCAGATGAGCGGAGTTGTCATCACAAAAAGCCATACAGACAGCTATTCCGTTAGTAATAAAATAATTCTAACTACTTACAGATATCATCCTCTGACACCAGATCGTCCTCCATTCTATCAGTGATTCCAAAACGTCACCAATTCAGTTGATTTCATTTTTTGTCGTAATCCGCGATCTGATTCCCATCTAACAGTCTATTATCTGGATCCAGTTATTCTACTATGCGCTCGAAGTGCCGCACACATCCGGGTGTTGAGTGGAGAGCGGAGAGGGACCTGCCCACATTCATTGCCCATCATTTAGATCTGAGAGAGAATAACTGGAACAATTTGATAGACGGTCTATCATGTCAGAGCGCAATAATATTTAGCCTGTAATGTTGCGCATCGATGTGATCCAGCTACAGTACGATATGTAAACTAGGCCTTCTGCTTCATGTAAAGCCTTATAATAAATTATGCATTTTTGTTATACTGTATTATAGCGACTAATGTGTGTAGCCTAATAATTATATTTTCGGTGTTTTAAACCGGTATGGCGAGAATATATTTTGCGGTATATATTCTTACAAGTCATTATAGGTCATGATCTATAAAACATCATACAGACTTTAATAACCACTTATGAGTGGTTATGGACGCTTATAGTCAGTGTCGTAACACATTAAGCATGTTATGATAAAACATTATAGGTATGTACTTCATATAAACTTTTACCGAATATAATTGAATTGAAAAAAGAGAGAGAGAGAGAGAGCGAAAGAGAGAGAGAGAGAGAGAGGGAGAGAGAGAACAGTCAAAAAGAAACAAGGCCCTACTTCATAAACTTCTGTCTCATCTAACTTTGCTGTTGAAGTATAGACACCTGAGTTGCCTAACCCGTTCACAGGATTGGTTAACTCTTGAGGTTCCTTGGGTCTCCAATAAGCTAGGTAAATCTGCTTTTAGTTTTAATGCACCCTATTGCTGGAACATTTAATATTGATGTTCTGGTGCCGTTCCGGCAATTTAAAGTATTGATTGGGGACTTATTTGTGAAAGAATGTAACTGTTTTCTGGGTGATTTGTGATGTTTTATTTGTGCTTTCCATGACTGTGTTTTTATATTTTAATGTGTATATATATATATAGTTTGGGTATAATGTGTTGTTGTATTTACAGGGTGCATTTGTAAAAGAGACCTAGGTCTCAATATGTCATCCCTGTTAAAATAAAGGGAAAATATTCTTACCTTGAGAGCTCTTTCCCAACAATGCAGTGATAATAATAATAATAATAATAATAATAATAATAATATAGATAATATAGACAATAGAAAATATAATGTATACAGTACCAGTCAAAAGTTTGGACCTACTCATTCATGGGTTTTTCTTTATTTTTACTATTTTCTACATCATAGAATAATAGTGAAGACATCAAAACTATGAAATAACACATATGGAATCATGTAGTAACCAAAAAAGTGTTTAAAAAATCAAAGTATATTTTAGATTTGAGATTTTTCAAAGTAGCCACCCTTTGCCTTGATGACAGCTTTGCACACTCTTGGCACTCTCTCAACCAGCTTCATGAGGAATGCTTTTCCAACAATCTTGAAGGAGTTCCCACATATGCTGTGTACTTGTTGGCTGCTTTTCCTTCACTCTGTGGTCCAACTCACCCAAACCATCTCAATTGGGTTGAGGTCGGGTGATTGTGGAGGCCAGGTCATCTGATGCAGCACTCCATCACTCTCCTTCTTGGTCAAATAGCCCTTACACAGCCTGGAGGTGTGTTTTGGGTCATTGTCCTGTTGAAAAACAAATGATAGTCCCACTAAGCGCAAACCAGATGGTATGGCGTATCGCTGCAGAATGCTGTGGTAGCCATGCTGGTTAAGTGTGCCTTGAATTCTAAATAAATCACAGACAGTGTCACCAGCAAAGCACCGCCACACCATCACACCTCCTCATCCATGCTTCACGGTGGGAACCACACATGCAGAGATCATCCGTTCACCTACTCTGCGTCTCATAAAGACACGGCGGTTGTAACAAAAAATCTCAAATTTGGACTCATCAGACCAAAGGACAGATTTCCGCCGGCCTAATGTCCATTGCTTGTGTTTCTTGGACAAGCAAGTCTCTACTTATTATTGGTGTCCTTTAGTAGTGGTTTCTTTGCAGCAATTTGACCATGAAGGCCTGATTCACGCAGTCTCCTCTGAACAGTTGATGTTGAGATGTGTCTGTTACTTGAACTCTGTCAAGCATTTATTTGGGCTGCAATCTAAGGTGCAGTTAACTCTAATGAACTTAACTTATCCTCTGCAGCAGAGGTAACTCTGGGTCTTCCATTCCTGTGGCGGTCCTCATGAGCGCCAGTTTCATCATAGCCCTTGGTGGTTTTTGCAACTGATTGACTCAAACGCATTAAGAAGGAAAGAAATTCCACAAATTAACTTTTAACAAGGCACACCTGTTAATTGAAATGCATTCCAGGTGACTACCTCATGAAGCTGGTTGAGAGAATGCCAAGAGTGTGCAAAGGTGTCCTCAAGGCAAAGGTGTGGCTACTTTGAAGAATCTCAAATATAAAATATATTTTGATTTGTTTAACACTTTTTTGGTTACTACATGATTCCATATGTATTATTTCATAATTTTGATGTCTTCACTATAATTCTACAATGTATAAAATAGTAAAAATGAGTAGGTGTGTCCAAACTTTTGACTGGTACTGTATACATTATATTTTCTATTATTATCTATATTATTATTATTATCACTGCATTGTTGGGAAAGAGCTCTGAAGGTAAGAATGTCACTGAACTGTTTTACACCTGTTGTATCCTGTGCACATGGCGAATAAACGTTGAAATGTTGAAACTTGTTTTGCAGTCAAACAATTATAGCCTAAGCTTTAGGTCGGTAAACAAACCAATATTTTGGTCCCTGACTCTCAGAATCCGTAGACGACTTGATAGGTATCAATAAAGTGATGTATGTCGGTAAAAGTGTGTTCTACATCACAACATGACATTTCATTTGATCTGGAATTTAAGAGATTTCTGCATTCTCCAATGCAGCTGAGGGATTAGGATCCACTGTTGGGTCTAGGCTCTTCTTGAGTTAGGTTAAAGGGATAGTTCACCCAAATTAAAATGCTAACATCAGTACCATTGAATTGCATTAGAATGTGCCACAAATGCTAAAAAGTTAGCATTTTGAAAGAGTGGCCAGGTAAAGAAAACCAAAGCATGTATTGCTGTCATATACAATACCTTGTCCATAGACTGCTTACAGGGTAAGGAAACCAATGTGTCATTTTGAAATTTGCATTAACTATCCCTTTAAAGCCTGTTTTTTGCTGGAGGGACATTTGGTTCATTTGGTGGGAGAAGGAAGAAAATACTTCAGGAAGAAGACTACTGTATGACAGAGAGCCCATCAGAGGAGATTTAATGGGGAGCATGATGGTGCACAAGCTGCCAAAGTCTCTGTACAGTAGGGAGACTGTGTGATGGTGTTTAACCAAGGTCTCTGTTCTGTAGGGAGACTGTGTGATGGTGTTTAACCAAGGTCTCTGTTCTGTAGGGAGACTGTGTGATGGTGTTTAACCAAGGTCTCTGTACTATAGGGAGACTGTGTGATGGTGTTTAACCAAGGTCTCTGTACTGTAGGGAGACTGTGTGATGGTGTTTAACCAAGGTCTCTGTTCTGTAGGGAGACTGTGTGATGGTGTTTAACCAAGGTCTCTGTACTGTAGGGAGACTGTGTGATGGTGTTTAACCAAGGTCTCTGTCCTGTAGGGAGACTGTGTGATGGTGTTTAACCAAGGTCTCTGTTCTGTAGGGAGACTGTGTGATGGTGTTTAACCAAGGTCTCTGTTCTGTAGGGAGACTGTGTGATGGTGTTTAACCAAGGTCTCTGTCCTGTAGGGAGACTGTGTGATGGTGTTTAACCAAGGTCTCTGTCCTGTAGGGAGACTGTGTGATGGTGTTTAACCAAGGTCTCTGTACTGTAGGGAGACTGTGTGATGGTGTTTAAACAAGGTCTGCAATCACATCATTAAAAGGATACGTGTTTGGCACGCAACATCCCCTAACAAGTCTCTTGTATGTCCTCTGTGTACTGTTAATATCAACCACCAGGGGTCCCTGTAAGAGTTCACCATGCTCATTCCCCTTTCACTACCAGTCAGTTTTGGTCATATAGTGTTCATTCGTATTTATGGCCATGAGGTAGGCGTGACAGTACAGTAAATTGGAGCTGAAACGACTAACAATATTGAGTTTTCTGATGAAACACCTACGTCTTGTAAGTGATGTGAGAGGTATTCACAGTTTGCTCCCCTCTGTCACACAGATGAACAGTGTTCAGTCCTAACCAGACAGACTGTAGTTCTGTTATGGGTGTTGGCCAATACACACTGTTGCTATGGGGACTAAACAGATACAGGTTCCAATAATAAAAGCTCCCCACCACCACACACTGTACTTAAAGGAGAAATTATAGGAAAAATAATAAACAGGTTTGGCCTTATTAACCAACACTTTAAATGTTCACATCATCATTTCTGTTTTGCTGTGAGACTCATTTGTACAGAGTAGAGTTTGGTTTATAAATAACACACGCACATGCTCACAAACACACACACACACACACACACACACACACACACACACACACACACACACACACACACACACACACACACACACACACACACACACACACACACACACACACACACACACACACACACACACACACACATCACTCTCGTTCTCTGGAACCAGACCACAAGCCCACGTAGTCTTATGACCAGTCATTCACATATTGAATGATATGTGTAATTTTGGGCTAATTTTGGGACACTAAGGGTAATTTTGGGAAACTAAGGGTAATTTTGTCTCTAAATTAACAAACTTTTTCTGAATCACTTACATGCCATAACCCTCAAGAATTAGGCTTCTCTGTGCCAAGTCTTACTTCACACGGACGGTACAGTAATATCATTGTTATGCAGTGGGCAGTGATTGTGCCCAGTAGTCTCATTAGGCTTGATCTGTGTCCCAAATTATACCCTATTTCCTATATAGTGCACTACTTCTGACCAGAAGTGACATAAGTAATAGGGTGCTGTTCTGGATTCACACTTGGTATTCTCCATTGGTTTAATGGGAAGCAGCTGAGGGGCATTACGTTGAGTGGGCTGATGAGCATGATGATATCAGTCCCACTCTCTCTGGTACCCTGTTCTCTTTAATGTAGTTACTGTACTATATAGAGCCCTGTCTCTCTGCTACACTGTTCTCTTTAATATAGTTACTGTACTATATAGAGCCCTGTCTCTCTGGTACCCTGTTCTCTTTAATCTGGTTACTGTACTATATAGAGCCCTGTCTCTCTGGTACCCTGTTCTCTTTAATCTGGTTACTGTACTATATAGACCCTGTCTCTCTGGTACCCTGTTCTCTTTAATATAGTTACTGTACTATATAGAGCCCTGTCTCTCTGGTACCCTGTTCTCTTTAATCTGGTTACTGTACTATAT